>NC_046159.1:56664632-57267132 GCF_011064425.1 Rattus rattus
GAAACACTCTCTGTGTCCTCTGTTAGTCTGGCTAAGGGTTTATCTATCTTGTTGATTTTCTCAAAGAACCAACTTTTGGTTCTGTTGATTCTTCTATGGTCCTTTTTGTTACCCCTGTACAAAGCTCAAGTCTAAGTGGATCGAGAACTCCCACATAGAACTTGATACACTTAAACTAATGGAAGAAAAAGTGGGGAAGAGGCTTGAACACATGGACACTGGGGAAAATTTCCTGAACAGAACACCAAAGCTTATACTGCAAGATTAAGAATTGACAAATGGGGGTTGGGGATTCCGCTCAGTGGTAGAGCGCTTGCCTAGCAAGGGCAAGGCCCTGGGCTCGGTCCCCAGCTCCGATAAACAGAATAAAAAAATTTAAAAAAAAAAGTATTGACAAATGGAACATCATAAAACTGCAAAGCTTCTGTAAGGCAAAGGACACTGTCATTAGGACAAAATGGCAACCAACAGATTGGGAAAAGACCTTTACCAATCCTACTTCTGATAGAGGGCTAATATCCAATGTTTACAAAGATCTCAAGAAGTTAGACTCCAGAGAATCAAGTAACCCTATAAAAATCCAGGATAGCTAAAACTATCCTCAACAATAAAAGGACTTCTGGGGGAATCACTATCACTGAACTCAAGCAGTATTACAGAGCAATAGTGATAAAAAACTGCATGGTATTGGTACAGGGACAGACAGATAGACCAGTGGAATAGAATTAAAGACCCAGAAATGAACCCACACACCTATGGGCACCTGATTTTTGACAAAGGAACCAAAACCATTCAATGGAAAAAAGATAGCATTTTCAGCAAATGGTGCTGGTTCAACTGGAGGTCAACATGTAGAAGAATGCAGATCGATCCATGCTTATCACCCTGTACAAAGTTTAAGTAGATTAAGGACCTCCACATCAAAACAGATACACTCAAACTAACAGAAGAAAAAGTGAGGAAACATCTCGAACACATGGGCACTGGAAAAAATTTCCTGAACAAAACATCAATGGCTTATGCTCTAAGATCAAGAATCGACAAATGGGATCTCATAAAACTGCAAAGCTTCTGTAAAGCAAAGGACACCATGGTTAGGACAAAACGACAACCAACAGATTGGGAAAAGATCTTTACCAATCCTACAACAGATAGAGGCTTATATCCAAAATATACAAAGAACTCAAGAAGTTAGACCGCAGGGAGACAAATAACCCTATCAAAAAATGGAGTTCAGAACTAAACAAAGAATTCACAGCTGAGGAATGCCGAATGGCTGAGAAACACCTAAAGAAATGTTCAACATCTTTAGTCATAAGAGAAATGCAAATCAAAACAACCCTGAGATTTCACCTCATACCACTGAGAATGGCTAAGATCAAAAACTCAGGGGACAGCAAATGCTGGCGAGGATGTGGAGAAAGAGGAACACTCCTCCATTGTTGGTGGGATTGCAGACTGGTAAAACCATTCTGAAAATCAGTCTGGAGGTTCCTCAGAAAATTGGACATTGAACTACCTGAGGATCCAGCTATACCTCTTGGGCATATACCCAAAAGATGCCCCAACATATAAAAAAGACACATGCTCTACTATGTTCATCGCAGCCTTATTTATAATAGCCAGAAGCTGGAAAGAACCCAGATGCCCTTCAACAGAGAATGGATACAGAAAATGTGGTACATCTACACAATGGAATATTATTCAGCTATCAAAAACAATGACTTTATGAAATTCATAGGCAAATCGATGGAACTGGAAAATATCATCCTGAGTGAGGTAACCCAATCACAGAAAAACACACATGGTATGCACTCATTGATAAGTGGCTATTAGCCCAAATGCTTGAATTGCCCTAGATGCACAGAACACATGAAACTCAAGACAGATGACCAAAATGCGAATGCTTCACTCCTTTGAAAGGGGAACAAGAATACCCCTGGCAGGGAATAGGGAGGCAAAGATTAAAACAGAGACAGAAGGAACACCCATTCAGAGCCTGCCCCACATGTGGCCCATACATATACAGCCACCCAATTAGACAAGATGGATGAAGCAAAGAAGTGCAGACCGACAGGAGCCGGATGTAGATCTCTCCTGAGAGACACAGCCAGAATACGGCAAATACATAGGCGAATGCCAGCAGCAAACCACTGTACTGAGAACTGGGACCACCGTTGAAGGAATCAGAGAAAGGACTGGAAGAGCTTGAAAGGGCTTGAGACCCCATATGAACAACAATGCCAACCAACCAGAGCTTCCAGGGAATAAGCCACTACCCAAAGACTGTACATGGGCTGACCCTGGGCTCCAATCTCATAGGTAGCAATGAATAGCCTAGTAAGAGCACTAGTGGAAGGGTAAGCCCTTGGTCCTGCCTAGACTGAACACCTAGTGAACATGATTGTTGGGGGGAGGGCAGTAATGGGGGAAGGATGGGGAGGGGAACACCCATCTAGAAGGGGAGAGGGAGGGTTTAGGGGGATGTTGGCCCGGAAACCGGGAAAGGGAATAACAATCGAAATGTAAATAAGAAATACTCAAGTTAATAAAGATAAAAAAAAATGATCAGTGAAAGTATCACAAACTGAACTAAGAACACATCAAAAAAAAAACTAAGTTGACAATAGATGCTGGAGAGGATGTGGAGAATCCCATTGTTAGTGGGATTGCAAGATGGTACAACCACTCTGGAAATCAGTCTGTCAGTCCCTCAGAAAATTAGACATAGTACTACCTGACAACCCAGCTATACCACTACTGGCATAGACCAAAAAGATTCTCAAACATATAACAAGAGCACATGTGCCACTATGTTCAAAGAAGAACTAGAAAATATCATCCTGAGTGAAATAACCCAATCACAAAAAAAAATCACATGATTTGCCCTCACTGATAAGTGGATATTAGCCCAAAAGCTCTAATTACCCAAGATACAATCCACAGACCACATGAAGCTCAAGAAGAAGGACGAACAAAATGCAAATGCTTCAGTTCTTCTTAAAAGGGGGAACAAAAATATTCATAGGAGGAGATATGGAAACAAACTTTGGAGCAGAGACTGAAGGAATGGCCATTCAGAGCCTGCCCCACCTGGGGATCCAGCATATATATATTCAACCAAACCTAGACAATATTGATGAAGCCAAGAAGTGCTGACAGGAGCCTGATGTAGCTGTCTCCTGAGAGGCTCAACCAGAGCATGACAAATACAGAGGCAAAAGCTAGCAGCAAACCATTGAGCTGAGAATGGGGTCCTTGATGGAGGAATTAGAGAAAGAACTAAAGGGGCTGAAGGGGCTTGCAACAAAATAAGAACAACAATATCAACCAACCAGAGCTCCCAAACCACTACCCAAAGAGTACACTTGGACAGACCCATGGCTCCAGCTGCATATACAGCACAGGATGACCTTGTTGGGCATCAATGGGAGGAGAAGCCCTTGGTCCTGCCAAGGCTGGAACCCCTCCAGTGTAGGTCAATGTTAGGGTGGGGAGGTGGAGAGAGGGGATGGTTGGGGAGGGGGGAACACCCTTATAGATAAAGGAGGGGGGACAGGATAGGGGGCTTTAGATAGATATAGATAGATATAGATATAGATATAGATATAGATATAGATATAGATATAGATATAGATATAGATATAGAGATGTCAATATCTGAGATCTGCTCCCCAGGGTTTCTTAGTTAATTTACAGAGATAGAGTCCAAAGAGAAAAAAAGATAGAACACAAAGAGAAAAAATGAAATCATGTCAATAGATGCAGAAAAGGACTTTGTTAAAGTCTAACAAGTTCTCATGATGAAGGAAGGCAGGACGATGTGCACATACTTTCATATGACAATGGATATATTTGACAACTCTGTAACAAAGTGAATGAATTACACAACGAAAAAGTTTAACCACTGAATAAAAAAAAGTCCTAGAAAACAGAAAGGATTCCTCATGTTCCTGGACTGACAGGATTAACGTTGTGTAAATAGCTCTGCTATCAAAAGCAATCCACACACTAGATGTAATCCCCATCAGAATTCCAAAGCCAATCTTCATAGAAACAGCAAATATAAATAGGATTTATATGAAACACACACATGCACACACACACAAACTATGCACAGGGAACTCTTAGCAATACAAACGTTGTGGATGTCAGGGACTGGAGATAAATCTCATCAGTTAAGAACATTGTCCATTTGGAGGGGGCATGTATTCCAGTTCATTCCTAGCACATATGTAGGGCCAGTCAAACACCCATGACTCCAGCTCTGGAGGATCCAGTACCTGCTTCTGATCGCCATCAGGCCCAGAGCAAGCTTACACACAGGCAAAGTGCTCATAAAACAAATTTATGTCAGATTTTAAAGACTCAGAGAAATGAAAATTCAGCAAGGTTGATTCACCTACCAAGAGTCACAGAGCAAGACCATTTTGGATCTGGAATGTGTGCTTCTATTTCTTTACCCAAGAGGAGTCTGTCCCTACAGAAAAGAGTGGCTTCGTAAAGTAAGGGGCAGGGAACAAAAGCCACCTCCTCCGCCACACCAGTCCCCGTGCTCTTTCAGATAACCTGGTGACAACTGGATGGCAATGCCTCATTCAAGAGATTTAGACAGAAGCCCAGTGCACTCAAGAAGGGATGGGCAAGGGATGAACATTTTCCAGTGTCCTCCATGCTGTGGGCTTCCTCTTTCCCCCCCCCCGCCCCCCTGTGCTGTGCCTGTGTATGAGCCTTAAAATGCTCATAAACCAACTGGGCAGCATTCAGACTCCCCTCCGCCATGATTGGATATTCATTAATGGGTGCCTTGCTTCCCTCTGAGGCTTCCACTCCCCTAGGTGCCTTGTGTGGGGTCTTAGACAGTAGATGTTATGGCCTTTTTTTTTTTTTTACATATATTTAGTTCCTTAAGTCTCCAGTCATCTCTGGAAATAGGTAATCTTTCATGCTTTGATCCTTTGTGAACCCTTGACATATTGAGAGCAGTTATTATAACATGCTACCTTCTAATTCTGAGACCGAAAAACAGGAGTAGGCCACCCTGGATGATTGGACTGTCTTCTGAGTATGGGCTGTAGCTCCATATGTCAGGATCTTTATATAACTGTATGTAAACCATCTAGGAGATGAAACACAATTGCGTGTCATTTCTGTCCATACAGATGAGAAGACTTCCAGACTCCATTGGTGAACAGGAAGGTGGCCATTCAAGCTCCCTGGGAAAAGAATCCAGTTCGGGATTGGCCTCGGGCACAGTTATGTCCAAGCTGCCTATGATTGCACAGCCCCAAACTCCCTAGTCTTCCTTTATCTCTGTATTTTCTTTAAATTCATTTTTACTGTTTACCAAGAGCTGGAAAGCTGGAAGTCACAGGGCACAGAAACACGATTTCTTGCATATAGGTTCTCCATGTGTTGAAGGACCCTGTCACTCACTGTATAGATTTAACCAGAAACATGGAAGCTCAAGGAAGGCACCAGAGACCTCACTCTTAGCAGGTGAATTATGCAGTAGAAGTTTAGTTTGTACTCATTTGCCTGAGGGGAAAATTAGCAAGTTGGTAAACTACCTCGTGTCCCTATCTAACTTGCAGGTGTGCCAAGGACACTCAGCTAAAAGTTTGGGCCCAGCTCTCCCATCATGGCTGTTAGCCAACAGAGTAGAGTCAGCTCAACAGGTAAAATGTTCCACTGGGATGCCACTTGTCCCTGCTCTCCAGTGGGAACTTGTCACTGACAGTCACTGAAATTACAGGCTGCAGAGATGCGTTAAAGACTCCCTTCATCTAAGTCTATGGGATCTCCTCAGACTCAGAGTCCTTCCCTGCTATGTGTATCTGGGTAAGCGCTCCTCACGCAAATGCAGAATCAGAAGGTGGTTGGGACCTTGGCAGGCTGTGGGAGCTCTGGAGCTGCGTGTGGAGTTTCGGCACCTGCCATGGCACAGCTGAGTTCTGAAGGCCCCTCAGCACAGGGCACTGGGCTCTGCATCAAGTGCGTTTTCTTCCTGGGATATCCATTTCCTTAAGGTCCTAACATTACTTTATTTTTTATAATTTATCAGTTAATTTTAATTTCCGTATATTTTTCTGACCTAATTACAAAATTTACTTTATCATCCATAAGTTGTATGGTATAATTTCTAGAGGTTTTCAGAAGTGATCCTTTGTATGCATCTTGAAACGAAGTGATGTTTTAATTTCAAATGTAAACAAATACACTTAATTTTGCTTCTGTTGATTATGTACCATAATAAGGAATAGTGTTGACATACTGGCTTCTAGAGTGTGAATACCTAGAAGTTCTAAAAGCCGTTGAAAAGGAAATGGTTGGTATGTTCAAACCTCACCTAACAGAGGTCTCCTTGCTGACCTTTATAGACAGGAATTTCTTAAGAGCCTCTCCATTCCCTGTTTTACTTCATGAATTATGTCAGCCCTTATTCTCATTCTGCCTGGTGGAGTGGTCACTTGAGTCACTGTGGTGATGAGGTCACAGGATTGTTAATAAACAGTGAACACAGTACCAATACTTGTGTCCATTAATCATTACTGTGTTCTGGTCATTCAATGAGTATCCCTTATAATTTTCTGATACTAGAAATGCCAGACAAACACAATGGGAGGGAGGTCAGAGCTGCTTAGCAGCAAAGCCAAACCTTTCACGAGTCATCACTGGGTGGTGAGGGAAGCAGGTTGTGTGCGTCCACTGTTGGTGGCTGAGAGTGTGGGACATACTCTAGGTCTTCTCATTTCTCTATGGAAAAAGTATGTTTTTTCTACTGACTTTTATGGAGATTTTTTTAAATAGTGATTATTATAAATACTGTAGCTGCAAGTGTGACCCTAAGCTGAACTTCATGATCCTATCAATGTACAAAGGCTGTGGACAATTCAGAGTTAGCTGCCAGTCCTTCACCAAACCTCCCTGGGTGTTTGTTATTAGCAGTCCTGGACTACAGCTACTCGGGCTTTCTCTGTACACAACAAATACGCTTAGCTGGTGGAGGTTTTGCCTTCGCTATGATACTGGCCATGTCTCCCTAGTGTCCCTACTTTTCTAAGCAGAACGGCACCATTAGAAAGGCAAAGGCTGTATTTAACTGAAGTTCAAATCCAACCACATATACTGCAGTCACATCCCTCAGGCCTTTCACACAGCTTTGCTTCATCGTACAGAAGGTGGTGATGGTGCGACATCCAATGTTGATCAATATGATAATGACAAACCAAAGGCCTTTCTGGGTGTGAGTCTGGACATGGGTTGTAAGTAAGTGTGGAGAAATTACACTATGCACCAACAGATATGCTTGAACCCATGCTGCAGAGGAGAAAACACATCCTGCCCTCCAGCCTTCACCCTGGATTCTGCCCACCTGAAAGGTCATAAAAGTCCAAACTCAGATCAGGGTCTGTACAGGGCTTCTCAATCCTGTTCTACTCTCTGCTTCTTTTCTACTGATGGATCAAGTCTATTATCTACAAAACTTGTCACTAGTTTTGGGCCATCTAATGGTTCCATGTCTCACAGGATTGTCAGCATTTAGGACCCTGTCCTAAAGGGACTGCTCCTTGATGTGTGTTGGGATGAGACTTTTAGCACCACTCTGTTCCTGAGATCCACCTTTCCATGCCGGCTTTCACCAAGTGCAGATTTTCCTTTGCTGCTTCTTTCTCCATAGTGGGCATGTTTTCTAATGTGCCAGCATAGTCCCTACCTCCATCCCAGAGCACAAAATTCTCAGATGTGGAAACATTTCAGAAACTTGTGTTCTGTCCCCATGGCCTCCTTCCCTTTACTCAGAACAGCAAAGGCAGAGGAGTGGGATTTCTCCGCGTGGTAGGTGCAGTGTCAGTGCAGAGCACAGCAGCTGTACAAGAACATCTTCAGCAATTCAGGAGGCAAACCATACATACACAGTGTACTGGCTGGTCTTGTGTGTCAACTTGACACAAGCTGGAGTTGTCACAGAGAAAGGAGCCTCCCTTGAGGAGATGCCTCCATGAAATCCAGCTGTAATCTCAATTAGTAATCAAGGGGGAGGACCCTTGTGGGTGGTGCCGTCCCCAGGCTGGTGGTCTTGGGTTCTATAAGAAAGCAAGCTGAGCAAGCCAGGGGAAGCAAGCCAGTAAGTAACATCCCTCCATGGCCTCTGCATCAGCTCCTGCTTCCTGACCTGCTTGAGTTCCAGTACTGACTTCCTTTGGTGAACAGTGTATGTGGAAAGTGTAAGCTGAATAAACCGTTTCTTCCCCAACTTCTTCTTGATCATGATGTTTTATGCAGGAAAACACACAGAAAATAAAAATGAAACATTTTAAGTCTTTCTTTAAGTGATACATCAGAAGTCATTATATGCTTTTCTTTTAATGATCCCTGATATTTACATATGTGAGCTATGTTTGCCTGAGGGACATGATCGCCCATCCTGTTGTCTGTGATAGATAGCGAATGGGATGTTTTTCTGTAGCCGCTCCTGATGCTGCATCAAGGAAGGTGAGCTGGCACTTACGATGCCATCAGAGTGTGTCTGAACCTACTCTGGAGAAAAGGGTTAGTTTCTCCTATGTTGCGCCTGTCAATTTAACCTGTAGAAAAAGCTTTGCAGTGGTTTAAAGTAATTATAAAATAAACCTGCAAATCATGGTCCTTACTGTAAGTTCTCAGTGCCCCTGAAATCCTTTCCTTTAATGCCTGTGAGGGCAGTTAGCCACATCGCACTCAAGATGGTGGCACCCAACACCTTTGATTCCTAGGTAACTAAAGCTTAGGTTGTATGGGGTTTATATTGATAGGTCTGTAAGCCTTATAAGAGCCTGTTTTCACAGACTGATGCAAGAGGAGACAATATCAGAATGCTTTTCAACATTCATTGTATCACACAGATCTGAGGTTACTCTTAAGATATCACCATGCATAATATATGCAATCAAGACATTATCAATATGTATTTTACCTTTTATTAAAAGTACTAAAATACATATACACTACATATACATAGCAATGTCGCAGAGATGGTGCAGTGTCCTAGTGATCAACAGTGACCTGGAATGGATAGAGGCCTTTGACTGGCACCTTTGCTTTTGATGGGAGCAAACCCGTGAGCACTGAACCAGTGAATGGAGAAGACAATGCCCTATTGATGATGCTTACTGGGGAAGGTAAGCTTTTCCTTATGGAGATGCACATTTTTCTTTTTTCTTTTTTTTTTTTTTTAATTAACTTGAGTATTTCTTATATACATTTCGAGTGTTATTCCCTTTCCCGGTTTCCGGGCAAACATCCCCCTCCCCCCTCCCCTTCTTTATGGGTATTCCCCTCCCCATCCTCCCCCCCTTGCCGCCCTCCCCCCAACAATCTAGTTCACTGGGGGTTCAGTCTTAGCAGGACCCAGGGCTTCCCCTTCCACTGGTGAGATGCACATTTTTCAACTTCAGGCAAATATACTGTCTGGCATCTGTCAGTGTGGAAGCT
The DNA here is from genome assembly GCF_011064425.1 of Rattus rattus. Lineage (NCBI taxonomy): Eukaryota > Metazoa > Chordata > Mammalia > Rodentia > Muridae > Rattus > Rattus rattus. The sequence continues at coordinate 56,674,107 of NC_046159.1, forward strand.
GACAAAATAGTGAGAAGAATGGAGGTCAGTCAAGGCAAGAAAGAGAATGTGGGACAGGACTGAGAGAAAATAGATACAGCACAGATGGCTGTGTGGAAGCATGGTGCTTGTGCCTTATAGCCCTGCAGCACAGACGTAGTCCACATCAACTGCTTGTGAGTTTCAAAGGAATCTGATGAATTAGAGATGTCTTTATTTTTTTTCTAACTGTAGAGATATAAGCCTTTTTTACTTTGTTTTTGTTTTTGCTTTTTGGGTTTTTTTTTAACTGGATATTCTTTTATTTACATTTCAAATGTTATCCCCTTTCCTGGTTTCCCTTCCATAAACCCCCTATTCCAGTCCCCCTCCCCTTTCTTCTATGAGGGTGTTCCCCTCCCCAGCCGCTCACCCCTTCCCACCTCCCCACCCTGACATTCCCCTACACTGGAGGGTCCAGCCTTGGCAGGACCAAGGGCTTCTGAATTGGAGATTTCAAAACCAGAGAAATGAGAGTATTTGAGAAGGTGGAAATGATCCTGACTCGGTCAGAGCAGAGCTGTGATACGGTGCCCCTCGGCTAAGTGAAAATGAATGCAAGTTAAAATGTGAGAGAAGTCCACATGTCAAGATTTTGTCCCAGTTCTGAATAGTATGACGTGTTAGTGAGCACTAACCACATTTGCCTTCTCTGAGTAACTTACGGACGCACACATTCGAGGACACAGTGTAAACTGCAGAATGGCCAGCAGTCTTACAAACCTTAATTTTCTGATGAAATTCCTTTTCCATATGTAACTGGAAAATTCACAGCAACATGCTTTTCCTTTTTAAGAAATTTGACTGAAAACATAAACAAGTACCTTAAATTGTTTTTAGCTCACTTATTTTAAGTGAATGCGTATTATGTCTGCATATATGTCAATGCACCACACATGTGCAGTGCTCACGGAGGGCAGAAGAAGAAATAGAAACATGGGTTTTAATCTTTTAAAATCTTATTTTACGTGTGGTTTGCCAGCATTTATGTCAGTGTACCATGTGCAGGCAATGCCTATGGAGGCCAGAAGAAGGTGTCAGATTTCTGGGTCTGGAGTTACAGACAACTGGGGGGTCCAAGTGTTTAAAGGGACTCAAACCCGGTCCTCTGCAAGAGCAGTCAGTGCTCTTAGCCACTGAGTCATCTCTCCAGCCCCAACATGTATTTTATAGGAAACATTCTATCAAATATTTCTAGTATAAATTAAGATTTACTTACTTTTATTTTTTAATTATGTGTGTGCTTCATATGCATGTGAGTGCAAGTGCATAGAGGCCTGAAGAGGTCACTGATGCCCTAATTCAGATGGTTGTGAGCGAGTTCACACAGGTGCTGGGAACTGAACTGAACTGGTGGCACCTGACTAGCTGCTTTGGGTTCCTGACTTCTCTTCTTCTTTTTGTCCTTCTTCTTCTTTTTCTCCTCCTCCTCCTCTTCCTCCTCCTCCTCCTTCTTTTCTTCTCTTCTTTTCTTTGACTTGGTACTATTTTTTTTCTTTTATTGGATTTTTTTTACTTACTTTCAAATGTTATGCCCTTTCCCAGTTTCCTGTCCATAAACCCCCTATCCCACCCCTCCTTCTTCTTACTGATGCACTGCAATCTGAAGTATATCCCAGATAAGCCCTTCCCTCCCTTGTGTTGATTTTAATTAGGGTGTTTTACCACAGCAAGAGAAACAAAACGGGAAAACATCTCACTTGAAATCATCAAAACTTATGAGACTCTCACTATACCTGACAGGATGACAAAAACAGGCCAGGTATCACAGTGCCCCCCCAAAAACCTCAAAATGAGGCAGTAGTAGGGAAGTGCTTCTATAATATGTGATCATTTTAATGCACAGGGAACTTTAGGCACCAAGGAAGCACATCTATAGGTACACAATCCAACCATGACTGACAGTGAATGGGTATTGGACCTCAGGCAAACTCACGTACTGAAGGGTGCACTGGGCTGGGTCCATTAATATTCCTAAAGGCAATAACTGTGTGGGTAGCAGTGATTTCGTGATTGTTTGTAACTAAGACTTCCTGTTGCCTTTCTCCTCAGCTACTTACCCTAGTTCTTTGTCCCATACAATGAGGAGAATCAGCACACTGTATGGAGTTGTTGACATGCAAGCTATATTTCTCTCTGAAGTAGTCATCGGGATCTCATTCAACAGTATCCTCTTCCTCTTCCACATCTTTCAGTTCCTTCTTGAGCGTAGGCTCCGGATCACTGACCTGATCATCAGTCTCTTGGCCCTCATCCACCTTGGGATGCTAACAGTCATGGGATTCAGAGCTGTTGATATTTTTGCATCTCAGAATGTGTGGAATGACATCAAATGCAAATCCCTTGCCCACTTACAGAGGCTTTTGAGGGGCCTCTCTCTTTGTGCTACCTGTCTGCTGAGTATCTTCCAGGCCATCACCCTTAGCCCCAGAAGCTCCTGTTTAGCAAAGTTCAAATATAAATCCCCACAGCACAGCCTGTGTTCCCTTCTTGTGCTCTGGGCCTTCTACATGTCCTGTGGTACTCACTTCTCCTTCACCATTGTTGCTGACTACAACTTCTCTTCACGCAGTCTCATATTTGTCACTGAATCCTGCATTATTTTACCCATGGATTACATCACCAGGCATTTATTTTTCATATTGGGGATATTTCGGGATGTGTCCTTCATAGGTCTCATGGCCCTCTCCAGCGGGTACATGGTGGCCCTCTTGTGTAGACACAGGAAACAGGCCCAGCATCTTCACAGCGCCAGCCTTTCTCCAAAAGCATCCCCAGAGCAAAGGGCCACCAGGACCATCCTGTTGCTCATGAGCTTCTTTGTGTTGATGTACTGCTTGGACTGCACCATATCTGCCTCCAGACTTATGCACAACGGTGAACCAATCCACCACAGTATTCAGATGATGGTCTCCAATAGCTATGCCACCCTCAGCCCTTTGCTGTTAATTGTTACTGAAAATCGAATTAGTAGGTTTTTGAAGTCCTTGCTAGGAAGGACAGTAGATGCTTAAGTATTGAGGGGAGGCAGGCCCACTAAAGGAGCCAATATGCTAGCTACTGAATAATGAATCCTGGCCTAGTCCTCATGCAATCCTGAACAAATTAATACATGACTCATGCTTCGTTAAACCTGCTTCTTTTGAAATGTGTATTACCAACACCTGTAGATATTTGAGTCAAATTTCTTCATGTGTATTTCTTCTCAGTGTCAGTAGGGGACATTTGTGATACTTTCACAGATTAGGGTAACTTGTGCACTTATCAATAAGCTAAAGTGTACAGCATATTTTACTAAGCCAATTATCTCAACAGTTTGTTTTGTACCCAATTAAATATGTAAACGTTACCACAAATTAGCATATCATTCTTTCATAGTTATACAAAAATAATCAATGCAAAGTCTCAGATGCCTGCTTGTTCATAGCCGCAGCACTTAGCAGCAGCCAAGACAGAAACGACTCTCTATGAGCAGATGAATATACCAACCACATGTAGCTTTTATATAACCATGGACTATTACTCAGCTAAAACAGGATGGAAAGCCAGAGGTAGGTCCACCACAGGTGAGCTTGGAATACATACTTCAAGTGAAATGTCAATCACAAAATGACAATCATTCTATAAACCTGCATCTAGAGGGTGGAACTGAGAGTACTGTAATTTCTCAAGCCAAAAATACGATGGTGTCTGTCAGGGGCTGAGAAAGGGCACAGAGGGGAATACTTACTTAATAGCTGTAGAATGACCATTCAGAAGAAAAGAAAAATCCCTAATCTTCTGAAACCAAATAAAAGGCTGTAGGGTAGGGTTGAGGAGGTATCTAGTGGGGGAGCATAACAGTGTTTACTGCACAAACATCAAGACTGAATTTGAATCTTCGACACTGATGGAAAAGCCATGCAAGGTATGAGTTCTTGCAATCCCAGCACTGAGGGGACAGAGACAAGACTATCAAGCTCATTGACCATCTAGTCTAGCCAGATTGCAGAAAGCATTTGTCAATGAAGCCTGAGAGACTTAGCTGGAGTACCCAGAACCCACATGAAGCCAGAAATAGTAGTGCCTGTCTGTACCCATTGCTGCTATAGTGAGATGGGAAGAGCAGAGAATGGAGTATCCCTAAAATCTTGTGGGCCAACTAACATGAAATACACATTAGAGAACAACAGAAGTGTGTTGTGCCTACTTACTGGGCCAACGTTACCTGGCTTCGGGGAATTAAACCAGGCCAGTTAGAGGGGCCACAGAAAGGCTGAGGCTGTGACAATGTTATTGAAACCAATCAGACTTTTTATACCCATATCAGAAACAGAATAGAGTGGCAATTGCCAGGATCAATACAGTTGTTGTTGCCAAGATACACTGACATTTACAAGCAATACAGGGTATGCAAGATTTATGTCTAAGAGCAATTGTCTGTCAAGCTTCCATGTTTTCTTAACTTCTAAATTAACATACAGAGAAACACAAAGTTGTCTGAATATTTGAACTGCCTGAAAGGCTATGCCAGTCTCTTGGGAACTAGAAGGCACATTAAGTCTATGATGCATGCCTCTCAAGGAAGCTAGGCCAGGCCAGCTCCATGGTACCCTGCAAAGATCCTATCTCACACAAAAAATAAAATGTAACAACTGTTACCTGAGATAGACAGATAGATAGATAGATAGATAGATAGATAGATAGATAGATAGATAGATAGATAGATAGATAGATAGATGCCCTATGGGATGATATTTTGAATGGTTTGACAGGAATGGATTTAAAGAAAATTGACATGTTGTCAGTTCTCATTATTACAATGTTTACTATCTTGGTTTATCATGTCTTCTCAAAAGACAGGACTCTAGATAAAAAAATCCAAGCCTTAGAAAAAGTATTAGAGGAAACACTGGAACTAAAGGTACAGGAATTTATAGGTCAAGATAAGTGATCGTGCAAGAACAAAGGATATAACAGCTCACAGATCAGACTGAGCAACAGAGAGAAAATGAGGATCAGATGCAAGGCTTGGAGGAGGACCTTTTGAAATTAACCAATCACATTAAAATAGACAGCAGAATATCAGAATTACAATACAAATGTGGAAGCAGAACCTTGAACAGAGAGAACAGGAACTCAAGGAACAGGAGGAGTGGCAAAGGAAGCAAGGACACAGACCTTAAGGGAGGGACTTAAAATACCTGTGGCAGAACTTTCCCCTAATGAATAAAGATTTCAGGGAACCAATCACTGGGTGAGGAGGAGGCAGGACTTCCAGGTCAGAAAGAGGAAGAGGGAAGGCAGGAGAAAGATACTTCCTTCAGATGGGAGACAGTGTGGAGGCCAAAATGTAGGTAGCAGAGACACTCCCTTTCCCCCCAGTTCAGGTGGCAGATCCATTGGGATCCACTACTGGAGAATTTAACATAGAATGGCTTACAAATTAGGATGCTAGTTGCTGCGCCCAGCCTACCTTTTTATTCTGAACTAAGTTTGTGTGGTATTTTCCTTCATGCAGCAACTCAACTGAGTTCCAGAGAGAAAGGTAGGGCAGCAAAGCATGAGTTTTCGAGAAGTGCATGGCAAAAATCAGTGGAAATTTGTAAGTTGGAGCTGGCATGACAGCGACCCACCCTGGGAATTTAGCAAGCCAAGTGGAGAGACTTTGGAGCTCAGGATCAGAGTCTGCTAGGCTGAGAACAGGCCAAGCCAGCCTGTCTGCCAGTGCCTTGCCAGAGGTAGCATGGGATTCATTTTCTATATTTCAGCAAACAAATATCAATTAGGAAAAATACTCAGGTAGATAAAACTAGAGAAATCCAACCAAAGGCTGTTAGAAAGCAAACTTTAGTTTTCTAGTTAGTGTACAAAATTGACAGATGCTGATCATCCACAGAGTTATCAGGAATTCTAATGGCAACCATTAGATGTGTTAGACCTGAGAGAACTGAGTAAAATTAAGGAAAGTGTTAACAATTTTGGAATGCATCTGTCATTTGTAAAACAAATCCTGACTTCTTCGGCTGTTAAAAACAGAATAATCCTTCAAGACTGGAAGGATATGGCAAAAGCAATACTAGAACCTGTGTCTCATTTACAATGGTTCTCATGGTAGAGAGAAGAGTCTAAGGAGATAGCACAGCAAAATAGAGCACGAGGTAGAGATATTTCCAAAGACCATCTGCTTGGCAAAGTCCACTTTGCTGAGTTAAAAGTGCAAGCTATATATGATGAAGAAACCCTGGCATTGTGTTGCTTGGCAGCTTTAAATGTCTGGAACAAAATCACAAAAACAGGAAAGACTTGAACCATGTTCTCAATTCATGCAAGGTCCAAAGGAAACATTCAGTGACTTTTTGCAAAGGTTGGCTTCTGCTGTGGAAAGAAGTGTATCAGATCCATCAGCAGGTAAGGCACTAATCAAGCCCTTAGCCTTTGAAAATGTGAATGCTGAATACAAGGAAGTGGATTAGATATACAGTTCATGTTAGACCTCATTCGTCTGATATGACCTTAATAAGGAAAAGCTGCCACTAAAGGCCTTGAGACAGCACAAAATTTCAGATGTCCTAATTGTGGTGAGGAGGGTTGGGTCACTTCAGAATAAACTGCAGAGAAAACCAAATTAATCCCAAAAAGGAGTCTATGCCTTCTAGAATATGTAAAAGATATGGCAAGGGCCAACATTGGGCTAGGGAATGTAGGGCAGCAACGGACAAATGAAGCAACACCTTACCAAAAACCTCCTGGGGGTACTTCTTATGGACCCCAATGCCAGACAGGAAGAGTTCTCTTCCCCAAAACAATTAAACACCGCTGCTCTGAAAACAGATGTTGTGAGAGCAAATAACAAGTTGAAGCAAATTACACAAACAATTCAAAAACCTAAAAAGAGGCCAAAAACAAATATTTGGCAAACTCCTATAGAGGATCAAAGGCCCAAGCTTAGAATGTTAGTAAATAATATTGAACTTGAGGGGATGGACAACACTGAAGCAGATATCACCATTATCTCTCCAAACCATGGCCTGCAGGTTGGCCACTTCAAGAAATAGACATCCAACATCAAGGAGCTGGGACTTTATCCCAAAGTAAACAAAGCAGCAGATGGCTTAAATGCACAGGGCCTGAGGGTCAGATAGGAAAATTAAGGCCACCGTGGCTGATAACCCATAAACTTATGGGGAAGAGATCAATATCCCTTCAGTTTCAGAGGCTGGCCACAGAACTGGTCCCACTCCTAATTTTAAAAAAAATCAAATTAGTTAAGGAATATTATCAAATATAGTTATAGACTCTCTAGGCTATCCATAAACAAGACCCAGCAGAGGCTGACAAGTCAGCTTTACAACAAGGAGCTGTTAAAACACTAACAGTCTTACCACTAAGGTGTTTGACTGACCACCCATTTGGATTGATCAATGGTCTATTACAAAAGAAAAACCACAGGCACTGGAACAGTTAGTCCAGGAGCAGGTGGAGGCTCAGCATGTAGAGGAGTTCACCGGTCTTTGGAATTCTCTGGTATTTGTCATTTACAAAACAGTCTGGCAAATGGAGAATGTTGACAGATCTCAGAGCAATTAATAAAATTATTCAGTCAGTGAGTTCCCTGCAGTCTGGAATACCATTGCCTTTCTTGTCGCCTAAGGAATGGCCTATCATACTGATTGATCTAAGGGATTGGTTTTTTTACAATTCCTCTATATGAACATGACAAGGAAATGTTTTTCTCAGTACCTACCTTAAGTAGAAGCTGTCGAATAAAAAGTTATCATTGGAAAGTCCTGCCACAGGGTTGGGGATTTAGCTCAGCGGTAGAGCGCTTGCCTAACAAGCGCAAGGCCCTGGGTTCGGTCCCCAGCTCCGAAAAAAAAAAAAGAAAAAAAAAGGAAAGTCCTGCCACAAGGAATGTTAAACAGCCCCACCTTGTATCAATATTTTGTACAACAGTCATTGGAGATGATTCGCAATTTCCCCAATCTATTGTTTATCGTGAGATGGATGATATCCTATTGGCTGATTCAGATATAAATATCCTGGAAAGAATGTTTGATGAAGTAAAAAAGAAACTTGTCTTGCTGGGGATTGCAAATTGCCCCTAAAAAACTACAAAGATGGGATTCTATTAACTATCTAGGATATAGAATAAGCCTACAAAATGTTAGGCCACAAAAGGTGTAAACCAGAAGAAAACAATTAAGAACTCTTAATGATTTCCAGAAGCTGCTAGGAGATAATTGGCCTGCAATTAATTGGCTTGGCTACTCAAGAGCTAAGCAATCTATTTCAAACCTTCCATGGTGATAAAGATTTAAATAGCCCAAGGAGATTATCAGCTGAAGCTGAGGAGTTAGCTCTGGTAGAAAGGAAATCACAGGATACAGATCTAGATCTTGTCGATTCAAAGATGGCCTGCATTTTAGTCATCTTATCCTCTACTCATTCCCCTACAGGAATTCTCACGCAGATGGAAGATTATATCTTAGAATGGATATTTTTAGCACATAAACACAGTAAGAAATTAAAAACCTACATAAAAGGGTTTTTTAATTGATACTAAAAGGAAAAAAGTGAGACTTCTACAATTAGCTGGAATGGATCCAGCTGAAATTGTGGTACCTTTAACTAATGCAGAGACTGCCTCATTATGGGCACAAGACGAACATTAGCAAAGAGCAACAAGTAATTTCGTGGAAGAGATTAACAACAAATACCCTAAAAACAAGCAACTTCAGTGCATAAAAAGAACTAATTGGATTCTCCATTAGTAAAAAGTTCTTAATAAAAAGAACTCCAATGTTTTAATCCCCTGTATGTTACACTGATGTAATAAATCAGGAAAGGCCGGATATAAATTGGAAGATGTACGTAAGGTAACTGAGAGTCCCTACAAGTCAGTTCAAAAATCTGAACTATATGCATAGTCATGGTGTTGTCAGATTTTCAAGAGGCTCTTAATATAGCAACTGACTCTCAATATGCAGAAAGGGTTGTTTTACACACAGAGATGGCTGAACTTATTCAGGATGGTTCTGAGTTGACTTCACTGTTTACTCAACTAAAACAAATGATCAGGAATAGGAGTCATCTACTATGTATAACACATAAGATCCCATATGGGTATGCCAGGCCTTCTGGCACAAGGTAATCATGAAATTGATCAGCTATTGATAGGAAGTAAACTAGAGGCTTAAGAATTCCATTTAAAACACCATGTTAACAGCAAAAGTTTTTTTTAAAAAAAAGAATTCATTATCACGTGGTAAGAAGCCAAAGAAATTGTGAGGCACTGTTGAACTTGCTCATTATATAACCAAGCTCCATTACCTATAGGAAGTAACCCTAAAGGTACCCAAAGAAATGAAATTTGGTAAATGAATGTGTCCCGTTTTCCAGAGTTTGGTAAACTAAAATACCTTTAAAGGGGAGGGGAAGGGTAGGAAAATTAGGAGATTTGGATAGGCTTTAAGAAAGCCAAGTCAGCAATTGTTATTCAGTTTCTGATGCCTAGAAGGCTCAGGGCTTGACTGAAGTTCTGACTGGATCCATCTGTAAGGTTGAATGAGGCAAGATGACTTGTAATCCATGACACCGGGAGTCCAAGCAGGTCAGTTCATCATGTCTGAGGATGAATCTCACCAACGCTGTACACTCTGCAATATTCAAATCTCAAAACAGAATTTAAGCACTGTGATGGTTTGTACATGTTTGGCCCAGGGAGTGGCACTGTTGGGAGGTATGGTCTTGTTGGAGTAGTTGTGGCTTTGTGGGTGTGGGCTTTAATATCCTTGTCCTAGCTACCTGGAAGTGAGTATTCTGCTAGCAGCCTTCAGATGAAGATGTAGAACTCTCAGTTCCTCCTCCACCATGCCTACATAGTTGGTGCCATGTTACCACCTTGATGATAATGGACTGAACCTCTAAGCCAGCCTCAATTAAATGTTCTCCTTGTCTTTGTAAGAGTTGCTTTGGTCATGGTGTCTGTTCACAGCAATAAAACCTTAAGACAAGTAGCATCAACATATCTACATAGATTGTGTTAGTCTGTGGAGGGTGCACAGACTAGTTAAGAATGAAATTCTGCCCTGTAAATATATGAAAGACAGCTGTCTTTTTATGAGCCGATTTTAATAATAACCAATCATAAGACAGTTAAGGCAATTTTACTATTTAAAAACACATTTGACTATGAGATATGTCTGCTCCTGACAGTACCCCCTTCATAGTTCAGAGAAAATATTGAGGATCATTGCCTCCAGTTGGAGTTGCTTACTCTGGCCAGGCAGGCACAGGGCAGAAATTACATAGGTCATCTACAGACAATACTGTCTAGAGAAGGACATTTTTTACAGAATAGTTGACTACTGTCTTTGCAGAGACAGGGTTAGCAGTCTTTCAAATTTTTGCACAGTAAGTCTGTCAGATAGATGATCCTTGGCCTGAAGGCCAAAGACAGAAGCTCTTGGATTCTGAAAAATGGGGGACTGTCCAGGTAGTCAAATGTCTAGAAATTGTTCAAGTTTCTGAAGCTATCTATGCCTTGTGCTTTCAATATTTTCAGATAATATTTAGTCCCTCTGATTGGGGTTGAAGAATAGTTTTAGTATCATAACCAAACTCAGGTTGCTTAACACAGAGAAAGCTTATAGAGTAGATGTCATGATTTTCAAGTGATGTTACAGACTAAAATTCTAAACATAATCCAGGGATAGAATCATAGTTCTTTTTCATTATTATTAATCATTCCATTCATTTATATCTCAAATGATATCCTACTTCCTAGTTACCCCACCAAACCCCTCATCCCATGTCCACCCTCCCTCCTCCTCCGACTTGTCTGTATAGGGGTACTCACCCACCCACCCTCTCCCACCTCACCACTCCAGCATCCCCCTATGCTGGGGCATCAAAACTCCCCAGGACCAAGGACCTCCTCGAAAGACCATCCTCTGCTATCTGGAGCCATGGATCCCTACAGGTACACTCCTTGGTTGGTGATCTAGTCTCTGGGAGAACTGGGTGGTTCAGGCCAGCCTATGCTGCTGTTGTTGTTGTTGTTGGTGGTGGTGGTGGTGGTGGTGGTGGTGGTGGTGGTGGTGGTGGTGGTGGTGATGTTTAGGGGTTTTATTGTTATTAGTCCCCTATAGTTGCTTGCCTTTAAAGCTACATTACTGCTAGGAGAGCTTGCCCCCATTTTTCACTTTTCAGAAGAAGTTTGTGTGTATGTGCCACCACTTGGGAGGTGAGAGAACTTTGGCTATCTTCCTGGTTTTAGTTTTTTGGGTTTTTTGTTTGTTTGTTTGTTTGTTTTTTGTTTTCTTTTGTTTTGTTTGGATATCTTTTATTTACATTTCAAATGTTATCCCCTTTCTCAGTTTCCCCTCCACAAACCCCCTATCCCCCTTCTATGAGGGTGCTCCCCCACCCAACCACCCACCCCTTCCTGCCTTCCCACCCTGACATTCCCCTACTATGCTGTTCTTCTAATGGGTTTGCATCCCCCTTCTCAGGTTTCCTGAGCTCCTTCTAATGGTTGGCTAGAAGCGTTCACATCTGCATTAGTCACTTGTTAGCCAGAACTCCTAAGAAACTGCCACACCAGGTTCCAGTCAGCAAGCACCTCTTGACCACAGCAACACTGCTGGGTTTGGTGTGTGCAGATATGATGGATCCCCGGGTGGAGCAGTACCCAGATGGCCCTTCCTTCAGTCTCTGCTCCACTTTTTGTCCCTATTCTTCCTTTAGACAGGAACATTTCTGGGTTAAAAATTTTGAGGTAGATGAGTGGCCTCGTCCCTCAGTTGGGGGACATGCATATCTACTGGAGATGGTATCTCCCCCTTCTCAGTGCATTTCAGGTAAAATCATTGCTGTCGGATCCTGGGAGCCTCACGTTTCCCTGGTGTCTGGGACTTTCCAGTGGCTATCCCCAGTTCCTCATCCCCACTACACATATTTTTTTGGATTTCATGACCCTCTGCACCTATCTCACATCCCCTCCAGTTCCTGTTACTGCCCCCTTATTTCCTCCCCCTCTCCCCTCCAGGTCCCCCTTTTCCTTCACCTCAAACGATCATCCTGTTTACCCTCAGTGCAAGACTGAAGCACCCACACCCTTGTCTTCCTCCCATCTAAACTCCATATGGTCTGTGGGTGGTATCATAGGCATTGTAAGCACTGGGGCTAACATCCACTCATCAGTGAGTACATATCGTGTGTTCTCTTTTGTGGTTGTTCTAGCCATTTGCCTGGGAATTTCAGGAAGTCACTGTTTTTAATGGCTGACTAGTACTCCGTTGTGTAAATGTAGCAGTTTCTTTATCCATTCATCTGTTAGGGGTTCTTTCCAGCCTCTGGCTATTATAAATAAGGCTGTGATGAACATAGTGGAGCATGTGTCCTTGTTATGTGTTGGAGCATTTTTGGGTATATGCCCAGGAGTGTTATAGCTGTGTCTTAAGGTAGAATTGTTTCCAATTTTCTCAGGAACTGACAGACTGATTTCCAAAGTGGTTTTACCAGCCTACAGTCCCACCAGCAATGGAGGAGTGTTCCTCTTTCTCCACATCCTCTCCAACATCTGCTGTCACCTGAGATTTTTTATCTTAGCCATGCTTATTGGTGTGAGATGGAATTTCAGGGTCCTTTTGATTTGTATTCCCTTATGACTAAGGATTTTGAACATTTCTTTAAGTGCTTCTCAACAATTTGAAATTCTTCAGGTGAGAATTCTCTATTTAGCTCTGTACTCCACTTTTTAATACTGTTACTTGGTTCTCTGGAGTCTACCTTCTTGGGTTCTTTATATATTTTGGATATTTGCCCTCTATCAGGTGTAGGATTGGTAAAGATCTTTTCCCAATCTGGAGGCTGCTATTTTGTCCTATTTACAGTGTCCTTTGCCTTACAGAAGCTTTTCAATTTTATGAGAGCCCATTTGTAAATAGTTGGTCTTTGAGCCTGAGCCATTGGTGTTCTGTTCAATAAGTTTCCTCCTGTGCCAATGTGTTCAAGGTTCTTCCCCAAATTCTCTTCTAATAGATTCAATGTATCTGGTTTTACATGAGGTTTTTGATCCACTTGGACTTAAGCTTTGTACAGGACTATAAGAATGGATCAATTTGCATTCTTCTATATGCTATTGTCAAGTTCTTACTGTAAGTGTGTGTTGAGTGTGCTCTGCAGCTACTAACTTCCAGGCCTAGAGTTCTGAGGGGAAAAATTTTTCCCAACCTTTTACTTGAGGTAGTGTCTGTCTTTGTCACTAGAACAGCTAGATTGCCCATCAAAACCTTCAGACTGTTACAGTCAGGATTTCAGCTCAGCTATGAACTTTCTCAACACATAGGAACTGGAAAGCAAATGATGCCAGCTAGCCCTCCTTTGACAAAACCAATTTCCCTATTTCCATTTTGACCTCCAGACGGGAATTCTTTGCCCCAATTCAGCTAGAAGTAAGCAAAAGAAGATTGTCATCCCAGTCCGTTAGGTTGAGGTAGGTGGTTCTGGCTATTTTATGAATTATAGATATGTTGTCATTTTAAGGAATAATGTGCAAGTGTAACTTTGGACAGGGAGGAAACTAAAGAGCTTAGACTCAGGGATTTCACCTTTCCTCTTCTCTGTGCCTCCTCCTTAGGTAAAGGACAGGGGGTGGAAAGGAAGGGGGGTATAGTAATATTATAGAAATTAGAGGGATAGACAGATATAGAACTTCTAAGCTCTGCCAGTACAGGGTAAGCCAGTCCTTCATAATTCCTGCTTCATTTAGGGTCTGTCAGATGTTTCTGTGCCAGAAGGCTGAAGATAGATGCTCCGACATTATATGAAATTAGGGGTCTGTCCAGGAAGTCAGCTCTCACCACAAATTGGTTTTGACAGCTATATCGTTGTGCCTCCTACATCTTCGGGCAATATTTAATTCCTCCTCGGATCTCTGATGGGATTGAAGACTAGTTATAGTCTCATAACCAAACAAGTGGTATAGCATTAAGAAAGATGATCTAGATTTGTAAGAATGGATTTCAGATGAAAATACAAGTTAAAATCAACACAATTTAGGCACAGAATTGTAAACCTTTTAAGTTAGGATAGATGGTAGAGTACTTTATCTACATTGGCAAATACGATGGGCTGGATGCTAAGTGTATGTCATACATTATAACTTACATAATTGTTGTGGTTGTGCTCAATTTATATCTGAGAGAAAAGAGCCTTTTTTAATATACATTATTTTATTACAAATTAAAAAAACAAAAACAAAAATGTAACATCCTAAAAAATTCCTTTTTCTGGTAATACAAATTCCTATGAAGTTTTTTTTTGCTACCATAAGAAATTAAAGAAACTATTAGTATTTAGTAACATTTAGTAACATAACTATTTAGTAACATTCATCATCAAAAGCTTTAAATCTAACTGTACATTGTAGCTCCCGAAAAAACTACAAACTCTTTTTAAAAAGTATTTTCTCTACAAAGAATCTCATCGGCTATACAAAAATCTGCAGTTTTTACACTGAATCTGATGAGCTGCACTTGAATTTCACATTCTTAGCAAAATAATTGCCTGAGCACATATACTCCACACTTTAGGACAGCCACTTACTCTTCATCCTCATCTTCCTCCTCTTCATCTTCTGCTTCTTCCTCCTCCTCCTCTCCCTCCTCCTCTCCCTCCTCCTCTCCCTCCTCCTCTCCCTCATCTTCCGGTTCATTCTTCTCCTTTGAGCCTGTTGGCCTACCAGAACCCTCTATCCTACTTCACCTTTGCCCCGGCACGGTACGCAGCGATATCCTTTTCTTGCTTCTCCTTTAGTTTAGCCGCCTTCTGCTCATACGGTTGTTTATCTTTGGCAGATTGCTCAGACCACATCTCCCCCAGTTCCTTTGCAGAATCTCCAATAGACAGGCCGGGGTGTTCACTTTTGATCTTTGGGCATTGTTCAGAGCAAAACAGGAAGAAGGCAGACGGTGGTCTTTTGGGAGTATTTGGATCTTTTTCCTTTCCTTTCTTACCACCTTTGGGAGGAACATAGTTCTTCATCTCCCTGTCATAACGAGCTTTGTCGCTCTTGGCCAAATCTTCAAGCTTCGACTTTTCCTTGGCAGACAAGGTCTTCCATCTCT
The DNA here is from genome assembly GCF_011064425.1 of Rattus rattus. Lineage (NCBI taxonomy): Eukaryota > Metazoa > Chordata > Mammalia > Rodentia > Muridae > Rattus > Rattus rattus. The sequence goes on from NC_046159.1 coordinate 56,689,238, forward strand.
CGGTACAAGTCTTCGAGAACTCGGCGAGGTTGACCGACGAGTCGGGATGCTTCTTCTTGTGCTCCTTCCGCAGGTCTGCACGAAGAAGGAGGTGTACGAGGACATCTTTCCCCGCGACTTGTTGGGGTCCCCCTTGCCCATGATGATGGTGCAGCACCTACCTGGCACGAGCTCTTCCCTCAGACCTCCACAGAGAGACTTCCTTCCCCAAGCTCCAGCGAGAACTGGTTTATCACTAACGCAATCCCCAGCCTCTTGTTTTGCCGAAAAGAGCCTTTTTTATTGGACAAAAAGGGGGGACACGTCGTGGGTTGCTGGTGCTATTTATATTCTGATGTTAATTCTCCTTCCTCAAGAGATGCTGCTCCCTGATGAAGGCAGTCTATCACGTACTCCAGTGATCTCGTGTGAGCCTTTTCCCCATTTTAACTGGCCAAAGGCTAGAGGCTATGATTGGGCAATGGAAGGGAAGGTGAGATGGGAGGTCTTGAAGAGTGGGGGCAGGTAGAAGGAGGAGGAGGAGGAAGGAGAGAGGACGGAGGAAGACAAGGAAGTAAAGACTGAGCAGAACCATGATGCCAGGAGAAACTGCAAGCAGCAGAGTCTCGTAGCTGGAGAATACGTTAGTATAGTGTTAGATCTACCCAATCTAGGTATATAGCTTATAGTAGCTGGATTGTATGTTTTCTATACAGGCTTCTGGAAAGTCTAAATACATGAATGTGTGTGTGTGTGTGTGTGTGTGTGTGTGTGTGTGTGTGACGCACGCACACACACATACCACACCACACCAGTACCAGCACTGCTGTCAAGATATTGTAAAGTAAGGAAAGACCGAGACATTGCTGTAAGATAGAAGAGACTGGTGACAGCAGAGTGCAGTGCTGCCCTGCATTGGACCTAAAGAGAAAAGAAGAGATAGGTGGACCCAGGGGAAGTGACCCAGGGTCAAGGAAAAACAAAGAGAAAAGTTAAAATTCTATGATAAAAGTGAAATAAAAACAAAATACCAAAATCTAGGAATATGGAAAAATCAGTGCTAATGAAATTCATAAGTGTGAGTGCCTGCGTGCATGTGTGTGCACGTGCGTGTGCGTGTGTGTGCGCGCGCGCGCGCGCGTGTGGGCAGGGTGGGGGCATGCAACTTAGCACTGCAACTGAGAGAATGGGAAAAGAAGGATAAAAAACAAAACCAGAATTAATAGACAGGAAGGATGGGCAGGACTCAGAGTTGAAATGTGCACAATGGAGACCAAATGTGCTACAAAGTACAAATTAAAGGTTCCTTTCTTTCAAAAGATAAAAAATTGGAGCTGAGAGACAACTCAGTCTTTAAGAGCTGGCTTGCAGACATAAAAGTTTTGTGCACTGTGTAAATGTTATCCTTGTGTTATTCAAATGCTGATTTCTCTGCCCCTGGTCTTGTCGCAATCCAGACGCGGCATTGTAATGTTTATTCCAACTATCTGTTTCAAGTTTGTGTGAACGCGCTCACCATTTCTTCTCTGCCTTGTCAATTAAAGCTGATCAGCCAATGGCTGGGCAGAAGAAAGAATAAAGCGGGATTCCTGCTAGCCAGAAGAGGGAGGGAAGGGGGAGAGAGGAAGAGAGGGAGAGAGTGGAGGAGAAAATGGGATTCTCCAGGAGGAAGAGGTCCAGGGAACATCCTGAGACCCTGCGGGAGGTCCTGTGGGATCTGCTGTGCTTATGGCCTTCGGGGTTCCTGAAAGAAGTTACCACCACCTCCAGTTTAGTCCTCCCCAACCTGGTGGTGCAGAAGGAGTCCACCAAATCCGGAGTCAGACCCGCCCAAGCTGAGTGCGCAGAGAGCGGGTCCTCACTGTTCCCAGGCGGGTGTCTGTCTGTGCAATGGGTGCCCGGGACTCACTATAGCAGGAGCTGCTGCGAAAAGGAATGTTCAGTGCTCAAAACCACTGCAGCCCCTGTAACCACAGCCGCCAAGCACAGGAGCGAACCTCAACCAAGGCTAGCTAATGTGGAGTCCCTCTGAGATGTTGAGAGACAAAGACGAGATAGGATATGAGTCCCCCTCACCCTGCATAGGGGCACACTCGAAGGTTAGGGTGAGCAAATGAACTGGGGGTGGGAGGGTGTGAAGGGGACCGCCCTCTTTCCCTATGGTACTGGACTTTGAGCTGTTAAAAAAAAAATCACTGCTATTGTCAAGTTCTTACTGTAAGTGCGTGGCGAGTGTGCTCTGCAGCTACTAACTTCCAGGCCTAGAGTTCTGAGGGGAAAATTGAATCTGATCCACCCTAAGATCCAAAACCACATGAGATCAGCTATTCTTGGGACTGACTGCAGATGTGATGTTGGCAGATTCGTTGCTAGCCCAGAGTCGCTGTCCCATTTGCAACTTTTATTTGGGTTCAAGAAAGGCATCTCCCTTGACAAAGTGTCGGTTACATTTTCAGCCAAACCAAGCCTACTACCGGGTCAGGAGCACGGTTGGCTCGGTGCTTTGTCGCCACCTGCTGGAGCCAGCTGGGAAGGCCATCGCAATCGTGGCGCAGCAATAACCGTTGCTATTAACTGGCGCGGAGTCAGCAGAAGCTGACCACGTCCCCAAACTCCCGCCTATTCAACGAACCAAGCCCTAGGGCCTCAAATTCGGACTCTGCCGTTGATTATTTCTGTGGTCTTGGCAAAGTGATTCGCCTCTCTGTCCTGCTTATCTGTAAACCGGAATTACATGGTTGTAACCGTCTTAGACCACTGTGAAGGCTGATGCTGGCGCTTCCACTGTGAATTAAAGGCTGCCTGTGCACCTGAAAAGTGAGGTTGTGGGATCCACAGCTGCCTGGTGGTGCCATCATTGATCTAGAAATTCGTGTTCAATGTTCTTTTGTCAGGTCCCCTAGATAGGTTGTAGTTTCCCATTTGTATCTGGTCGTGTGTGTGATTTTAGGAAAACACGGATTACAGGGGAAGTTTTTTTTTTCTGAAAAGAACCCAGAGCAGCTGGGACCCCTGACCTGGGTAAAAGAATTGATGACAGAGAGAGACACTTCACTACAGACAATGTCAGGAAAGTCACAGGAGGTGAGGCAGGGTGACTACAGGCCTCCCTGATGAGGACATGAGCAGAGACTGGAGGTTGTAAAATGCCATCAAGATTGAAGAGGTCTCTTCCCCAGGTCCCTTGCAGGACCTTGAGTTTCTTCTTTGCTTCACAGAATGTTCGATGCTCTCTGGTGCCACAATGTGGTATAAAGGGGAATCAGGAGGGGGAGTGGGCAGGCTCAGGTATCCAGGCTCCCTGGAAGGCTAGACCTCATTTTGGGATGCTGAACCCTTTAAAATGGTGACCATCAGAGGATGGGGTAGCCTAGAAGTCTCAGGGCCTGAACTTCCCTGGGTTCGTCTGTGCTGGGGTGAGGTTAGGTTGGGTAGGTCTGGTTAGGCAGGCTTGCTCCTGCTTCTCTCCTGGAACAGAGGCAGGGAGCTTCTGACCAGTGACACCCAATGACGCTGCACCCTTCATGAGCACACAGAACATTCAGAACATAACTCCATTCATTCTGGCCAGCTTTTAACTCTATAATCTTCTGACATGGCTATGAATTGGGGTTCTGCCTAGATATCTGGGATAATTATCACTTCCGTCCCACCAAGCCCAAGGCTTCATTAGGTGGGTGTGCCTTGGGATGCCTTGGGACTTTAAAGGTCTAATCTGGAGCTTGTGGATGTGTTAAAAAGAGGGAACTCACACATATTGTTAAGTATCAAATCTAGCCAGACTGTGTGGCTAGAAACTGGGAGGAACTGATTCACTAAGACAACTGTCCCTCTCTAAAAACATCTAGGTTGGCCTGATAGCCTTCAAAGTACATTGAAATGGTGTGTTAGCCAATGATTACCTTATGTGACAGTCCTGAATGCATGGTCTTCACACCACTCAAGATGACCTTGGGAGCAGGAGATGGCGGCAGATTCAGCCCAAAGCCTTAGCAACTGAGTAAGGCCCAGATAAAACTGACTCCTTAGCCACCAGGGGCCCTGGTTATTTTCAGATGGCAACTGCAACAGTAGGAGGCCCTGCTTCACTGTTGACAGAACACAGACCACAGCCCCTCCCCTGCCCTTCATCCTTCAATATAGATTCTCTCCTGCCTTTCATTGTTTATCACAAACAGTTCCAATACCAGGAAACCCTGGTGCTCACTGGAGGTTGAAGACGGGGCTCTGGCAATGATCATCTCCCTGGGCACTGAACAGGAGCAAGAGAGTAGAGGACGTGGCTGCAGGGCTACCTGGAACAGAGTTCAATCTCCAGAATCCACATAATGGGAGGATATAACCAACTCCCACCGTAAATAAATAAATAAATAAATGCAATTAGAATACATAATAAATAAAAACATTCAAAACTTAAATAGAGATTAGTGTGGCCTAATTTTTATTTTATCATTAAAAAATACAAATTCCATGCTCCTTTACTAGGTGAGATAGCTTGGGTCCTGAAATGGTCACCAGGGTGGCCTCTGATTACTCCTTAGAAAGGGACCTGGGCCTCAGAGGCTAGCATGCTACACACCCAGGCTTTGCCATCGCACACAGTAAGGAGTTGTTTGTGTACAGCAGGGCAGTGTTTCAAAGAATGTGCTTAAGTGGAGGAAGTTGGGAGAGGGCACCAATTCCATCCAAGAGACAGGAATACAGAGTGTTTGAGAGAGCAAGGATAACGCACAAAGATAAACCTAACTGAAATGCATCCAAGAGACCCAACAGCTGCTGTCCTGCAGGCAAAGGGGTGGAAGCCTAGAAAGCCACCAAGGGCGGGGAGGGGGGGAAACCACAGCCACAGTACCTAGAGCCCTGGGGTAGGGTGGAGTATTAAGCCACCTTTCCGTCAAAGACAAACTGGGGGGGGTGGGTTAGAGCATATTTGGCTCTGAGTTCAGAGATCTCTCAGCCCCTCCTCACTTGGCTTTACTGTCTCTGAATCCATGTGAGGTGAGACAGAACACCATGGCAGGGAGCATGTGGCAGAACAGTGGAGATGGGGAAAGGAAAAGGAGGTAGAAGAAGGGAGAGAAAAAAGATGGAGAGGAGGCAGAGACAAAATGTGCACTTCACCCCCCTACTTCCACCAACCAGGCTCCATCTTCCAGGCTCCAGGTCTCTCAATAATGCCACCAAATTCTTAATCCACCCAGGGGTTAATCATCGACCCACCAGTCATAGCCACCGCCCTATGACTGGATCACCCAGCTGGAGAGAAGGCCCTTAGTTTCAGGGGTATGGCCGCTGTCATCCATCCTGCCACTGGGAGGCTATGGATAGGGGTAGTGCTGAGTGACATCCCTCCAAGGTACTCTGCCTTTACACAATGCCCTGCTGTGAGCGGCTGATGGCTCAGGCAATGGAGCTGGCTGAAAAGAGCCCATCGGGTCATAGGATATCAGAGGCAATTCAGAAAAGAAACAACAATCCAGTGACCACCACAAAGCATGGAGAGCTGTCATCAGAAAGCAGAGCTCAGCTGACAACCCAGAGGCCAACTGAGGTACCCCCAGATCCTAAGCCCTACTGCACCCTCAAAATATGGAGAGCAGGAGTGGTGGCTCTAATGAGGGCTTCAGTGGGCACAGCCCTGGCTGAGCACCTCCAGTGTCCTGAGCCATCCACAATGAAACAGAGAACATGAACACCATCTCCTGAGCAGAGACTCCCTCCTTAGGCCACACCCACACAGACTTAGGAAGTATGCAAAGACAGGAGAATAAAATTCAGTAAGAGCCAGACAGGGATGGCCGAGCTCTGAGACACAGAGTCGTTAAATTATAAGCCTACCAGATGGCCTGAATGGTGGATGCTATATGAGAACATATAAGGAATTTGAACAGAAAGATAAAATATAAGAATCATGGCGATTCTACCAGCAAAACCCAAACCCACAGATACAATGCAACACCAGAGAAATCTGTGCAAGGGCTTTATGAGGAGATAGGATAAAGAAGAGGTTGGGGGACAGGGTTCCCCGGGGCCAAGTCAAGGTGGGAACAAAAGGAATCTGAGGTACAGAAAATTAAGTCCAGTGCATCCACACGGGAAGTCTACAAGCAGAAAACATGTAAGGTCTTTGATGAAGAAATGGTCGAGAATTTTCCCAAACTGGGGTAAGACATCAACTCACAGATCCTAGAAGCCCAGTAAAGCCCAGAAAGGCTACTAAGAATAAAGAAAAATCCACCATAACTCCCTGTGTGAAGTTCTGCTTGCCCAGGTTTCAGTTACCCACTAACTACAGTCTAAAAATATTAAATAGAAGACCAGAGACGTACAGTTCATCTGAGCAGACTCCCATCCCACCCCTTCCCCCCTCCCAGCCCTGGGATGTGGGTCTTTCCTTTGTGCAGAGTCTCCACGGTAGATATCTCCTTCCCACCAATCAGATTGGCTGCTGAGGTATCACCATGCTTGTTCTCAGCTGCACCTGGCTTACTGCTGTCCCAGAAGCAGTGACCCTGAAGAGTCACACTTGCCTCAGAGCACCTTCCTCCAGAGAGTTCATTACCAATTAAGAAAGAACTACAGAGCAGACGTGGTAAGACAGAAGCCTGCTTGGGATGGGCAAGGCCCTGTGTGTGTGCAGAGGACAAGGTCTGGTCCCGTCTGTGGATTCGGGTAGCCACTGGAAGCCCTGGAACAAGGCCCTTCCTTCCTTCCTGAGCCAAGGGGAGCACCAGCTGCTGAGCTCTAAACTGTCGTAAGAACAGCTAAGGAGTGTCACTGAGAGGCATGCACAGGAGGAAATCAACACTGTGGCATGATGAGGTCACAGCAACACTGTGGCATGATGAGGTCACAATAGTAATGGACCACTTGACCCAGAACTTAACCCTTACAGGGCTGATGGGAAACACAAGTCAAACTGGATTCCCCTATTCAGCAAATGTGCTTCAGAAATGAAGATGAACACAGACCTCTGCAGAGTGAGGAAAGCCAAGGACTAGGTACCCACCCCGGGAAAGTGAGATGGAGTGCAGACATATATGAAACAAAACACTCACATACACATAGCAAATAAAGAAGACGTTTAGTCAGTGTTTGCCTCAGGGGTGGGGGGCACACCCAATATCTTACTCTCCACACAACTGGCTGCATGGCTTCCCTGACACTTGGCAGTGACTGGACAGAAGTGTATATCACCTAGCAAGCAGCTGCAAAAGCAACACTTCATGTTCCAGGGTTAAATCTCTTCCTGAGAACAATAAGCCTAATGCCACCCACATTTGTAAGCATTCTGAACTCACTGCTCCCAAAGGGCAGCAGCCGTATGTACCACCTTTGAACTAGGGGGGAGTGATCACAGGTAAGGGATCCTGGTGGCCTTGGGTCCAAGTGACCTGGTACCCATAGGATTCCAAGGTAGTGCTTCCAGTAAGTGAGAGACCAGCAAAGCAGTCCCAGAAGCGAATTCTCACATGGGCCATTCTAGATGCAAAGACATCTGAGTGCAGTCTGTCCCTGATACTGGGATAAAGGAGTCAAGAGTCAGGACAGCCTGAGCCCTCCACACAGGCCCTACCCTCTTCTCTTCCTCTTCCTCTTCTTCCTCCTCCTCCTCCTCTCCATCCCGCCTGTGCCCAGACATACTAGCTTTGAGCTCCACACATCTTACCTGGCCAGGCCTGTCAGGTAGTCGATGGTCCAGCCAGTGCTTGGAGCATTGGTTAGACATCAGCTTTGAAGTATGATTTCCCCATACCACATGTGCTGTCATCAGTCAGCTCAGACTACCTGAGCAATGGGTGTGTAAAGAGGAAGGGCTGCCTGCTGTGCTGGTGCTGCCTGCACTCCAAGCCTTTAGGAGGCTGAGGGGGGAGGATTTTGAGCTTCAGGACAGCCTTGTTGTGACCCACGTAAGATTCTGCCTCAGAAACAAAACAATATCGACATTTTTAAAATTTTGATGAAATATTTTTCAATGGATCATGACAACAAATTGTTTAACAAATTATGTTTAACAAATTAGATCACACAAACTGTAGTAACGTATTTTTTAATAGTTAATATCTGAAGATAGACATGGGAAAACGGCAGCAATGCAGGACTTTTCTCTTCTATGTGATGCTCTGTTAGACTATAGGCTAGGAGGAGAATGGCTTCAAGGTTCTCCCCTCAGAAGCTGTGCAAGGAGTGCGGTATGACAGGTTCCTGACAGCAGGTTAAACAGTCCTTTAAATGGCTACACAGTGCATATGGCCTATTAGCAGGAGGCCTGTGCAGCCAACTGCTCTAACCTGGCTGCTCAGACACCACGGACCTGTAAGGGCCGCACTCTAGGCACACAGGCCTCTTTACAGACAAGTTCACAACTGAAAAAAGATAATCTCTTCATGGAAACAAAGTGAGGGGCCAAAGCACTGGCAACTGGGAAAGGGGGTGGGCTCACTGTGCCATCCAAGGGCTTGTGGGGGAGTCGAGGCTGACGTGCAGGAGTCGGCCTTGGCTCACCTCTGCAGGTTCCGAGCCAAGGCGTCAAGGATGCAGCCTGGCTGCTGCACGCCGTCAGCTGAGACTACAGATGCTGCTGCTGCTGGTCCTCTGCCACCTTCTCACCTCTACGCCAGAAGGAAGCCCAGAACCCAGGCAGATGTCATGGGTACAGAGTGAGAATGTGACAGGGAAACCCAACAGCAGCAGGGCTAGCCTCAGCAGCCTTTCTGAGTAATGTCCAGCCCTGAGGACTTCGTGATTTCCATGGTTGTAAATACCTGTTTGCAAAGAAGACAAGAGATGGCAATGTTACTGCTGCTTTACCAGAACATGCACCAGCTGCACTGAGAGAACACACTAAATTAGGTCGCTAATATAAAATAAATTAGAATCAAAAGTCTCTGGCCCTGAATTTCATAACTATTTTGAAGCTGGGCTACTTGTAGCCGTTGTACCTCACTTTGGGCTGGGAAGACTCTCACTGGATAAAGAGCTGGCAACATGAGGACCCAAGTTCAAGCCCTGAAAGCCATGTTGAATGTGCCAGCACATGCTCGGAAAATCTCCATGTCATGGAGACAGAGATGGGTGCATCCTGGACTTGCTGGCCAGCAAGCCTAGTCTATTGACAAGCTTCAGGTCAGTGTGACACCCTGAACCCAAAAGAGGTGGGCAGTGGCTGTCCCTGGGCCTACACACACACACACACACACACACACACACACACACACACACACACTCACACATTCTCTCTCTTTCTCTCTCTCTCTCTCTCTCTCTCTCTCTCTCTCTCTCTCTCTCTCTCTCTCCTGATCCTTACCTCACCACAGGTGGGGTGGATTCCAATGGTGTCATCCAGTAGCTGCTTCGTAAGCCCACATTTCATTGCAGCTGCAAACCCCTGTGTGACTTCACCAGCATTTGGCCCCAGGACGTGAAATCCTATCACACGGTCCTTTAATACAGAGACAGAACACAGAATTCCATAAGCTAATGGGAGCTTTCTTCCTGCAGTACACAGCTAAAATATGTAGGATCTCCCACAGGAAAGGAATTGAGCAGAGAACAGCCTCTCACAGGATCTGTCAAAGAAGTCAGTAGATGTGTGGTAAGAACCAACTCACACTCAAATTTACTGGCACACTCAATTTGCCCACCTCTGATGGGGTGTGACTTCTGAATTACACTAGACAGGGCCTCATGAACATGACATATAGGCCCTACACTAGCATAATCCCAAGGCCTATGGTCTTCCTAGGAGGACTTGTGGGCCCAGCGAGCAGGAGCCTGCTCCTGACACTCCACAGAGCTCAGGAATGGCAAGTGGCGGCCACCAGCAGGGCAGCACACAGTGGGTGTCCAGGGTAGTGGTGAGCCACAGGCTGTCCACTGCCAAGCTCTTTCACTGGATTCTGGCCTCCATTCTGATCCTCTGTGAGGACAGAGGAAGGGACAGAGGGGACAGAGCCAGGCACAGGAGACATCCCTGTCTGCCCAAGCTCCATCAGCACCTGCGCCTATTGCCCTGGAGCTTCCCCGCGGGCCTCTCCTCAGCACCCCACACATGCCACACCACTGATGAACACACACAAGCATGCACTATACACAGTGCTGGTGGTAGGCGAAGAGTTAGCAGCCCCAGTTCTAGACCATCCGTGTTCAACTATGGGCTCTGGGCAGCAGCTGACAGGTACAGCTAAGCTGAGAGCCTGCTCCTGGGCCAGCCGCTGCAACAGCTGAGAGCTTGCTCCTGCCCTCACTGCCCTCTTTAAAGATGCCATAAAAACCCAACTTGCAAGAATCCAAACTGTATTTTAAAATCTCAGTGGGTCGGGCTGGAGGTGCAGCCCAGGGTAGAGGATATGCTTTGTCCAAATAAGGCTCTCTGGGCCCAACCCCTAGAGAAAATGGAGTAGAAGAGGAAACAACACAACACCCGGAGTTTACATACATTGTCAAATTTGTTGCAGATTATCTTTGCATAACAGGTGTTGTTGTCTCTGCCAGCAACTGTCCACTCAAGAGGCCAAAAGAAGGTGTGATACACCTAGAGCAGAGGGGAAGCTTGAGATTAACACCATACAAAACCTACTCCTCACTGTGCTCTTTAGTCCCCCTAAGCTGACGGGCAGCAGCAGCTTGTAGCATCGGAAGCCCCAGGTCCCAGCTGGAGCACACTGATGGCTACATTAGAGCCAGGCTCCCGAAACGCCAACATGTCGCTTTTGCTTTGTGCAGCCATTAGTCAGAAATAGAAACAGCCTCCTGTTCACTAAACTCCATTTTCAAGCATTCAGAGCATTGCTGGCCCAAGGTACCACACTAGCTGCTGTGTGGGCTAAGAAGGCAACTACTGAGACTCCTGCCTAGTGTCACAGTCACCCCAAACCTAGCAGATCAGCACACAGAGCTGCCCTGCCTCCTGAGATGAAGCACAACACCTATACTACTGACCCCAGCTCCCACCCCCCTCAGGTAGCCATGTTCCTGAGGAGGCTCCTCTGAGTTCATGGGGCCAGAGGCTTTCATACCTGCATCTCCAAAGTCCTAACTCACATACCTGACTTCCCTCTCACCAGAGCTCTATTCTTTTTATCACTTTGCCGGTGAGACAAGGTTTTTTCACTTAAAACTCTCCCAAGTAGGAGGATGATTTCTCTAACATCAGCACAACAGGGACTTGCAAAGTTACAACACAGAAAGTGGCTTCAAGGACAGATGGCTGATTATAAAGGACTTACTTCCAGATTCTCCTTCGTATACACTTCAATGGCTTTCTCTTCAGACAGTCCACAACAGCCATATTCCAGAGGTGTGAACACCGTTGTTGGGACGTTAATGTAATCACACTAGAAGAGAAACATACCAGACTTCTGTGACCTGCTTCCCTGCAAGTTTCTACAACATGGATTTGCTAAAGGCAGCTGGGGCTGTGTCAGATCAAAAGGGACTTAGTGGTTACAAGAGCTAACTGATGGGAGCCTGGAGAACCCTAAGTGCGCTGGTGAGCATGTAAGAGAGCAAGTGTGCACAAAATGTACATGTTGTTTCATTTTACGTGTGTGGTGTTTCCCTGAATGTATGCTTGTATACCACCTTTTGTCTAGTGTCTACAGAGGACAGAAAGAGGTGTTGGAGTCCCTGGAACTGGAGTTACAGACAGTTGTGAGCCACTATGTGGGTATCAGGACAAACCTGGTTCTTCTCCAAGAGTTACACACACACAGGAATATGCATGCATGCACGTGAAGGCCTGGGGTTCATTCACATCAGGAATCATCCTCCATCACTCTATAACTGAGACAGGATCTCTTAGTCAAACCCAGATGTGCCCGATACAGCTAGTCTTACTGGCCATCTTGCCCTGGGAATCCCATCTCTGCTCTCCAAGGCTGGAATTTCAGGTGGTCCCACACCATAGGTTTTGAGGGCTTCCAACTCTGGTGCTTACATGTGGTGGTAAGTGTTTAGCTACTGCCCTATCCTCCCACTTTGCTGAACTTCTGCTGAGTTCTCAGACAGGCCCTGAACTGGTCGGAAGGTAAACTTCTTTGTCCTTAAGCAACACAAGCACCAGCAGAGTGTTGAGAATTAGACTGATGTCTACCACTTCAAAAAACACAGGAAAAAAGTGTATTTACTGTAGTTATTAGGAGGAGAAGAGCAGGCTGAGCAGCACAACTCAAGAGACCTGAGCAGAGGCTCCTGTAGGAGCCACCAGCTGTCTTCCTGAATGAAGCTGGGGAACACAGGCCTCAAGCCTCTCCACACGGGAGGCCTCACCATGGATTTCTGGGCACCAGCCTCCTTCCATTTGTCTACCCATTACAACCACTGCCCTTGCAGACACCCCAAGTGCCATGTGTACTGTGGGGATGCACATCACACAAGCAGAGCCACCACCCTGCATCTGCCAGCCCTGCCACAGGTCCCCAGGACTACTGACAGGGCAGCATGTTATCTACCACTGAGCTACATCCCTGGCCCTGAGATAATATCTTGATCAAAATTAGGATATCAAAACTAGTACAAATAACACTCATTGGCTACAATGCAAGGGCAGTAGTTGTAATGGGTAGACAAATGGAAAGAAGTTGGTTTTCCATGAGACCCAGACTTCAGACACACACATACACACATACACACACACACACACACACACACACGCATACACACACACACACACCACAGAAAGAGATCACACACCAAGACATACACAAAGAAAGAAAAGAAGGAAAGAGAGAAAGAAAGAGAATGCCTATGCCTATACACTTTCACTCAAACAGAAGATATATTTATTATACACAGAGAGATGTACACACAGACGCACACAGAGAAATATATACATATTTATGCATACAAACAGGCACACACAAAGACAGAGAGACACATACATATACTCACACATGCACACATATAATAAACACACAAAGCACAAACACACAGATACATAGCTAGGCACACAGATATATACACAGATACATAGAGAAACATATAAACACACATATAGACAAACAGGTCAACAACAGGAATAAACTTACCTTTTCTAAAGAGATCCCAAAGAGTCTTCGAGCTAGCAGCTTGCCTGCCTGTATGGCAACAGGTGTGAGCTCTGGTTTGCCCTCCAGTACGTCCCCAATAGCATAAATATGAGGCACATTGGTCTGTTCCACATCATTTACTGGTATTTTGCCATTCCTGGTAAAGTAAGAAGAAGAGCACAGTCACTAAGGAGCTGTACTGCTAAGTGGCACCACAGCCTGGGCACTGTGGTGTCCAGTGACCTAGAAGATAGCTTAGACCATGCTTCCTGCAGGTCTGAAGCTCCCACATCCCCAATGATCACCCAGGGCTTCAGACTGATCGAAGACACTAAAGTCCACTCTAAATCATAGACAGTGGGAGGACATATTTCTATGAATATGTTTTTAGATTGCTATTGAATACATAAGCTCTTTAAGGCCTGTGCTAAGAATCCCTAATTGGCTGATTAAAGTAATAATACTTGGCTGGCATCATACTTATGGTGAGAAATCTGAAGCATTAGAATGCTGTGTGTTAGCAATTAGCAGTTTTTATGGGGTTATGTGCAGTAACAGTGCCATGACCCTACACTTACTTCTCATTGATTTTGACCCCGATCTTCTCCAGCCCTATTTTCCTTGTACAGGAGTCACGACCAATTGCTAACAAAACCTGCATTTAGAAAGGAGACCAGAAGCATAAATTATCCCCATGAGAAGGACAAGGGAGACACCACTATAGATGCTGAGGTATTAGAGACAAACAGTGGAATACTGTGAGTGGCCTGGATCGGTAACTTAGATGGACTCCTCCTGAGACATGGCTTAGTCACCATCTTAGTTTCTTCTCTATGGCTGTGATAAAACAGCCCAACCAAAGCAACTTCGGGGAGAAAGGGTTCCGGCCACGGTTCACGGTGGGGGAAGTCAAGGCTTCAAGCTTGCTCAATCTTGCAGCAACTGGTCAGATCCCATCCGCAATCAGGAAGTAGACCGTGATGGACTCGGAGGCTGCTCAGTCTCTTACATGGGCCACCGTCCCAGTCAGGGAATGGCACAGCTCACAGTGGACAAATCTTTTCATCTCAGTTAACCTAAGATAATCTTCCAAGTATGCCCACGGGTCCCTCTCCCAGGACATTCTGTCCAGCAGTAACCATCACACTAATTTCATCCACTAAACCTGCATAAGCCCACGAGTTATGTCACCTCCAAACATACGTGTTTCTGTACTGGCCCAGAATATCTCATCCTGTGGCAATATCTGGAGGGAGCTGGTGATTAAAGTAAAATGAGGTCACATGGGCATGCCCTTCCTTTGGTCTGGATGTCTTCCACAGGCTCTTGTGTTAAAAAGTTGGTCACAGCCTGTAGCGCCCTTGGGAGCTGAGGACCCTTTGAGAGGTGGGGGTCTATGGAGAGGAAGTGAGGTCACTAGGAGTGGGCCCTCCCAGGGGATTGTGGGAGCTCAGTCCTTTCACTCACTGCTCCTGCTGTGTGCTCCAGCCCTGCTGTACTGCCTTGCCACAAGCCCACACCACACACACAGTCATGCAGTGTCTACCCGTCCTCCTGCCCCAGTTACAGAGACACACAACACCAGTGGCCCTAGCATGCCACCTAGATACACCATGCCAGGCACTGAAGAGCAAATAGCACACTATGATAGGGCGATATCCAGGACACATTTAATCTGTGGTGACAGAACCAAGCAGGGGTGGCTGGGGACTGGCAAGGGCATGGAGCTTTCTAGACTCACAGACGTGTCCCACTGCTTTAAGGGAGTGTGCCCGGTGCCAGCACATGCATTTGCTAAAAATGGCCAACTGTACAATAGGTCTGACCATCCAACTGTAAGTTCTATATAAGCAACTGTATTCCAATGTGTTGGAAATCTTAGCTGAAATGGACTAGTTCCTAAAAGAAGATATAATAAATCAAAAGCAACTATTTCAAAAAAAAAAAAAAACCCTGCATTCACACATCTCCCTGGAGAATTTAATCCTAGAAGTTTCCATCAGTAAATTCCACCAAACATAAAGTCCAATCCTAATATTCTATAAATGTCACCAGAAGACAAATAAGAGAATAAACCACTATCAGTGCCTTCCATGAACCAGAATGACCTCAACGGTCAGGTGAGCCTAAAAGGTTTAAGGTGTAAAATGTAAAAGACAATTATAAATCAAAGCCAGGCATGGCGACACACACAGTTATTCTGGCACTTAAGAGACCGAGGCAGGAGGATCACTATGAGTTTGAGACTGACCTGAACTACATGGTGAGTTTAAAGCCAGCCATGTCTACTTATTGAGTTACTGACTCAAAAAAGCTGACAAATGCTTACACACACACACACACACACACACACACACACAAATCATACAAGTATGCATACACACCACACATGAGCTCTTACACATACATATATACACCAACATGACGCATTATTATAGAAATTTAAATTCTAAACAATTGAATTGAAATCGCTGAACTGGGTTGATACCAAGAATTCAAAACTAATTTAAAAATCACTTAACACCTTGACAGGTTTGAAAGACACTGACCCAGCGTTTCTCAAACACTGGAGAAATCTCTGTGCTTAATTTTTAATTGAAGAAATAAACTGAGAAAAAAAAGACCCACTTGGCAAACAAAACCTAGAATGTTCTTGATTGGCCACGGCACACTGAGGGAGCATCGCTCTTTCATAAGAAGCCACCCCAGCTTGCCTTCTTATAGAGAACAAGAGAGTCACCCACTGTCTGTCACCACTACTTATAAACCTGGCTGGGGTGCTGTCCTGGGTGGCTTTCTAGAGCTGTGATAAAACACCGACCAACCAACTTGAGGAGGCAAGGGTTTATTTCAGTTTACACTTCCGGGTCATAGACCGTCTCTCAGGGAAGTCAGGGCAGGAGGCAAGGGTTTATTTCAGTTTACACTTCCGGGTCATAGACCGTCTCTCAGAGAAGTCAGGGCAGGACCTCAAGCAGGAGCAGAGGCAGGAGCCATGGAGGAAGCTGTGCCCTGGCTCATGTTCAGCCTGCTTTCCTACACAGCCCAGGACTGCCGGCCTGGGGTGCCACTGCCCAATCAGGAAAACACCCCAGGACCTGCTCATACCCCAGCCCGAGAGAAGCGATCTCTGGGTTGAGATTCCTTCTTCCTGGGTGTCTCCAGTCTGAGTCCAAAAAAAAAACCAACCAGAATTACAGCAGAGAGGAGACTAAACTACTAACTGCCGAAGAATATGAATGTATGCACAGGAAATTCACACAATGTAAGGAAAGGGCTTCAGGTACGATCTACACAAATAATTTTAAAATCCCACAGAATTTGGCCTTTTTGTACAGCAGCAGCATAGTAAAACACACACACACACACACACACACACACACACACACACACACACACACCATTTGTAACCACATCACACACAGCTCCCAGGAACAAACCCATGATAGGCTCTCATCTCCTGGAGGCCTGGGTGACTGCTGATACAGCCTGGACTGATTCATCATCTTCCTGGACCACTGAACACAGCAGGCAGAGGTTGGTCTTGTGCTTGCTTATGCACTTTCTCACTTGCCTGCTCCCCCATACATTCATGTTTACTGTCGAGATAACTCCATAATGCCCATGAATAGAGAGCGCACAGGAAGTACAGTTCCTATTAAAGCTGTATCTAAGAGACCCACTGCACCTCAGCCTCTCTGGCTAATCGTGCTGGTTCAAGAATCAGGAATTGTTTGCCTTTGAAAAGAAAAACTTGATCTATTGATTTTTTTTGTTTATAAAATATACTTGATAAGAAAATTATGATAAAAATTCCAAGTAAATATATGCA
Source organism: Rattus rattus (assembly GCF_011064425.1). Classification (NCBI taxonomy): domain Eukaryota; kingdom Metazoa; phylum Chordata; class Mammalia; order Rodentia; family Muridae; genus Rattus; species Rattus rattus. The sequence goes on from NC_046159.1 coordinate 56,706,077, forward strand.
AGAAATATCTGATTCTCAGAACAAGAGATCAATGTGGTTTGAATGTGAGCTTCCAGAGCTTTCTGTGCACAGTCACATATGTACACACTTCACACGAGACTCTTTACACATCACTGAACACGAGTGTGGTTGCAGCCTCCCCTCCCCATCCCACCCCACACTTGTTTCCTCTTACAAAGAGCTAGGAGCATTAAGCCTAGGGCCATTTGTCAAGGCCTTGTCTACTCCCTTCAGGGACACTCACCACACACACTCACCGTGTTGTATGTCCCTTCTACTGTCTCTGGTCCTTCAGTGGACTTAGCCACGACTTTCAATCTTCCGGGTAAGCCTTTCTCCAACTGTTGAACCTAGTAAGGACACATGAGGTACTGACTCTAACGTGCAGACAACAAACTGACCAAAGGACATGCATGTAGAGGCGTGCTTGCAGTCTGATGATCTCATGTGTATCTGGGATCACTTGAGCTGTCTAGACTAAGCAGACAAAGAAAATATCCATATTCTCCATGTTGCAGATAGAATTAAATGGAGGATTCACTGAACAAGAGGCAGCAAAAAATAAAAAAAGAACAAAGGAAGTCTTCCAGGTATTGGTTTATTAAGTAAGTGCCCCTCTTACTGCATGAGTCAGAAAGATTAGCAGGGTCTAAGTTGGGAATGTGATGCTTAAAGGTTACCTTGTTAGAGTTGAAGTACTCACGAGGACTCAAGCAGTGGTGTCTAAAATGCATGTAGGGGTTCAGGAGAGACGCCTCAACAGAGCTGCTAACCTGAGTACCATTAGTACTCAAAGAAAACTTAAAGCTACAGATCATTCGTAAACAGTGAGGGCCAGTGAAGAAATTCAGACAGAAACAAATGAAGGCCAGCATCTGCGGGCTGAGCAGACTGGATGGGAAGGCACACGCAGGGTTGCACCAGCCAGAACAGAAAGCACTCGCTAGGCAGAGAAGACATGTCACTACAAGCAGCAGAGGGACCCATAATGTATGGACACAGATGTGACCACTGGGCTTCCTGAATAGCAGCAGAAAAACTGGAAGGAAGCATCCGACTGTGAAACGGGCAAAAACAGAGGTAGTGTGCAGAGAATGTTTTAAAGGAAAAGGAACAGTGGTGAGGCAGTCAAAAGGCAGGGATGGCTGGTTCGTCTGAGGACGAAAGCTCATGGGAAATCAGAAGGACAGCCAGGAGACTGAAGGCAGGGCAGCCTTGAAAAGGTCAGGGGGGAAGAAGGGAGACTGGGGTGTGGGGGAGGGGTTGTAAACCTGGGGGTAGATATGTTACTTTCCTCACTATGTGTGTGGGGACCAATGTATTTGATGAAATGAATTAGGTTAGGAAGAGGAATTTTATAAAGAGTAAGAAAGACAGCAAATGGTCCAAGCTGCCCAGACTTACCAAAATGGGGGTGAATTTCCTTTGGAACTTGACGCCTTGTTGTTCCAGGTAGGATCCCACTTTCTCTGCCATTTCTTGATCAAAGCCACGAAGAAGGACAGAGCGTACCATGACTGTCACATCTAGCCCCAAGCCAGCCAAAAAGCCTGCACACTCCAGACCAACATAAGAGGCGCCAACGATTAATGTGTTCCCCGGGCAGTACGGCAGAGAGAACAGGTCGTCGCTGTAAGAGACAAGAGGACAGAGTGCGGAAGGTAGTCATGAAATGGGTTTCTGTGTGTGCTGATCTGTTGTTGATGGCATTTTGGTGCCTCAGTGGAAACATCAAAAGAATACAACAGCCACTGGAAGCTTCCAGTCAGAGCTGCCTGAAAGGATGTAGAGAATACATGGACCAGTGAGTCCAAAGTCAAATAAGATCTACAAGCAAATTACTGAAAAGAAGACAGAGGGCCTGGGAAGAAGGCTCAGTGGTAAAGTACACTGGCTGTTCTTACAGAGGACCTGGGCTCAGCTCCCAGCACCCATATGGTGGCTCACAGCCAACTGTTAACTCCAGTTCCAGGGCTTCTGATGCCCTCTTCTGACTTCTGCGGGCACTGCACACATGTGGTGCAGTGTGTATATATATGTGTATATGTGTTCACATATACAGAAATACACGTAAAATAAATAATTTTTAAAAAATAGAATAGAAAATATTTTGTTTTGCAGGGGCATCTAGTATGTGCATGTGTCTAGTATATGGGGTGTGTGTAGTATGTGGTGTATGGTATGTGTGAATATAGACAGTATATGAAAATGGATAGTACATGGTATGTAGTGTATGTGGTTGTGCTAACGTGACTGGTATATGAGATACTGTGGTATGGGTATGTATGGCTGTGTACAGTGTGTGAGACACTGTAGTGTGAGGTATGTGCAGGTGTGTACAGTGTGTGAGTAGTATGTGGCATGTGTGGTAGGTGGTATGTTTAACTAAACAACAGTGTGATACAAATGTATTTCCTTGACACACACCTGCCCCATAGTCTGAGTTCCTGTAGCATCACAGTCCCTAACTTGACACCTGGGGACACTGGAGTGACTTGCAGTGTAGAAAGAGTCACAAGAGCCATCTGCTCTTGACTGCGGGCTCACTGCTACCCTGGGCCATGCACTTCACAGCTCGGTTTCCATCTTGCTTCGGCCCCTTCCGGCAGCTACCTAGAAACAGCATGGCTTCTGGGCAGGTTCTACCAGTGACCTCACTAGCGGCCTCATCTTACATCTCGTCCCTTCAGTGTGTTAACTGCAGTTTCTTGTGTTGTGTGTACTTCTGTCATGAGTGCAAATCCTCCATGATATGTGACAGGGAACATATAACATGGAAACATTAAAACGCACAGTGCAGCAAAGTTGAAATGGTCCCGCTTCTTACCTGGTAATACAATACTCTTTATCTCCCTGGATTCCCAAGTACCGCGGCCTTTCCCCTGTTGCTATGACAAACTTCGAAGCGGTGTAAAAAGTTTCCTGCCCTTTCTTATTGGTTGCCTTGAAAGAAGGAAAATTCATTTTTGCAAATGGCCTTATCACTACACTCACAGCAGCATCAACGGCTGTGATGGGGACACAGAGCCAGCAGCACCATGTGACTGGCGCAATGCAGACAGCTCAACACTGTATAGCACAGTGGTCTCGGAAATACATTTCAGGTAAGAAATTCCAACGCCAACAGTGGCATTTAAGCACGTGGAGGTGCAGCCAGCTGGAAGGCTACAGCTTGAGTCAGGGGCTCCTTCATGGTCCTGAAGCAGACAACTGAGGGTGGGATGGGAGAGAAGAAGCTCTGAACTTGAGCCCCAGGAGAAGATGAGTCCCCAGAAGAAGCTGGGTAGGGCAGGGCAACTCAGCCAACTGTCAGGCCTCAGACAGACTGAGAAACAAGCGACAGAGTGTGGACTGTTCAAAGGAACAACTTCAAGGTGACCAGTCCTCACTGGTCTCAGAGGGTATAAAACAATCTAAGACCCTGCCAAGATTACCTCATGCTGTTTGCAAAGAAAAGCAGAAAACAATCCAGACGCATATCTGAAGGCACAGGGATGCACTGAGGACAGCGGCTGCTGTGTCTCCTAACTCCAGTTTAATCCTCCTGTGGTCATCCAAGCGAGCTCACTTGCTCACAGAGACTCGAGTGGATATAAGCGTCACATACATAGCCATGTTAAGCAGCCCCTATGAATACTGCAGACTGGAAGTTGTTTTTATGTTCTAAAAGCTTCCCACTGCTGAAATACTTATTTTTAGTCTTTTGCACTTCAAGCTGTTTAAATATTTTGAGTAACAATGAAATGAAAGGCAAACAATATCTTTAAATTAAAAGTTCTTTAAAATGCACATGCTACGATTTAACGTCGACATGTAACCAACAAGCAGCGGTGTGAAAGCACACACGTGAGGCCACACATTGTGAGTGGGACACGCCAGCTGTGGTCCTTAATTTACAACAGGGAATTTTAATTTCAGTGCAAGGCCAAATTCAATGACAGTAAAGGAGGACAATGAACCCCGCAAATCCACACTGTACCTTTATTTTATGCAGTTCCACAAACTCCCCGAAGGAGTTGACATAGGTCACGCCTTTCTCCCGAAGAGTTACCCTGTAGCCCCAGTTCAAGGAGCCAATGTGGTTCTGGATCGCATCCCTCATGGTCTCCCAGTTGTGCTTCACTGGAAAATAACCAGGGTAAAAGTATACAGTGAGGTTTTGTTGCTGGTGTGTCCTTCATTTTGAAACAGGGCATTCTCTGCAGCCCAGGCTGGCCTTGAACTTGTGACCCTCCTGCCTCCATGGGCTATGTGTGCACCATCCCATCCAGGCAGATTGATCACGTATGAGCCATGCTACTGTTTCAAAGACAAGATCATGGTGCGGCTTAATCTTTCCTGCACCTGCTCTGCTTTCTTCTTCTTCTTTCAGCTTCGCATGACAAAGTTTGGGAGAGAGAAGAGACAGAGTTCTGAGAAGAAAAAATGGGAAAGCCACAGAGAGGTGCACATCCCACATGGTGATGCCCACCATGCAAGGGGAAGGCCACACTGTCACAGGGAGCACCTCCCAAAAGCCCTTCTTACACCCTGGGGCATGTGCTTCTCCCAGCCCCTTGGATAGGAAGATGTCCTCAGGTTAGGACAGACACGGAAATCCTTCTCCCTGGGCATGGACGAGTGCGGAACGCTGTACAACACTGTTAAAATCACAGGGTAAATTCATCATAAGCTCGGCTTTTCTGTCTATCTTCCTAGAGATGAACAAAGAGGTTGGAAGATGGGTGACCTGACTCTCTCCTTGGCAGCTGTTAAGATGTTCCCTTGTGCCCTGGCTGTCTTAAGCAAGAGGACAAACAGCCAGCGGGACTACCCTTTAGCCGTCACCAGCCATTTTGAACACTCTACAGACACCTTAAAGAAACTGCACAACCACCATAGCCGCTGGAGCTCCTGGAGGTGTAGCCCCATCCAGAGCTGATTCAGTCTGCACTAGATTCTCTGCTGTCATGAGCCTTGGTGACCACTTGGTGACTCTGTAGCCACTTCCTGAGACCTGAGTAGGAGTTCTTCCTCTGCAGACCCAGCAGAAAGACTGCTGTGCCTTGTGCTAAAAGGGACAATAATGTGACTATGGTTGATGCAAACAGAAACCTTCCTTTGCATAGAAGGTTTGTTTTGGTGGTGGTAATGCCCCTTGTCTGAACATAAGACTCTTCCTCTCACTCACCAGATTGGGGCGGGCACATGGGCAACCTCTCCTGTGCTGCCTCCCTTAGGGTTGCAATATTAGGCCAAGGAAAACACTTATCTCAAGGTGTCTTCCTTATTTTTAGTAGAGCAGGCTGAGCTCAAACCAGCAGCAGGGACAGCAGACTGTGGAACAGCCACTGCCATACCAGCTGCAACAGAGGTGGGGCTGGGGAGGGCAGCCAGCAGGTCAAGCTGCAGAAGAGGGGAGCCATGGGCCAATCGAGGCCTTGGCAGCGAAGGAGGCAGGGCTGCTCTGCATAGAGCAGACAACTAGAGGCCATGCCCTGAAGCCAAGGTTAGGACTATGGAAACCACCAGAGCTCGTGACAAGGGGCAGAGCTGCGGAACCTGCAGGTGACAACTGTCTGAGGAGCTGTGAGCTGCTGCAGCTGCCTTGGCAAACTGCAAAACTCATCTCGCCTAGGGATGGGGAATCCCCACTTCCTAAGCCTTCCAAGATACCCCACCTCCCTGTTCCTCATGCTGCCCAAGACCTGTAACACTAGAGGGCGCCACCCTGCTGCCACTCCTTCCTGTGGAAACCACAGCCTGCTTCTTTACTACAAAGCAACACTCTGATCCTAACATTTCTTTATAATAAATGAGGTTTGAACTCAAGAGTTGCCTTTTGTCTTACAATGCTCTACCTGACACAAGGTGAGGATCCAACTGCTAGGCCTTTCTGCCACCCCTGCCTCTTCTAGGTGGGACTACATCTTGTCTACAAGTGCTGGACCTACAAGTGGATACGCACCTCTGTGTAGCTCCATATTTATAAGACATCAGGGCCTGCCTGGGGAATCTGGTCATAACTGGATGAGAGTCCAGAAACAAACCAGCAACCAAGGGACATGGCCCCCTCCCTCCCTTTCTTTCTCTCGCCCTCTCCCTCTCTCCCCCTCCTCCTTCTCCCCCTCCCCTCTCTTCCCCTGTCTCTCCCTCTCCCCCCAGCCCCCATCTGAAAAAGCCCCTCTCCTCTCCAGTACAGTCAATATGGAGAGCCTGCCTCCCCAGGGCACTAGGGTAAGGGAGCTCTAGGATTTGCTGGAAGGTTGTCTTTGTATACTCTCAGATGCGAAGTTCTTCACAGTGGCATGTGTTTGCAAATCCCACCCCTTATAGGTCTTCCGTTCCAACACTCTGGGAAACTTTGACTACAGGGGTCCTATACATTCTCTTCACAAGCCAAATGACCTTTACTGTTAAAAGTAGGGTCCCAAACATGGTTGTGCATCAGCCTGCCTATCCCGTGAGTAACCAAGTCCCAGATCCCCTGAGCTTTCCCGGGAGACTGACTGGCCAAATCTAGGACCTGGCTCTGTTCCACCCTGTGTCTGTTCCATCAGAGCAAACCGGATGAGAAAATTCACCCGCTGTTCTGAGAAAGCTCAGCTAGTCTCACAAGTTTATTTTCAATGTAAACTTTAAAATGATCACTTTTGAGCTTTGAAGGGAAAAAATAAGGTCTCAGATTGTGCTGGGTCTGCATAGTCATGAGATAATCTCGAGATATGGCCTCTTCACAATATTGAGACAAGGCCTCTAATTCGCAGTACTTTTTGGTGCGCACTAACAGTCTTCCCATGTACACCGCTAGCTCTGCTCCAAGGCATCTCGTCATTTTTGTCATTTTTCACTATATTTTTAGCTTGTTATGGCTGGCAAGTAAGAAATGTGATTTTCACACTAACTGAACTAATTAATTCTAATATTGCTAAGCTCAATCTTTTATATGCTCTAGATAAATTATATCATGTTAGACCTTTCCATTAACCCTTTCCAAGCATGTGTCCTTTCTTTGCTGTCCAACTTCATCCTACACTGGCCAAAGGCATTACAGCCACAACACAGGGTGGCCCTGGGGCACTGTGGTCACTCACTAGATAGTCCTGGGCACTGTGGTCACTCACTAGGTGGCTCTGGGGCACTGTGGTCACTCACTAGGTGCTCTAGGGCACTGTGGTCACTCACTAGGTGTTCTGGGGCACTGTGGCCACTCACTAGGTGGCCCTGGGGCACTGTGGTCACTCACTAGGTGGCCCTGGGGCACTTCAGCCATGCACTGGGCAGCTCCAACTCACACTTGACACAGACCCAAGCCTTCAGTAAACCCTTGCTTCCCACCCTTCATCCTATAAAGAGTTTCTTGTGTTAGCCTTGCTGACAGAGTCTTTAAAGCACTGTAGGTCTGAGATTTCCATCAAATGCCTTTAGGTCACCATTAGACCCTAGGGTTGTGGCTGTACTTCCCTGACAAAGGTCCCTCTTCTTACCTACTGTGAGCCCTCAGAAGCGATACAAATTCCTTTAAGACACTAATGCCTGTCACCTGAGTTACCTGTACAAGCTGCAGTTTTGTGTCTAAATTCACTTGGTACTGTAGTTACTTTAGCCTCAACTCTTCTTGAGTCTTAAACTATCCCAGCCTCCTGTTTGCTAGTCTTGTCAATCCATGGATCTCCCCAGTCCCTACTTTATCACCATAGGCTGTGACTCTGCTTCATAGTTCCCGCTCTCTCCAGGTGACCCTTCCCCCCAGAGAGCTAACCTAGGATGTTGGGCAGATGCTTTCAGTGGAATAGGAAACATCAGAAGGATTCGTGGAGAAAGAGCGTTCTTCAATACAGAAGTCCTGCCCTGAAACCAAGCCACCAGGCAGAGAGGCTTGATCCCATCTACAACTGCCAGACCCTACACTAGTGCTCTCCGGTGAGTTGCCTGGTGAAATGGGTCTAATCTCACCTCAACTCTACCACCAGCTACTAACTGAGCCGACCTGTGCTGTCTATTTCAGTGAACCACCACCCATGCCCTTCATACAACCTGATGCCTGCCTCTCTCCTCCACCCTGGGTAAATCTGCTGTTTCTACAATTGTCTATCACCTATAATACGGTTGACAGGTGAAGGCCACATCTATATCAAGGTCTCTGGAGAGAGACGACTCATTCATGATTTTTAAAACCTCCACAGTCTTCTGATATAGCCACTATGAAGACCCTCCACCCTTGTGTCTCGCTGCCCATCATATCCAGTCACATCTGCATCTTCAGCATCCCTAAATCCACTTCCCACTCTCGGCCTTGACATCTTGGTTCAGGCATTTCTTGTGTCTTAGTGTTTCAGGAAGGATCTGAACTCCAAAGCTGTGGCCTGCCTCTCTTCTGCCTGAGCTCCGTGCGGTCTCCTCCCCCACCTCCCATCACCTCTGAGGTAAAACCTAACTGCTTAGCTCTCTGAGCTCACTTCCTCTACTATCTTTACCCACCCCATATACCATATAGTCTCACATCTACAGTTTTGGTCAACCTGCTCCTGGCCCTAATGTCCTCCTCCTCTGTGGCTTTCAAGGTACAGCTTGAACTGGGCATGGTGGTTCATGCCCATTGTCACAGCTACTCAGGAGGTAGAGGTACTCTTACCACTTGAGTTTATGAGTTCAAATCCCACCAGGGGAACATGGTAAGCAAGCCCTTGCCTCAAAAAGAAAAAGGGGAAAGAGTGTCTAACATAACAGAGGTCAGAGGATTACTTCATCCTCACAGCTTTTCTTGGTGCTCCTCTAATGCTGCAGGGGGGCATCAGGCACCCCCACAGGCACTCTGCAGAGTTGGTGCTGCTTCTGGACAGGATCTGTGGTCATTACCCTGCATGGCAGAGCCCAGACAGCAATCAGGAATGGGACTCAGCCAAGATTCTTATCCAATATTCAACACCACCACAACAAACTTTCATTCTATTTTCTTCACGCTTGAAAAAAAAGTCTGAAAATGGCCATCACTGCCTCCCACCTTCTGCTGAGGGTCTGGCCTTGCTCAAGTTAGGTCTCTAGGCCTAAGGCCTAGAACAGCAGCCAAGCTGCAGCCTCTGCAGCTGGTGGGCAGAGTGGGTGTGCCTGAGGAATGCTGACTGGGTGCAAGACAGTCAATGCAGAGTTATGGGCTCAGTCCCTCTGGAGTACTCCCGCCCTGGCTCACCCCCACTGCTCACCCTGCTGGTTATAATCCCAGCCATATTTCCTCGCATCTTGCAGAGCATGCCCCAGGAGGGCTGCCTGATGCATCAGCTTCTTAGGGATGCAGCCTACATTCACACAGGTGCCGCCAAGGCCTGAAAAGAAAACAGCACGTCAGTGTCTCCCAGGTGGTAAGCATGCTTTCGTGAGGTTTCTCAATTTGCTGCCAGGCATAGAAAGGTAAACTCAAGTGGTGGCAGAGACGACTTTCATCCTCCAAACGAGGCACAAGTGGGTAAGTCGACTATCTAACTTGCAGACAACCCAGTAATATGGGAAAATCCAAAGCTGTATGAAAAGCTCTGGAGACAGAATCCAGAGTTTCACTTGTGTCTGATGCTCGAAAGTGAGAGGCTCCCCGGCTAATGAGGTAAGTGCTGTACACTTAGACGTCAGCTTCCAGGATCTCTCTCTAACTCTCATTCCTCTGAGCCAACTCAGTCCTCGCCAGCTGCCTAGGAGCAGCTACTCTGATTGTGACCTGCACAAAGCAGGCCAGGTCTGTGCACCCCTTGTCAGGACCCAAGTAAGGAACTCCCCAATGCACTCTCCAGTGCACAGACTAGTAGGATGGTTTCTGGATGAGAGAGGAGAAAAGCAGGGAAGAGGCCGAAGAAGGGAAGATGGGTAGACAACTGGACAAGTCAAGGAGCAAGCAAGGAGCACTGCTGTACCCTGGAAATTCCAGACTAAAGCCTTGAATTAGCCTGAATTTCAAACAATGCTTTTTTTGTACTTTACCTATCATGGTTCTGGGTGGAACAAGAAAGCGCCATCAGGCTGGGTACAGAACAGAGGTCACAGATCAATGATGATGCAGTTTAGACAGAAGAGTGCATGGAGAGCAGTACCCAGAGTTATGACCATGAGAAGAAGCAAGGAGTCAGAGGGAGGGCAGGACCCAGAGCCAGTGGCATTGACCATGTGTGGCTTTCCAGATGATGAGGCCAGGCATGTCAGGACCCTAGATTCCCTCCCCTGTCCCCTTACTGTTCCAAACTGACTAAACCCAGTCTGACACCAGAGTCACAGAGATGACCAGATGTCAGGCATTTGGCCCAGAGCAGACCAAAGACTAAAGAATGTACTTGAAGCATGAATGAACATTCTGTACAAAATCTATATGCTCTGTTTTATTGAGAAAAGGGGGTAAACCCCTACACACACACACACACACACACACACACACACACACACACACACACACACACGCACGGCAAGGTGCACACTCTGCCCTGCAACACACAGCCATGGTGCATGGCCAGGACCATGTGTACTGCTCCTGCAACCAAAGGGCAATGGTAGTAGACACTGACAATGGCAGCCACTGTACGACCATCATGCCCAGCTGTGAGCCTGAGGTAGAAACAGAAAGTGACCAGGACACACACAGCATGTGCACTGTGACTGCAACAGTAAGAGAGCACTGGCACATGCACACAAAATCTATGGCAGAAGCATGGGTGGCTGGGTCACAGTAACACATTTCTCTTTGTTCCTTTACAGAGTCTGCACCCATAGATAGCTGTCCTGCTGAGACTGGGGTGGGTTGCCTGAGATGACAGGGACGAAGCTGCCTGTAAGAGCAGAGAAAAAGCAGCAACTATAGCTTACCCCAGGACGTGCCCTGAGGCGAGGGAACCACAAAGTCTAGCACCATGACCTTCTTTCCCAAGTTGGCAGCTTCCTACAAAACAAGCACATGGACAGGTGTCTTATGGACAGGTGTCTTGTCCCCTTCCCACCCCAATCTTCCTCTCCCTTAAGTGAACACCTGAGTTTGCCAGACACCATACTCCTTCTCCACCCTCTTTGAACCAACTCTTATAAAAGTGTAGGTTGCACAATTACAGTTAACTTTCTGAAAAGTCATAATGGGCCATTCTTGCTCCCACCTTGGCACAAGAGAGGCCGCCAGAGCCCCCGCCGATGACGATGAGATCATAATCATGAGTCGAGTCATCCTGAAGGAGCTTCTGCAGTAAACCATTCTGATGTGCCTACGGATTACCAAAGGGGACAGAATACCACATGACTCCATTTACAAATAGCATGGATTCACTGACAAACAAATCTAGAGCTAGAGAGATAGCTCATCTGTCAAGAGCACAGACTGCTATAGCTGAGGAACTGAGTCCAGATCCTAGCACCCATGGTGGGTGCACACAAGTGCTGGAAACTGACTCTCTAGGGAGCTGACATCGCTGCCCCCTGCTGGCACACAAGTATTCATTCTCCTCTCCTCTTTTCTCTCTCTCTCTCTATCTCTCTCTCTCTCTCTCTCTCTCTCTCTCTCTCTCTCTCTCTCTCTCTCTCTCCCTCCCTCTCTCTCAATCTCTCATGCACACACTTAAAAATTAAAAATAAGTCTTTTAAAAAATCACTCCAAGTGGGAGATTTAGCTTAGTAGGGGAAACACAAGGCCCCAAGTTTAGTTCCTGGCAAAAAAAAAAAAAAAAAAAAAAGCCAAAGAGCCTCAGGAACTCAGGAACAATGAATCACTTATGTTGGGGTTATAAACCTATGTAGACTTAAGTAGAGTACAACTTATGCCAATAGAATAGATACACACACATTTATGTTCAGTGTGACCTTGATATTCTGATAGTTAACCATGTGTTGGATTTCCAGAGGGCTGGGCTTGCTATCAGTGTCAAACGAGGCCACTTTCTATGGTGAGATGATCAAGTGTCACTTTTTAAGTCCTTTTTCCTCTGCTAGTCTTCATTTGAAACCTAGCTCTTAGGCACCAGTGACTATCTTCATGATGGGGGGAGGGGGGAAAGGGGAGGGCTTCTGTTATCACACACCTCTCACTGTTTCTCTCCCAATGGCCATAAAGCAGGCTCTGGAGTCTCTTGTCTATTTGACCCCCTTGTCTTCCTGCAGAGACAGTGTTGCTTTGGAAGCAGCAGGTAAGAGCTGGCCCTGCTGGCGAACCAGCCCAGGTGCTTTGCACTTAACCACCAGCATTCAAGGAGCTCTGCGACCACTGAGGAATGGTGCCTGGGATGGTTTTTAAAACGTAGGAAAAACTGCCCTGCCCTTCTTATTGTATGTGACTCAGGAAAATCCACCTCCTCAAATTCCAGATCCATATTCTCTGGCATCATCTTCAAGCTTGGGACTGATGGTGCTAGAGAGAGTGCTATGGGCTGGTACTTATTGCCTAAGCCATGTTGGGACGCTTCCAGGACAACAGAGCTATTATTGCGTAATTATGGATCAGAAATTAACAGTCAATGTGGCAATCCTCCCAGCCAAAAATTATTCTTAATTAAATTTCAGATATGTACTTAATCAACCATTGGTTACTTGTGCTCACCTACATAAGGGATTTAAACAGAACTGAACTGTAATACAAAAAACTAATTATAGAATGAGGACCCTATTTAATAAACATTAAGGGGAGACCATGCCCAGGGCTTCACACATGCTAGGCACCCACTCTACTCTTAAGCCACGTTGCATAGACACCCAGATTTAATCTGTCACTCTCTACCAAAATGGCTCCTGGGCATTCCCTGCATTTTCAGAATCAAGTTAAAAGCCACATGCTTTGTACACAGTAATGGCAGTCTTGACAGAATTATAATTCTCTAGACAATGATGTTTGTGTTGACCAAGTCTTGTGGGAAGCTGTCTGTTTCACTCCCTGTCAGGAGGCAGACTTGTCCTGGCACCAGTGACCCACCTGTCACTTTTCCTGAGGATAAAAGAACAAATCTCTGTTCGCCTTAGATAAGGCGCCGCAAAACCATGGCTCCAGGTCTGTTTAGTGAGTTTATACACTTTAATTGGGCTGTTGATAGGACAGTGGGCAACCTGCCGTCAGCTACACTACTGCATAAGACTACTGTCTTGCTGGTAACTAACAGCTTATCTATCTCTAGGAAGGGGTGGGGCCTCATGAGACACCCCATAAGACATGAGACGCTCCTGAGCCACTGTGAATCCCTCAGGGGCCTCACACACACACACACACACACACACACACACACACACACACACACACACACACACACACACACACACACACACACACACACACACACAAACAAGGGCTAGTGGGCCCAGTCCTATTAGGGCCACAGCTGCTCTGACTGCAGGCTAAGAACAGCCCTCCTGTGCCTGGCAGTTAGCACTGTATAACTTCTCAGGTATTATTGGTGGGAAAGTTCATTTCCCTTGCAGTCTTCAGCCCCTGTGCCTTTCCACTGCTACTTCCCTTGCACCCTGATTAACTTACAGTGTGAACAAACAGTGTTGAGGGCCTTGTCTGATGACCATCATTACCTGGAAAATCCGGTCACATCCACCCACGTGCACTTTATTCACAAAAATATTGGGCACCGTTTTCTGGTTACTGATTTCTGTCAGCACTTCCTGAACACTGGCCCCATCATCTAAGGAATAAAACAGTATACAAAGAGACCATAAGGGCCCTTGCAGAGCTCAAGCCTTCCAGTGCTCCACTGCCCATTGCTTTCCTGTTCATGTCCGGACAGGGCAGTGCTCCATGAATTTATGGAACAACGACTTAAAGTAGGAAAACGATACCTTCAGAGGACAAGACACCTTAAACCCACAGGCCTACCCAAGGATTCCTTTCAAAACGAAGCATCTGGTTTAGCCTTTACATACTCAATGGCTGTGCTGCAACCAAGGGCAAGTGTCCTTTAAGAAGGCAAACCCCAAATGGAAAGTGTCATAATCGCTGCCAAGAAAACCCTTCTTACAGTCACACTGAAAAGTACCCATGAGTGTGGTCTGCAATTCACCCTCCACTTTGGAAAATACAACTGGGCTGTGACACTTAGGACTCGAACCAGAAGCACCTCACTTTCTTCAGGCAACTTGGTGATAAGCCGATGCCATGAAGGCAAAGTTTAGCCTTATTCTGGTCACTATCATATCCCAAATTCTGATGAACAGCAGAAGCTGTGAAACGTTCTGTGACTGTCACACCATGGATGACAAAGATTCAAAACTAAGCTGAAAACGTAACATGTTCTTCCCCAGGGGTAACAAACCAGGAAGTGGAGTTATGACAACCTAACCTGGTCTGTAGAATGCTGGCAGGCCAGGATGCAGTGCCTCAAACACTTTAGAGTTAACAGCCTACAGCCCCTCCCACGCCCTTCCTCAACCATGGAAAACCCTTATCAAACTGTCCTTTGAAGGTTTATCGCCTGTATGGCTGAATACAAACAAAAAGGGCTCATTTGATAGAAAGATGTGAAAACAAACGGAGTTTAGCAAAGTACGTGGCAAAGAACAGCCATGTTGGCATTTGCTACAAACAGCAGTGTGTACGGCAGTCACTCACCAACTTGATCAATTTCCAGGATGTAATAGTTCACTCCCAAGGATGAAAAGAGGTCCTTAACCTATAAGAGAGACCCTTATGAGCTTCATGCTCTCAAAAGGTTCAGCAGCTTTGAAAGGTGCCCATGTCACATGTGGTTGTAAGAGATGTCCGTTACCAGTTATCTTTAGGGACATAGGTTGTGGCCAACGGTTTTCTCAGATTTTCCTCTATATGGTTCCCCAGACTAGCCCAGTCTGCCACCTCTATTCTTCTCTTTGCCATCTTATGACTCCTAACTTTCCTGCCCAAATCTCTTTTCTGGCACAGGACAGGTTCCTGGCATTCTTCTATGGGTGCCATGCCTCAGTGCAAATCTTCAACTGTATCATTTCCTCTTCCTGTGCTTCCTCTCAACAGTCATTAAGTCCATCCAACTAAATCAACCATCAAGCACCTAGGACCAGTCAACCACCGTTCCAAGTCCATGAGATGCAGCAATGAACCAGATAAACACACAGACCGCCCTCTGGAGCAGGAATCGGGAGCTTGGTGAAAGTTTAACTACGGCCCATTTACCAGCGGCCCAGGAAAACACCGCAGAGTCAGGTCACTGAAGAGAGACCACAGTGTGGGCATCACTCAAGAGCATTGAATCTGCACCTTAGCCACTGTGCAAAGCTCTGGCTAGGTTTCAACCAAACACCTGCCTTCCAGACAGCTTCTGGGTCACATTATCCTCCCCATCACCTGCCCAAGGCGAGCAATGGCTGAGTCCTAGTTCTCTCAGCTGAACTGTTCCACTTTCTAGTTCCCAACAGCAACCCTAGCTCCTGTTCTCACCGCTGCCATCCACTTCACCTCCTCCAGTTCTCCCAACAGCCACCACGGGTCTTTTCACAGCCATTTTGTGACTCCCTCAACTTCCTCTACCCCTGAGATAAAACCTGGAGCCGCCAAGGCCTGGGGACATCTATCTAACCATGATAATTATCTAAGAGTGACCCTTTCAAGTTGTACAAATCTCCTAAGAGCATTAAGCAAATGAACATTTATTTCAAAAAATTTTTCTAAAGCCTCAGGAAAAGCAGAGGCTGTGGCCCTGGTGCCTGGACCTGCCCCTTCTTCTCCTGGCAGGAACTTTACTTCAAGGGAATATGGCCCCAAAACAGTATCTCCTCAAATGGCAGGTCACCAGTCCCCCTCAGCTCCACCCCAGTTCTGAGTCACAGAAGCTTCAAAACAGAGGCTCTCTTTGACTCCACTCAGCCCTGAGGCCAATGCTCTACATGGGAGACTGGTGGAAAATGCCAAGGCCTGCCCTTGTCATGTTATCTGTGTAAGGTCAAGTCCCCAGAGAAAGATAAGCCAAGGTGACCAGAGGCTATAGGCCCATTAAGAACTCTGCTCATGAAGCTAGGTGTCACTCATTGAGAATTAGGTCACCATCCCCACCTCCAGCTCAAGAATATCTTGCAAGGGGAGAGGCAGACCACAATAGCAGAGAAGACCTGGGCGACTTCTTTTGAAACAGGCCTTGGGGAAGTTCTAGCTCAAGGCAATGGAGAGAGGCAGGCAAGGAAGAGGAGAGGCAACAGCCTTTAGAGCAGTGGTTCTCAACTGATGCTGTGACCCTGTAACACACTTCCTCCTGTTGTGGAACTCCCAATCATAACATCATTATTGTTGCTACTTCATAACTAATTTTGCTACTGTTATGAATCATAATGTAAATATATATGTTTTCCAAGGTCTTTGGCAACCCCTGTGAAAGGGTCTTTCCTTACCCCTTCCAGAGGGGTTGAAGACCACTGCATCTGCCAGTGAATGAGGGAAGCCACCATGGAAAAGGACAACAATTCCTCAGAAAAATACAATTAAAGATTCTCTGTAACAGGCCTTTGTTCTCTCATGTTCATCGAGCATCGCTCACAACAGCCAAAAGCAAGGCAAGTATCAACTGGTGCCTGGATTGATAGGCAAGGTACATGTACGCATACAGTGGCTCATTACTCACCCATAAGAACAAGGAAAATTGCAGCTCACATTATAAGATGGTCAAGCCTTACAGATATTACACTAAGCCAAACAAGCCAGAAGCGAAAGGCCAAACACTGAATGATGTAGCTTACATTTGGCACCTGGAAGGGTTGAACTCATCTTTTGGTGAGGTGCTTTGTGAGGGCTGGGAAGGTAGGAACGTTAGTTACTGTGCTGATGGGTTTCCAAATGGAATGTTCTGGAGATAGACTGTGATAATGGTGGCCAACAGTGTGACTCTTTCTAATTGCTGAGGCCTTAAGCATGGCTCTGAGGACTTGAACCTGACTCAGGGGGGCAGGGGAATGAAGAAAAGACAAACACACAGATACACAGAAATGATGATCTGGAGCCTCGGATGGAGAAACCTCAGCATCCTCTCCCCAAGCATTTTATCATAGAGGTGAAAGTGGGAATGACAGGCAGGATTATGGCATACAGCTCAGTCAAGGAAACAGGTTTAGCTAACCTTGGTAGAAGCAGCCTCTGGAGGAGAGCAGACTTCAAAGCTGTAGAAAAGGGGTAGGAGAGGGAAACTCTAATGGACATTTTATGTGCACACTATCTACTTTAATGCTCTGACCAGGAGGGAAGACTTGTCACTTCCCTGAGCATAGCCTGGGAAGGTTTTGCCGTTTTCCCGTGGGTTTCAGGCTTTGGAGCTCTTGACATGGCGGTAACCCATATCAACAGCAGTCACTTGGGAGTTCACCTCTTCAGGGCTTCTCCAGTCCCCACACATGTCACTGGCCTCTACTCTATTGATGTGACAAATGTGTTTAAAAATATACATCAAGGCATTTGCCCTAGTTTAGTTCGAGCTGTCCTGCACACATCCTTTAACTACAACTTGCCTGTGAATCCATCTGCCCCATGGCTACTAGGTTTTTTGTGGTGGCCAGGTCAGATCCTTGTCGCTCTTGGGTAACATTTCTTATCATATTCTTAAGCCCACACTTATGATAAAACATCGTGAGACACTTAAAAACTTTTGAAGTTAAATTCCAGCCATTTCCAGAGAGCCCCCACTCCAGTTTCTTTCCTTGCTCCTTCTATTGGGCCAACTTCCTTCCTTTTGCCTTCTCCTTTCTTTCCTTACATCAATTACTATGTCATGTGCCTCCCCTCATAAGCAGACCTCCTCTTTACCCCAGGAGGAGGAGCCCACCTGTCCTTGCCTTAGCCTGTGATGATGTCTGAAGAAACCATTGTTTTATCCTTTATTGCCACAGCCCTTGTTTGTCACAAGCTCGTTTTTCTGTACATGAGAGCTAGCTGGTAACAGCTCAACTATTCTGATTTTCTGAGGGCCAGATTCATCCATGTTCATGTCTCTACAATGCTAAGTACCTATACTGGCTAGTTTTGTATGTCAACTAGATACAAGCTGGAGTTATCACAAAAAGGAGTCTCCCTTGAGAAAATGCCTCTATGAGGCCCAGCTGTACAGCATTTTCTCAATTAGTGATCAAGAGGGGAGGACCCAGCCCCTTGTGGGTGGTGCCATCTCTAGGCTGGTAGTCTTGGGTTCTAGAAGCAAGCAAGCTGAGCGAGCCAGAGGAAGCAAGCCAGTAACATCCCTCCAAGGCCTCTGCATCAGCTCCTGCTTCTAACCTGCTTGAGTTCAAGTCCTGACTTCCTTTGGTGATGAACAGCAATGTGGAAGTGTAAAAAACAAAGTGGAATAAACTCTTTCCTCCCCAACTTGCTTCCTTGGTCATGATGTTTGTGCAGGAACAGAAACCCTGACTAAGACAGTATCCAATAACTAAAGCTTGTTAAACAGCATAACCACGTCAATGAAGGGATAAATCTTCTCAATTCTGTAGGGGCCATATGTGGAAACCACGATGGATTGTGGGTGATGCATTTAACAGGCCCACAAACAAACTGCCACAAAATCAGCCAGTGAATGGTTAACAAAAGATAGGCTTCTAGGATGTACCCAGGAACAAAGAGAAGCAGGAAAGGCTAGAGAGTTCAAGGCCAGTTTGGGCTGGTAAGAGACCTTACCTCAAGAAATGTTTTGCTCCCCCACTATAAGCCAAAACACACCTCAAGAAAGAGATCAGCACAAATTAAAATCCAATCAGTAGAAAGGATGTGCTCCCCAGTGTAACTGGGCTTCACCAACAGCAGCTCCCCATGGGTTAAAGAGAACAAGTGTGGGAATCAGACTACAAAACAGTGTGTTTATGACTGCAGAGACTAAAGCAGGGATCCTAAATAAGACTGTGAAAGGAAAGTGGAGAGGGACACTCACAAGCCTCAGTTACCAAAAGACCCCATCATGAGAGTCTGCGAGATTTCCCAACATATAACCAAAGGATCAGTATTTATAATACATAAAGAAAACCTACAAATCAGCACAAGAGAAAAATAAACAAAAAAAATGGTCTTAATGGTTCACAAGAGAAAACTCCTCAAGGGAGCCATAACACATGGGCTTCATTAGGGCGATGAAAACTTCTGCAAAGAGCATTACCTACCAGAACTGCACAGGGAAAAGCAGCAGCTGTCAGCAAGGCTGGAGAGCAAGAACCAGCAGAGGCCAATTTAGTGTAAGTACTTGGAAACGCCCTGCCGCTGTGACCAACTCCATGAATCAATGAAAGACGCCCACCGCTTCTGGGCTTTTTGGCAAAGAACAAGAGTGGCTCAAAAGCAATTAGGTAAGTTGGCCAGGGGTGTGCTTCCATATGTGTCCAAGGAGAGGCATCTATCCATACTGTTTTTCAGATCAAAATATTCAGCCAGTGGTGGCTCATGCCTGTAATCCCCACAGTTGAGAGACAGAAGCAGAGTTACCCCAGGTTCGTGGTTAGCCTAGGGAACATCACGGCAGTGAGAGGTAGTGAGACAGAGCCACAGGTCCTAACATGCATGAGTCTGCAAGCACACCTGCTAAGGGAAGAGCTGTGCATCATGTGACTCTACTCACATAAAGGTCCATGCTGCCAGAGGGAACAGAGCACTGTCAGTGATGTGCCCCATCAGGTACCTCTCAGAGGAGTAAGGGATGTGGCTAACCCTGGGGGGAGGGAGGAAACATCCTGCAGTATCCACGCTGCTAGGGACATTTTATTAGTTTGTTAAATGTGCGTGTGACCGTGCCTGTGTGTATCTTCCCATGTGGGTGCACTTGCAGCTATAGAGGCCAGAGGACAACCTCAGGTGTCATTCCCAAAAGATAGCTGTTTGTCTACCTTCTTTTCAATAACTTCTCTTATTGGCCTGACACATATGGGTTGGGTAGTCTGGACTTACCTGTCTCTGCCTTCTATACACTGAGGTAAAGTACATGCCACTATGCCATCATTTTTATATGAGTTCTGGGGATGGAACTTGGGTCCTACAGCAGGCACCATTTTGTTCTGTTTCTTGGGGTAGGACTCTTAATAGGAGCCCAGGCTGACCTTGAATGTATGATCCTTCTAACAGCATCTTTTTTTTTTCTTTTAAATTGTGCTAGAAATGGAAGCCGGGGCTTTGCTCCCACTAACTTACACACCTGGCCCTTATTGGCTCAACTTTCTCATAATGTTAAGTAAAGATCAAGATATTGAATAGCGCCATCTTGCATCTTCCTGCCAAAGGTTTGTCTCTATAAGAATATTTTTAACTCATAATATGAAAACAATGCTGACTGCCCACCCAGCTCCAAAATACGGAGTGTGCAACAGAGATTAAACTAGCCACGACTTCCATGATTTATACAACCTCCTCTATCTTCATCTTACAAGTGGAACACAAGCCCCCAGCTAGTTCTGAAATCTGGTCAAGGAGTCCCGCTAGTTAACAAGTGGGATCTAGATCTAGCTTTGGCGAACCTCGCCATCCCTCACACTTCCATTTTAGTAAGACAACAATTTTAAATGTTGGTTTGGGCTTTTTGTTTTTTGTTTTTTTAATAAACTAAAGCCCATATCAGTCTGGAAGGCAAGTGTTTCCCTAGGTGGCTAGTGCCTGGGACCCTATAGTGAGTTAGTCAGTCAGAGCAGGTAGTCAATGAGGCTCCACAAAAGCTCTACTCCGCCCACCCTCAGGCACCGCCCACCTCCCGCCTAGGTCAGCTCAGGACTGCCTGCCCAGTAGGTTTCCCCCAGACACCCAGTAACCCCCCCACTAGATCCCGCCCACTGAGACCCACTCAGACCCTCCCTATAGCCCCGCCCCAAGATGTCCATACTACTGTTCCATCCGGCCCAATGAGCCCCGCCCAGATCCCCTCGGGTTACACCCATCAGGCACCCTCCCTAGACCTCCGCTTCGCCCCACCCACCAACCTTGCCCAGACCCCGCCCACCAGGGTTAACTAATAAGAGCTGGCTTTGCCCCTCCCACTGAGAGTGCTCAGACCCCCAGATCCCGCTCGCAGAACTAGCCGAGCCCCTTCATCCATGCTCCTCCCCGCCCCGCCCACCAGGTCCAGTCCTCCCCTCCGCTTCCCTCCTCCCACAGAGATTGCTTAGACCCTGCCCATCAGGCCCCGCCCCAGAGCTCAGCTACGGCCAGCCCCGCCTACCCGCGAGCTGTGTGGACAGTAACTCTTGCTGAAGATCATCACCCTGTTGCCCTCGATGAGATCCCGCAGGCGGCGCCGCACCTCCTCGCGGACCTCAGCGGGCGGGCGGCTGGTCCCGGGGGACGTCAGGCGGGCGCGGCGGCCGGGTGGCGACGACATGAGGCCGCCACGAACAGCACCCAGGCGGCGGTTGGGGACGACTCCAGCCTTCCCCTGCCCAGGCGAGGTTTGCGCCCGAGGAGGCGGCGGCGGGGACGGTGGCTTCTCCAGGGCTTCGTTGTCGCTCCCGGCCGAGCCGGGCCTGCTGGGGAACCGAGTCGCGGGCAGCCGCCTAGGGGACGACACCAGCAAAGCCGCTGAGAACTTGAGAACGCTGCGCACTGGCCACGGGCGCACGGGACAGCTACGGGGCCACGCCCCCGACCGCGCGACCCACGGAGGGAGCGGGCCTACCGACCAGCCACGCCCCTGAGAAAGCTTAGCCCCACCTCCAAGGCCTCCACAGGGCTAAGCTACGCCCACTTAGCGCAGTCCTGTGAGCCTGCAAACAGCTCAGTCTATTGCCAAGTAGCAGGGTGGCAGTCACTTGTCTTTTTCAAAGGGGCGGTATCAAGCTTGTATGCTCTGCTATTCTTGTAATTACTGTTTTCATTATCGTTTTACCAGTTTCTGCCTCCCAGAGTCCTCCCTACAGTTTCTTCCGCTCCTGATTCTCCATCAACCTCCAAATTTTCAGGAAAGGTATATGTCTTCACTTTAGTTCAGGAAATGTGACTAAAATCTTATCTAGAAAATACTGACTCTCTTTTAAGCTTGCATTACAGGAGCTGAATAAAAAGTTCCTATTGCAATTCAGCTTTTTAATATTTATTTATTTATGAATTTCTTTTTCTATGAGTACACTGTAGCTGTCTTCAGACACACACCAGAAGAGTGCATCAGACCCCATTACAGAGATTGTGAGCCACCAAGTGGTTGCTCAGAATTGAACTCAGGAACTCTGAGAGAGCAATCTTAACCACTGAGCCATCTCTCCAGCCCTGCAATTTAGTTTTAATATTAGGTTCCTACATCTCTACCTCCCGACCCTCAACACACACACACACACACACACACACACACACACACACACACACACACACACACACTGTGACAGTGTACTGCTTAGTTTTTGTCCACTTAGGACACTACTAGAGTTGCCCGGAAAGAGACTCAACTGAGGAAATCCCTCCTTCACATTAGCCTGCAGGCGAGCCTGTGGAATATTTTGTGATTAGTGATAAATGCGACGGTGTCCAGCCCACTGGGGAGGAGCTGCCACCCTTGGGCAAGCGGTACTTGGTTGTAAGAGAGCATGCTGGGCAAGCTATCCAGAGCAAGCCCATAAGCAGCATTCCTCCATCGTCAGCCTCTGCTCCTTCTCGAGTTTTCTGACTTTCCCCAGGAATGCACTGTGACTTGAAACTTTCCCCAAATAAACCCTTTCCTCTCCCGAGTTGTTTTTGGTCAGTGTTTTATCACATCAACAGTAAGTAACTAGGGCACAACATATTCTCAAGCCGTCCACAACACAGGAACCATTTGGAAAGAAGGCCAGAGAGGTAACTTTCTTGCTCTGGGTCAAATAAGAACACAAGGTACGCAAGCATTTTATCAACTGAGCCTTCTCCTCAGACTCACGTTTTAAAGTTATTACTATAAGTACTCCTTCTAAAGTTCTTCTTCCTGTGAATAAGCAAACACTTTGACCCTAATTAGTGGCCACTGTTAGTTAGCTAGACTATCCTTAGCACCTGTGGTCTGGAACACTCGCTCCACAGAGACCTCGAGAAAACCACACGACCGGACAGCGTGCTGCTGCCTCTTCTGAAGAGCAGGCTCCACCAGGCCTGCTTCAAACGTTTGAGCCAGACTTGTTATCACCAGCCCTTAAACCCTAGGAGACCCTACGAAAGCTCAAATTTTTTCACTTGCAACCCCTTTTAACCTGAACAATTTCACATGATCTCAAAGGTATATGTACATTAAACAGATTCACAAATGTGTACTGGTAATAAATCTTAATGAATTTTATTTTTTAAAGAAACTCTTAGGTATCTTTATAATTTCACCCTTTATTAAAGAGGAGAGCAAATTTACATTCTAATGAGATGGACGGGGTAGTTTATTTTTACATGAAACAAATCTTGGCTGAATATTTGATACCATAGAGGTAGAACATTGTGACTGTCTTCATAATTGATCAATATTTTAATTTTATAATTGTCAATACTGAGAGTGTTGCTTTGCATAAACACAGAGTGTTTAGAGCTAGCTCAGGAATGCTTGGAAGTTCTGCTCTAATCCCAAGCCAACACTCATTTAACAATCTTTTTTTATGAAACTTAAGTATGCAGCTCAAATAGCAATTTTTGAAATCAAACATTCTAACACAATACAAATCTAAATATACACTAATTTGTTCCTTACATGCCAAGGAATGCTGGAAGGAAAATATTAAAATTCTCTGTTTTCTGTAATTAAACCATTCATTTTTTATAGCAACGGAAAAATTTGCTGTAGACTTAAGAACACTGCAGTGCACAATATTCCAATCTTCCATTCTGAGACAAGGTGTTTCAGGCAGTGTTTGTGGGCTGTGTGTAGGTTTGATGGGATGCACAGGGCAACATGCGTGCATGTGGTGTATTCGAAACCAAGGCTGCCCCACTAAAGCAAGCCCTACCGGCAGAATCGCCTTTGATTCATTATGTTTTGATTTTGAATTGGATGTTGGGCTTTCAGAAACCTCAGAAAGTGAGTGTGTGGGGGGTGCGGGGTGTGTACACGCACGGGTGTGTGGAGTATATGTATGTACACCACATGTATACAAGAACCCAGAGAGGTCATCGGTGGTGTCAGATCTCGTGGAACTGGGATTGCAGATACTTGGAAGCTATCGTGTGTGCTAGGAACCAAAAGAAAGTGCAGAAAGTGCTCTTCACTGCTTAGCATCTCTCCAACCCCTTCAGAAACCTTGTACTGCTGTCAAGTTTTTCACGGCCCCCACATTTTGTATCATGTCATTTGGGCTCAGGACCCACAGCTTAAACCCCTGGGGTCTGTTTGGTTGGAAGCTGTTACAGGCCTTGTGTGTGGTGTCATCGTCTCTGAGCTCATATGTGCATCCGTCTGGTGCCCAGAAGATGATGTTTCTTGGAGTTGCCCGTCACCTCTGGCTCCTACAATCTTCTGCCTTCTCTCCTGCATAGATGCCTGAAGGGAGGGGTTTAATGAAGCCATCCCATTTAGAACTGAGTGCCCCAAGGTCTCTCCCTCTCGGCTCACTGCCCCATTGTGTGGGTCTTTGCGTTAATTTCTATCCACTGCAAGAAGAAGCTTCCCTGGCGAGGGTTGAGGGGTGCGCAGTTCTAATGTGTACAGCAATGTCATTCGGAGTCATGTTATTGTTCTGTTCCTCTACAGAAGAATACTATTCCAGAATGGTGGTAGGTCCCCCCTGGGTCCATGATCCATCTTGTCTCAGGTTCTTGGACACTTTGGCAGTGTCAGATATAGGTATCATCTTATCAAGTAGGCCAAGGGACTGATGTTCAGTGCCAAGGATGTGGTTGGTACACACACAAGCCAATGGCTGTGACTGATCCAGACACCCCTTCTTGGATGACGTAAGCAGGTTGTTTGTGCTTGCTTGGCGAGCCGCCTGGGAGACCCCCTCCTGGGCTGCCTCCCTTGGTGTTGCAGCATTAGGCTCCCCCAGAGTGGTCTTTCCTTGGTAGTGTGGACTGAAGGGGGTAACATGGAGAAAGAAGCAGCAGGTGGCATGGCAGCAAGAGCTGGGGCACAAAAGCTGGGCAGCAAGCAAGCTGAGCCAGGAGGGGGCTGGGGAAAAAAGAAGGGCAGTTGCATTCATTTCTTTCCTTGTCACTGGGACAAAATGCCTAACTGAAGCAATTTAGTGAGGAAGGCTTTTATTTTTGGCAGTGGCAGGAAAGGTGTGTGGCTCTAAGGTGGCCAGGGCAGCAGGAGGGTTACTCACATCTCAGCCAGCCAGGACCCAATGAGACTCTGACTGGAACTCAGACCAGCTTATAAAAGTCCTCTCCTTACAGCTCTGTGTCATCCAGCAACACATCCCTAGACTTTTGCCTGCCAGGAGCCGGGGACCAGATGTTCAAATACACACGCCTGTGGGGACATTTCACATTCAAACCGTGACAGTGGTGGGAAGTAGAGAGGCAAAAAGAGAAGGCAGAGAGCTGAGACCAAAGGATAGGAGGCGGTAAGGAGCCAGAATCTGCAGCTCTAGTCACCAGAGGGGTTCCAGAGAACTAGAGGGCCAAGGGTCTCAGGCTCCACACTGAGGAATCCTAACACCACCACCACACATCACCACACAACCTCTGAGGTGTTTGTTATGTTAAGAGATCCAGTACTGATGCTTGCAGGAGATGCTGGCAGGAGAAATGTAACACTAGGGGGCGCCACCTGCTGTTGCTCCCACCTGCCTAACTGCCACCACGGTCTGCTACAGGGTGTGGAGAGAGCTTCTTGCTTATTTATGAGGTCTGTCTGAGTAGAGCATAAGGAACCCAGGCAGTTGATGGAAAGGCTCCGATTACTCTTGGATTTGAGGTAAGCTCTTACTGGGCATTGACGGCTGATACCGCTGTCAGCTTGACTACATCTGAGATCAATAAACACCCAAGCTGCTGAGGGCTCCGGTGACGGATTTTCGTGATCATAATATTTGAAGCAAGAAGATCCACCCTAATCTGGCCCAGCCCTTCTGGTGGCAGCCAGATAAAAGGACACAGATGGAGAAAAGTTTGCTTTTCACCTGCTTGTCCCCATCTTTCTGGCAAGGCCATCTGTCCTGCTATTGAGGCATCCACTTGTTGGTATTAGAACTAATTTCTTTGAGATTCTTAGGTGGACTGAAGATAGCCAGCTCTCTAGGAGTAGTCTAGGACTCCAGTGCCAGATTTAAACTGCTGAGACATCCAGTGTCATGGGCTGAACAACTATTGGACTGTTGGCCTTTGTGTCCAGAGACGGCCACTATTGAACTACTCAGACCACAGCCAGTTAGCTACTCTAATACATCCCCTTCTAACATATCTCTAACCTGCCTATCTGTCTGTCTGTCTGTCTACCTATCGATCATCTTTCTTCATTTCATCAGTTCTGTTCCTTCAGAGAACCATGACTCATACAGCAGCCGAGACTGGACTTAAAATTACTAGGTACCAAGAATGAGCCTGACTTCCAGATCCTCCTGCCTCTACCTCCCAAGTGCTGGGCTACAGTGTTCCACCACGTTGACTTAATGGTTTGCCATTAAGGGTTTACCCAACCCCTTTACCACGTGAGCTCCAAGAAGGAGGGACTAGATCATCAGGAGGCCCACACCTCTAGCCATAGAGTCTAGCACAGTGTCTGGCTTACAGCAGCAGGACAACTGCGAAGTTTACTGAGTGATTCAGCAATCGCAAATCAGCAGTGTGTCCAGTACTGACATCGTGTGACTTCACTTTCCCTCCTATCCGTATGTGAAAGGTCAGGATCCTGAATCCTTCTCCTTCTTATCTTGCTTATGTAGAACAAAGCAGGCAGGTGGCATAAAGGCATATGTTTAGGAGCTGCCCCCCACCCCCACCCCTGTCCTGGGCCTGTGTGACCCGTGTCATGCCTTTACACTTGGTGACTAGCCTGGGTCGTGATAAGACACAGGCTTGATGACAGAGCCTGCCTGCGTTCAGGAGTCAGAGCCCTTAAGAGAGAGACCCAGACTGAGAACATGGCTGGAGAGGCAACTTCACAGACAGGGATAATGGGAGCTGGTGCCGACACACTGAAGGCTGGCCCCAGACTCCCAGGAGGCCATCACAAGCCAAGCAGAGACACATTGGCAAGCACCACATGGATGGCAGTGAGAGAAGACTTGACACCTACAGAGTAAGCAGAACCCTATGGTCAAGGCCTGGGACTGCTGTGCAGAAAACAAATGGGAACCTAATGTGATGACCTGAGGCAGAAGAATGGCAGTGGCCCTGTGGGCTGAACAGGGTCAGGGGCTGGAGAAAGTAAGGACAGAAGGTGACAGAAGAGAGGGATGTCCCCACCATTCTTCTTGTTATATCTGTCTCGTCTCTAGTCTTGATTGTGGTTTGTATATATAATGTCTCCCACCCCAAAGATCCATGTTGCTGTCCAGGCTCCCCCTCCCCTGTAGAGGTTTCTTCATGGGCCTGAGGTTGCCACCAGTGGTAAGCTTGGGGAGAACACGGAGGCAGCGTCAGTGAGACCTCACCACAGGTCCCACAGCACAAGGGCCAAGCACCTCAGGCACCGTGAGCCAAAATAAACATCTCCCCTGTGAAGTCGATTGTTTCAGGTGTTTTGTCGGTTACAGTCACAAAAAGCCAACACCATCTGCTGAACGGCTTCTACAAGGCTGTCTGCTTGTCTCGTTTTCCGCATTACTGATAAAATCCGCATGGCTTTCTTTCAAAACCATAAGTTTCTGCTTTGTCCCGTTAGTGCATTTGTTCCTCACAATCATGTTGCGTGGTCCCCGGCCCCCACTTCTCAAGTTGCCTTGATAGCTTGCTTTCTTCTATAACATAAACGCCCACTGGCAACAGCACACGCTCACTAGTTTCTCCCAACTGTCTCCGTCAATGCATGAAAGTGTCAAGGACAAACGCAACTGTGAGTCAAGGGTCATCCCAGCTCTGGAAAAATACAAACCATTGTCTGTGTGGAGGGCATCATCCCAGCCGTCTATACAAGCCTTTAAATAACAGAAGGAGACAAAGGGCTGTAATCTTGATGATGGGTGCTGTCAGCCTCACAGACCTAGAGTCGCGTGGGAGACAGTCCTCTGAGCATGTCTGTGAGGAGGCTTCTAGATCAGGCTAACCAAGGTGGCTTCCCACCTCCTCTGTGGGGATTGCTCTCCATGGTGTGGGGTCCTGGACTGAACAAGGCGGGGAGAGTGAGCACCAGCATGTATGACTTCTGCTTCCTGACTGTGGACGCAGTGGGAGCAGCTGCCTCCCACTCCTGCCGTGATGCCTTCCCGCCATGACGGGTTACACCCTCAAACTGTGAGCCGAAAGGAACCCCCCCTTCCTCCCTCAAGCTGCTTTTGCTGGATATTTGATCACAGCTGTGACAAAAAGTAAGTACATTTTTTTCAGATGTGGTCACACTGACTTAAAAAGAGTATAAATAGAATTTGAATTAAAAAAAAAAATCTAAGATGAAATGAAGCCAAGAGCCAAGGATCCTAAAATCTCCTCCATGAGTATGGCTCCCATGACTTAACTTCCTCCCACCAGGTCCCACCTCCTAAAGGTGTCACCATCCCTCATTAGTGCTTTAGGCTGAGGAATGAGCCTCCAGGACCTTCCTTCCTAGATACTTGTCCTTTCTTCTGTACATACCTCTTAGGATGGATGTGGCCTAATTAAGCCCCTCTTATCCCTTGTAATTCTTAATTAGTTGAAAGGAAATATATTAAAATCAGACTATAGAAGAATACTCTGTGCACGTGCAGATGGGGGTTGCTGGGGGCCAGCAAGAAGAGGAGTCACAGGATGTGGGGCTGTGGGGATTCGAGCAATGGGTTACAAGGGATTTTTTAATGCATGATGAAGATGCTTGAGACTTGATTTTCTTGATTGGTGCAAAACTCATTGAATATAAGGCGATCTATTTAATCGCACACTGTAAAGCCATGAGCCGTGAAATATGAGAATTATATCTTCAATCTTTAGACAACAGTATGGAAAGCTAAACAAGAATAGGGTGTGAAAAATAAGTGATTAATAAAACCCAAAAAGACCCAGACAGTTTGAGGTACTGCTGTCAAAATCCATTTCTATGTCTTTGTCAATACCGTAATATTTGGGAAAGCAGCAAGCGTATGTTTCTATTGTATATATACATCTGTGCATATGTCTTTGTCTAAGAAAATTTCTTGGAGCTGTAGGAACGGCTCGGTGGTTAAGTGAACGATTCCTGCAAAGGACCTAGGTTTGGTTCCAGCACCCACACAGTGGCTTACAATCATCTGTCCATGTCCCAGGGATTCCCGTGCCTTCTTCTAGCCTTGATAACACCAGGCACACACATGGTAAGCATATATACGTGCAGGCAAAACATTCATATGCACAAAGTAAAATTTAAAAAAATTTAAAAGGCAATGTACCCTAATATGAAACAACAAGGTTAAGAAATAAAAAAAAAAGCAGGAAAATAAAGAAAGGAAGAAAACTCAGTCCAGAGGCCAAGGTATCTAAGGGAGTCCCAGGGGGAGAGGGCAGTTTGCAGGGATAAAACACACAGGCCTTTGTCTTTAACAATTGCCTTTTAGAGACCAGTTTTTAAATTTTTCATATGTGTGAGTGTTTTGCTTGTATGTTTGTCTGCATAACACTTGTATGTCTGGTACAGACAGAAGCCAGAAAAAGGTATCGGATCCCCTGGAACTAAAGTTAAAGATGGTTATGAACTGGCGGGTGGGTGATGGCAACTGGACCTGGTCTTAACTGATGAGCCATCTCTCTTCTCTCCAGCTCTCTCTCTTTTTTAAATGTAGTTCAACTTGGCCTAGAACTTGCTATGGGGCTCAGATTTTCCTGCTTTAGCCTCACAGCTCTGGGACCAAGGCATGCATTGCCTTGTCCATGTAAAACAAATTCCCTACCACAGAGCTGCACCCCAAACCCCAGGCCTTCAGCTTAAGTGGGGACCTAACACCAGGGGCAAAGATGACTCAAGTCATTTCAGCACAATAATTCAGCCTGTCAGGGAGAGCAGAACCCTCCCCAAACCTCCTAACGCGTGTGAGAGCCGGAGCCGTGCACTCCGCAGCACACACTCACTAGTAACTCTGTGAGCTGAAGAAATCAGAGCACTGTCCCCAGATCTCTGGGCGACAAAAGTTCTAAACATAGACACCCAGAGCAAGCCAATGCTGAG
Organism: Rattus rattus; assembly: GCF_011064425.1. NCBI lineage: Eukaryota > Metazoa > Chordata > Mammalia > Rodentia > Muridae > Rattus > Rattus rattus. The sequence continues at coordinate 56,736,148 of NC_046159.1, forward strand.
AGCAAAATGGAGACAGTCTCGGAAACAGGACTCAGCGTGACCATGCACACGCTTCCCAGGAAGTCTGCCGAGGCTGTTTATCAGCGCCGTAGCAAGCCGCTCCTGGAGAACGGGCTCCAGGGAGAAGCTGCAGGCCACCCCTGGGGAAATATGAATGGAGGTCCTTAGATGACAGTCAAGAAAAACTCATAGGGGCTGAACCCCAACCTCTGCCCACTTTCACAGCTGCCTCTTCTTGATTTAGTGGGTCTCCCAAGGTGAATCCACCCTCTGTGGACTCTCCAGGTCCACAGAGATTTCTGTGTAGCAGATGGCCCCCAGAAGACAGGGAAACAACCAGAGTCGAAGCTTTGCGGCTTAAGTCCAGTAGTGAACAAGTATTCTTAACTGGGTGCCACAGGTATGCTGGTTAGCCATTACTGCATCACCAAGCAGTGACGCTGGGTATCCACCATGCAGCATCACTTCTGACTGCCTGGTGCTTCTGCATAGCTGGACTCTGCAGGGTCTCATGTATCAACAGCATGCAGTGTTTAGCAGCCATGCAGGATGACTGAGCTTAGATGGGCCCTAACATGTCTGGAGGCTTGGCCAGGACAACTGGAGTGACTCTTGGATCCAAGTGTCCTCTTGCCCTACAGTGTAGTCCAAAGACCCAAGAGAAAGAAAGCACGCAGAGTCTTTTGAGGCTTCCACTGAAGATTAGACTTTTATTCCTTATGCCACACTCTGTCCCAAGGCCAACTCAGGTCTATCCAAGGGGTAGGAGACATCATGGAGTGTCCTGGGAGTTGCTGCATGGTCACAGAGCTTGAGGATATAGGGGCAGGGAGGGCAGCAAAATTGGGGCTACTTTTGCATTCATTCTGCTATGAACAAAGCATTTCTCTTTTCTTTTTCTTCTGTGAAGGGAGTATGGAGCCTCTCTCCCTTGTCCTACGTGAGAGCTCTGCTCTCCCATCCCCACAGGACTTAGGTGAACATGGGCCATTTTACAACGCTTGTGTCGTTACGTTCCTCATGCACAAAGGCCTTTGGGTGTTTCCAGCGAGGCTCCCCTGAGCTAACAGATGCCTCCAGAGTAAATCCAGTTCCTCACCCACTGGAGCAGAGCATTGTAGGAGAAGACACCCTCCGGCTGTGATTCATGGAAGCCATAGCATTCAGACTGAGACTCTCCAGGGGAGAAGGAGCCCCTGCCCTTCCTTTCCTGCTGAAGTTGATCCTTCCAGAAACCAGCCACAGAGGTGCAGAGGGTAATGGAAGTGCCTACTCAAGCGGAAACGTAAAATGATGCCAGCTGCTCCCCGGTCTATGAAAGGAGACCTTAAGTCACCTTGGAACAGATCCGCCTTATTATCGCTGGAGTCCCCTTAAGTTGTATAAATGAGGGCATCTCAGCCTTGCTGCTTTGAGAAAGGGTGCAGAGAGAAGCTTGTTGTCTTTGCTCTGGAAATGCCTGCCTATGCAGTGTCCTTAACAAACAAAGCCAAGAAGAAGGCCGTGGCAGATCTGTACAAGTATCAAGAGCCTTCCGGGGGGAAAAACAGCTTTGGATTCTGAGCCTGGGTTTTCATGGAAGCCTGGGGGCTATGTGGGTTACCTGAGGCTTGGAACAGGAAAGGGTGGACAGACTCAGAGATAGAGAATCTGGGTGGCATGTGGTATGCTCGTTCTAGGACAGCCCCTGGTGTTTCTGCTGAGCCTGGCTTGGGCCATGCATACAGACAAGAATTCATACAGAGGTTTGACAACCCAGGTGCTGGAAAGAACGTTTAAAGACTGGGGTATAGCTCAGGGGCAGATTGCTTGCTTAGCATCTTCAAGGCCCTGAGTTCAATCCCCACGTCACATCAAATGTTACTATTGTTGATAATAACAGCACTAGACAAGAAGGACTACGAGCCTGACATTCAGGATTTATATCAACCAGAGCCGATAAGGGCAAGGAGACAGCCCTCTGCATGGGTGACTTTGCTTAGCTCCTGGCACTTAGAAGTTATCACACAATTCAGCTGGCCTCACTTGGAAGCCCAGAGGGCTTCACTTCTGCATTTCTGACAGACAGATCCTTCTCTGCCATATCCCATGGTCTCTCTCTCTGCTTCCTCATTGCGGGACACGGGGCCTGGCATCAACAGAGGGATCTAGTGTGGATTCAGTGCACTGTGAAGCATCCTCAAAAAGCTCATATCCACTTCCAGTGAGCAGCCAGGCAGGAATGAGCTTTGGGAACCAGGATTTGAAAGCTTTGTAACTCCTTGGCTAGACAGAGTTGACCTCAAAATTGCATAGCAAAACACAGTTCTCTAGATGACCACTTGGTGGCGCCAAAGCTTCTTATGACGCAGACAAAACAGCAAGGAGACCAGGTTACAAGGATACTTGTGAGGCTGGCTGCCTGCTGGCTTCAGCACGCGACAGGGAAGTGGCCACGTGCCTTTAGTCCAGTAACAACCACTGCCCAGGTGTGGTCAGTGCAGGCAGCCAGAGCAGCTCCCTGGGGAGCTGTGTTCCACTTCAGTTGACTCCACCTCGTTGGGTCTTGACTTCCTCTAGAATACAGTGGGGGGAGGGGAGGAGGGTGACATGAGTTACTGGGGTAAGAGAGCCCTGTGAACTACCGAGGTTGGAGCCTGCATGGGGATGAAATGAAAGAGGCAGCTCTTAAAAGCCGTCCTGGCTGGGCTGCTGAGAGCTACCCATGATTCAGCTGGGTAAATAGCTAGAAGGCTATTCCTGTAGGGTGCACCTTGGCTTTAGGGTGCTCAGCACTTAGGGTCCGTGCATATTGTTGAAACTCTAATTCTCACTGAGCTGCTGTGCTCACTCTTGTTGAGCAGGCAAAGAAACCGAGGCTCAAGGAAGTTGTTAATTTGGTGTTGAGTGGCCAACGTGGAGGCAGAAATACAAATGAGGAGAGACTGTTCATCTTGGACACCATGAGAGAAGGCAGGAACAGGGCAGGTGACCGACCACTGTACCAATGGACAGCTGGTAGCGTCCCTCTCCTCTGATAGGAATCTGAGCAGGTGAGGTGCTCCCTAGTGCTGGTGTCCCAGTCTCTGAGCATCAGAGACACGGGGCTTGGGTTGGCAGAGCCAGAGGTTGTAACTCGAGCCTGAGAACTGGGGCCCAGATGCTCTGGGCTACAGGCCCACTGTCTCGGGCCTTAATCCCCAGCACTGGTCAGATGTTATTGACACTTGGCTTCCAACACTAATGGTTGGCAGCAGCAAGCAGCTGCTGCTAGGAGCCTTGAGTGGCAGGATCCTCTGTCCCCCATACCTCCTAGACCAAAATGCTAGGACCTTCAGCCCTTAGGACTTGGCAGCGCCCTCAGATCCTCCCATGAATGGGGCCTGAGGTTTCTTGCCTTCGGTGTCTCTCAGCCTTCCCTCCCTGGCCTTCTGGCTCCCTAGTCTCTTGGATCACCTTCTATTCTGTTGGCTCCTCGTGTCTCCTCAGCTAGCCGGGTCTGCTAATGATAAACATCACAGGAGAGAAAGAAAAGACCTTCAGGGGTTTTCAGAGAAGACAATGTCTCAGTAACAGACCCCAACACGGGAGACCCCAAAAGTGACCTCAGTCACCTGCTCATATTACCCAGAAGAGGGGGGAGCAAGGGTTTGCAAACGAGATTCTAGAACTTAATAGAGGCTAAGGCTGGGGCTGGAAAATTACATGTAAATGATTACATATCCAGTGAACAGACACGTGCAAATGTCTACACAGATGTACCAATTCCACACCGTGAATAAAATAAAGACACTGTGAGACAAATGGTGTCTTGGAGGCTATGAGCCTCTTGTTTCTGCCCGAGGAGCTGTGACAGAGCGAAGCATACCTGTCTCATTTTGGGGAGATGACTGTCTCAGGGACACAGCCTGGAAGGGACAGAGCTGGCTGCAGACCTGAGCAAAATTACTCATGGTTCCTGTTTGGCCTGCCTCCTCTTTCCCTTCTCCTCCCAGCCCCTGAATAATGGCTCCATCAACCTGGCCCAGCTCGCTGGCCTCTCAGATCTGGTTCCTACTCTCAGGAATCATTTGGCCTACAAGAATTTATTCAGTGCCTCCATGGCTGAAGTACTGTCTACCGGTAAAGACATAGAGTGATATTTACTGGCCCTGAAACTGCCTTCCACAGAAGCCAGTATCTAGAGACAGCCAGAAATTGAGCAACTTAGGAGACCACTAATTGTCCGTTATTAAAGTCCGAGTGGCGTTGTTTATGCGTATTTCTTGAGTTATTTGTGCTTCTTGTCCTGAGACGTGATGTATGGAGCAGGTGAGGAGAATTTGCTGAGAGACTAGAATATGTTCCTGCCTGCCCTCATCCTTTTTCTTCTTTTTAAACAGCTATAGGAATTAGTGTCTAAATAAAATCAACCAACAGGAAAGTGAGCACACTGCTGCTTTATAACTCTGACAGATGACGGTAACGGACCGCAAACCTGTAGCACAGAAAACCTATAAAACAGGCCTCAAAGCACAGTGCTTTTGTCAAGTTAGAATGAAGGATGCTCTGGGCTCCAGGGGAGCTTAGCAGCCAGGAGTGAGGGAGAGTTCCTCGGGTCTTGTGAGCAAGATGTTTATAGCCTGCCAGACTGACACTCTGGGTTCCAAAGATGTTGAGGCTGGGCACAAGGAAAGAGCTGGGGGTCGCTTCAAGCATAAGCTCTGTGGGGTTTAAAAGCCCTGCTCTCAGCCAAGTCACTGGTGCACAGATGACTCGAGATTTCCTTCTTTTTCTTTCCCCTCCCTCCTTTCCTCCTGACAGCCGGACAATCAGGGTTTTTCTTGCCAAAAGCCAAATAAAGAAGACTGACAAGTCTGAAAAATGGACTTCTGTGTCTGCGCAGGCCCCGTGTACTGACCCACAAGCCGCCGCGGTTCAGCAAGGTTAGCACGAACACTGTCCAGGGCTGACTCACTGCCAGCCACCACATTCGCCGTGGTCCGTGTCTGTGCTTTACCACCTTGCTTTCCCTTTCAACCACTTCTGTACTGGGCAAACTGATCTCATTTCCTGACTTAACCATTAGCACATCCTAGAGACTCTAACACATCTTGACTCTCCTCTTCCTCTGCCTTCCACCAGAGAGGATACGTACTCCCTAAAGCTCACCAAGGCAACCTGGGCAGAAGAGCCTGGAATAGGGAGGTAGAGGAGGATTGGAAGAGCGTGGTAGGTTTACAGCCCTTAGACGCAGTCCTGCGGGCACCTCTGCTCAGCCCAAGTAGCTGTAGGTACTGCTAGCTGCACCGATCTGTTTGCAAACCTACGAGCTGGCTTGAGAGTCTGAGCATTAGTCTTTCTTGTGCCATTGTGGAGCGGCTGCCAGAGTCAGTCAACAGGGACATGTTGCTCAGGAGTCAGACCTAATATAAAGAGCAGGAATCTGGAATTCAAATAACGAAAGTCTGCAGAACGCTGCCCAAGGATACTGACTTCATAAAAATACAAATAGAAAATCTTGATTCCTTAACTAGGAAAATGGCTTAGCAGGCAGACCGAGAAGTGGAGTGACTATAGCCGGGGATCAAAGTTGGTGACTTGACAATTTGCTGAGGAATTATACCACAACAGAATGCAAAAATGGAGGCTCAGTGGTTACCCACGCTAGCTGCTCTTGGTTCCCAGCATCTACACAGTGGCTCACAACCATTTGTAATTCCAGGTCCAGGGAATCTGATGTCCTCTTCTGGTCTCTGCAGGTATCAGGCTAGGTACTCTCTCTCTCTCTCTCTCTCTTTCTCTCTCTCTCTCTCTCTCTCTCTCTCTCTCTCTCTCTCTCTCGCACACACACACACACACACACACACACAGGCAAAACTCTCATACATATAAATCTTTTTTTTTTAAAGTATGAAGAAATAAAAATATGGAGGGGGCTGGGTCAAGGGCAGAGCTTACCCAGCATGTGTGAGGCTCTATCCCAGGGCCACAGAAAACAACTTGGTAATGAGAAAAGGGCTGACACACACCTTAATCCCACGGCTCAGGAGGCCGCATAAGGTTGATTAATCTCATGAGCTCAGACATTTGATGCCAACCTGAGTAACATATTGAGGTCCCAATGCCTAAAAAGAAGGGGAAGAACATATGAGAGAAAAAAAAATTGAAAAAATCAGGACACTGAGTTCTAGAAAAAGAGAGCAGACAGAAGGAAGAAAATTATTGCCCAAGAAATTGTAAAAGCAATTCTCTCCAGCACAAGAAGGTGTGAGTTCTGGGACTGACAGGATCCTCAGGGCAGTATCCTCAGAGTTCAGAGTGAAAATCACTTGGAACCTGTAATTACAGACTCAGCCCATTATAAAGCCCATTATCACTCAGAATAAAGACCTTTCAGGCATGAAAGGAGCCTAACATTTTTGTACTCACACATATTTCCCTAAAATAGATAATAGAAGGCTTCCGAAGCAAGGAAAAATGTGAAGACACACAGAAGGGGATGCAAGAAATGCTGGTGACCAGATACAACAGCAAACGCTGTCGGAATAAGTGTGGAGGGGCTGGGGGCGGGGGTTAGTTCAGTAGTAAAGCACTCAGCATGCAGGAGGCCCTGGGTTCAAAGCCCAGGAGTGGGAAAAAACTTGAGTGTTAGTATTTTAAGATTTATTTTTAATTATGTGGCTGAACGTGTGCGCACATAAGTGCAGTGGCCTTGGAGGCCGGGAGAGGGTGTGAGATTCTCTGGAGCTGGAGTTACGAGGTTCCAGATGTAGTTGCTGGGAAGTGAACTCATTCCTCTGGAAGAGTAGCAAGTTTCTGAAGTGCTGGGCCAGCTCTGCAGCCCAAGTGTTAATTATATAAAAGTATGAAGTTTTAAGCAACAGTGTAGGCACTGGCTAGGAAACTTCAGTGCCACGAATGCTGGCCTAGTGTGCACTCCCCACCTAGCAGGTCTCCCGGGTGTGGTTCCAAAAAGAATGCACTGATGCCTGAACCCAAAGGGTAGAGTCTAAAACATCATTTACAATACCCACAGTCAGTCACCCCCATGTGCTCATCAAAGGTACACCAGAAAACCCATCCAACAGTCAGAGCAGAGGCCACCACCCACAGCCGGACAAGTAGGACTGCCTCACATCTGTGCAGGAAGTGAAAGTGTGCTCTCTGACTATTGGATCAGCATAGCCTCAGAATTGCTTTAAATATAAGCTTACCTGTTTTAAAAAGGCAGACCCTGTGAAAGTGTGACATATTAAACTGTAGGAAGAGGGAGAAGGAGACAACTGGGAAGCACAGTGAATGCCGGAGATGCAGCCTAGCAGTAGAGCACTTGCCTGGGATGCACGAATCGCTGGGTTGATCCCTAGCATCACACAAAGCAAATACATTAAATAAATTAAAAGCACAGTAAATAGAAAACAGAAGTTTCATGGACAATTTCAATAATGTCAGCCGTTACAATATATATGAATGGACCAAATTTGTTAATTAAAAGAAAAAGATGTTGTTTGAATAAAAACACATCTGGTTACATGTATGTCAGCTGGGGCACATCTACCAAAAGTAAGGAGAAAAATTGTCGCGCGCCCAACGTCTCGCCAGTAAGAACGACGCGCGGCAACAGGATTCTTCTGCAAACAAGCCTTTACTGTACAGCTCTCTTGAACAGGGACAGGGGACCATGAGTGGCAAAGTCGCTCGCCTTATATACACAACAGTATGCTAATAATCTCTCAGGGATTGGTGGGGCACGGATCACCCCACTATCACCCCACTACTTGTCCTCCAGGGATTGGTGGAGAATGAATCACCTCACTAGCATGGTACCGCCCCTCATTAGCATATTAACGGCCAACTGACACCAGGTGCAAAACCTGCGCATGCGCACTACCGTTGTTCACCACTGGAGGGCGCCCTACAAAAAATGACATGAAAGCAATGAAGAGTGTAATTAAAAACAAAGAGCACGTCTAAATAGAATATAAAATAGAGGAGAGTATCAACGGTTATGCAGGGGACAAGGGTGTTGGTCTGAAACATTGCTTAAGGATCTATATTTCTTCAGTCTGGGCTTATTTACTGTCCCCCAATACGCTCTGACTGTGTACACAGAGAGCTACACTTTCATTTTTATCTTTCTTGTTGTTATTTTGGAGAGAGGTGTGCTGATTAGTTTTAACTGGGAACTTAATATAATCTAGAATCACCTGGGAAGAGTCTTAAATGAGGACTTAATCTAGGTCAGATTGGTCTGTGAGCATGCTTCACAGGGACTGTCTTAATTGGTAATTAATGTAAGAAGACCCTGCTCACTGTGGGTGGTACCATCCCCTAGGCAAGAGCTCCTGGACAGTCTAAGAGATGGGACAGCCAGCTGAGAGCAATCGAGATCATATGCGTTCATTCTCTTTGCTCCTGACTGTGGATGTGATGTCACTAGCTGATTGAGTTTCTGTTTGACACCCCCCAGCCCGCAAATGGACTGCAACTTGGAATGTAGGCCCTATAAATTCTTTCCCCTCTATGTTTTTTTCTGTTGAGAGTACTTATCAAAGCAATAGAAACAAAACTAGAATATGAGGGTTTGAGACAGGGTCTCATGTAGCCCAGGCTGGCCTTGAATCCCAATCCTCTGGCTTCTGCCCTCTGCTTCCTGAACACTTCAATTATGTGTGAGCCTCTTCTGACTTGCTTATCTTTAGTGGAACTGCCTCCTCTTTCTAAGTTCTCCTAAGTCGTGGGGCCTTTCTGTCTTTTTCTTTAGTTTTACATATTTGTTACCTACGTTGTGCCAAGAGATTCCTATGAAAATGAGCGCTCTCCTTTTCATGTTGTTCTTGCCTTTTTTCTTTTCTCCAACTAAAGGAAAAAAAAAGAAAACCATACAATTTTTAAATGTCTTTAATTGAATGCATTTCTTAGCCTTAATTTTAACTTGTCAAACAGATCATTTTACAGTATTGTCTTTTAAGGTAAGTTTTGATTGGTTTATTTTTTAAGAATTGGCAAACTTAGTTTTGCAGCATACTGAAAGACATTTTAGAAATGCAAGTGTGTGCTAAATTTTAGAAAAATCTACCAACTTAAATCACTCTTTTACTAGAGTCCAAGAAGAACTACATAATTTCTTTGGAGTATAAAAATATCTTAGAAAATATTCATATATATATGTATATATATGGATACTTACTTTCATAGTTTCTGAAAAGCTTCAAACAACACACTTTGTAAAATGGTTGGAATCTAGAACATGACAACCCCAGACGCTGGCAAGGATATGGAGTGACAGGAAGTGTCACTCAGTGGGAAGGTGAAACAGGAAGACAGGCTGGCGGCCTGCTTCAAGACTAAGCACACAATTACTATATATGATCTAGCAATGTATTCATTGCTTTTACCAAGATGAGATGAGACTTGAATCTACATAAAAAAATATGCACACAAATGCTCACAGATACCTCATAAGTGCCAAGACGAGAGTCGACTAAGGAGACCTCCAGTAAGTAAATGGTTAAACCAACTGTGGAAGAGCCAAACAATGGAATATCTTTACAGCTCCAAAAACAAACGAACTGTGAACCAATGAAAAGATATGGAAGAATCTTAAATGCATGAGTTGATGGAAAAAGCCAACTTTAAAAGGTTGCTTACAAGATGATGCTGGCTGTGTGACACACTGTGAAAGAGAAAATGTGTGAGACAGTTTAAGGACCTGCTCTGCCCAGGGCTTCTAGAAGAAGGGAGAGTGGAACAGGTAACACATAGTGGACAGTGACAGTTTGGACAGTGACAGCACTCTGTGATAGTGTAATGCTGTACACATCATTATACATTTGTCCAAAGCCGTAGAATGCCCACCATCCTAAGAATCCTCACTTACCGTGGACTCTGGATGACAGCAATGTGTCAAGTAGAGTTCTTCAACTGCAGCAAACTCAGCTAGCTCAGCCTAGGGACCATGTTGTTGGCAGAGTGTGTGTGGGGATCCAGAGGATTGGACATCTCTGTACCTTTCAATTTTGCTGCAAATCTAAGACCACTCTACAAATACAATCTTCTTAAAGTCATAGGTAGAGAGTCCCCAGGTAAAATTTCCACACAATCAGACTGTAGCTCTCAGTGTAACAAAGGCCTTCGGAATGCTTGGGTAGTCAGTATACTGGATGAACTAGAAGAAGCCATTTTACTATTGCAGTTCTGTCTGAAGAACTGGGAGTCTAGCAGCGTACACAAGCCTTTCTACTAGAGACCAGCCAGAACTATACTATCTTCATTAGGGTTTTTCTTGATCAGATAAACAATGGGAGGGAAGGGTTTATCTGACTTACAGCTTGCAGTCCATTATCAGGGGAAGCCAAGGCAAGAACCGAAGCACAGATCATGGAGGAATGCTGCTTACTGGCTTGCTTACTCTGCTTTCTTGTGCAACTCAGGGCTACCTTCCTGTGCTACCACCCACAGTAGGCTAGACTCTTCCACATCAATCATTAATTTAAAAAAATGCTCTACATACTCCCTGTCTTAGTTTGGTTTTTATTGCTGTGAAGAGACATGATAACCAAGGTATACAAGCAATCATCTAACTGGGGCTGGCATACAGTTTAGAGGTTCAGTCCCTTATCACCATGGTGGGAAGCATGGCAGTGTCCTGCCAGTCAAGGTACTGGAAGAGCTGAGAATCCTCAGGCAGCCAGGAAGACACTCTCTCCCACAGGCAGCCAGGAGGAGGCTCTATTCCATACTGGACAGAGCTGGAGCATAGAACCTCAAAGCCCACCTCCATAGTAACACTCCAATAAAGCCACACCTACTCCAACAAGGCCACACTTCCTAATAGTGCCACTTCCCATAGGCCAAACATATTTAAACCACCACACTACCCCATAGGAAATCTAATGGAGGAATTTTCTCATTTGAGATTCCTCTTCCCAGATATGTTTATATCAAGTTGACAAAAAACAAAAACAAAAAAAAACCCTGAACACACTATGGAAGAAAAGTGCTGTGTGCACCAAGAAGAAAGGACAGAACAACCAGTGGTATCCGCAATGCCAGATAGAGGATTCTCTACCTTGGGAACGCTCAGTGGAATCGATGGGCAAAAAAGCAAGAGGACTTGGCAGTCCAGCAGGTCTACGATCAGCTTAACACTCAAGAGGTGAAACCTGGGTAGTCGGGTAGGAAGATGCCTGACTCACATGATCAGGGTTCTATTGAGAGTGAGAAGGAGGAGACATATGCACTATCAAAAGCCAGTTAAAAGAGAAAATGAACAGTGAGTAATACACTTATTCTTAAAAATAACAAATGGGGCTGGAGAGATGAGATGACTCAGTGGACCTATGTTCAGTTCCCAGCAGGTCTACAATCAACGTAACACTCAAGGGCTGTAGCCTGGGCAGTTGTGATGGCTCACAGCTGCCTGTAACCCCAGCTCAGGAGACGAAGTGCCCTCTTCTGGCCTCTGTAGGCACTTCACATGAACAGGCAAACACACACATAAACGAAACAGACAAACAAACCAAAAATATTAAAAGGCAACACTCTCCTAAGTACCTAATAAGAGACCCAGTCAAAACATCTAAGACTGGGCAGACACAGTGGTGTATGTTTCATCCCAGCAGGTGAGGGGCAGTGCAGGCTATGCAGGGATACCATCTCAAAAAAGCTAAAACTAAACTAGGCATAGTGACGCAATGCTGTCATCCCACTACTTGAGAGGTGGAGGTGGGAAGATGAGGTGTTCAAGGTCACCCTTGGTTTCATAGTGGGTTTCATGCCCACCTGGCCACATGGGCCTTGTCTCAAGAATAAAACAAACAGAACAGGCAAAGTGCCAGGTGGGGCACAGAGAGAGCAAGGAGGTGGGGGAGCACGAGCCAAGACCTATATAAGGAAAGCAAGCAAGACGTATGGAATAGCTTCTGCCACATCTCTTATGGACGTACCAGTGGACCCAGTAGAATCCCACCTTGAGTCTTAGATAACCTGTCAGTCATATATGGCAAGATGATTTCTAACTCCTGGAAATTTGTGAAAATAGCTAAGGATTTTTGAAAAATAAAAATAAAACAGGGAACAACTTCCCTTATCAGACAGATACCCAAATAGTTTCTAAAGTTATGGTGGGGAAAACACGTGGTGATTTTTCTACAAATAGCCAAAGACAGGGAGATAGACCGTAAGCAGAACACATACATATGAACAAATAGTTCATCGTGAAGATGACAGATTCCATAGGAAAGAATTGGAGAGATGGCTCAGTGGTTAAGAGCTGCTCTTCCAGAGGACCCTGGTTCAATTCCTAGCAGTCACATGGCAGCTCATAACTGTCTATAACTCCAGTCCCAGGGTATCTGGCACCTTCACACAGAAATACATGCAAGTCAAACACCAGTGTACATAAAAAATAAATATTTAAGTAAGAAGGAGGTTCCAAGGGGGGACGCTTGCATCCCACTGAGTAGGGGAAGTAGAATAGCCATGGGGGTGAATGGAGGGTGGGAACCGGGTGTGGGGAGAACAGACGGGGTCTAGTGAGGAGAGGGTGGAAGGAGAGAGAACAATCATCTCCAGTAACCATAGAAGAGTACCAGTGGGGGGACTGGGACACCAAGCCAGCCACAGAACCCTCGACCCACAACCTGTCTGCCTATAAGAGGTATAGGGTGAAGATGGAGCAGAGATTGGGAAAAGGTTAACTAACCAATGACTGGCCCAGTGTGAGGCCTATGGCATGAGAGAGAGCCCAGCCCTGGCACAGTTATTGATACTCTGCTATGCTTGCAGACAGGTGCCTAGCGTAAGTGTCATCTGAGAGGCTTCACCCAGCACCTGATGGAAGCAGAGGCAGAGACCCACAGTCAAACATTAAGCTGAGTTCGGAGACTCCTGTGGGAGAGGGGGAAGCAGGATTGAAGGAGCCAGAGAGGTCAAGGACACCACAAGAAAACTTACAGAATCAACTAACTCTATGGGCCTATGGGGGCCCACAGAGACTGAACCGCCAGAGAGTATGCGTGGGACAGACCTAGGCCCTCTTCACATGTGTAACGGTTGTGCATCTGGGTCTTCACGTGGGACTCCTAATAGCAGGAACAGGGCCGTCGCTGACTCTGCGCCTGCCTTTGGATCCCTTTCCCCTAACTGGACTGCCTTATCTAGAACAACAGGAGAAGATGTGCCTAGTCCTACTGCAACTTGATCTGTCAAGGTCGGTTGATATCCATGGGAAGCCTCCTCTTTTCTGAGGAGACAGGGAGGACTGGAGGAGGGGGGAGGGGAGGGGAGTGGGGAGATACGGAAGGGAATGAGGGAGGGGAAGCTGCAATTGAGATATAAAGTAAGTTAATTAACTTTTTCATAGCACAATTACAAAATATTCAATAGATGCTTTGAGGGGTGTACATTTAGTTGTTTATACAAAGAAGGCCATGTAGTATAATCCCAGAGCATGATGAAGTCACAAATGGTTTTAAAATATATTTGAAAACTTTTAGTTCACAGTCTCCGTTAGAGAGGCTTTCTACTAATGCTTTAAACCTCTGAGCACCAAAAATGTATGGTTTAGAGATCGATCACATAAACATTTTAAATTGTGTTTGTCAAAAACTAATCTTTAGGGGCTGAAAAGGTGGCTAAGTGGTTAAAAGCACTTGCTATTCTTGAAGAGGACCCAGCACCCACATCAGGCACCTGCAACTCCAGCTTTTGGGTATATGATGCTCTTTTGAATTCTGTGGGCACCTACACTCACATGGGTTTACACACACACACACACACACACACACACACACACACACACACACACACTTTAAGAAAAATAAATCTTAGAAATCTGGGTTTTTTAAAAAGGTATTTATTTTACCTGTTTTGCCTGTATGTCTGCATATCTGGTGCCTGCAGAGGTCCAAAGAGGGCATCAGATCTCCTGGGAATGGAGTTATGATGGTTGTGAACCACCGTGTGGATGCTGAGAATTGAACTTGGGTCCTTCGTTAAAGCAAGTGCTTTAACTGCTGAGCCATTTCTCCAGCCCCCTCTCATGTTTAAATTTAAACTTTTACAATAATATGCAGTGGCAGTATGGAATTAAATAGAACACTTGAAAAAGAGAGATAACAAGGATATATACATATATATGTGACTTGTTATATATTATTGACTTGTTTTATATATGTATATATGTATATCCTTGTTATCTCCTTTTCAAGTGTTCTAGCTATTTAATTTACATATATACATATATATATATATATATATAAACAAGTCAATAATAAAATGACTAAAGTAGTTTAAATCTATAAAAAGGTAACCCATAGACAAAGACACATAAATAGCCAATCAAATGTAAAAGACACTTAAGTTTAGATTAGGTATTTTGGGAATCCCAACTGAAATTGAAACCTTTTTTTCGTGTTCAGCATGGTTCAGTTGGGTAGCAGCACCTAGATGTGGGGAAATGGACGTTTACAGACCTAACTGGTTGGTGGGACTGTCTACCCAGCATCTTTGTAGGGAAACCAAGGAACGTCTAGGGAATCTAAAGGATGCAAATCCACTCCTAAGCTCTGCTCTTCAGCAGTCTTTCTGCAGCCAGGTTTGTGCTCCTGACCGTGAGCCATTAGTAAGGTGGAGAGAAGGAGAGACAGGTAATGCCAATCTGCCTCCCCTGACTTCCACAGGCCGCACCTGCCCAGGGGATCCTGAGTGTCACGTGTTCTATCACCCCAGCCCCTGGCAGTCAGCAGGGGAAAGTTTCCAGCAGGCTCCAGGTGGGCTGTCCTGGTGCTGTCTGTCTTCACTGGTAATGGCTGTGCATAGGCCGGTTTCCGCCCGTCCCGTGGTCATCATTGCTGTGGCAGGGGTTCTGTAGTTTGTCTCCTGAGAGACTGAAGCATGTGAAGCTTGGTTTCCAGCATGGAGCTACAGGAGGTGGTGGGAACACTTAGAGGTGGGGAAGCCTAGGGAGATTTTAGGTCACTGAGTATCACTGTGTGATGCTGGGGGCCTGGGGATGTAGCTTTTGTAGAGTGCTTATTTAGCATGCCCGAGCCCATCCTTCTATGGGATCAGCATCCAGCAGCAGGAGAATTGGGTGTGATAACTCCCACTTGTGATTCCCCCACTTGGGAGGTGGTGAGGCAAGAGGTTCAAGGTCATCTTCAGCTACAGAGGAAGTTTGAAGCTAGCCTGTGCTAGATGCTGTATGGAAAGAAAAAGGAGGAACGAAGGGTAAGGGGAGGAAAGGAGATGGCTGGATCCAGCCTCCCCTGCGGTGACATTCCTAAGAATTCTGGAACTTTGAAACCTTAAAAACACACACACACACAAATATTATAAAAATAGGTTTTAATGTTAATCCCAGGTGTGGGGATAAGGGGCTACTTCACAGCAGCTGACTATGATATGCCTCGTGCTCCAGTAGAGGTGTGGTTTTGCCAACTGCAGGTGGTTTTTGCAACTGTGTTACCTTTGGAATTCAGAGAGCTTTTCAGAGGGTCTGTAAATGCTAGGGCCCCATAAGTGGGGGAAGGTGGCTGTTGGTTGTCCAGTGGGATTGTCTGCAATTCACTAGTAGTTGTGCTAAAAGAAGAAACAAGAAAGAAATTAGATTCAAGGATCTCTCCCCCGCCCAGCCCCTTCCAGCCCTTTTCTCTTATCTAGTGATAAGGGCTAAACTGGGGGCGGGGTGTTAAAGGGTGGGATAAAGAAGAACCTACAAAGTAGCTAAGGCGAGCTACATTCCCCCCAAAACTGCTTCCTGTAATGACAAAGTCCCCTCACTGCCCCAAAGCAATGACCCCATAAATCATGGACCAAATGTCCAGACGTGTGAGCTGAATGACTGCACTTTCCAGGCTGGCTGTCCCAGGGGTGTTCAAGAGAATGCAGACAGACACAGGAAAGAATAACATTGCTGACACCACAGCTGTGGTGACGGCTGTAAGGGTACAAGAGAACTTCCACCACATCCAAACATTCCCATCTTTCGCCACCTGGTTTCTACCACAAACTTGGGACACAAAGTCTCTCTGTGGGTGGGGTGCTCCTTGCAGGACTGGAGACTGACAGGAGATCAAGACCAAGGGTCACTTTGAGTTCAAATCCATCCAGGAGACCCCAACTTCCAGCCCTTCCTGCAGTCCTGCAGAACCTCTCCAGGATCCTGCACACATGTGACTTTTAACTTCAGGGGTTCATCATGAAAATTTAAGGGCAGGCAGACAGATGCAAATGAGTACAATTATGCCAATTCCACGGTGGCCTGTGGAGGGCTTGGGAACACAGAAGGCCAGTCTTCTCATTTGCATTGGAAATACAGACTGTGCGCTCAGGTTTGCTTAGTAGGGGTGAGAGGGAGGGAGTATGGAAGGCCTCCAAATGCCCCTGGGACAGCCCTTTTGGATGTGTGATTCAGATAGTGGTCTTGAATGCAGAGAAGGGAACCTACTCTCCCTGCCTCTCACTCTGGTCACCCCAGGTCTCTGAGGAAGACACCATGCAGCTCTTCTGAACTCATAGGGTACCCAGGGATCCTACCCTCCCTTTTCAGGCCAACAAACTGCAAGAAAAGCAGGAAAACCATTTGGCCTAGGAGGCGAGTGGAATTACCACTGAGCTCTCACAGGGACTGAGCCAATTTGTAGCTCTCCTTGCAGGGTAGGGCTATTTCCTTACAAGTTTGCAAGCACATTTAATGAATTCATAAAACTCCAACTGCACAGATCTCATGGTGGGGAGGCAGGATGCAATTCTGTAACTGTACATTTGCTTAACCGCTTGGGGTCACAGAAACTGTGTGAGGGTCAGGGTGTGGTGAGGAAGGCTCTCCCATTGCCTGTTGCAGCCTGGCTAGAGGGGTACACTTCTCCAGGGAGGAGTCCTAATGCCCACATCCCTTCTGGTTCCTGGAGTGTCACAGTCAGGTGAGGCATTAACAAGTTACCCCAAAGTAAGTCCTACATTCACCCAATCAACGATTCAATAATTTAATGAATGTCAAATGAGCACCAGGTACTATCCTGTTGCTGTAAAAATATAAAAAATAAAATAGGTATTGTTGTCTATTACCCCGCTAGGTCTTGCAGTTCGTGGTGCCCCAAGATATCTGCTGGATATCTTGGCAGAAACACATCCCAGCCGCACACTTTCCTACACTCAAACCCTCACATAAAAGAACACACAACACAATAATCTTAGATCCAATTGGTAAGATATAATTGCCCACTTAAACATACAAAGCCCGGTACCATCCATCCCTTAGGAACATTGATAACAACCTGTAAATACACAGAGCAGAATCTTAACATCACTTGCCATGGCTTCTCCCCTCTCTCTGTCTCCTGTCTCTTCCTCCCCATCCTAGTCTCCTCCTCTTCCTTCAAACCTCTCCTGCCCATCCTTCCTTCTCCAAAGACAGGCATCCTTCTATCCTGTAACTGCCCCTCACCTGTACTTTACAAATTCAATGGGGAGGTGGTTCTGGTGAAGTCACCAGAGTTCTGAGTAGCGACTAAGCAGCTGTCCTTGGGGCAGTGGAATTAGCATCAAAATACATACAACTTCAGGGCAAACCACAACACTATTCTACGTGCTAGGTCTAGAGCCAATAGCTCAGCTGGCTACAACCTTTGGGCCTTTTGGGTCCTGTGATCTCTGGCAAGGCTCAGGGCTGCTCTTGAGTCCAGAGCCTGAATTTTGGTCTGGCTATGACCATCCAAGCCTTGTCCTGTTTCTGGTGTGCTAGATATATATGCAGTTCCCTTTAGATGCTGTCCAGGAGCAGAGCAAGACATTAGCAAACACAGACCAGGAAGAGGAGCCTTTACTACCTATGGCTAGGTCTGCCCTTTGGATGACAGAATTCTCTCTCTCTCTCTCTCTCTCTCTCTCTCTCTCTCTCTCTCTCTCTCTCTCCCTCTCCTCTCTCCTCTCTCCCCCTCCTCTCCCTCTCTCTCTCTCTCCCCCTCCCTCCCCCCCCCTCCTTCCCCTCCTCTAACCTTCCCC
Organism: Rattus rattus; assembly: GCF_011064425.1. Classification (NCBI taxonomy): domain Eukaryota; kingdom Metazoa; phylum Chordata; class Mammalia; order Rodentia; family Muridae; genus Rattus; species Rattus rattus. Next base: position 56,754,118 of record NC_046159.1, read on the forward strand.
CCTCCCTCTCTCCAACTCCATGTGTGTAGGGAGAGAGAACAGAGGAAACAGAGTTCGGACTAAGCAAACCAGGCTCACAGCAATCTCAGGGAGCTCTGAGCCCATTTGCTTTATCAAGCCAACTTCTCTTTTTCCCTGGAATTCTCAGCCATCTGTGTTCCTGTCCTCTCCCACACCCAGGCATCCCTGTCCGGGAGTGCTCTGAAAGGTGATTCCAGTGGCACGGTCCAGGGGAAGCTGGCCCTGTGCAGCTCAGCTAAGCAGCCATCCACTTGGTTAAACAGTCAAATCCAGGGCCAGCGCCGAAGCTTAAAACTCTGAAAGGCAAAAAAAGGAAATTGGGGCCAAGGAGGTTGCTCCTGACTTTCTGCTTGAGCCACTACCAACGCTCGGCTAATTCCTCCCATCTGGAGGCTTTGTCTTGCACTGAGAATTTCCTGGTTTTCGGGGGAAAGCAGGTGGGGACCCCAGCACAGGGCTTTGGAACAATGGACTGAGCAGCTTCATTGTCTGAGTTGACTTGCTCCTTGTCTGCAGTGACTAGCACACAAGCCTGTGTGCGAGCATGCACACACACACACACACACACACACACACACACACACACACACTTGGCGCAGACGCAGCACACTCCCGCTGCATACACAGCAAACAGCTAACAATCCAGCCTTGGCAGGAACAGATGGCTGTGCAAATGGGGGCTTATCGGGGCTTGGAGAAAAGGGCTGTAAACAAAGGTGGAGTGAGTGGGCTGGTTTTGTAAGGGATGAATGATGATAGTCTAAAGCAGCCACAGCCCTCTCAGGTCCTCTGCCAGCGTCTGGGTTATGGATAAAATGTGAGCAGGACTGGCCAGCGTGACTCCAGAAGACGGCTTTGGGAGAGATTTCTTTGTGTGGAGAGAGAATGTTGTGTCCTCAGGCCTGTGTAGCATGCACTTTATGGACTAAGGCATTACTCATGCCCAACAGTCTGAAAAGCACCCACCCCCACCCAACTGTGTCTCATTCTGTGTAGGGTGGGAACTGATGCTCCAGTCAGCCCTACTGAGAGATGTGGCTAAAGAAACTAGGGTTCGGCTGTAGGAGGCTGGATGCTTGCCCCACCTGGGACCTAGTTCCTTCAGTTCCTTCTCTCTAGTGGCATTGGACCTGGGGCCCACCCTATCCTTCCATGGGTGCATTGCCTCCTCTTCCCTGGAGAGCCCCACTACTCACCTGAAGTTTTCAGACTTCAATATAGGAAGTCTGTTTGCTAGTTTACCTAATTAGTGAACAATGAAATAAAAGAACAAAGGCAGACCATGGAAGCAAATATTCTTTAAACCGTGGCCAGGTGACACATTCTCCTGAGGTGGAAGTTGCTAGAAACAGGGCCACTCCCAGCAGGAACTTCTTCCACACAGTCTGCTCCGGAGATGGCTGTAGTTTGGTTCTTTGTGCTCTTCAGTGTGAGCGATCTGCCTGCTACATGACTGTTTTCTCAGATGAACAAGAGAGGTTGATGAGTTCTGTCACCGTGTCTGAGTCAATTTCCTCTTCCTTCTTCAGGGCAGACAGCTCCACTCAGCCACTCAGGCAGGGGACCATGCGGGCCAGCCCCACCAGAGGAATGGCAGAGACACGTGTGGTCCCTCCAGTCTCCTCGTCTTGCTCTTCCTGTTGACTTGACCATGGAACCATGTTGGTTCCCCTCTTCCTCACAGTGGCTTAATTAAAGCATTTGTGGGGCCAGGATTGCCTTCCTGTTTACCCACATTTTGAGTGAGAAATAAACCTTGATTGTGAAATGTCATATTGATTGTGAAATGTCATATTACCTAAGAGATCTTCAAATTCATCAGTGCAACGTTCATCACAATGCCAATGATCACAGGACTAGAAAAAAAATCCTAAAATTTCTATGAAAGCACAAAAGAGCCCACATAGACAAAGGGATCTTACAGGGTTATGCTAGAGCAGTGGTTCTCAGCCTTCGAATGGATGCAGCCTTTTAAAACAGTTCTTTGTGTGGTGACCCCCAACCATAAAATTACTTCATTATTACTTTATAACTGTAATTTTGCTACTGTTACGAATTGTAGTATAAATTATCTGTGTTTTCCTGATGGACTTAGGCAACCCTTGTGAAAGGGTCATTTGATCCCAATGGGGTATTGACCCACAGATTGAGAGACGCCTGTACTAGAGGCAATCTCTGTATCTGCCCACAAACTACCACAGAGCTATAATGACAGGGACAGCGCAGGCTCCAAAATAGACACGAAGACCCACAGAATGGAACAGAGGACCTAGGAATAAGCCCTGTAGCTACAGCCACGAAAGTTTTGACAAACGTGTCACCACATACATTGGAGAGAAGACAGCTTCTTAGACAAGGAGGACTAAAAAAAAACCCAGATATCCACATGTAGACGAATGGGGATAGATTGGTCTCTAACTCTGCACAGAGCCAATATCAAGTTGATCAAAGACCTCAGTGAAATATCCAAAACTCTGAAACTGTCAGGCAGAACATGTCAAAACTCAGGTACGCGAGTGCTTTCCGAAAAGAACCTGACTAACTTAGAAAATAATGACAAAAATTGACAAATTGAGCTGCATGGCATTAAAAAGCTTCTGCAGAGCAAAGGTAACAATCAGCAGAGTGAAGAGAGAGCTGAGGCAAGGGGGAGAATCTGGGATACATGCATCTGACAGGTGATTAACATCCAGAATCTATAAAGAACTCCAAAAACCAGGCACAAAAAGCTAAATAGGTGGGCAAAGGCATTGAACAAAGAGCTCTCAAAAAAAAATACAACATGGACAATTAATATATTTTTTTTAATTCAATATCTTTGGCCATCAGGGAAATGCAAATACAAATGCATTGATACAATCTCCCTAAGTCACAGTGGCCAGCATCAGAAACTGAATAACACATCCTGACAAGGATATGAGGACTCAGGGCAAGGGGAGGCTTACACGCTGCAGTTGGGAATCTAAACTGTTGGTACGGTGGCTCTTCAACCAACTAAAGAATGGCGCTGGAGAGATGGCTCAGTAGTTAGGAGCATTGGCTGCTCTTTCAGAGGACACAAGTTTGGTTCACAGCACTGACATGGCAGCTTACAACAGCCTGTAACTCCAGCTCCAGGAGACTCCATGCCCTCTTCTTTTGTCAGTGGACACTGCACTCATGTGAACATAACCCTCCCCCCTCCATGTTTATACATAAATGAAAATAATAAAATATTTTAAAATGAAACAAAACAAACCTAAAGACAGAAACAACATATAACCCAGTCACTCGTGGGTATATTTAGGGGAACCTAAGTTATCATACCACAGAGGTACTGTACATCCATGTTTATTGCACTGTTCACAATAGGCAAGACAAAGAACTAATCTAGATGCCCATCAACAGATGACTGGATAAAGAAAAATGTGGACTATATAATATATATTACATAGGCATGTATACATAAGTGTAGTGATCTTTTAATCAGTCATGAAAAAAGAGTGAAATCATGTCATTTTCAGGAAAATAGATTTAAGTTTTTCATGTTAAATAGGCCAGACTCAGAAATATTTTTCCTCGTATGTAGAATGCACCTGCACATATAAACTTACATATGACATGACAGAAGAACAAGGGCTATGTAGGGGAAAGGAAGAGTCTAGAGATGGGGAACAGGTTTGAAGGAAGCGAATGAAAATAATGTTTTGTCTCCTGTGTAAAATCTAGATATGTCTGTTTGTCATGAAAGCAAGAAAGGGACTATTTAATGGAGAGATGACCAGTGATGAGCAGAGAGGGTGCCAAATATGAAATAAACTACAATGGCATGTAGGTACCAAAGTGTTGCTGTGATGGGATGGTGGGATGGTTCAGAGAGGAAAGGCGCTTGCTGCCAAGCTTGATGACCAAAGTCCAATCCCCAGGACCCAGATGGTGGAAGGGAAGAGCTAACTCCCATAGCTTGTTCTCTGACCTGTACATAACTGCTGTACTAGTACCCTCTGCCCAATACATAAGTATAAAACATTTTTAAAAGAAAATGTCATGATAAAACTCATTCTGTAAACTAACAGAAATATTAATAATAAACAAGAGAAATAGCCAGGCATAGAAGCACACACAGGTAACATCAGAACTTGGGAGATGGAGATGGATGCATCAGGAGTTCAAGGTCATCTTTAGCTAGAGAACGAGTTCCAGACTAGCCTGAATTATGTCTCAAAAAAAGCAAAACAGGAAAACACAACCACCACCATCAACAAAGCAAGATCAAGCTAGACAAAAGCCCATCATGGAGAGAAGAGATAGATGCAAAGTCCCACCCCGTAGGTGAGATGCTGCCTGGCGAGGGAAGTTAGTTCTTTTTAATAGTGTGCACACGGGGAGGTTGCCCATGCTCTAGTGGGTAGCCACACACTCAGGGGCAGCACAAAGTGGATTCAACGGGTTAAGAAAAGGAAGACCCAAAGTTGAGTGGATACAAAATGGCGGCCGAGGAGGAGAGCCTGGATCTGGGAGGAGCTGAGCAAGGGAGGAGAATACAATCAAACTAAATGCCTGAAATTCTCAAAGAATTAATAAATACATTAAAAACAAATCTCCAAACCCCAAGAGAAGAGACATAAAATACAGTTACCATGGTAACTACTAGTAAAAGTTGATACCGCAGCTGCTCCAAATAGCGCACAGACCGATGGATTAATATCTAGCCTCTATAACTCTAAAATGTAATCACCCCCAAAGATTCACCTACAAACTGTTCTACAGAGCCACAGTGGCAAGAGCAGTACAGTGCAGGTACCTAGACAGACACACAGCCCTACAGGAACTTCTTCACTCTCCACTCTCATCCCCCGGAAGTGCTATTGTCTAGTGGTGCATAAAATCTCACACTTTGTGGGTTTGGATTGTTCTTTCTATAGAACTAGAAACCAGTTATTTTGTGACCTGTGACAATTTCTCTGTGCAATCCCCGGGGGTTTTCCATCTGTGAGACCACATCACCTGTGACTCGAGAATCACTTCTTCCTTCCAACCTGGATGGTTTGAGCTCCACTTTCTTGCTTCGCTGACCTTCCTAGGGTTGCTAGCACAATACTAAGCAGAGGCCACAGAAGCAGCCACAGGGCTCCTCACTAGAGCAGGAAGCTGCCAGTCAGTTTCTGGAGTGGACAAAGCTAGTCGCTTCTACACCCGCTTTCTTCCCTTCTTCTTCTGATTCTGAAGAATCCACTCTAGACAGGCTGCCACGCAGAGGCCACTCCAGGGCAACCTCTACCCTATGTGTTAAATTCTAATTCTAAAACTCAAGCCATTCACCCTTGTCATGAGTGAGCTCACTAGGTCTGGGGCCCGGCTTGTTAAATATTCTGTAACATCAGCTTCTTTCAGTCAGAGACACGCAGCTTGAAGAGTCCCGACTTGCCGAAGAATACCACACTGCTTTGAAGGCCAAAAGCTAGGTTTCCAGATTCTTTAAAGCTGCAAGAGATAAGCACATCTCGGAGAGCTGTTCCCTCCACCCAGTTCAGAACTGTATTTCCCTATGATCTTATTTTGAACGCATCTCAAGTTCATTCAAACAATGATGTAATGCAGTGGTCTCCAATATATGTTTCACTTAGAATCGTCCCCTGACACTTTCCCCCTTGGAACCATCTGAGTGCAGACACTCCTGACACAGCACTCTTCAATAGTTTGGCATACATCTCCCAAGAACAAGAAAATGAAGATTGAGGGACTGGAGAGATGACTTGGCAGTTAAGAGCCCTTGCTGGTCTTACATCCGGTACAGGTTTAGCTCCCAGCAGCCATATGGTGACTCACATCCTCTATAACTCAAGATCCAGTGGATGTTCTCTTCTGACCTCTACAAGCACTGTACACCTGTGGTACACATATAAACATCCAGGCAAACAATCATATATACATAAATAAAAAGCTTTTAAAAAAGAAAGTGAACATTGATTTAATAATAATTACCAAATAGTATTAATCGATGTAGAAGGCCATGGGTGTCACTCAGTGGTCGAGTTTACACTGTGTCAGAGGCCTTTGTGTCAATCCCAGCTGCAATAACAACAACAAAAAACCCTCTAGGATATTATATTGTAAACTTCCCAAGGGAAGATAGCTTCCTGGTTGGTTAAGAGCACTGACTGCTCTTCCTAAGAGTTCATTCCCAACACCCACTTTGGGTGGATCCAGTGCCCTCATCTGGCCTCTCTGGGCACTGCACTCACATGTACAATTCCCACCTCCCCACCCCGACCCCCACACTAATAAAAATAAATCTATTGGGCGGGGTTTGGGGGGGTTTATTTCCCCCCCTCCAGTACATTCAGGTCACACACTGACTGGAACACTTCACAGCAGCTTGCTACACAATCCTGCTGAGGAGCACACGTTTTGCTTTGTTTTTTTTTTTTTTTTTCTCCCAGAATTTTTGAAGCATGGTCATTAAGGAAAGGTAGTGACCAGCAGGCCTCCTCATTATAATACACCATTTACTGGTAAATAGTAAGACATCTTTCAAAACTAAAAGGCTGGGTGAATGGCCTGCTCCTTAACCTTCCGTCTTGTGGCTTTAATATGTTTTGATGATTTGGGCCAGCTTCATTAAATTTTACTGAGGGCAGCAAAATGGCAATTGAAAAAAAATCTTAATATTTTTGGCATTGACTAGCTGGTATTTTTATTTATAAAGAAGAGATTTTGGGGCGACTGAGATGGCTCAGCAGGCAATGGCACTTTGCCCAGTGTAATAACCTGATATCAAGCCCTGGACTCCACAGGGCAGAGGGAAAGAACTGATGTCCACAAGTTGTCTCCAGACTTCTACACCAGCTGTGGCATGCATGTGACCATACACACACACACACACACACACACACACACACACACACACACACACGCAGTCTTCAAAAAGGAAAGCTTGTATCCTTTTCACCATTTCTATTTCCTCTTTCCCCGTTACGATGGGATCATGGAGCTGATGAGTTGGCTCAGCTGGCTAAAATGCTTGCCTGATAATCTGAATTTGATTCCTAGAATCCGTAGTGGAAAGAGACATTCAACTCACATAACTTCTCTTGACCCCCACATGTGCACAGCGGTACATATGAGCTCCTCTTATATCGTGTGTGTGTGTGTGTGTGTGTGTGTGTGTGTGTGTGTGTGTGTGCACGCATGTGGCAGCTACTGGAGTGTTCAGTGCACACCCTCCCTGGAGGGCTTATGGTATCTCAAGGGTCCCCCAGGATCTCTTACAGCAGTGCAGAGGGCACCGTTTCAGGGGTTCCCTGGCTCTGACTCATTTTGTGGGGTGGGGGGGAGGTCATTATATTAATCACTTCATCATCTGATTCAGAATTTCCTGAATGGAGAAACCATTTGAGTCTCCTAGGAGAACCTGAAAATGTCTGGGCTATGTAATGGATATTTGAGGTTTCTCACTGAGATTTTATTTACTGACCATTTCCCAGTGCTGTGGTTGTGGGACATCGGGGAGTCACATATGTCACCTTCTCTAGGGAACTACCCTCAACTGCCAATGGCTGCCTGATATGGCATGGTCAAAGCTGGTGAGTGGCTTCAACCTGGTCCCATGGGAGCACTGAAGTACAACTTTAACAGAATTGTGCCCAGGTTTGAGCCCCACAGCACCCCACCCAGCTTATTAAGGTATAAATGACAAAGTAGGTATATTTAAGGCCTACAACAAAACTTGACAAATGGCGAAAGGGGTCACCACAATCAAGGTAGTTAATCTATCCATTGATTACCACTTAGTGTGTAGTTGTGATCAAATTTTAATCATAGAATAATATTCAAAAATATTTTACGTGTGTGAGCCTTTTTCCTGCATGTATGTCTATGCACTATGTGTATGAAGTGCTTAAGGAGGCCAGAAGAGGGCATCAGATCTCACACCTTTAATCTCAACACTCAGAAGGCAAGTTCAAGACCAGCATTGTCTACATAAAAGTTCTAGGCCAGCCAGGGTGTCATAGTAAGACTCTGTCTCAAACAACAACAATGACAAAGCCAATTACCTATATTTAATTAATAAAGATCATATGCATTCAAAGTGAACAAGGTATATGAATACCTATATGCTGTGTAATACTTATTCCAATCAAATTAGTCAATATGTCATTCACAACTCTAGCTGTACACTAGATCCCCAAGCCTTTTCATCTTATGACTCAAGTTTATGTCCTCTGATCAACACCTTTGTTTTCACTGCAGAGCAAATAACCTATGAGTTATAGACATTTGCTCCCTCATTGTGGCTACTACGGACAATGCTACATGGAACATGGTGGTACGACTTATCACTTTGAGACAATACTTCCTTAGAAGATGTGTGTGTGTGTGTGTGTGTGTGTGTGTGTGTGTGTGTGTGTGTGTGTGTGTATCCCCCCACTGTATTTTAAAAATGTGAGGAACTCTTGGCCCACAGCTGCCTGCTCCCAAACCCCGTGAGAGAGAGAGCTCATTACCCAGACAGGTGGGCACTCCGGAGACTGCAGGGCAGGAGAGACCTCCAGTACTGCCCACCATTGCCCAGATCCTTGGCCCAAGAGGAAACTGTATAGGGCCTCTGGGAACAGGAAGATAGGGGCACTCAAGCTGCAGGTGCCCTGCGGTCCAGACTGCGCCCAGATCTGAAGGGACCCAGTCAAAGAGCTCCCTGCACCCATATCCCGTGTGAGGGAGAGCTAGACCTTCAGAGGGGCAGACACACCTGGGAAGCCAGAGGAGACTACTCTCTGCCCACATTTCTGACTCTAGAGAAAAATGCCTAGTGTCATCTGGGCCCCCTGTGCACATGGACCCACGAGAAGGTGGGGCAGGCCCTTCTGGTTCCTGCCCTCAGGGAGAGCTAAAACCCAGCCTGGAGGAACAACTTCAGGCCCAAGACCTGAGGTAAGACCAACTTTTCTTCTCCAAGTGACCTGCCTGGTGGACTTAGGACACACACCCACAGGAACAGCAGAAGACCAGTAGACAGGAACAACTATACGCCTGAAACACTCTGTTCCCATAACTGGCTGAAAGAAAGCAGGAAAACAGGTCTACAGCACTCCTGACATTCAGGCCTACAGGACGGTCTAGCCACTGTCAGAAATAGCAGAACAAGGTAACACCAGAGACAACCTGATGGCGAGAGGCAAGCACAGGAACCCAAGCAACAGAAACCAAGACTACATGGCATCATCGGAGCCCAATTCTCCCACCAAAGCAAACACTGAATATCCAAACACACCAGAAAAGCAAGATCTAGACTTAAAATCACATTTGATCATGATGATGGAGGACTTCAAGAAAGTCATAAAGAACTCCCTCAGAGAAATGCAGGAAAACAGAAATAAACAAGTAGAAGCCTATAGAGAGGAAACAAAAAATCCCTGAAAGAATTACAGGAAAACACAATCAAACAGGTGAAGGAATTAAAAATGGAAATAGAAGCAATAAAGAAAGCACAAAGAGAGAAAACCCTGGATATAGAAAACCAAAGGAAGAGAAAAGTAAGCATAGATATAAGCATCACCAACAGAATACAAGAGATAGAAGAGAGAATCTCAGGAGCAGAAGACCCCATAGAAATTATCGACATAACTGTTAAAGATAATGTAAAACAGAAAGAGTTACTGGCCCAAAACATACAGGAAATCCAGGACACAATGAAAAGATCAAACTTAAGGATAATAGGTTTGGAAGAGAATGAAGACTCCCAAAGAACCAGTAAATATCTTCAACAAAATCATAGAAGAAAATTTCCCTAACCTAAAGAAAGAGATGCCCATAAACATACAGAAAGCCTACAGAACTCCAAATAGATTGGACCAGAAAAGAACTCCTCCCATCACATAATAGTCAAAACACCAAATGCACAAAACAAAGAAAAATATTAAAAGCAGTAAGGGAAAAAGGTCAAGAAACATATAAAGGCAGACCTATCAGAATTACACTAGACTTCTCACCAGAGACTATGAAAGCCAGAAGATCCTGGACAGAGGTCATACAGATGCTAAGAGAGCACAAAGGCCAGTCCAGGTTCCTGTATCCAGCAATACTCTCAATTAACATAGATGGAGAAACCGAGATATTCCATGAAAAAAACAAATTTACACAATATCGTTCTATAGATCGAGCCCTACATAAGGATAATAAATGGTAAAGTCCAACACAAGGAGGCAAGCTACACCCTAGAAAAAGCAAGAAACTAATCGTTTTGCAACAAAACAAAGAGAAGGAAAGCACACAAACATAATCTTACCTCAAATACGAATATACCAGGAAGCAACAATCACTATTCCTTCATATCTCTCAACCTCAATGGACTCAATTCCCCAATAAAAAGACACAGATTAACAAACTGGACCCAGCAAAGAGGTCCCAGCATTTTGTTGCCTACGGGAAACACACCTCAGAGACAAAGACAGACACTACCTCAGAGTAAAAGGCTAGAAAACAATTTTCCAAGCAAATGGTCTGAAGAAGGAAGTTGGAGTAGCCATTCTAATATTGAATAAAATCGACTTTCAACCAAAAGTCATCAAAAAAGGTAAGGAAGGACACTTCATATTCATCAAAGGAAAAATCCACCAAGATGAACTCTCAATCCTAAATATCTATGCTCCAAATACAAGGGCACCTACATACATAAATGAAACCTTACTAAAGCTAAAAGCGCACATTGTACCTCACACAATAATAGTAGGAGATTTCAACACCCCATTCTCATCAATGGGCAGATCATGAAAACAGAAATTAAACAGAGATATAGACAGACTAACAGAGGTCATGAACCAAATGTACTTAACAGATATTTATAAAACATTCTATCCTAAAAGAAAAGGATACACCTTCTTCTCATCACTGCATGGTACTTTCTCCAGAACTAACCATATAATCGGTCATAAAACAGGCCTCAACTAATACAGAAAGATAGAAATAATCCCATGCATCCTGTCAGACCACCACGGGCTAAAGCTGGTCTTCAATAACAATAAGGAAAGAACGCCCACATATACATGGAAGTTGAACAATGCTCTATTCAATGATAACTTGGTCAAGGAAGAAATAAAGAAAGAAATTGAAGACTTCTTAGAATTTAAAGAAAATGAAGGTACAACATACCCAAACTTATGAGACACAATGAAAGCTGTGCTAAGAGGAAAACTCATAGCTCTGAGTGCCTGCAGAAAGAAACAGGAGAGAGCATACATCAGCAGCTTGACAGCACACCTAAAAGCTCCAGAACAAAAAGAAGCAAATACACCCAGGAGGAGTAGAAGGCAGGAAATAATCAAACTCAGAGCTGAAATCAACCAAGTAGAAACAAAAAGGACTACACAAAGAATCAACAGAACAAAAAGCTGGTTCTTTGAAAAAAATCAACAAGATAGATAAACCCTTAGCCAGACTAACCAGAGGACACAGAGAGTGTGTCCAAATTAACAAAATCAGAAATGAAAAGGGAGACATAACAACAGAATCAGAGGAAATTCAAAAAATCAGATCCTACTACAAAAGCCTGTATTCAACAAACTTGAAAATATGGAGCAAATGGACAATTTCCTAGACAGATACTAGGTACTGAAGTTAAATCAGGAACAGATAAACCATTTAAACAACCCCATAACTCCTAAAGAAATAGAAGCAGTCATTAAAAGTCTCCCAACCAAAAAGAGCCCAGGTCCAATGCAGAATTCTATCAGACCTTCATAGAAGATCTCATACCAATACTATCCAAACTATTCCACAAAATGGAAACAGATGGAGCACTACCGAATTCCTTCTATGAAGCCACAATTACTCTTATACCTAAACCACACAAAGACCCAACAAAGAAAGAGAACTTCAGACCAATTTCCCTTATGAATATCAATGCAAAAATAAATTAAAAATCAATAAAATTCTGGCAAACCAAATCCAAGAGCACATCAAAACAATCATCCATCATGATCAAGTAGGCTTCATCCCAGGGATGGTTTAATATACGGAAAACTTCAACGTAATCTGCTATATAAACAAACTGAAAGATAAAAACCACATGATCATTTCATTAGAGGTTGGTAAAGCATTTGAGAAAATTCAACACCCCTTCATGATAAAAGTCCTGGAAAGAATAGGAATTCAAGGCCCATACCTAAACACAGTAAAAGCCATATACGGCAAACCAGTAGCTAATATTAAACTTAATGGAGAGAAACTTGAAGCAATCCCAGTAAAATCAGGGACTAGACAAGGCTGCCTACTCTCTCCCTACTTATTCAATATAGTTCTTGAAGTTCTAGCCAGAGCAATCAGACAACAAAAGGAGATCAAAGGGATGCAGATTGGAAAGGAAGAAGTCAAAATATCACTATTTGCAGTTGATAAGATAGTATATTTCAGTGATCCCAAAAGTTCCACCAGAGAAATACTAAACCTGATAAACACCTTCAACAAAGTTGCTCGGTATAAAATTAACTCAACTAAATCAGTAGCCTTCCTCTACACAAAGAGAAACAAGCCGAGAAAGAAATTAGGGAAATGACACCCTTCATAATAGTCCCAAATAATATAAAATACCTAGCTGTGACTTTAACCAAGCAAGTAAAACATCTATACGATAAGAACTTCAAGACTCTGAAGAAAGAAATTGAAGAAGACCTCAGAAGATGGAAAGATCTCCCATGCTCATGGATTGGCAGGACTAATATAGTAAAAATGGCCATTTTACCAAAAGCAATCTACAGATTCAATGCAATCCCCATCAGAATTCCAATCCAATTCTTCATAGAGTTAGACAGAACAATTTGCAAATTCATCTGGAATAACAACAACAACAAAAAACAAACAAACAAAAAAAAAACCCAGGATAGCTAAAACTATCCTCAACAATAAAAGGACTTCCAGGTGAATCACTCTCCCTGAACTCAAGCAGTATTACAGAGCAATAGTGATAAAAACTGTATGGTATTGGTACAGAAACAGGTAGATAGACCAGTGGAATAGAATTGAAGACCCAGAAATGAACCCATACACCTATGGTCACTTGATTTTTGACAAAGTAGCCAAAACCATCCAATGGAAAAAAGATAGCATTTTCAGCAAATGGTGCTGGTTCAACTGGAGGTCAACATGTAGAAGAATGCAGATCAATCCATTCTTATCACCCTGTACAAAGTTTAAGTCCAAGTGGATCAAAGACCTCCACATCAAACCAGATACACTCAAACTAATAGAAGAAAAAGTGGGGAAGAATCTCAAACACATGGGTAGTGGAGAAAATTTCCTGAATCAAACACCAATGGCTTATGCTTAAGATCAAGAATTGACAAATGGGACCTCATAAAACTACAAAGCTTTCTGTAAGGCAAAGGACACTGTTGTTAGGACAAAACGGCAACTAACAGATTGGGAAAAGATCTTTACCAATCCTCCAACTGATAGAGGCCTTATATCCAAAATATACAAAGAACTCATGAAGTTAGACTTCAGGGAGACAAATAATCCTATTAAAAATGGGTTTCAGAGTTAAACAAATAATTCACAGCTGAGGAATGTCGCATAGATGAGAAGCCCCTAAAGAAATGTTCAACATCTCTAGTCATAAGGGGAATGCAAATCAAAACAACACTGAGTTTCCACCTCACACCAGTCAGAATGGCTAAGATCAAAAACTCCGGTGACAGCAGATGCTGGCGAGGACGTGGAGAAAGAGGAACACTCCTCCATTGTTGGTGGGATTGCAGACTGGTACAACCATTCTGGAAATCAGTCTGGATGTTCCTCAGAAAATTGGACATTGAACTGCCAGAGGATCCAGCTATACCTCTCTTGGGCATATACCCAAAAGATGCCCCAACAAAAAACAAAGACACATGCTCCACTATGTTCATAGCAGCCTTATTTATAATAGCCAGAAGCTGGAAAGAACCCAGATGCTCTTCAACAGTGGAATGGAAACAGAAAATGTGGTACATCTACACAATGGAATATTACTCAGCTATCAAAAACAATGACTTTATGAAATTCATAGCCAAATGGATGGACCTGGAAAAGTTCATCCTGAGTGAGGTAATCTAATCACAGAAAAACACACATGGTATGCACTCATTGATAAGTGGATATTAGCCCAAATGCTCGAATTACCCTAAATGCACAGAACACATGAAACTCAAGAAGGATGACAAAAATGTGAATGCTTCGCTCCTTCTTTAAAAGGGGAACAAGAATACCCTTGGGAGGGGATCCGGAGGCAAAGTTTACAACAGAGACTGAAGGAACGCCCATTCAGAGCATGCCCCACACGTGCATACATATACAGCCACCAACCTAGATAAGATGGATGAAGCAAAGAAGTGCAGGCTGACAGGAACCAGATGTAGATCTCTCCTGAGAGACACAACCAGGATATGGCAAATACAGAGGCGAATGCCAGCAGCAAACCACTGAAATGAGAATGTGATCCCCGTTGAAGGAATCAGAGAAAGGACTGGAAGAACTTGAAGGGGCTCAAGACCCCATATGAACAACAATGCCAAGCAACCAGAGCTTCCAGGGACTAAGCCACTACCCAAAGACTATACATGGACTGACCCTGGGCTCCGACCGCATAGGTAGCAATGAATATCCTAATAAGAGCACCAGTGGAAGGGGAAGCCCTGGGTCCTGCCAAGACTGAACCCCTGTGAATGGGATTGTTGAGGGGAGGGTGGTAATGTGGGGAGGATGGGGAGGGAAACACCCATATAGAAGGGGATGGGTAGGGGTTAGGGGGATGTTTTCCTGGAAACCGGGAAAGGGAATAACAGTTGAAATGTAAATAAGAAATACTCAATTTAATAAAGATGGAGAAATAAATGTGAGGAACTTCTCTATCCTTTCTCACATTGGGTGTGCCACTTTATATTTCCATCAACTGTGTGCAGGAGTTTCCTTTCCTTCGTGTTTACCCATAGCAGTCATCGCTTGTCTTTTTGATAAGAGTTATCCTAACAGACGGTGGTGATAGACTGTGGTTTTGATCTGCACTTCTGAGATGACTGGTAATGTTTGACACTTTTTTCATGTGTTTAGTTGCTATTTGCATGATCTTAGGGATTGGGGGGAGACTATTCCAGTCCTTTGTACATTTTAAACTTGTTTTTGAGTTAATGTCTTGGATATTATTAACGCTTTAGTATAGGCTATCTGGCTGGCAAATAATTATTCTTTAGGTTGCAATTCACTTTCTTAGAAGCTTCCTTTGCTATGTAAGTCTTTTTAATTTTAAAATTACATTTGTCAATGTGTGTGTTTGTGTGTGTGTGCGCGCGCGTGTGCTTGGGCACATGTGTGTGCATGCATGAGCACACATACCACATTCATGGCAAGCATGTAGAAGTCAGGGAACAGCTCATAGAAGTAGTTTTTTGATACACCATGCAGGTCCCAGGGAACAAACTTGAGCAGCAAGCACCTTTGCCTGCTGGATTATCTTACTGGCTTGTACAAAGCCTTTCCTGTTTTGTTGTTAGAAACTGTTTTAAGGTTTATTCTATTTTATGTGTATGAATGTTTTACCTGTGCCCAGAGAAGTCAGAAGTGGGTATGGGATCCCCTGAAGCTGCATGCATGGATGGTTGTGAGCCACCACTTGAGTGGTGGGAATTGAATCTAGGTCCTCATTAAGAGTAATCAGTGCTCTAGACCACTGAGCCATCTCTCTTTAATGTAGTCTTGCTTGTTTTTGCTTTTGTTCACTGTGGTTTTTGGTGTCATAGCTAAAGGCTTAGCGTTAAGATCAACATTAAGGAGTCTTTCTTCTATACTTTCTTTTAGGGGTATTTCGGGTTCAGATCTTACATATGAATTTCTAACCTATTTGCAGTTGACTTTTTGTGCACAGCACAAGGAAAGTTGTATTATTTTTGAATGTGGAAAGCAGTGTTTGTAACATCATGTATTAAAGACTTTCACTTTCCCACTGTGGGTTGGAACCAAAATTAGCTGCCAGACTTTTATTCCTAGGCTTTAGTCTGTGTTCTGCTGTTTGGATCACATTAGCTCTGCAATGTCGTTTGAAACCAGGGCGTGTGATGGCTAGTGTTAGTCTTCTTCCTTAGGATAGCTTTAGTTGGGTACCTACCAAAATGGGCCATGTTCATACCAAGACTGTAAGAAGATAACC
Source organism: Rattus rattus (assembly GCF_011064425.1). NCBI lineage: Eukaryota > Metazoa > Chordata > Mammalia > Rodentia > Muridae > Rattus > Rattus rattus. Next base: position 56,770,292 of record NC_046159.1, read on the forward strand.
TGGGTCATCGTCAAGAAGTACTATATGTACCCAGTCCAAGTGCGTGTATGAGGAGATCACCATTATCACCAGCAAGAAACTCTGCAACAAGCTCGCCAGCCCTGCCATGCCTTTGATGAAGTGGATTCAGAGAGGTTCTGTAAGAGGCATTTCTATCAAGTTACAGGAGGAAAAGAGAGAGCGGAGAGATAAAATCAGTGTTCCCAAGGTTGCTCAGCCTTAGATCAGGAGGTCACTGAGAGAGCCTGATGCCAAGGAAATGCCGAAGGGTCTAGGCTTTGGCAGCCTAGCTCTTCTTTGTCTTTACTGATTTTGTTAAGCTGTAGCTATTTTGATAAACTGAATCATACAAGGAACGGATGTTCTACAATGGTGTACTGTAAAAAGACCAGAAAGTATAAAGTTACCATACTCCCTAAGTACTGTATTTATAATTCAATATTTTATTCTGATAAGCTTTATTTAGTTCTCTGCATATATTTTCAAGGTTAAACCTAAAACCAGAAACTAAAGAACAAGTAAGGTTCACTTAAAAATCAGGTATACTTAATACATGGCCCTCAAAACTTTTCAGAGATCTACTAAATACAGCATTTAAAATGATTAACAGAAATATTCTTTCTATGACAGATAGAAATGCCAGCTCCCAAAGATGATGCTGGGGTACAGATAATAACCAGTGTGAGAAACTGCCCCTGGCATCAGAACTCTGCTCACACTGTGTGTTAGGTTCACCACTCCACTTCATCCCAGTGGGCCAGTTGTCCCAGGTTCCTCCTCCACAGGAAAACCTCTCAAACCTTGGTCTGGCAGCCGGATGTCTATTAAACTGAAGATGTAAAACTGCCTGTGTGACAGCTGAAGACCGACTCCTTCTGTGCCCCCAATAAAGCCACGAAGACCACAGAAGCCTAAGGTACCTACCATGGTAGCGGTAAGTTGGTGTCATTTTGGTGGATATGTAGGCTATTTGGTTTATACTTCCTGCTATAATTTATCCTTCTCAGATCTCTGATGGTGATGACGGCTAACGGTAGCTTTATCAGTTTAGCAGCAGCTGCCTGGTCAGTGCATTTCATATATAAAAACCAGGCTTTGCTTTCCTAGAGCTATTATGTCACCTAATGAAAAGAGCAAACTCACAGAAAACTGGTGCAAACCAGTCCCTTTGATGTGACTGCTTCCTGTCTTCAGCTGAGTCAACGAACCAGATAGATTCTTCTGATGAATGCCCCATTGCCTGAATCCCCTCTGGCCTTTCACCAACAATCTATCCTTCCTGGGTCCTAATAATCATGTCCTGATTTCAACAGGAAGTAGTCACAGAAGAGAATACTCACCCATTATCCTCAACAGATGGCTGGAACATTAGATCAAGAGGAAACTCCCTGGCAGAAGGGACAAAATGGCTACCTATAGTACATATTGGTGTGCTGAGATTATATGGCCTTAAAATTTTGGTTATTTCTATGCTAACCAAATAGATATAAGTTATGAACGAGCATTTGTACTGACTAGTTTTGTGTGTCAACTTGACACAAGCTAGAGTTATTACAGAAAAGGAGCTCAGTTGTGGAAATGCCTCCATGAGACCCAGCTGTAAGGCATTTTCTCAACTACTGATCAACATGGGAGGACCAGCCCATTGTGGGTGGTGCCGTCCCTGGGTTGGTAGTCCTGGGTTCTATAAAAAAGCAAGCTGAGCAAATTAGGGGAAGCAAACCAGTAAGTAACATCCCTCTATGGCCTCTGTATCAGCTCCTGCTTCCTGACCTGCTTGAGTTCCAGTCCTGAGTTCCTTTGGTAATGAACAGCAATGTGGAAGTGCAAGCTGAATAAACCCTTTCCTCCCCAACTTGCTTCTTGGTCATGATGTTTGTGCAGGAATAGAAACCCTAACTAAGATAGCATTGTATCTTTGTTGGATTGCAAATTTTGCACTACCTCCGATAAAAAATGCCAGGACCCTATCAATAACTTGGCAGGGACACATGAGACAAAGGAGAAAGATGAGCTAACCTGCTTCTACCTTAGGCTTGAAAGCCATCTTATAGTAAAGACAAACTAGGTTATTTTCAGTTTATGATTAAATCTCTGTTTCTCAAGTATTAGGCTACACTCCACCTATAACATTACCTACAAATGATTCTGTACTGCATGCTCCAGGAAATGTCAACCATGCTTTTGTTTCAAGAGTTTTTATGACCACCTGTTGCTATGATCACCTTCTGTAGGCATAATATTAATGTGCACTATGTAAAGATTATCCTTGTTTTATTCAAATGCTGATTTCTGTGCTTCCATATCTAGTCACAATCCTTATTCTGAGAATCTCCTGTTTCAATGTCATGTAAACATTGTTCCTCAATTATTCCCTTATTGGTCAGCAAAGAAGCTCATCAGCCAGTGACTGAGTAGAGAAGAGAATGTGGCTGGACTTCCTCCTAGCCAGGGGAGGGGAAGAGAGAGAAAAAGTGGGGATTCACCAGGAATACAGGGTCCAGAAGACAACATGAGAAAATACATGAGCAGAGAGAGTCAATTCAGTACTGAAATGCAAGTATCTCAGGGATTTTGGCTTTGAGTTAGCCAGATTAGTTTAGAGGATTAAAATAGATTAATACTGCTCAGTTGTTGTGCCTTAAAGCTGTTAAATAAATCTAACAGTCCTGTCTCCATTATTTAGGAGCTATCTGGGTTAAGAGTAAAATGTCAACACATAAATTCTCACTAACAATCTTGTTATGCGTACCTGTTGTTATGACCACTTTGTCATGAGTACCTTATTAGGATCACCTTGTGAGAGGATCTAACCCACTCCATTTTAGAACAGACAGCCATGTTAGGCCTTATGTTTCAGTTTCCCAAAGAAACAGGCAAGGCTCCTAGGGACAGCCACAGACAATGGGCCATTAGTCAATATTGACCCTGACTTTTGGTAGAGAGGGAGGACCACAGCTGAGTCAGTTCCTGAAATTTCTCTAAGGCCTGACCAAAAATGATAAAACTAATATAGCAACCAATCAGAAGTTGTACTAATGTAACTGCCACATACCTAGCTAATCATGTTAGAGATTACTTAACCATTTAAGAAAATTCCCTAGCCCTGCATTAAAAGAGCTCCTTTTCTGGTCACCATTTTGATGAATGGTTGACCCATGCATGCTGGTTGTTTCTGCAGAATAAATGTTCTTTGCCTTTACACCCTATTTGAGTCTGGGGTCTTCCTTCAGTGATTCTCAGACCCTAACACTTGCAACCATGTTGTGGTAGTTTTAATAGTAATGCCCCCTATAGATTCATGTGTTTGAATACTTGGTCCATAAAGAATGGCACTACTAGGAGGTGTGGCCTTGTTGGAGTGGGTGTGACTTTGTTGGAAGAGGTGTGTCACTAGGGTGGTATGCCTTCTGAGGTCTCAGAACCTCAAGCCATCCTACTTCCTACTGCCTGTCTTTCAGGATGCAGAACTCTCAGCTCCTCCTCTAGCACTATACCTGTCTATATGGTGTGTTGCTTCCCATGTAATGGACTAAATATCTGAAAACATAAGCTAGTCCTAATTAAATGTTTTCCTCTTGTTTTTTTTTTTAATTTTGTTTTTGTTTATTTTTAGACAGGGTTTCTCTGTGTAACAAGCCCCGGCTGTCCTGGACTCTCTTTATAGACCAGGCTGGACTCAAATCCACAGATATCTGCCTATCTCTGCCTCCTGAGTGCTGGGATTAAAGGCATGGGCCACCACACAATGGTAAATGATTTCCTTTTTAAGGGTTATCCATGGTGTCTCTTCACAGCAATAGAAACGCTAAGACACATGTCTTTTGTTTCACAAGAGGTTGTTAAGACCAACTAGTTATATTCTGCTTCTATTTGCCTGCCATACTCCCACACCTCAGATTTGGAAACCCCCTACCCTTGAGCTGGGAAAACCTTTTCCACCTCAAAGGCCATTCTCTAGGAGGAGGCAGCCCTGTATTCAAGAATAAAGAGTTTACTTTAATTAATTGCTTTGCTCTAATTTGCCCAGGATGGTTTGGGTTGGTGGTCTTTCTCCTCTCATCTTTGGGATTAACAGTTGGTCCCTAGCATAGTCTTCTCTCCATCTTCTCATGGTGAACTACACTCACCTTTAGATCTTAAAGACTCCATCTGTGAGGTTACCATAACTTATTAATTCATCTCGTGGTATTACAGTGCAGTTTCCCATGCACTACAGTAAATTCAGGTGTGTTTGGAATTTTTTTCTTTCAAGACTGAAGCTGAGGGAGGCAGGTCACACGGAGTGGTGCAGTACATGCTTGCTGAATGCTAACATGAACATAGATCATTAACAGTTGCCTCAGTATCCTTGGTAGTTTATTCTCAAAACACGATTTTTACTTTGCTTCAGGGATAATATTTATAAGAAACCTTGACCTCGCCTCAGTGGCTGGTTTGGCAGGCCCTCTATCCAATTTTCCAACTCACAGGCACCCCTGCCTCAGGGAGCCACGCCCTCTTAGGAAGCAGAATGCTGGACTACAAATCCCACAAAGCAACGCGCTCCAGTCTCAGCAGCCAATAGAACGAGGTATTGCTGGCCCGTGTCCCGAGTGACGAGCGCAGGCCGCTGAGCAGCGTCATCCTGGTTGCTGTGGAGCCGGCTCGCGTGGCCACACGCCTTGCCCGCCTCCTGACATGGGCAGCGCTGAGAGCGCCGAGGCCCGAAGGGTGTCCTTCGAGATGGATGAGGAGGAGCGGGTCCGGGTGCTGCAGGGCATCCGGGTGAGCGGCGCGGCGGGAGGGCGCGGGCTGTTGGAGTGTGCGGGCGGGAACGGGAGCCGCCTTTCGGGGACCGGATAGATGGAGGGGGCCGGTGGCACGTGGGGGGCAGCCGGCCGCCTCAAGTCCGTTTCCACCGCCTTGTATCTCCGAGTTCCGGATTTGTCCTGTGCTCTACCCGGTTTCACCCTTGTGTGCATTTTGTTACGTGTGTTGCATCACTTCTTGAAGGTTTTTGCCCGTTTCCAATCTTGTTCACGTGCCTTTCTCCGTGAGGCAGCAAAAAGAGAGTTTTAGCTACCATCTATTAGGTCATATACCTTCTCCGCCCTTCACCTAAAAGCCTACAGTGAGTCCCTACCACATCGAAGAGGGATAACCTCATTTGTTTTTACAAGATGTCCTGGACCCTTCCCCGGCCTGTACCCTCATCTTCATAATATACTTATTTTGCCTCAGAACCTCCTTGTTCTTCCCAGAAGATCCCAAGTGTTTGATGTTTCTTCTGTTATCGCTAGCCTGGCTGTCTTCATGGTACAGCTCAGATGTCATCCAAGAATCCTTCCTTGACCACAGTCTCAAGCAGCTTCCCACACCATTGCCACAGCTTTTATGATTTTCACAGCATTCAGCACAGTTTGAAACAAATTGTGTTCGTTGCTTTTCCCATTAGAGTTCTAGTTGATAGCTTGGCTGATGTTCTGTGTGATTCATGACTTTATTACCAGAACTGAAGAGAGTAAAAGCTCCTGTTTTATTGCAGACTGGCAGCTCTTTACAGGTATTACTTAATTTTCAACAGATCAATGAGAAGTAGAATTGTTAGTACCCCTTATTCTGTTTTGTTTTGAGACAGGGTCTTGATATTTAGCTCGAGACCCCGTATCTACCTGTTTCCTGAGTGCTAGGATTAAGGAGGGCATATACCACCAAAAGTCTGATTAGTCCATTTTGTAGCTTATGGGGAACTGAGGTGTTAGTGGCATATGTTGTCCAAGGTCACAAGGTAACCAAGTAGGAGACCTAAAACTATAAAGTAACTCCAGAGCTGTCTGTTAAACTTCTTGCTATACCTCCTTCTACACCTGTGCATATGACATGTAGTGGGTACTTGGTCAATAGTTGTTAAGTAGTGACGTGAGTGGACTCAATGAAATAAGTCAAACAAATTGCTCTGCATTGGGGCCAGGTGAATTAGAGAGGAGGTTCGGAAAAAGACTTCAGAGGGTTTGCCATCTAAGCTCCTTAGTTGTGTGACCTTACAAGAGCGAGTAGTTTTTTGAGTTTCACTTGCAGAGAGAGGGGGCAGGGGACGGGGAGGGAGAGATAGATGGTGGGAGGTTACCCTGGGTACTACCAAGGATCAGATGAAGATGTATGTGAACTGACGGAGAAGACATGCAGAATGCTCCGTGGGGGCCTCAGAATGAGCAGCACATCAGGTGCTGACCAACTGGAATGATTGACCTGGCTTGTGGCAAGAAGTAAGCTGGGGAAGAGAGTTTCTGTTGAAAGGCCAAGAGGTAAGGAGTAGGGTAGAATTTAGGAAGAGAGCTTTAGCTCAGGATATTCTCCACATTTGTTGCTGGGTCTCCCATCTCAGGGGGATACAGGCCTGAGTATTCAGAGGTTCAGAGAAGCACCATTGAAGGTGGCTCAACTTTTCTAGTTCTCTTAATAATTCTGTAGAGTACCAAGTCTTTACACTTTTTTCCCTCCTTAAAAAAAATGTGTGTGTGTGTGTGTGTGTGTGTGTGTGTGTGTACCTGCTTGCTTGTCTGTAGGTGTACCACATGCATGCAGGTGCTCAGGGTGGGAAAAAGATGTCAAATCCCTTGAAACTGGAGGTACAGATTATTGTGAGCTGCCGGTTCTGGATGCTGGGAACCAAACTCAAGTCCTTTTGAGGAGCAGTAGCATTTTAAACCACTGAGACATTCTTCTACACTCTAGTACAAACTATTTAAAGATGGAAAGTCAAGTTCAGAGACAGGAAGGACTTCCTAAGGCACCCCTTGAGTAGCCTTTGGAACTAACCTATCAGACGTCCCTCCAGCCGGAGGGCACGTCTTGGTAGTCTGAAATTTTAACACTGCTTCTACTTGGCCTGAGAGGGATGCTAAGGCTCTGCTTAGTTTTACCAGGCAGTTAAACTGGAGGGAACTTCAGTAGTTGTTAGCTTTCTTTTCTAGTTGATCTGAGAGAATAATGGCTTGTCCAGAGGTAGTCAGTGGGGTGGTTGGTCCAATGTTGGGAAAACATGTCTAGTGTGCCTGGTTTTAAAGAGGAAGATGGAAGAAAACATAACGGTAAATATTTTGGTAGGGAGGGTCTGTTATTAGTAATTACTTGAGGACTTAAGAGTTCTTCTGGTCTTCAGAGAGATCAGTATAAATAAATAAATATTTTTAAAAAATCAGATCAATAAAGTAGTTGCCCTACTGAACACATGAGAAGCCATAAGAGATAGAAGATTCCAAAAGAATATCTGCCCTGGTTCCTTCAGAGAAAATTAAATATTCTTAGAGACCACTTGTATTTAATCCCTGGGGCCTGATCCCAGCGCTCTCGTTTCCTTAAAATTAAGTGTTAGGGCCTTGCTCATTTGTGTGAGAATTTGCATAAATTTACATAGTGAGTTCAAGCCCTAATTCTGTGGAAAGTAAAAGAAATTTAATTGATGCAAAATGCTGCAATTATATTCAACTCCTGATTTCAGAGCAAGCATGCACAAAATACATAAAGATTGTTTCAGCCAGTACATTGACCCTCATGGTCTCCTAAGAGAAGGCAACAATATCTTATAAATGTCTATTTTTCTCTTTTCCACCCTGTATAAGCAGCCTTCCTCATCATTCAGCTGAGCTTGGTTGATTGTTGAAATCCAGATCCCTTGAAGTTCCCAAACCACTCCCTTTTCATCGATTTACCTCTTATTTTGCCACACACTTTGGGAACCTAGCATGGCGCTGGCTGCCTACGCTTATTCCAGGCTCACTCCATCCTTCTGGCTAGATCAGCTTTATCCTTACTCATTGCTCCTGTGTGGAGTTCTGGACCACTGGGGAAGGGAAATATGATGACAGATGTGTCCGATACACAAGAGACAATCAACATTCACATGCCAGGGAGGCTGCTTGCCAGTGTACTGCCTGGGCTCAGCAAGCTGCCAGTGTGCTATTTACCTGATACTGGTCTGGTCCTACAGAGATGGGAACAAAGCCAGGCTCTCTGCCATCTTGGAGACCGGAAAGAAAACAAAAAGGAAAAAAGAAAGCTGCAGGTTCTGAGGAAGAATTAAAAGCATGCAAAAGTAGTAGGCTTTAGATGTCTTTGAAGTGAGTTGGTAAGAAAATGCCTCTCTGGTATGTATAACCTGAGCTGAGCTACCCTTAGGAAAAAATACGTATGTCTACTGTGCTAAGTGCTGTACCAAGTGTATTAAGGACATTTCTTCAGGTTCTGCACATGCTGACCTTGTGCAGTGTCATCGCCCTCATCCATCTTAGAGGTCAGATGTCACATAGTTAATTAGTGGACGTTTTGGTTCAAGCTCTGACTCTGAAGCAACATTAAGATGATTGGCCTCCACAAGGGTAAGGATACTTAAGGTTTGCCATGTGGCGGGGTCAACCTGGGCTCTGGATGCCAGGCAAGGCTGTGAACGCATTAGTCTGGAGGCCACAGTGCAGATCCCTAGACAGTAGCAGTTGGGTGGTCAATTTTTTTTTCATTTTAAATAAAACTGTATTGAGACATATTTTAAATATAAATTTACCACTTTTTTTTTAAAAAGTAAATGTACAGAACTGAGCAACTGTCACCTAATCTACTTATAGAACATTTACAAGATGTGAGAGCTATCTTGTTCCTAAGACACTTCCTATTGCCGACCCCAAACCTGGGTAACCATATTCCTCCTTCCTCTACAAGATTGCCTTTCTCAGATGATTCATATAGGTGAATTTGTGTATCTTGCAAACCTGGCTTCTTTTGCTTAGTGTAATTCTTTGTGCAGTGTGGAGGTAGAACCTAGCATCTTGTGCATTCTGGGCAAGTGCCCCACTACTAAGCCACACCTAGCATGCTAAAGTTCCTTTTTTCCTTTTTCTTTTTTATTTTATGTGTGTGATTATTTTGCCTGAATGTACATCTGTGTGCTACATACACATAGTGCCCACAAAGGCCAGAAAATGATGTCAGATCTGATGGGACTGGAATTATGTACTGTTGTCAGCCACCGATGTGGGAGTTGGGAATTGAACCCAGGTCCAAAAGAGCAGTCAGTGCTCTTAACTAATGAGCTATCTTTCCAGCCCGTGTTGAACCATTTTGGCATTGCTCTGTTGGTAGGGGTGTTTGCCTGTCGTATGAAAGTTTTAGTTGCTGAATCTACTGTGTTGTGTGGATTAATGGTGTATTTGTTTCTCCAGTTGGTGGGCATTTGTATTGTTTCCATTCTAAGCTATAACGAATAAGGCTGCTGCAGACATTTCTTATTTTTTTCCCTGTCCTCCCACATATGTTGTCTTTTTGTATGGATAGAAACTCAATAGTCTATTTTCAGGGTCATTCTTATATGTTTAACTTTAACATTGGAGAAGCTTCATTTGTTCCTCAAGATAGCCCGTTTTCTGGTTTCACCAGCCACACTTGAATGTTGTTCACGTCCTTCCCAGACTTGTTCTTGCTGTTTGCTTTGACTGCAGTGACTCTAGTGCTGAGCGATAGCATTTAGATGGTGATTTGAACTTGTTTCTCCAGGAAGTCTCGGGGGCATCTTTCATGGGCTTTTTTGCTACCCACATACTTTGTTTGGTAAAATGTTTATTCAGACCTTTTTGCATTTTAATTTGGTTGTCTTTTTTAACATTGAGTAATGTTTTGATTTTGCTAGATCCAAACCCTTTCTTATATTCTAATTTGAAACCATTCTCTTCCAATATGTGGCTTGCTCCTGTTTTTATAACAGTTTTTGAAGTGCAAGTGTTTGCAGTTTTAAACTTCAAAAAATACTGATTGTACCTTTGGTGTTATATCTAGGAAAACTTTGCCTGCTTTAAAGTCATAAAAATGTCTTTTGTTTTCCTTCTTAGGACTTACAGTTTTTGCTGTTTGGGTCTATCATATGGGTTAGTTTTTGTGTATGGTGTATATCACAGCACTTTTTAAATCGGGATTGACAGAATCATCCTAGGAAGGACATAGTAAATACTTGGGTTTTGTATATCAAAAAGTCTTTGTCTTAACTGCCTAGTTTTGCCATCATGCATGGCTGAAGCTATGTCCCACTGAAAATCTGATTAGGAGGTCAAGTGGTTGGCTGGACTTCACTTAATAATGTTTGCCAAATTCTGAGAAATACAGCTCCCCCCCTCCCCAAGGAGATACCTTTTTTTGGTACTGTTTATTAAGAGGGCTTGTTTTTCTCACTGAGTTACCGTATTGCCTTCATAAAATGCATTGAGTGAACACAAGGTTATATCTGGGTGCTCAGTTCTTTCCATTGGTCCCTGTGTCTGCCTTTGGGCCTGGACTACACTCTCCAAATTGCTTCAGTTCTGTACTTTCAGAAGTTGGCAGTGCACAAACTCTGACCTTGTTCTTCAAGATTGTCTTGAACCCTTTTCATTTCTATGTACATTTTAGGATTAATTTATTGAATTTTATAAAAAGCCTGTTGGGATTCAATCTGCACTCTATTTTGGGAAATTACTGGTTTTATTTTGCATGTGGATGTATGTGGTGTACATACATATGCACATTTGTGTGTGAATGGCATGTACATGTGTGCATGAGCTTGTAGAGGCTCAAAATTGGCTTTGGGCCCTTGCTCTCCATTTTCCTTTCCTCTCAGAGTCTCACTGTGAACCTGGAGCTTGCTGTTTCTAGCTAGTCTAGCCAGTCACTTTACCCCGACTCCCCTGTCTCTGCTGGGAATACAGGTGGCCCCACCTTTTATTGCCTTTTACCTGGCTCCTGGGGTTCCGAACACCAGCCCTACTTGAGGGGCAAGTGCTTCATCTACTGAGCCATCTCCCCAGTCCCCATGTTGCTTGTTTGACAGTGGCACTGCCTATGGATCTGAGTTCTCCAGTAGGAGGGGAGTCTCATTTTCCTCTACAACACCTTTTTGCTTTGAGTGCATAGAAGTGTGCTTCTTTTCTTCAGTGTAATCCAAAGGTTTTGTTCTTTTGGTATATTGTGAGTGAAATTATTTTCTTAATTTTATCTTAGTTCTGCCTTTGCTTGTATGTGGTTGATTATTGAATATTGATCTCGCAGACTGTTTAGTCCCTTTATCCTAGTGGTTTGTGCAACTTTTAGTTTGTGTTCTGGGAATTGAACTCAGGCCATCAGGTTTGTATGCCAAGTTCTTTTATCCTCAGAGCCATGTTGCCAACCCTCTTTTTCTTTTCTTATTCCATTGGCTAGACTCAGTAGTGTATGCTGAATGGAAGTGGTAAGAGTAATGTCCTTGCCTGATCGCATGGAGAAAGCACTGAATCTTTCCTCACTAAGCGTGTTAGCTACAGGTCGTGTTGTAGGCTTCCTTTAGGGCTTGATGGCCTTACCTTTCAATCATCTGTCACCCCTCCCTTCCAGCTCTTGTTTACTGTTTTTCTCTTGGAAATTCTAAGAGTACAAAAATTAACTTTTAAAAATTGGAATGTCTAGTTTATCATGCTGTACATTTTAGATTCCAGACTTGGCTTAAGGAGTCGACAGCCCTTTTATCCAAGCTGACACTGTGGCAGCTGAGTTGGAGATTCATATCTTTCCAAAGCTTTATGGACTTGTTTCATATTCGTGCAGCAGACTCCTTTCTCCCATGCTAACATCAACCAGTGTTGCACTGGCCTCCTCAGATGATGCACATTAGTGCTGTGTATCATGTTGTATAACATCACACTGTCCTGTTCCCTGACTTTCTTTTGCTCTTGTTAGATATTACTCTGCTTAGGATCCTGTCCAGTCTACCATGTCCGCTCTCTGGTTGCATCCTTTATTTTAGTTCGACTTGCTTAAAGTCAGAGACAAACCAGTGATCTCAGAAAACCTGAACAATGGCCTTGCTCCTGGAGAGGGGCAGACGGGATGTATCATTTTCATGCACCATTTAAGCACAGGTGCACATAAGACCTTGAGCACAGGTCCCCTCCAGTGTTCTTCAGCTGTAAAGGTGAGTATAGTTTGATGGAGCCACAAAATGCCAACTTAGAAAGCCAGGAGACAGGCAGCTAGCTTCTCTTCCACTTTTGGAGTTTGGATTTAGAGTCCAGCAGCACATAGTCCCTGAGTGCACACTGCCTGGGCTAAGTGCTTCCCACGTGCAGTCCTGACCAATGCTCTGACACTAGTCCCATCTTGTGGATGGTTTAGGTTTTAGAGGACAAAGCAGAGCAAGCTCTAATGGGAATTGGAACATTTTAGGCCTTTCTGTTCCTTCTCAGCTGAGGAGACAGAGGATTTGAAGGCCCAGCCTTCCCTTTGGCACCCTCCATTCCCCTTGCTCCCGGTTCCCTGACTGACGGTTTGTGAGATGGCAGCCAAGGACTGTGCATGCAGTTTGAGATACTTTTCCCGATTTTGACCCCTTTATAGCCAGCAGTAGTGTTTAAACAGCACAGAGAGATGCAGGGACTTCCATCTGACCTTCTGAGTTGGGGTGCTACCTTCTTGTAAGATGAAATTCTGCAGTACCCTTTAACTGTGGCACAGAACCCCCAAAACAGTGTCGATATAGGGATGGCTGTTGGAAGGCTGATGCCTTCATTTGGGAAGGAAAAGTGTCACTCTGGAGGCATCCTTGATCCTTGAAGATGTCAAGTCCTGTTTTTTGGCAGGCAGAGCTCTGCTTTTTCTTAGTATTTCTGGGTCTAGGATGAAAACTGCAGTTTATGTATGTGGTGCCTAGTTTTGGTTGTCAGGAAGAGAGAACTTCAACTGAAGAATTACTTTCATCAAGTTGACCTGACCAGGTATTTTCTGGCTCGCTACCTATTGTAGGGTTGTGATGCTGTGAGCAGTAGTATCCGCAGGCAAGTGGCCCTGGGCTGTACAGGACCGGCAGTTGAGCTTGAGCCTTGATCAGGCTAGTAAGCAGCTTTCCTTCATGGTTTTCCCTTTGCTCCTGCCCGAGTTCCTGCCCTGTGATTTGTAATAAGCCCTTTCCTTCCCAGTTGCTTTTGGTCAGAAAGGTATTTAGGATACTGCTCTTTGCCTGGGTCTGACAGAAGGTTCAGGATATTTTCTTGTTCAGTCTTCTGCCCCTCTTGTACCCTGACCCCAGTCATTCTTTGTTGTCTTCATTCGTTAGCTGATAACATTTGGAGTCTTGAGTTTCCAGCCCAAAGCTGTTACAAATGGCCTGTTCATGTCCCCTTGCACAGCACATGTGCTGTGTGTCCATCTCATTCACTGTCCACATGGGATCTGCCTGCACTCGTCCTTACCTCCCTTAGAAAGGACCCATTTCTTAGATTAATGGCTCTGCCCTCCTGTCTGTCATCTATAAAGTCAGCAGTCTCCTTCATTTTTTTCAACTTTTAGTGACAAGTCTTTCCAGCAGTTTCTGTTTCATTGTCCTTTTGTCTTTACTATTCTTCCCCAGCTGCCTGTACCAGGGATGGGTCAAAGGCCTGTGCCTGCTAGGCAAGCTCCCCTGAACCACGTCTCCAGGCCTCTTCTTATTACTTCCCCCTCAGTTCAGGTCCACACCTCCCTTCTTCATCTGACTTTTGGGCTGGTTTTCTGGCAAATGGTCATAAAACTCAGGTTCAAAGGAGGCAGGTCAAGAAACTTCATCCCTGTGCCCTGGTCTGTCCTCCTCTCAGAAGCAGCCTGTTTCCTTTTCTTCTGTCAGAGATTCTGTTCAGAGTCAGGGCTGATTGTGTCACAGTTGAATTCTGCTGCTGGCTTAAAGGCTATTGCTGTGCCAGGCTTCCTGGGAGCCCCATGTGCTGGCACACTTTCATCCAGCTGGCCTGCAGACAGCACTCTGCTGCTGCTGTGCTCTGCGCTAGTCCCTGGCTGGCCTTTGGCTCTGCCCTCTGGATTGTTTCTTTTCTCTCTTTGATTGGCTGAATCTCCTTCTTCCTTTGGACACTGCAAAGGGACTGCCCTCTGAAGGAGCCTTCCTCGGTGGCACCTGCAGACCTACTAGCTTCCTACTGCTTCCTGCCCTGAGCCAGAATTGCTCTTACTTGTCCCTTTATTTCTGTCTGGTGAGCAGGAGTCACTTGGATATGGCACAGTGCCTGCTACAGATTTGTGTGATACTAGCTGGATAGAATTTGAAGACATTGGCTGGTTTTCTTGCCCCCAACTGTGAGCCCAGAAACTTTATGTTATTAATAGGTTTGAATTAATTGCTACCAATTAAAAATTGGGAGGCTTTACATAATTTGATTCTTAGCATTTTTTGGAAGGGGGAAAAAAACCTATTGACAGTCTGGTGTCTTTCCGTATGGCAGCACTTTGTGTGAGCGACAAGTCAGTTGTCCCCCTTTTGCCCTCAGCACTCTTCCCACCACAGAGCCTTACATGATTTGTTTTTCTTTGATATGCCTGTTTTGTTTGCTTCTGTCACCTACCTGGCCCCAGTAGACACTTATGAGTGCTGCACTTGGTGTCGTGTGCCGTGCTTGGTGTTGGAGGTCCCCGAGGGCTTTTCTTGTCCTGACATTCTGGGATTTACATCTGTGCTGAGCAGCCGGTGGGTCTAATTTCAGCCCATAAGAAGTTGAAGGACAAGGAACGCTGTCTCCAAGGCAACAGCCCCAGCTAGTAGAGAAATCTTAAGTGCTACAGGAATAGGCAGTGCCTCTTCAAGGATTGGGGTGTCTGGGTCCTAGGAGCATCACCCAATGAGATGTCACGTAAAACCGCTTCCTTTAGAGATCATCTAGTTGATATTGCCTTGATGCAGGGCTGAGCCTGTGCCCTTGCCCACAGGAGCTATGGACCTAGGCAAGGAGAGAGCATAGAACAGATTTGGTTTTCTAGTTGTCCTGGGCTTGCACAGTGCCTGCACTCAGGGAGACCTTAGAAAACATGGTACTGCATGGGCAGAACATGTTCACATAGGCCTGGATGGCCTGCTAGCTACTTCTTATCTCTAGTGACTGTGGTGACACCTCTCCTGTCTGTAAGGGAGCTAATATCTTACCTATTTCATGAAGTGACAAAACTGCCTCCACACTGTTAGCTCTTAGCTGTGTCTATACAGTGAGATTTGTGAGGCTAAGAAATGCACTAACGTTCATACTGACAGCTTGCTGAGCTCTGTAAAGCCCATCAGTGGAGGTAATGTGGCTGAAAATTCCTGAGCTAGCCCTTGCATAACATGGTTTGTCCACCTCCAGGAGCACCATGTTCTACCTTCCTTTGTACAGGTGTCGACATTATTGCCAGAGTTCAGGTTGGGCCTTAGCACCTAGGACATCTGTGATCATGGTTGGCTTTTTAGCCTCCCTTACTGTTTTGTGTAAAATAGCAACGCACAGGAAATACATTTAGCTGGAGCCTTGCATGTGGTGTGTGCTCAGGAGTCCCTGTGATGCACAGTGCTTTTTCATTTAGGTCTGGTGCTGCCTCTAGTCCAGTTTTGTCGCCTGTATTAGTCAAGGCTCTAAAACTGTGGGGGACTCCTTCGGAGGTTGTGTGACCCTTTCACAGGGGTTGCCTAAACCATCTTCATATCAGATACTTACATTATTATTCATAACAGGAAAATTACAGTTATAAAGTAGCAACAAAATAATTTTATGGTTGAGGGCCACACAACATGAGGAGCTATATTATTAAAGGGTCACAACATTAGGAAGGTTGAGAACCACTGCTCTAAAGTCACAGAGAGAGAAAGGGATTTTTTAGATTGATTTACATGCTGTGGTCCAGCTAACCCAACAAGGGCTGGTTGTGAACAGAAAGTTTTAAGAGTCCAGTAGTTGTTCAGTCTATGAGGCTGGGTGTGTCTCAGCTGGTCTTTAGTATATACTGGAATCCCAAAGAAGTAGGCTCTAATGCCAGTGAAGGAATGGACTTGCTAGCAAGGAGAGGGCAAGCAGGCAACGAGCCAAAGCTTGCTTCCTTCCATGTTCTTCTAGTAGAAGGTGTGGCTCAGATTAGATCTGGATTAAAGATTTGAATTAAAGGTATGTCTTTCTGTCTCAAGATCTGAGTTAAAGGTGGCTCTTCCTACTTCAAAGATCTGGATTAAAAGAGGATCTTTCTATTTCAGATTAAGCAAAACTCCTCACAGGTATATCCTCCATTTTGGAGTGTTAGCTTCAGATGCAGTCATGTTGACAACCAACGATAGCCATAATGTTGCCCTCTTCTGGAGTTTGAGAAATGACCTCCTCCTTCCAGTCTGCCTCTGTACTCTCTCACAGGGTCCTTCCATGACTTCTTCCCCTATGTTCAACCAGTTTTGCTTCTGGAGTGGCAGAGGGTCAGAGCTACTGGGGTGCATTCGGAACACTTCACACATCGGCTGTTCTTGGCTCAGCCATGACACCTCCTCCTTTACAGCAAGCCAGGCTGGGAGTCTCACTGTCATCTTTTCTCTCCTCCATTGCTTTATGACTTTTTTCTTGCAGAATACATCTTATTTTTAAATGCCAACTGTTCACAATTTCTCATGAATCCTTTCCGACTTTCCTCAAACTTCTATACAATGTGCTCTTCCCTTCAGCTTGTGCAGTGAGATGTGTTCTGTGAATTGCTCTCACCTCTCTGTGCTTCAGACAGGTCTTAACTAATTTCTCTTCCTTTGTGTCTTCAGTGTCCACCCCTTCTGTCCACCGACCAGCCAGTGCACATCTCAGCCTCTCCTGTGCACCCCTGTGTCCTCACACTTTCTCCGTACTCTCATTTTCTCAAGCCCCCTTTCTCCTTTGCTACTCTTGAGCAGAGAAAATCCTGGCTGGACCTTTTCAGAAGCTACAGTGGTTCTAGTTGATGGCAGAATAAACTCTAGCTTCTCGTCATTTGGAAGCCTCATCAGGTGGAGCCCAGCAACCCTCTGCACCTTAATTTTTGATAAACCCATTGTGCTCTTTGTGACTGAACTTCAGGACCTCTGTATTTTTGTGGGTATTTGTTTGTGCCATTCCCAACTCTGGCAGGCCACTCTCTACCCGACCCCTGACTACAAAGCATATTTTTGTTCTTCCGGTATATGGGATGTATTCAAGGCCTCATTTAGTCTCTCTTTAGGGGCTGGAGCACTTAGCTGAACTGCTTGTGTTTCTGTATGTTCTGTCTGTCCTTTTCACCTGTCTGATGACAAGCTTGCTGAGAAGTTGAAGCTAAAGAACTTGGCTTCTCTGGTTTGAATGTTGCCTCCAAGGCTATGAGCTGAAAGCTTGCTTCCACAGTCTTTGGTAGGACTGGGAGGTGGAGCTTTAAGGTGTGTAAATTCTCTGAGAAAGGAATGTAGGTCATTGGAAGTATGCCTCTGAAGGGGTTGTTGGTACCTCGCTCCTTGGTCATTGCTTCTCAGATGC
Source organism: Rattus rattus (assembly GCF_011064425.1). NCBI lineage: Eukaryota > Metazoa > Chordata > Mammalia > Rodentia > Muridae > Rattus > Rattus rattus. The sequence continues at coordinate 56,787,571 of NC_046159.1, forward strand.
TCTGGAAGTGAATAGGCTTTGCCCTAGCTTTCCTTCTGTTGTGATAAAATACTGATCTTAAGCAACAGACACTTCCAAGTCTCAGTTCATTATTAAGGAAGTCAGGGCAGGAAATTAAAGCAGGTACCTGAAGCAGAAACTGTAGATGAATATTACTTGCTGACTTGCTCATAGACTCAGTGTTAGCAAGCTTTCTTAGATAGCCCAGGACCACATGTTTAGGAATAATGCTGCTCACAGTGGGCTGGGCTCTCCAAATAATTAGTATTTAAGACAAACCCCACAGACATGTCCACATGCCAATCTGATCTTGGCAATTTCTCAATCTAGGACTTTTTCTCAGATGACTTGATCATTAAAGCTAAATTAGGATAGACTTCCTTTGCTAGAATGTACTGAGTTCAACAGGCCCAGAGCAGTAGAGCCAAGGCCCATGTGCTGAATGAAGCCAGGAATCAGAATAAGCATTTCTTCCGTTTAAGTCGATTTTCTCAGGTAATTTTTCATGATATGGAAATCTGACTGATAATACTCTGTCGCTTGCATGTAGTGTTATGTACATGAACCTTTACTACATACTTAATTTAACAAGTGTTTCAGCATTTCTAATGTGCCTGGGGACTTTTTCAGGCACGGAGGATGCAGCTAGAGCAAAGTGGAATCCTAGCAGTCATGAATGGGGCTTATATTTTGGGGTTGGTGTACAACTAATCAAGTGTACGTTGTGTCAGCTTGTTCTATGAAGAGAAACCAGGCAGAGTACTCTGAGTGGGAGGTGGAGGCAGGACTTGGTCAGGGAGATGTGCCAGGTTTCTTTGTGCTTAGCCTTCTCTGGACTAAATTGCATTCCCTGTTTTCTTAACTGTCTTGACATCTCTAGCTATTTCTGCCCTGTTGCCTGTGTGAGCCTTCAGAGGCTGTTCTAGTGTCTGAGGGTCATAGAGAGAGTTGCATGGAGAGCACATGTCTTCTTGCTCTTGAGAACAAATACTCCATTGCTCCAGGACAGAGGAACACAGTTTAGAACATGGACCCAGAATTCAAGTGATCTGTTCTGTGCTGGGGTGGCTTCTTCATGCACTTTGCACCTTGATTACCAGGACTAGGAGGTGGGTGTGATGAGCGCCAAGCATTTGCTCCCTGGCACGTTAATGCATACGCTATACTTCATTTGACTCTGATCTTTAACTGGATTAGAGGATGCAGCTCATCTGTCAACAGTTCTTCTATTGGATACTTCATTTGGTAAAGCAGCACTGGCTCCCCACAGCTTCCTTTCATGGCATGGCCACGTGATTTGACCAGACTATGTAACTATCTGCACAGTTCTTTATGAGTGACTGGAGAAAGTAGGAAAGAGGCCCTTCTTGGACTTTACCTCACTCTGGGGAATTTTGGAAGTGTCAGCCTAGCATGCTACAGTGTCAGGAAAAGACCCTTTCTCCTTAGGGTCCCCTGCTATGATAGCATGAGTTCAGGTCCAGGTTTCACACTTGGATGGTATCAGACCGGGAAGTTGCATTAAGTAGAACCCACCATCATTGTGTGTGAATTCTGGGCACTGTGGGAAAAGACTTGCACAAGGTCAGTAGAGCCTGGGTACACCACTTTCATAGTCCCTTTGTTCGATGATCCTCTTACTTACCTGTGTGCACTTGGCATGTGTGTGGCCTGAATTATAACCCATGTTGGTCTGGTGTGTACCAGTCATTCTGAATAGCTAACATTTATGGTTTTCTTTGTGCAACTGCTTTCTGCAGTTTACCTCAGTGAAGCCCTGAAGTCACTACTATTAATTATTTCCATATCACAGATGAGGAAACTGAGTTAGAGATAAGAAGGCCCCTGCCCAATGTCATGCAGCTAGTTAGGAGCTTAGCTGGAATTCAGACCTGGCTGGAGCTGACTACACACTTTTCTCCTAGGCTGTAGTGAAGCCAGCAGCCTGAGCATGCTTCTGTCTTAGGTCAGGAAAGTACAGATATAAGAAGAGATCCTTGTCCCTTGTTGCTTGTCCCTTGCCACAGCTCTCTGCTGGTCACACGGGACACTTTCTGTCTAACTCTGGTGGTACAGTGGCCAGAGGGCTAGTGGCACCGAGCACTCAGCCCTGTCTGACTTTGGAGGCCTCTGTTCTGGTTCTGTTGGTGCAGGGAGCATTGCCCAGATGGTGTTTATTCTCGCATGACTACTGTGTGTGTGTATTTGTTGATTAAAAATATTACTTGCTGTATTTTGTAGCAACATTAAAAAATATTACAAATTTCTTACCGCCAACAAGAACTGTGCCAATGTTTTCCTTAACCCTTCATTCAACAGGCAGTGTGGTTCTGTTGATGCCAGGGCTGGCAAATCAGAGCCTGTGACTCACCCGTGGCAGCCCTCAACCTTGACTTCCTCTTGTCCTAGAGTCAGGGTTGACCTCTTACCCTGATCTACTCCCCACTCTCCCCTCCAGAAAGAGCCCAATGGGTAGTGTTTGCTGATTTCTGAATTTCTGTAGTGGAAATACTCCCTCCAGGTCAATTTCAAATGACTATCATGAAGTCAGTCAAGTTTGCTAATATTCTGAAAACTTAAAAGTTAACTTTCAGGAGCTGTTTCCTGCACAGTGGTAGGATGGCCACATTCTCTTTCCATCTTGTTATGTTCACACCTCGGAGACTCCCTTCAGGAATATTTTACTCAGTGTACCCTATCCTGCCTTAATCTCAGAATGTGACTGCTCTTTCTTGCTCTGAAGCTAACTGTCACTTTCCCAGTTGTGTTCAGTTGCTATAGCTCAGAGAAGGCTCTTTCCCTTTTCTGATCTCAGGATTTTAGTATCCACACACTAGTGTGTTACCTTCTTAGCGGGTTCTCTTCCCTTCTCCTTTACCCATGTTCTTCCAGTAATGTGGGACTCACATTCCTTCTTCGTCTTTAAATCCTAGCTCTCATTCATTCCCACTAGGCAAGGCAGTGGCCACTGGGCTATTCATGTTTGCGCTCTCTCTCTCTCCCCCTCCCCCCATGAAATATGATTAACATGATGTACAACTTATTCCTCGCCCCAAGCTGCTGATAATTGTGTTTGTGTCTGGAGATGTTCCTGGATGGATGGATCACATAGGTCTATGTTATGCAAAGCTTTGGATGTCTATGTATAGCTTCTTTCACTTAGCATGTTTTCTGGGATTGTCCATGTTATGGTAGGCATCAGTATTTCATTCTTTTTTATTATTCAATAGTACTTCATTGTATAGATGTTTTTATTTTACTTATTCATGCATTAGTTGAACACCTGGAGCTCTCTTTTCGGCCACTCTGGATAAGCTGTTGTGAACATTAGTGTAGAGGCATGTGTGGGCGCGCTTCCTTGCTTTTTGGCTTGAGCTGATTGTTAGAACTGCTGGATCATTTGAGTAACTCGGTTTAACCTCTGGAGAACCTTCCAGACTCTTCCTAGTCCTGTCTATACTGTGTTATGCCCCACATTGTATGAGGCTTCTGATCTCTGTAGCTTTGCAGGCACCTAATGTGTGACATGTGGATGGCAGCTGCTCTGATGGATGTGAAGTGTTCTCTCAGCAATGCTTTGATTTTGTATCTCTGTATTGACTGGTGATATTAAACGTCTGCTCTTGTTCTTCTGTCTATTTTTGTTAGACAACTTTCTGTTCATATCTTTTGTCCATGGTATTAGCATTGGGTTATTGTGGCTAAATAAGTTAAGGCATCAGGAGACTACCCTGGCTCATGAGTCTGCTCCATGACTGCTGGTCTCATTGCTCTGGGCACTGATAAGAGTGGTGCATCATGGGAACATGTGCCAGAACATATGGTTCAATTCATAAGACAGGAAGGAAGGAGAGAACAGAATGGGATGCCTCAATTCCTGTGAGGGCACACATCAGTGACTTAAGGACCTTCTATTGGACTCCACTGTCGAAAGATTCCACCACCTCCCAGTAGTGTCACTTAAGTACCAGCCTTTAGCATGTAGACCTTCTGGGACACTGAGCCAAACCACACCACTCACTTTTCAGTTGGGCCATTTTTATTTTTATTGTAAGTTGTAGGCGCTCCTTGTATATCCTAGATATCTATTAGGTATTTTTTGAAAATGATTTATCCATTTTGTGGGTTATCCTTTCAGTTGCTTTAGAATGTTTTTTGATAAACAACTTTAATTTTGATGAAGTCCAATTATCCATTTAATTGGTTGCTTTTACTTCTGGTGCCACATCCAAGAATCTATGCCAAAAACAAATCATTCAGATTTGCCTCTGCTTTCTTCTAAGAGTTTTTGTTCTCTTACTTTTAGATTGCCAGTCTGTATTAAATGAGTGTTTTAGTGTGTACTTTAGTATGGGGTCTAACTTTGTTACTGCATGTGGGATATCAGGTTGTGTGCAGACCCTTAGTCGTGAGGCTGCTCTCTCCCCATTGACGTATGCTGGCAGTGGCACTATTCTGTATTTTGCTACTGTGTTGAAATACCCGAGACTGAGGACTCACAAAGGAAAGAGTCTCATTTAGCTGTAAGTTCAACCACACAGGATGCTTGTTGAGGTTTGCCGGTTGCTATGTATTATATTGCTGAATTCTATACCTAGAGGTCTAGGCCATGAGTGACTTCTCATGTTTATAAGCTTTTATTGTGCAAACCTTGTTCCTTGATTTAAAACCATTGGTTAAATAATATTGGCTTTGACAACTACTGGGGGGTAACCCCTAATCTACTCTTCTAACTGCTGGCCTGGCTACTTCCCCAGTGGTGTAGCCCAGATACTTGCTGTTTCTCCTGGCTATGTGTTCATGGTCCATTTTCTTTCATGGCAGCTTCTTCTCTCCCTCTTCTTCTTCTTCCTTCTCTGGTCTCTCTCTCCCCCAACTAGGTCATTCCAAACCCTTATACCTCTAATCCCACCAATAATTGGCTGTAGCCAACAAGGTTTGCACAACAAAAGCTTATAAACATAAGTCACTGTAGGCCTAGACCTTCAGGTATAGAGTTTAGTATTACAATGCATAACAACAGATCAAACCTTAACAGGTGCTAGGTCTGATGAGTGAGCCTCCGGCTGCATCAGCTCATGGCACTTCTGTAGAAGTTCGATTTCTAGAAGAACATGTTAGAGAGACATCATATTCCAGACTGCCAAAGAGTGGACAAGAGTAATGGTTGTCCCAATGCACGTCTTACAAGTCCGTCACCTTTCAGCATGGTCATACTGAACCATGGCCATAGACAAACAGGTTCATTCTGGGCCTTCTGTTCTTTTTTCACTGATGGGTGGGATTGCCCTCTATCATTAGTTACTTTATTTTATATCCTTATTTATTAATTATAATAATAATTATTATCATATCTTCAATTATTAATTCACAGTCAAAGAAATGATCATGGCAAGAAAAAAGTAAGGCATAAATTCACATACAAATACACATAGATATACATAAACATGCATACACGTCTTAGTTTGGGTTTTATTGCTATGAAGAGACACATTAACCAAGGCAACTGATACAGGCAAGCATTTAATTGGGGCTGACTTATAGTTTCTGAAGTTCAGGCCATCATCATCATGGTAGGAAGCATGCATTGTGCAGGCAGTCTTGATGGAGTTGCTGAGATTTCTACATCTTGATCCAAAGACAACAAGGATGCAGCCAGCAGGAGGGTCTGAATCATACTGGTCAGACCTGAGCATGTATGTGAGACCTCAAGGCCCCACCTCCAAAGTGACACACTTCCTCTAACAAGGATTCCGATAAGGCCATACCTCCTAATACTGCCATTTCCCCTGGGCGAAGCATATTCAGGCCATCACAAATGTACCTTGCCCATTTCCTCTCCAAGACTTTGGTGTGGAGCTATGTGACTTGCCCTTCTGAGCAGAACCTGTGAATTCATGTGTGCAGAGGTGTGAAAATGACTGGATTTGTGTTTATACATGTGCAAGTATGTATTCAGTTTAGTTAGATTTGTTTGCATCTCCATAGTCAGTGTCTTTTTACTGCTTTGAGATACAGAGTTCCAGGACTTGCTAATGGTCAGCAGCGGGTCACGCTCCTTCCTGATGGTGCCTACTTGCCTTGTCTCAGTCTTCTTCAGTGGCTCCTGATGTTTCACAGGATGTATGCACTGAGTTCTTTAATGATTTCCCTCCCAGATGTTCATATTCTGCAGCTTTTTTTTTCTATGCCTTTTGTTTTTTGAGGCAGGGTTTCTCTGTGTAACTCTGGCTGTCTTGGGACTCCCTCTGTAGACCAGGCTGACCTAGAACTCAGAGATCTAGCCTCTGTCTCTCAGGTGCTGGGATTAAAAACGTATGCCACCACACCCAGTCCTGCTGCCGTGTTTTGGTTTTGTCTGTCTCCTACAGTGAGCATCCTAGCACAGCCCTTCCCTCGCAGGGGACTGCTTTCTTTCCATAGGTATCTGGAAGTAGGACTGCTGACTGTGCCTTTTGTCCTGAAGCCATTTTTAATGTCTTTCCCTCAGCTGTGCTTTATGATGGCCTGTGAGTGTTAGGCACTTAATAAATATTTACTGAAGTGAACTCAAGGGTTTGTATCTGGGATTTATCTCTAGCTCACTACTTCATCTATGTAAACTGTTTTATGATACCCTCATGCCCATTTTACTTTCTTTGAAACAAGTGAGCTTCTCAGTTATGCAGGCTTCATTAGGGGAATCAGGTGAAATGAATCAACAAGTATTCTGATTATCTTCCCTGTGTGGCGGCTGGAGCAGGTGAGGAATGAGTGCCATTTGGCCCAGTGCTGGAGCTTTTCACACACCAGCCAGCCAGGCCTGCTGCCTCCCTGGCATGCATTGGACCGGTGGGCACAGGGGCATGGGAAATGGAGCTTCACCTGAGTGAATCGGAAAGCTCCTGTGAGAGGAACATGTGACAGCCCTCGATGGAGCCCTGATGATGGACTGCGGAGGCCATTGGGCTGCTGAGGCCGAGGGGGTCAGTGTGAGTGCAAAAAGGAAGGGATTTGAATCACGTAACACCAGGGTAGGGTGTGTAGAGAGTGACAAGATAGAAGAAGAAGCTGCCAAGTCCAGCCGGCTTCCCTGAGATAGGCTTGGAATTCCAGGTGGGCTGGCCCTGGGCCACCATGAGAGGCTTTTGAGTAGAATTATATTACTGGGCTGGTTTTCAGAAAACTTGAGTAGTTCTGGGGCGTGAATTTTCAAGGTTTCTGTGATGTAACTTTCCCTGTTCTTCTCTTCTTCACAAAGCTGTCCGAAAGTGTTGTGAACCGCATGAAGGATTGCAGCCAGCCTTCAGCAGGGGAACAGCTGGCTCCTGGTCTTGGTCCTGAGTGCTCCTGCTCCGTTCCTGTGCCCATTGTCCCTCAACCAACCATTCCAGCGCTTACTGTTCCTTCACCCTCTGTATGTGGGCCCGCAGAAGGCACCTATAAAGCCCCTCACGGAGGTATGTTGGGAGAGTGGGAACAGAAATTGGGAGAGATATGCCTGGCCACTGCTAGGCTTGCCTTTCTCCTTGAATGATGTGAGTCAGTGCCTTCTGAGACAATAGCCCTCCATGCAGCAGACACTGTCTGGTGTGGTCTAGGCTGCAGCATAGTCAGAGCTTCTGCACAGTGTTTTCATGTCTGCACATAAAACAATAAAAGATGAGGCAGAAGGTTGTGGTCTGACAGCTCAGGTAGGAAGCCATCTGCTTTTCAGGACCCAGAAGAAGCAGAAGTGTCAGTCACTCAGTTGTGGCAGCTCTAGTCTAGCTGCTAGTCAAAGAATGCGGTATATGAAAATGGGTCGTTGGGGTACATTAGTGTACTGGCCTCAGACACCCTGATCCGACCCTTCCAAGATACCTTGGCCACTGTGGAACTGGCATCTATTGAGCTCTTCCCCAATAATTGCTTGTAGCAAATACAAAGAAGCAAAAAGCCTTGAATAGAAGGCTGTGAGGAAGAGTAGAGACAGGGTATTCAGAAGGCTTTGGAGTGCTTGCTGTTCTAGTCAACGAACCCCTGTGAGAATGTGGTCTGTTACTTAGAATTTGTGTTTTGTTTGTTTCTGGTTTTGTTTTCTGAAGTAAACCACTGCAGAAGGCAGACTGTGCCCAGGGTAGCCCCTGGGTGTTAGTTTTGGCGTGTGGCCTCAAGTTGCTGCTGCCCTTCCTACCCATCTTCTTTGAGGATTGTAGTAGAGACTGGGAGTGTCCACTTTTGTTCAGTAGCATTGCTGGGACACAAGGCAGCTAGGCATCTCTCTCTCTGAGAGTGCACACAGCTCTGATTAAAGTCCATACATTCACCCTGGGGCTCATAACATGGTATCACTATGTCACATCAAAAGCTCATACCAGCTGCCTAAGGCCTGGGGTAGTGAGATAGGCAGAGGCTACCTGCATATGGGAAGACAAGGCTGTGGTGGGTGAGATTTTCAGGCAGGTGAACAGTAGGAGCAGAAGCTTAGAGCTGGGGTACAGCCTGGTCTGTTGAGGATGTAGAAGCAGTTTGCTCTCTCCAGACTACAGACTACAAAGGAAGGGGAGACATTGGTTGTGCTCACCTCCAACAGTGGCTGGAGGGCTCTGACACTCCTCTCACTGTGTTGTAAGCCTCAGGGCTTCTCACAGGTCCTAGAGCCAATCAGAGCCTGGATTTCACTCTGAGATCTTAGTGAAAGGGCTGCATAAGCTCACCTTCCCAGTCTCCATCTCCATCCCAGCATGCCTCTTCCCTAGGAGTCTTTTGCCCTAGAGATGAGAGAGACTGAAAGGGGTCTAGCTTGACCCAGTGAGCTTTAATAAGCAGATTAACTGAAGAGGGAGAGAACCATGGGAAAATGAGAGTGTCACAGTGCATTTGTCATTGCAACTGTGGAAAACACACAGACTTCAGTCTCACTAAGTTCCAGCTGTTTGAAAGGAGTAACAGGGCTTCAGTTGTCATTTAGTTTTAGCAATAACAAAAGATTTTGCTGAGCGTATTTTAAGTTTCTGAGTGTAGAAAAAGATTTGACAGGAATGGACCAGGTTAAAATGGACTAATTTTAAGGTATCTCCTAAGTATAGTTTTTGCCTTTATGTTAGTGATAGAACAAAGTTAGAAAACATGGTTAAAGTTAAATCATTCCCTCACACCGTTGCTCAGGTGCAGGAGCCAAGGCCATCGAGATGAGTGGGGTTTCAGCCATAGCAGACTACAAGGAAGGTGGAAAGCTCTAAGAAATTAGTCAGTTTAGAGGAGAAATAAGTGGTTAACAGATGACAGGAGGGGAGAATAGAATGCCGACAGAGTGCTGTCATTTGGTGTGTGGAGCGTGTGGAAAGTCTTTATGTTGGCTCAGGTGAGAATGAGCACAGGACAGGTTTGCTGGAAAAGTTCCTTATCACTGATACTTGCAGAAAGATTCTAGAAGATGCTTAGTCCTGAGGGATCAGGGAACCTGGTGGGTCCCACAGGAGGGAGGTTAGTGGGTCAGTGCCTCATTTTCTACAGCCAGGAAGCATTGCTGGTCTTTTCTACTTTGTGGGTCTTCTTTTTTCCATCCTTTATCCCCACACCCAGTTTCACCCCCATCACTAGTAGGAGAGAAGGATAAAGGGGAAAGAGAGAGAGAGATCCCTAAATCTAATTTCTTTCCTCTTACTCTTTGAGCATGAGTACTAACAACCTTCAACCAACCCTCTTGAATAATCAACAACCACCAGGGCCCCTCACATTTATATACACTCTGAAAAGTTTCCAATATTCCAAATGTCACACAATCACAGAAACTATCTGGGAAAGCAGCTGGGAAAACCATGCCTTTCCTAGAGCACAAGGCAAATCATAGGTGCTACAAACAGTTCAAAGTGGGTCCCCCCCATAACCCCACACCTGGGATTAAAACAAAAGCACATTCTAGTAGTGTTCCTGTGTGTGTGTGTGTGTGTGTGTGTGTGTGTGTTAAGAAACCAAAATTCCAAAATTGTCACTGTAGGGAAGGGTATTTTTAAGTTGGGAAAGAGAACATTTATTATTTTTTTGAGTTAGGGTCTCATGTAGCCCAGGTTGGTCTTGAACTCTTTGTGTAGCTGAGGATACCGTTGCACTCCTGGTCTCCTGTCCCAGCTGTCCAGTGTCAGTATCACAGGTATGCATCATAGTTGGTGTACAGGTGCTGGGAGGAACCTAGGGCTTCTGTTAGCAAAAGCTTGGAAAGCACCCTACCAACTGAACTAACAAAGGAGAAATTCCTATCAAAACCAAAACCAAGCAACACCATTTGTACACAAACACAGCCTTCAGCAGTGAGTGGGAAGAGCGTTACTGTAGAGTGCAGACCCAGCAGCAGGCTTCCTCTGCCTCAGTCCCAGCTGAGGAAAGCCTGGTATATTACCGAGGAGCATGAGGTCTGCCCTCTTCAGATCTCAGCTGTGCCACTGCCCTCACATGAGTGCGTGTGGCCATTTTGGACCTGCTTTTCCTCCTGGATTGGAGTAGCAGACCTGTGCATCCCCTTCCTGGCCCTTTGTTTATATTTGGTGCAGGTGTTCTTGCCTTAGAATCTTGGGCTAGAGGTGGGGGACTCAGAGAGGACACATGAGTTTGGAATGATGGAGGCTGGGGAGGGGAGGAGTGACAAGATCTTCACTGTCGTCACGAGAAAAGTCTCTAACAACCCAATAGCTCTAGATAATTCTGGAAGTAAATAAGTCTCTAACAACCCAATAGCTCTAGATAATTCTAGAGGTAAATAAGTCTCTAATAACCCAATAGTCTAGATAATTCTAGAGAGCGCCACACTAGCATTAGGAGTTTGTAGAAATGGATGCTGTTTTCAGTCGCTGTAACTAAATACCATAGGTGAGATAATTTATAAAGAAGTAAATTTCTACAGTTCAAGGGGCTGGGGACGTCCAAAATCAAAGAGCATTTGGTCAGGACTTTATTTCTGATGGGAACTGGGTAGAGTCCCAAGGCAGCATAAGATATCACCTTTTCCTCTGGTTCCTTTGCAGACTTTAAAGTGTCCAGGGCAGAGAGTAGTGATGGCCAGCAGTCCTCAGCAGCGAAGGAGGATCTCAAGAGGTAAGCCCAAGAGTCTGTATCCCCTCGCTGCCCCCAACCCGCAAAGCTGCTTTCTTCCGGTGCATCCCACGCCTACCCCTGACACCTGGAGCACAGTGCCTCATATTTTGTGTTGGCTTGTGTTGAAACACAGTGCCATGGTGGCTCTGGTCCATGAGAAGGGCACAGGGGAATTGGTTACCAAAGATGGATTCTTAAAAATCCATCCTTAAAATCCAGAATTGAAGAGGCAGGATCTTGGAAGAACGAAGGAAGTGGAGTTTGCCCAGTTCTGTGTGATGAACTTCCTGCCAGCACGGGCCGTGACCTTGAGAGCTCACAACAGTAATGAAACAGCACCTCTGTTCCTAGGATGTGTACAAAAGTGGCCAGGCACAGAGGCAGCTTCCTGACTTGTTGACCCACTAGTTGTCACCTGGAGAAATCACTGCCGAGGAGGATGTTCTTAGTGGGGGCATAGTCAGGAGTAAGCACAGTGCCTGCCCTCTGTGCTCTCTAATCCTGGGCTTCCACACCATCCTTGAGGAAATGCCCTCTGTATGGTCCCAGGGCTGAGTCTCAGCCTGTGGACAGGATCAGCCCTGGCTGGGGGTTTGCCCTCCGGCAGGACAACCTAGGTAAAGACTCATGGTCTCAAAATTTACCCTCCTATATCCCAGTGGTATCTCCAGGAAAGTACAACCCTCTCTGCTCCCTTCAGTAACTTTTAATAATTTTAAAGTAATTCATGCTGATAAAAGATTTAAAAAAATACATAAAACCAAACCAAATCCCCATAGACTCCTCATCTCAGTGTGACGGGTGCTCCTCTGTGTCTCTTGCACTTGCTGTCTTTACCTTAACTCTGCATATTAACATCATAGGCATTTTCATATCTTGCTGCTTTACTTTCTATTATAATTACTTTCCATCAGTTATACCTGTTTTCAGGCATGTTTATTGCTAATCAGATTGTTTGTTCATTCTCAGTTTTTAGATTCAACTTGTTACATATACATCCAAGTTAGCACTGAGACTGTGGCATAGCGTTTCATGATGCGTGGCCTTTTCTCTACTGTGACTTTGCTGAATGCTGCATGTGCTATTTTACTTCTGTGAACAACACAGAGAGCATCTTAGTCCTCCTAGCTTTTATTTGCTGTGACACACTAGCAGAATGCCAGGATAGGTCAAAGAATAGAACTGTACTCTGGACAAAGTTAGATTTTTAAAACCCAAAAGTGCTGCTGTCTAAAACCTTCAGGCTTTCAGCCAAGCAAGAAGGTCATACCCAACCCTGCCTACTTGATTGAAAGGATGGCTCACAAGGGATTCAGCCCTGCCCTGACACACTTCCACTGGCAGCTGACTACCTATTCTTTGCCTATGGCTAGCTCTCCTGTTCTTGATCTGAGTTGTCCTAAATGTCATTGTCTCCTTACTTCGGGGCTGTCACTGAAGTTTCCTTCCCCTCAGGTGCAAGAATTGGCTTGTGGTTTCCTATTCTGTTCTGGGCAGCCAAGGACTGGAAACCCCATCCCTGCTTAGATAGGTGCAGTGAGCAGGCAAGTCTTTTCCTGCCCATGTTCTTCTAGCCATGCCTTCTGTGGCAGCTTCTCTCTGTTTCTCTTTGGCCTAGGTTCCAACAGGAGCGGCTGGCAGTCCAGGATGAGCTGGTCAAGGTGGCAAGAAAGGAGAAAGAGGCAACTGAGAAGCACTTGAAGTCATCCCTGCCCAAGAAGAAGGCCACCCATGAGCAGCAGCAGTCAGATCGCCTAGTGAGTGTCTTTCTGAGCTGGCCAGTCTGCCAGTGTGTGCAGGGATGGGCGGCAGAGGCCTTGCGCTGGAAGCTCAGGCTGCTCCACAGCTGGCTACATCAGCTGCGGCTTTGAGGTGTTTTCTAGGCACTGGCAATTTGGAGTCTTCAGACTCTTGACTCACTGATTTGCTTTGCTACCTTGTCAAAGTCCATTCTTGTGGCTTCAGGCCTTTAGAGCCATGGGGGAATCGAGAATCTCATTTGTCATAGCTATCACTATGAGGTATGAGGGCTGCAGTCCTATGTGTGTCAGGAGGGCATGGGGTTAGGTTTGGGGGCATGCAGTGTATGATACCAAGAGCATCATTTTCATAGCTAGACAGCCCAGATTCAAAGCCTGGCCCTTTGCTTAGAGTTTCAGCACACTGAGCCTTGTTGGAGGATCATGATGCTCACACACAGGATTGCCCCAGGGGTCAGGGATAATAGCTACCCAGGGCTTAGGAGGAGCTGGCAAACAATGAAGGACTGTTGCTACCGTTATTAATGCATCTAATTGATCGGAGCTGTTAGTCAGGATTCTTCAGCTTCAATGCAAAGTTTATTTTACAAGTGAGGTGTCTAGGAGCACCTGGTGGGCCAGTTCAGCAGCTGCTGGCATCATTAGGGATTCGGCACTCCTCCTTCCCACTGTTTCCTCAGGGAACCAGTCACACTCAGGATGATTGTTGCCACAGCCATGGTAGCTGCTGCCTCCTCGTGATGTATCAGCCAGGACAGGTTGCTTAGAGTGCTACCTCCCAGCAGCATTTGTCTTCCAGTCCATTGGTCTGAACTGCACTGGGTGACCAGGGCTAACATTCAGACACAGAAGGACTAAGGAGACTGTGCTATCTGAAGCTAGGATCCTTTCATTGCCATGGTTGAGAAGTGGACAGACAGACCCAGGCTGATGGCAAGTGGGGTAGTCTGGCTGTTGGCAGCATCTAATGACACTTGCTTTGGAGACCATGGGTTTGAGACTAGGGCCAGTTTTGCCTCAGTTAGTAGGTCAACAGCCTCTGTACACAGAACAGTGAAGAAATTGGGATGAGATTGTAACTCTGGGATGAGATGAGCAGAAGGAAAAGCTAATGGCCCTGACAGTCACACAGTGCGTGGAATGCTCTGGAAGGTAGAAGTCCTTGGCTCCTGGCCCTCGAGACAGGGAGAAGATAGACGTTTGGAAGAGGCGAGTTGGTTCCAGCCCAGTGTTAAGTGGCAGAGATGAGTTATTTGGGAGCGTTGCAACCTGTGGTAGGCAGAAATGACATTGACCTTCACCCTGGGAAGATGGGCAGCCACTGGGACTAGGGAGCAGTTAGGACAGATGGTAGGATACAGGATGAGAAGGTCAAGGCCGGGCAGCCTGACAGCCAGTAGTACAGAAGATCACTTTACCGAGATATAAGGTTAATCATGGACCGAGCAAGGCAGGTGTCATTCACTTGGGACAGTTCTAGAGCAGAGCATGCTGTCTGCTTCATTCTCACCTGAAGGTGAGAATTAGTGAAGGGAGTTCACAGCCTCCCTTCCCTCCACCTGCAAAGGAGGTTCCCTTCTGCCTCCACTTTCTGACTGTCTCTAGGGGAAGCGTGGTGAGTGCTGAGTGCTCTGGGTGCAGGTGAGTAGATTTCGTTTTCGTGCTTGTACTGAGTTGCTACCTTAGGATGAAGAGAATGTGTCCCTGCCAGTTTCTCCCAGTTTCCTAGATGGGTGTTGTCCTCTGCAAACTACTCCCAGCGAATAGTAGAGCAAGTCCCTTCAAGCTGAAAATATTTTATGTACTTTTGTAGGCATTTCTACTTTTGGCTACTCAACATCTTTTTCTCCTGTCACTAGAGTTCAGATCTTCTTTCAGGAGCTTTTCTGTCTCCCGTGGTTGCGGCCTCAGAAAGATTCTAATTTGGTGCCTCTGTGGAAACTGGATCTGGGCATATGTCTCAAGTTCAGCCAGGGATAGATAGATAGCCCCTTCCTAGGGACTTCAGTCTGAACTGAGTACAGAGGGAGAGTGGGAGGCCAGGGCGGCAATTATTTATTGCAGACTAGGTGGGCTATGAGGCTCCTCATGCTGTTAGGTTATGTCTTTTGCTTTTTCCAACCCCTCCAGGGTACTGTTGTTTTTTCTGCTCCTCCTGCCATCTTGAAGATCATGTCATTTGCTGAGAGCTATCAGTTCATTGTTTTTAAGTTTGCTAGAGTTGTTTTCTGCTGGGCAGTGCTGCAGCAGGTGCACCTCTTATCCGAGGACCTGTGGCAGGTACATCATTGAACTGTCTAGAAGAGATGTTATAGCAGCTGGTTCTGGAGACCTGCAGTCACCTGTGGAAGGGAACTAAGGCACCTTTTTGTGTCAGCAGTTAAAGTGGTGGGCAGGTGCTCTTGCATCAAAGGAAGCAGCTCGCTGTGGATGGTAGGGTTGGCAAGTGCTTTCAGTAGAGAATATTTTATCTGTGGTACATTTAAATGAGAGGGGAAAACATTTAAATGAGAAGAGAAAAGATGGAGAAAAAACCTGAACTAAGTATGGAGATTTTTTTTTCTCCTTCGTGCATGCCTTCCATGCCTTCTGCATACAAGTGCTGAAAGGCTAGGGGTTGATTGGTAGACTTCAAGACAGAGCTCCCATGGCCTGGTAGTCTGGAAATGTGTGTATGCCAGAGCTGCTGCTTGCTCTGGAAGCAGGTAAACCTGAGGCACACTCAATGACTGTTGGAGTGAATTGGCTCCCAAGCCTCCTTAGGGCCTCTGTGACTTAGTGTCCCTGAGTCACACATCCTTGGACCTGTTGCCCTGTCTGGACATAATGAGAGGCATCAGGTATTTGATGTGTTCTTCTGCCATTGCTGTTTGCCTCTCACTTTTATAGTATTGATTTTTCATCCTCTTCTGCATGAGGGAACAATTACGCTCATTATTGGGAAAAGTTCATAAAATTAATGAGAAGGAAAAGTATAAGTTTTATAACTTGCTTCTGCTGACAGAAGTGTTAATGTTTCCCATCTAATGCAGCAATAATGAACAGTTCTGTGTGCAACACCTGCTCCTGCCCTTGCAGCTGAGTCCAGCCCCAGCTCCATTATGGATGAAGGCCATGAATGTCATTGGAGCCTATGTCAGCTGAGAATTTCCCTTTGTGTTTGTGGAGGAAGCCTGGAGTTCAAGTCAAACACTCTGGCAGAAACAGTTGAGAACGAAGTGGTTTAGGGAGCTGAGTCTTCTGTTCTGAGGCATAGTGGATTGAGAAATAAAGTCCTGGCAGAGTGAGCATCACAGTTTTATCTGGGTGGGGATTAATAGGTATGAGAGCTCTCAGTGCACCCAACACACCCAACAGCACAACCTCCCTTCCACCCTCCCTTTCTCCCTCCCTCCTTTCTTCCTTTCTTCTTCTTCCGTTCTTTTGTGAGTCAGCCAACCCCCTCCCCCAGCATAGCACTCTAGGCACTGAGCTAGTTTTCTAATAAATGGAGATAACTAGGCTGCTCCTGCGCTTAAGCAGGTGTATTTGTTAGGAGAGTGACAGAGTCTCATGAGGGACATTACAGAGTTGAAAGGAGGGACTGGAAGATGCTGGAGAAGCAAGGTGATGAGCTCTTGGAGGATGAGAGAGGCCTTGAGGAAAAGGAGACAGTTGAACTGGATCTGAAAGATGAGTAAAGGTGCTAGGTGAGGAAGATGAAGGATGCTGGGACTGAATAAGCCTGAGACAAAGGCTGGTGAGGAGGGGTTGAGTCTCTGGCCAGAGTGGAGGGTGTGACAAGCAGGGAGGCCACTGAAGCCAGTGTGCAGTAACATTCAGGAAGGTTGAGGGAGAACTTGATACCGAAGGAAGAGCTCAGCATCAGCTCTGGGAAGTACTCAATTCCAAACCCAGCCATGGTGTCAGAAGCTCTTAGAGTTGGTAAGCCTCTCCATTCTCAAACGTGGCCAGGCTAAGTCTGAGAGTTCGCCTAAAGTTCACCTAAAGACCGGCTATTTTGTCGACTCCTCAGATAAGGTTCTTTCGGTCATTATCATAGTTCTTGCATTGTTTGATTATTTGAATGCTTCCAGAAACTGCCACATACTTGAGCTGTGTGAATCTCTAGCTTATGATGTGAGGAAAACATTAAGAAGTTGCAATTTTCAAAAGTTAATATGGCAGAAGTTTTAATCCTTCTCCTAAATATCCCCCTCTTATAGTTTTGTAGGCCTTTCCACAGGAACCGTTAGAGAGAGAGAACTATGTGGTGGTGTGCTGGTCTCTTCACTCAGCATATAGACAGTGATTGGCTGGTTAACGGCAGGTCTGGAAGGCTACTGCCCTGTAGTGACAATTTTAGAATTTTGGTTTCTTAAACACCCACCCCCAACACACACACACAATAATGTGCTTTCCTTTCAATCCCAGGTATGGGGATGTGGAGCTGCTTTGGAAGCAGTTTATTATGATTTGCCATATGCTCTAGTAGAGGCATGGGTTTGCCCGCTGCAGAGTTTCTGAGATTGTGTGATGGTTGGAATGATGGGAACTTTGCAGAGTATATATAAATGCTAAGGCACCAATAAGCAGGGTTGGTTACAGTTTGTTAGTAGTCATGCTCTCCCTCACTCTTTTCCTCTCTCTCTCTCTCTCTCTCCTTCTCTCTCTCCCTCTCCTCCCTCTCTCTCTCCCTATCTCCCTCTCCCTATATCCCTCCTTCTCCCTCTTTCCCTCTCTCACTCTCCTCTTTCTCCCCTTTTCTCTTACCCTCTTTTCTCTCCTATCCAGTGAAACTGGGAGGATAAAAGGTAGGCAAAGAAGAGCCCTCAAAGTAGCACAGACTGGCTTCATTGCCCAGCTGTCCTTGGGTCTCCTTGAGGCCTGTTGTTAATAGTGGGAAGCAGGTGCCCATCACAGCTCTCACAGCTAGGATGGATAGCAATAGGAAATTTTAGCTTTTTTAAACAACAGCAGCAACCCCAAATCCAGACCTGGCTTGTTACACTATACTGTAATCCCAGCATTCAGGAGGCTGAGGCAGAAGGATTTCCATTAGCTTGAGGTTAGCTGGAACTGCAAGTTCCAGGTCTCAAAAGAGAGGTAGGAGGGCAGTTGGATGGTGGGTAACGGTGCTTGCTGCAAGCCTGATGATCTGAGTGCATCCTCTAGGGACCCGCATGGTGGAAGAAAGCTGACACTTGCAGGTTATCTTCTGACCTACACATGTGTGCCGTGGTACAAACACACAGAGAATAAATACATGTAATTAAAAATTCAAAGAAAATCAACTAAAAAGATGTTTATTTGATTTCTAACCAGTAACTTAATAGACTTTAAGCTTCATTTGCCAGGAAGCGGAACAAGTGGGTTTTGGGATACAGGCCTCATGTCATGAAGTTGGGATGACATTTAACTGAGCTTGCTGGCACCCAGATGGCTGATAAAAGGTTAAACTAGGACAACAGCCTTGCCATTCCTCTCTTCTGTCCTTCAAGTCCTTAAATATTTGTTTGTTTTGTTGTTGAGCCTGGTCTTTAGATCAAATCAGATCAGAGGCTGCTTTGTTTTTTTTTCTGTTAAGATCCAGAGAGGAAATACTCCCAGCTTTATAGGCTACACACAGCCTCTGCCTGCTTTTGTAGTGTTTGTGACACTAAAATGTGCCTGGAACATTCTTGGATCAGAGGCCATATCAAAAGATCTCTGGGCTGGATTTTACTGTGTTGCAGAAAACTGGCCCACAGTGCTCACCTCTGGTGGTTTGATTTTATTTTTCTGCTGTTGGAGACCTGGTCTCTGGAACTTACTATGTAGTCCAGCTAGCTTCAAAGGTGTAGCAATCCTCCTGTTTCAGCTTTCAGACTGCTAGGATTTCAGGCCTGGGAACCACACCCAGCTGGGCTTTTGGTCTTAAAACTGTCCCTGAGTACCCAGTTCATTGGCTATTGTATGCTGTGTTGATTCAGTTTTTTAGTGGATATGGTGACCCAGTCTTTCAATCTTTTGATTTTTTTTTTTTACACACAATAGAGTGAGCATTTTATTTTTTTCTGAAGAATTATTTATTTATTAAAAATAAGTACACTGTAATTGTCTTCAGACACACCAGAAGAGGGCATCAGATCCCATTACAGATGGTTTTGAGCCACCATGTGATTGCTGGGATTTGAACTCAGGACCTCTGGAAGAGCAGTCAGTGCTTTTAACCACTGAGCCATCTTTCCAGCCCAATCTTTTGATTTTTTTTATAAATAAAAAATATTTGTATGTGTCTAGAGAGGGAGGTGGGAAGGAGAGGGAAGAGAGGGGAAGGAGAGGGAATTGAGAATGAATGAACTTGTGTGTGTGTGTGTGTGTGTGTGTGTGTGTGTGTGTGTGTGTGTGTGTGTGTGTGCAGAAACCTGCAGTGGTTATAAGAGGATATTAGAGCCTTTGGATCTAGAGTTACAGGCATTTGTGAGCCACCCAATATGGGTGCTGAGATCTAAATTCTGAACCTTATAATAGAGTAGGGAGTGTTCTTTACCACTGAGCCATTTCTATAGCCTTCGTCTTTTTATCTGTGAAGTAACTTGGAGTTGGGTGGCCTCAGCTTTTGTAGTGGGAAGATTTTGTGTTGGCTGGTGTCTGAGCCCAGGTCTTATTTTCAATGAATATTTATTGTTTCTCTGGAGACGAAACAGTGATCTGTGTGGGGAAAGCCCCACATCCCCTTTCACTCTACTTTCCTTCTCTTGCCATTTTATATCATGTAAAAAGTGCTCGTCCCTTACAATCACTGCCACTCTTCTGTGCCCCCCTACCAACATACACTGTGCCACCCTTTTCTGTGCATCCTCTGAGCATAGGATCTAGAAGATGTACTTAGACCTTGGTCATCTCTAGATCTGACTGTCAGTTGACCAGATCCTAACACTGGTTGACAGAGTGTACTTGGCTTTATTTTCAGTTCAAGAACTGAGCAACGCTGCATTCCATGAAGTAGACTAGTGTTCTTATGGCTGGACAGGAGGTCCGAGCAGTCTGACCAGAAAGACTTTGTGAAGATAGTAGAAACAAACTCAAACAGGAGACTGATTGAACTATACCAGCCATTTCTTTCTAAGGTTAGGACAGAGAGACAGGACAGATAGATCACTTGAGAGTGCTGTGTTTTATGTAAGTATTTGGACATCAGGAGCTTCATGGTCAGTCCAATTTATACTGGTCTGTGTGTAAGCTTGGCTGTTCTCTTTCTAATCCTGTTTCTGGGAAGGTTGGATAAACAGCTTGGCAGAAAGGAATTTTAGCTTGAGTGACTCCATTTTCTTCTTAGCCTGGTCCATACTGGAGTTTAGTCCAAAACAATGGCTTCATCTTGATTCCACTTAACAGTTCTATTGGGTTTTCTTTTTTATAACAAGCCACCTTTTTCTATTTTTCTATAGATTTCTTGCCTGGACATCATCTGTAGAACAAATACAGAGCAGTGTTTTTTCTCTAGCCTAGGGTAGCTTGGGAAGGTAATCATCTGTCTCTAGGGAAGGGGTGCAGGCACTCTGAGCTTAGCCTTGTAGGAAATAGCTATCAGGAGTTTGCCATGGTCAGAAAATGATTGATTTTGATGATCCCTGGGGAATCCCTGGACTCTGAGCAGGACCTGCAGCCCAGGCCATGTAGGAGGCTACTACCAGAATGAAAAAGACCCTTTGCAAGCCATTCTGGGGCACATGAGGTATTATTGCTGGTCCTCTTACTGATAGGTCATTGGGGAATGTCCTTAGGCAGGCCCAATAGGCCTGCAGGTGGAGGTTTCAGCTCCTCTCCTGGGAAGCTCATTTCTCACCTGAATCAATGTGTAGTAATGACATCTACGCCATCAGCTACCAGGCAACTAGAGGCCCAGGAGGTGTAGTTCGAGAACAGGGCAGTGAGGCTGGGGTAAGTATTAGGACAGGAGTTGGTGTAGATAAGGTGGCCTGAGTTGTTCCACATAGGAAAGGCAGAGGTGGGCAGTGGTTTCCCTAGGATGAAGAAGGGAGCCTGAGGACCCATTTAAAGAAAGCTGTTGCTCTGTGGCCTGCTCAGAGTCACTTTCAGTGGAAGCCCCATTTCTCAGTAGCATAAGTGTGCATATTGTATTCCAATGAAATAGTAAGGATTTGGGGTGGGCTTTGAGCCTGACCCCTATCACAGGGTTATAGGTGCCTTCAGCATAGCCTTGTAGAGCTGTCTGGGGGTACCTTAGTGCCCTTCACTGTGTGCCCACAGAAGCAGCAAGTCCTCATTAGTGCGAACTTTGTTAGGCAAGTGGCTGATTGTGGTTCCATCCTTGACGTCGTTACTTTTAATTAGCAGATTGCATGTCTATGAAAATTTATGTTAGCGCTAGGCACAAATGAGCAGGCTGACAGCCGAGGCTGGGACCTGGAGAAAACTCTTAGGGAAGCATTTTCTCTTCAGTTTCTTGAAGATCAACCAGGCTGACAATTGCAGTCAAGCCCTTGGCCTCCGTGTATCCAGTGGGTTCTCAAGAAAGCAGCTGCCTGCCAGCTCTGGGGGTGTTAGAGTGGCAGGGATGCTCTTCTTCACTTTCTGCAACGTTCTTGTGGACGTTGTGGCTTGTGGACGGCCAGGCCTGACTGGTCCTCTGGGCTGTGATATGAGCAGAGCTTTAGGTGCCATGCATAGGCTTAAGCTTGTGGGTTAACTGGCTTCAGCACTGAATCACCCTCCTTGCTGGTGTGAGGTGGTAAACAGAGAGATACCCAGGTGCCCATTCTGCCCTCTTCCTGTGGTGGAAGTCACTCACCCTGCATTTGCTGCTCCTGTTAGCTTGTGTGCCTTTTTTTCTTGGTGGGAGGGCCTGTGCCCACCTCTGTACTGCCTCTGAGAGGCTGGTAGGTCTGGGTGTGAGTGTCCCTGTGACTGTGCACGATGCCACTTTTGCCTTGTTGCATAAGCAAACTGTTTGCCCCCTGGGTAGATGCCACTGCCCAAGGCAAGGCAAAGAATTGAAAAAGGTTAAGTTTACCCACCAATTGAACAGGAGCCTTAAGGTCTTAGATTCTCATCTGTGTTATGACCACTCAGTGGCTGGGCCACACCACCATCTCATGTTTTGATATACCAACATATGCACCAAATACAGAGAGTTTTTGCTGTCATCAAAGCCCATTTGTCAGTGGCTTAAAGAGTAGGGCATATTTATTTCATGCTTCAGATATCCAGGAGCAGATTGTCCAGGCAGATATGGTAGTTTTGTGTATCAGAAGGGGTGTAGTCTCTTTCTGGTCCTCGTTGTACCTTTCTTCTTGGATATAGAGTGCCTGTCACATCATTTTCTAATTCAAAAAGAGGGAAGGTCCCAAAGACCATTTCCTAATGAGGCTTTATTACTTTCTTTTGAAAAGATCCAGAAGTCTCTGGCAGAACTGTCACATGAGCACCTCTAGCTGAAAGGCAGGCTGGGATATTTTAGTTGGGCACAGAACTTTCTGACATCAAGACACTGGGGTTATGTCATTCAAGAAGTGGTAATCTGGTGACTGGTAATAATGACCTTCTGCAGTGTGGCAGCTTAGAAGCAGCTGACCTTTGGACTCTGACTTCAAGACTCTGCATGTACTGTTGCTGTGACCTGTGCCTGTTGTTCTGCCTCTGTGAGAGTCAGCTTCCTCTCTGGTCCTGTGCCATACTTCCCCTGGAGTCTGCAGGGTGCCTCAGCCCTGAATGGCAGACTCAAAGTACCCTCACTCCAGTAGGTCAGCGAATTCTTAGCATGGAGCCCAGCTTCCTCAAAATGCAGAGAAGACCAGCAGGTGACTAAAAGGGGACCTGAGGATCCTGGCAGGTCATGTTTCAATTTAGTAAAGAAGGGACAGGCACAGAGTGCTCCAGTGGCAGAATGAGGACTGCTTTAGGACACTGGAGATTTCTGCCTCCCGCTTCATCCCATCTCTTCTGGCCCTGTGTTCCCTCAGAGTCATCCACTTCTCTTTGGTGCTCCCAAGTCGATCTTGGAGCACTTGGAAAAAGGCAAGCTTTCAGTACTTGACACTAGGACTTAGGGTTGTTGTTAGCCATGGACCCATGTGAGGCTGAGGAAGGAGTTTTGGGTGCTCTGTTCGCTGGCTACCTCTGCATCCTCTTTGGCAGTCGCATGCCCTGTTGTCTTCAGCCCTCCTCTCAGTACCACATCTCAGTAGGACTTCCCTGTTGGACCCTTCTGTTGTGCTCTTGGCTGGAACCCGAGGGAGAGTGGACAGTACTGAGGAGAGCAAGCCTATTGAATAGTACATCCCAAGTGACAAAGATCTAATGCTATTGGGTTGAAATGCCCGGGGTGTTAGAGGTGCAGTGCAGGCTTCTGTGATTATACAGTGTCCTTTCATTTGGGAAGGATGATCCAGCACAACTCTTGCCCCTGGGTCTCCTGGTCCTGCCTGTTCCTCTGCCCAGCTGATCTGTCTGCACCTCTTTGTGGTGTATGGAATGGGTTGCTTGACCTGGCCTTGAGCTGATCTCTTTGATGCTGCCACACTGTGGTCATGGCAGCCAGTTCTAAAGCATACACAGGCAGTGGGGCCTCCACTCACAGGCATCCAGCGTCAGGCAGTGTTGAACATGGGCCCATTCTCTAGCTGACTGGTTGGACATGATGTCGGCACCTTATCTCCGCTCTGACACACACTGGACATTAATAGAAATACAACTCGGCAGTACGTGGGTGGAATTTCAAGCAGCCACACCAGGCCAGTGCTCTCGATGGCCATTGTGTGCTTAACCTCTGCCGAAGAGGTTTTTGATGAGAAACGAGCGAGCGAGACTGTTAACTCGGCAGCTGGGATATGGCAGGTTTCCTCCTTTGCTTTCTTAGCTTTCTTCATTCTTTACAGTGCCTCCCTAATCCCCCCTCAGGAGAGCTGGCTTTGCTGCCTCACAAGTTTTATTTAATCCACTGTTACAGGGTAACACTCTGTGGCCCAGGGACCTTGGCTGTTCACAGGTACAGTATTCCTGTGGTGGTTTCACAAGGTGGCGGGGGACAGCAGGAAAGCCTGCACCCTGTCTGGGATGTTTGACCCAGGCTTCCTGCCCAGGTCTCCAACTTCCTAAATGTACACAGTGGTTTTGGACCTGCAGCCTGCTTCCTTTCTCAGGCACACTCAGCTTTCAAAACTCTTTGCTTTCTCCTCTTTGCTTGCCTCCTGTTCCTCCTTAGGTGCTAGCTAGGATGATGTCCCAGCCCTTCTGACCAGAGTGAGGACTCAGTTCTAGGTGTATTGCATGGGAGCCAGTTGGCCTGCTAGACTGCTGATGACTTTGGGACAGATCCCCTATGCCCATCCCCCATTCTTACTGTGACAGAAGATAATAGGATGACAAACCCTCCACAATAGTGACCCCTAGATCCTGAGAGCCAGGCCAGCAGGGGGCCTTGCAACAGCATTCTTGATTCCCTTTCCAAATCCATCACTCGGCCTTTCTACATTTCAGGGGCATCCTTTTTTCTGGGCTACGTCTTAAGTCATTAACTATGTTTACTTTCTCCTCCTTGCTATACCAACTTCCTCCCTGCCTTTCTCTAAGGCTCGCAGTGTCTCCTAGTCTTAGGCATTATGTTTGACATGCAGAAGTGACATAGAACTATGTTTGTCATTCAAAAGTGACATAGAACCCACCCTGCTGAGGCCTAGACTTCCCTTAGAAAAGCAGACATCAAACAAGAAAACATTCTTGAGCGACAAACTGAGCTAAGAGTGATGTTAGTGAAGAGGACATTGCTTAGCGAGAGCAGTAAGCAGGCTGAGGTGAGCAAGAGGCTTCTCTGGAAACTGACACTTGGGCCAAGCCTGAGGGTTCAGGAGGACTGAAAGGGAGGAAGGGAGAGGTCTGAGGGTGAGGAGCAGCAGCACTGCAGTCAAGGTCAGAGGAGCATGTGTTGACAAGCCTGGGGGCACATGCTGAGAAAGCTGTGACTTAAAACAGCAAGCAAGGGGGCCCTCAAGTCCCAAGGTTTCTCCTCTCTGGCACGGGGAAAGCCGGGGTCAGAGATAGGAGGGAGCTTTTGGGAGGTTTTTATCAAGGGGAAGGAGGCCGCAGAGTGGAGGAGGCAAGATTGGTGGGAGGTTCACCAAGAATCCCAGGGAAGTTGTAGTGATCCAGACAGGCCAAGGATTGTCTTAGAGGACAGGCTGTTGACTGGGAGCCCAGCGGCACTGTAAGTGACGCACAGACACAGCCCTTTGTTCATAGCTTGGTGGTGTGGGCTCGTGGGCCCTCCAGCCTCAGCACATGGCTTCCAGGTGGTTGCTCCACCTCTCCCTGGTGGGGAGGGGGCCTGGTGAGATCATCGCCAGTTTAAAAGCAAGAAGAGAACTGAGTTCCGTTTCTGGACATATCCTGTTGGTTGGATGGTTGTCCTGTGGCCTCTCTCAGCTATAGGCTGTTGAGGAATTGTGTCCAGCTGGCATCAAGCTGAAGCTGTTATGGGGAGGAGGGAGGCATGCCTGCTGGGGACAGATGGAAATCTCCCTCTCTTCTGTTGCCTCTCACTGCCCCACCTTCAGCGACTCCCACATCCAGCTTGTTCTGAACTCTGTGTGGCTTCTGCTCTCCAGGTGCCATTAGGAACTGTGCTAGCTACAGTGACAAATACTTGACAGATACAGTTGAAAAGGAGGTGAGACTTGCTTGGGTCTGCCCATAGCTGGCTTCACTGCTGGCTGTATTTCTGGCAGTGAGGGGGCAGGTGGAAGGACATGGCAAAGCTAAGTTGCTCATATCATGGCCAGGAAGCAAAGAGAGACAGAGGGGCCCAGGATAAGGGCACAACCCTTCTGACCTCCTCCTCCAACTTGACCACACCTCTCAAACTTTCCATTTCCTCCCAATAATGCCATGAAATTTTAGGTTCATAAGTGGATTAATCCACAAATTAGGCATAGTCCTCATGATCTGGTCACCTCTCAATAATTAAATTGACTAAATGGAGACCAAGATTCAACACAGGAACCCTTTGGAGGGAACATTTCATATCCAAAGTATAACAGCTTCTCTTGAGCTAAGGGTACCTGTGAGTTTGTAGTCTCCATTAAACCTGCGCTTGGACTATGTATTGAGTGTTTGCTGCTATTGGCTCTGCCCACTCCTTCTTTAAGGTGCTTCTGAGGAGTGGGTATAGGGATTATTCCCCTGAATTGACTTGCTCTGACTTTTTCTTTCTAGTGGTCAGTTGGTCTTCTAGGCAGTGTCAGGCTTCCACCGAGATCTCAGACACATGACTCTTCTATTTTGAAGATTTTCTGTCAAGATGCTGACCCTAGCACAGCACACAGCTTTCCCCCAGCCATCTGTCTCCAGCTCTGGTCAAAAACCTCACCAAGAGTCATTGTTTTTTAGCATGAGGCAGACAAGTTAGGGCCTCCCTCTTGTGAATATGATCAGGACAGGGACTGAGAATGGGGCTAGGAAACCTGACTTCTGACTGTTAGAGATTTGGTTGAATGAGACCACCCCACTTCCTAGTCTAAAACTCAACCTATATACTACTAGTCTTGTGGGCCCCCGGCGAATTTCCCAGCTTCCTCTCTGACGTCCAGGTAAGTTGAGCACTCTTCTCAGCTTCAGTGTAGTCCACATGCCGTGAGCCCCAACTTCCCCGTTCAGCCAGAGCCAGGCTCTCCTGCTCCATGTATCACTGGACTGTAGATGGTCAGGTGTAACAGGTGGACAGACAGTACTCCCAGGACAGTGAGGAGTCTACAGAGTTCCTCCAGGAACTTGGGACATTGTTGTAGGCCCAGCCAGTGTCCTATTAGGAAGATATAACTGTCCAACAGCAGTTGGTGTTTTGTGTTAACCCCAGAGTGTCAGAGGGAGGGGGAGAGGAGGGCTAGTGTGCTCTCATGTTTCTCTTTCTCTCTTGTTCCTGGGGTTATTATCAGGGGGAGGGAATATGTGTTTTTATCTACTGTCCAGACTTGGTAGGGCCCCTGGGGCTGGCTTCCTTCCTGGACTTCATTGAACACAGTTGCTTTTCCCCTAGTAAGAATTTACCTTCTTGGCACACCTGATTCTTAGGCTTCCTTGGGGTGGCAGGAGTCTTCTCATTTGCTATGCTCTGGGCCAGAGTAGATCTGAGTTTTTAGGATGTGGGGGAGGATTTTATTTCTTCAGTGACAAAATTGTAATGACATAAGGTGAGATTCAGGAACCAGGCCACCTGTCCCACCCTGCTTCCCTCTGTGTTCTTGAGAAGCAGTGTTATTGCTCATAGTTCTTCTGCTGGACCAGGTAGAACTGGCGCTTTGTTTTTGGAACATCTCAAGGGCTCTTTGAGGGAATTCACAGACCAAGTTCAACAGCAGGTAGCATGCAGTAGTTCTCTGGTACTCCTGCCAGTTAGTGTCACCATCATGTACAATAGGTCTGTCCAACCCTCTGCCCTTTACCAGATACACACTCTCTAGGCTCCTATCTTTCTCTCAGGGACACCTCTTGTGGAAAATGTCCATGTGAAGTATTTTCTAAGAAGTTCATGTCCTTGAATATGTTTGGAAGGGGCAGCATAGAAGGGCATTTTGGAATTGGTGTGCTTACTCCATGAACTTCCTTTCCTGTATTGCCATGGGGCAGGTGTGGGCAGGAAAGCAGTTGTCTATTCTTAGGAAGAGTTGGGAAGAAGGACAGACTCATAAACTGGCTTCTTTCTGCTTTTCACGCTGACTCCTGAGTAACTGTTTCCTCAACAGTTTGGGTAATTGCACAGTCAGGGAGAACCCCATTGAACCTTGGGAATGAGGTCACACTCCTGTATATAGACCCCCAACCCCTCTGGGTTCTGGCCCTTCTCTGTCATGCTTATTGAGCAGAGCCCACTAGGTGGCAGTCCTGGGCCACTTGTTGGTGGGGAGGATTGGAATGCTGCAAAAGACCCAGTGGGGTGGAGAGCCAGGGTCCTCTTCCCCAAGTGCCTTTTTAGCCTACTGATTCTAGAGACAGTGAACCTGATTAGGAAGCCAGAGAGGCCTTTTCTCCTGGCAGACTTTCCACCTCTCCTAGCCTTCCATGGCTTTGATTATGCTATCTCTACTTTCCTTTTATTGTGGCTGCTCTAGGGTTGCTGTAGTCCTGGAGTCCAAGTGGTGCGCCTGGGGACCTGAGAGGGGATCTTCCAGCCCCTGTAATGCACTGGCTGGAGTATGGGCTCCCTCTTCTTGCTATGTTTTGCTTCTTACCCAGGGTGTTGCTGGTGGCAGCTTGGCTTGAGTCCAGAACAATAAAGGCACAGTTAGGCTTAGATGGGGGGCAGGGTGAGAAATGCTGGGGTTTAAGGAAGGATTGTCTGGGTCATTCTCTTATCAACTTTAGGTTACTGTTTTCCCAGGCTGTGTAGTCCCAGACTGCTCATTGCCTAATACCTCAAATTGGGGTGGGATTAAGGGTGGTTCTATGGACTTTGTCCTCAGGCAGATGGTTAGGAGACAGAGGGTTCCTTGCACCATCTTCTCTGAAGAGCTGGTGGCATCCTTCAAGTGCCTTTTCTTGGCTTCCTTGTACAAAACAAGCAGATTCTGACTTTCTGGTAGGCGGATGGACTGCCAGTTTTGGCAGCAAGGGAGATTTTTTTTTCAAGGCCCAGAGAAGACGCAGAGGGAACTCAGCTAACCTAGCAGTGACTTGAACTGTGGTGAGTACCAGTTAGGTTTAAGGATCCTAATGCTGGTTCTAAGTACAGCCACTGCTGCTCATTTCTCTGAAGAAGCCAGAGTCCAATGGAAGGAGTCCTATTCTGTGTCCTGGAGAGTCTCCAGGCGGATGGCATGGCACCATGGTGCGGATCATCTGTGACATTCCTATGAGCATGCCGTAGCTGGCCTGCATGCCTACCATAGCTTTGCCTTTCCCTGAAATGGTTGCTGCCAACTCCACAGCAGGGTGGAGTCTCTTGTAAATACGGAAGGCCTCTGTGGGGATGACTTCCTCAGAGCTGGTCCCAGCCTTACTCTCCTCAGGTTCTTGGCAGCCACTCCAAGGTACTGATTAACTGCTCCCACCTCTTTTGGCCTTCCTGCCTCTGTTGCATCCTAGTAGTTCCTCAGAGCCTTCATGGCTATCCTTTAGGTAGCAGTGGGTGAAGAGTCAGCTCTGGGTTTGACCCTCCTGTCCTGCAAACTCCTGTATTCCATAGTCTCAAGGGCACAGCATACATGTGTTTCCAGCCCACTGGAAGTTGGTGTTACTCACAAGGTGCCACAGTGTGGAGAAGACTGCCTTGAAAGTGGTGTGGCTATTCAAGTTCCAGGTGGAAGAAGGGAACTACATTCCTTTGTCCACATGAGTTCTTCAAGTCCACAGCAGTGCCGATGTTCCCAAAGTTTCTAAAATACAGGTAGAAAAAGGAAGGGACTTAATATGCATTATCTGTCCATAAATTATCCTAGCAGTTAGAATTCTGGTTCGTTGTGTTACAGTCTGAGTCGCCAAAGAAGTGAGAGTCAGGAGAAATCCCCCTGTAGGAAGAGGATGCCTGAAGCTGGCCATGGTCAGCTGTGCTTTCTTCAGCTCTCGGGACTGTATACTTCTGTGCTTGCCCGGACACTCCTTTGGGGCAAAGCTGGTGCTAAGGTGCTGGGACTTAGCAAATGGGGAGGGGAGGTAAGCGTATATAGGATAAGTTCCTGGGTTTATTCCTGATGTTTTATTCCTTATTCCTCAGGTTTCCTTCCAAAGCAGACTGTTTAACAGCCCCACTGCAAAGTGGAAAGCCTGTGTGCTATCCCGAATTAGTTTACAAAGAGATTGATTTCTGCCTCTGTGATGCTGCCAGGAACCCCAGGGTCTTTCTTTAGGGATCACATAACTCCAAATACATTCCATTTGTAGCAGCTTTAGAGATGGAACCCCAGAGATGAAGTGCTAGGCACCTTTAGCTGAGCCTCAGAGCAGTACCCATATTAAGAAGCTGGCCAGCAGAAGAGGAAATAAACGGCTACCATGAGAGAGCAAGGCCCCTGCCAGTCTTCCTGGGTCTGGCATTTGCTCAGAAGAGGTAGTTATTCTCTCCTGGAGAAGGGAGATTGTAAAGAGAAATCTGAGAGAGCATTCCTAAGTTTGTGCAGAAAATGTTCTGAAAGAAAGTGGCCAGCTTCCCTAACTGCCATGCACTGTGATAGGTATCAGCATAGGCAGTGCTAACCAGGAAAGGGAAGGAGAGCAACTTCCAGGGATGGAGGATGAGGCTTTCCACAGTGGCCTCCCTGCTTGCTGGCAGTAGATCTGTGTCTCCAGGGGAAGGTAGAGGACAGCCACAGAGCATCAGAGTGGGTATTCATCTTGCCAGTCCCAAGAGGGTCATGACAGTAGTTGTATCTGCAGGCTCCTGTGTCCTGACTTGGTACCCTATCTAGAGGGGCAGTCCCTTCTGACACTCCAGTGCACAGCAGGTATCTGAAGTATCTTTCCCTTCCTCCTGAATCCCTGTGGGTGTGCACTCCCCAGGGATTCTGCAGGGTGTCTGCATTTGAGTCATTGTAGCTCTGTTTTTGGCAGCTTGATTATTTAGGCTTGACAGGTAGGCACAACTGTCTCATTAGATGCAAATATATTTGTGTGGTTTGAAAAAAATGAAACAGTCCATTAATCTATAAAAAATACCAGTAGCCCCCTTTGTTATTAAACTCAGTATATCAAAATCTGTTGTCATTAAATTTAGGAAGTGGGAATGATGTCATCATTGGTGTCTTCTTTTCATCAACGCCTAGATGTTTGTGGTTGTGTTGTATATCTATGGGTGTGTACACACCAATGCCTGTGGGTTTCTGCTTGTTTTCCTGTGTGTGTGTGTGTGTGTGTGTGTGTGTGTGTGTGTGTGTGTGTGTGTGTGTGTATACATGCCTGGGTCTAGGCTTTGTATATGTTTCTTATTTGATCCTTAGAGTCCCCTGTCAGGTAGGTAGGAACAGTGTCACTCCCATTTTGTAGTTGACTCTGAGGCTGCCCTGACCTCTATAGTAGATGCATGTAGAACTGTATAGTGAAGTTCTGCTGTAGCCAGTGTCTATCTGTAGATGTTAACATTGGAGAAACAAGTGGATGTGGCAGCTAAAAAGCAGGACAGAGCTTCTGGTTTTGGATGCCACCTTACCTCATCCCTCCCTGGTTCATGCATTAGGATTTGTAATGGGAGTGGGAGGGGAAGTAGAGATTTCAGAGGCCAGGGTAGTTCTGTTAAACATGCCCACTATTAAGAATCAAGTTTCTGTAAAAGGAGAGCTAAGAACACTGCTAAAGCACTATGCCTTAGTGTCAGTAGAGCTGCAGAGAGCCACGCTGCTGTATTTTACCTTACCTCTACCTTATTGTCCTTCTCCTCTCCCCATCCCCAGAGAAGGTCCTCTGACCTAGAGGCAGTGGGATTAATAGGGCTTGTGTCTTGCCACATTCTCTCAGAATCTTTCAACATGTCCTATGTTCTTTTATACTCATGTTGTAGGGTGCTGGTGGACCATCTTGGGTGTGTGCCCTATCCCTCAGGGCCTCAGGCCCTGGGGCCTCAGGTGGTAGCTCATTTGTAACATTGAAGTTACAGAGTATAAAGATGGAGACAGGTGTTGCTCTTTCACCTACTTGCTACTCACCCAGCCATTACCTACTGCTTGGGGTAGGCAGGATAGGAAAGGCAGAAGCTCCATGGTCTACTTAATAGTGTAGGATTAGGGTGGGGCCACAAGGCTACCCCATGCATCCGGAAGACTTAAAGTTTCAAACTTTAAATTCTCTTCAGTGACAGAACAATAGGTCTAGCAGCAGTGAGGCCTGTTCTAGTTGAGCCCAGGGGTGCCGAACTGCAGGCACTGGTTCTAATGTCAGGATCTAATTCAGCTTTTAAAACAAGGGGAAGGATATCTGCAGAGCAGAAGCAAAGGCCAGCATGCCCAGCGCTGCTGGATTTAAGCAGGCTTGGGGGTGCAGGTGATAAGGTATTGCACTAGCATTACGACTAAGCTCTAGGACCCTGCTGATAACCTTCAGTTTGTCACCTGTGCAGCAGGCCACCACCAGCTGTTCCATGTCTGGGGAGCGTTAAAGTCTTGATTAAGAGGGCTCAGCTAAACAGAAGATGCTCCTGGCAGACTGACAGTCTTTCCATGGCCATCAGTGCCCCCTCAGCAAGTGCCACCCCAGTGTCCTCCGAAGCCTGTAGCTGTCTGCTATTTTTAGCTCTTGTGTAACTCCATTAACCACATCCACCTTCTCGTGCTGCTTGTCTTATGTTTAATTATGTAAATGGCATTACAAATCACAGTGGTGTTGAACTACAACTCATTTCTCACGGCAAATCAAATCATGATATGCTGCCCTGTTGCCTGTCCACTACATCCAAAGGGAGATGCAGCGGAGGGTTGTGTAAAAAAACAAATTGGGAAAAATGAAAGTATCTGTACAGAGTTCTCATGGGATGAGCACAGGCTCACCTCAAGACTGGTTGTATGCCTATAGGAGTCAGTTCACTGCCAATGTATTTTAGGGCTTTGGCTTTGATTCTCAAACCACTGCACTACTAGCGTGTGTGTGTGTGTGTGTGTGTGTGTGTGTGTGTGTGTGTGTGTGTGTGTGTGTCTGTGTGTGTGTGTGTGTGTGTGTGTGTGTCTGTGTGTGTCTGTGTCTGTGTGTGTCTGTGTCTGTTGGTAGGCTTTGGACTATAGAAAAGGGTCTGCCAGACCTGGAAGACTGTCCCTTGCTGGTTGCCTGAAGAAAGGACTCAGGATTCTTTTCCCCACCTCCTTGACAGGTTAAGTTCTCCAAGAGGATTTTCCTGCTGTCTGCATGGCCCTCTGGCTATCATGTGATGTGTCCTGGATGGACAGCTGTGAGAAGGCCTGGCTTCACTCTCTCAGTCTCTGACTGCTTCTTGTGTGCTTATGGATCTGTCTACTCTTGCTACTTCTCTTCCTGAGATGCAGTAGGCATCTGACTGCTCCTCCTCAACAGCCTCCCTGCTGTCTTCCCAGCCTCCTCTGCAGCAGTCCTCAGCTCTTGTTCATTCCTTTGTGCAACTTTTAATCTTTGGCCAAACTCCTTACTCTTTGGGTATGATCTTTGGGTGCCTTCCCTGCCCTCTGCATGCAGCATTTGTCTCTCTCTATCAGTGTTGTGATTATTGAGTCATGGCAGGGTGACTCGAGACCCTGTCATGTCATTCTAAACACTTAAGCTTGAGTCTCATTTCCTAGTACAGTGGACACACTGCATATCTAATGCATAGGCCATGGTTAGTCTTCCTGCCTGCTTCATTCTGTCTGTTGAAGTTCTTTCAGAATTCCATGATGTGATCAGAGCACACACAAGCTGTGTATTGTTATAACTTTTGGGTTCTTGAACCAAATGGGAAGGTTGTCCAGGCCTTGTTCAGTTGTTTATGATATAGATATTGCTGAAGAGTGCGGGACTCCGGTCTTGTAGACTGTCTCTCACTGCATTTATCTGACCTATCCTTGTGTCTAGATTTGGGTCAAAGCGCCAACCAAGTTCTCAGCAGGTGCATCAGGAGATACATGGCACTAGCTGCATAACTACAGGTGACAGTAAATTTGGTGACTTGGTTAAGGTGGTAAAGTTCCATGCGAACAGTTCTTTATTAGTGACTTTCTACCCATCAGTGTGTTCATGTTTGAGATGGGTTTCACTGTGTTGCCCAAAGGGTCCCAGAACTCCAAGGCTTCCATGACTCTCAGTGCCTCAGTCTCCCCAGTAGCTGAGATTATAGGCACACACTAGAGCTCCTCATTTTTTAAAGAATTCTTTTCTTGGGGCAAACTATGCCACTAAAATTTGTCATGTGGGACAATTTAAATACACAGTTCAGTGGCATTAGTTACAGTCACATGTGGAATGTCATTACAAACTGTAGCCATACATGACACTGTCCCCTTATCCCCTGTCAGTTGGCAACTGCCACTGTACTCTTACTCTGTAAATTTGACTGCTGTAAAGGTGTAATAACTTTGTTCTTTTGTAACTAACTCATTTCAATAAACATGATTTTTGAGTTTCATCTGTATTATAGCATATGTCAGCATTTCTTTCCTTTACAAAGTTGAATAATATTCCATTTCTGTGTATACCATAATTATCTTTCTTCATGGTTAAATTTCTCTACCACATAATAATTTTATTTTTAATATCTTGAAGACCTGCTATAGCAGGTGCATAACGTTTAACATTTTTTTAACTTAAAAATATGTATGGGTGTTTTACTACATTTATGTCTGCATATCACATGTGTATGGTTCCTTAAAGGCCAGAAAAGAGGGTCAGATATCTTGGGTCTGGAGTTACAGCCAAATGTGCGTGCCATATGGGTGCTGAGAATTGACCCCAGGTCCTCTATAAGAGCAGCTGGTGCTCTTAACCTTTGAGACATCTCTCGTGCCTCCACTTTTGCAATTTAAAGTAGCAGAAGCAGTTTCTGAGGGATCCAGTATCCCTACATGTTGGCTAGAATATTTGTCTTTTATAATATATAGACATTGCTGTCTTGGTACATACAAAGTTACTTCATTGAGGTTTTGCCTTGCATTTCTCTAAAGATGGCAACCATCTTTTAATGTGCTTGGTAGCCATTTGTATGTCTTCGTTAAAGATGTCTATTTAGAGTCTTTGCCCACTTAATTATCTTTTTATTATTGAGTTATGGGAAGAGTGTGTGTGTGTGTGTGTGTGTGTGTGTGTGTGTGTGTGTGTGTGTGTGTCTGTGTCTGTGTCTGTGTCTGTGTCTGTTAGAGTCTCACAAACCTCATAGGCCTATCAGCCCATTGGCCTTAAATTCCTGATCCTCCTGCCTCCCTCTACAAAGTTTTGGGATCACAGATGTGAGCTACCATGAGTTGTAGAAATACTTACTTTTAGGTAATCTCTTAACAGGTGAAAATATTCAACATCCCCCCCCCCACATCTTTTTGAGTAGACAAATATTTCAATTTGTATGAAATCTAACTTACTAACCCTGCCTTCCCCACCCTTTTGCTGGTGCTTTTGGTATTTATGCACTACTCAAGCCAGGCCTAGTGTCACTTTCTCTTCCTCCCAATCTGGATGTAGCACTCTCAGCTCCTTCTCCAGCACCATGTCTGCCTGCGTGTCATCATGCTTTCTGTTGTGACAATAGTAGACTGAAGCTCTGAACTTGTAAGCCAGCCCCAATGAAATGTTTTTCTTATAGGAGTTGCTGTAGTCATGGTGTCTCTTCATAGACATAGAAACCCTATGACAGTAACTGTATCAAAAACTTGTTTCTAAACACAGGGTCACAAAGATTTACCTCTATGTGTTCCTCTAATATTTATGATTTTAGCTCTTAGATTGAGATTATTTACTTTGAGTTAAGTTTTTGTATGTGGAGTGAAGTTAGGGTTCACAAACTTCTGCATGAGAAATCCCATTGTGACAGCATCATTGGTCAGTAGACCATCCCCCTTCAAATGGTCTTGATATCCTTGTCAAATTAATTAGTACTACGTATTTGGACTTATTTCTAGACTTCCCATTCAGTCTCATTATGCATGTCTGTTGTTAAGCCAGTCCCATATTGTGCTGGTAACTGTTTTCAAAGCCAGTAGTTAGCATTGAAACAGGTGTTTTAGTCCAGGTTCTCTAGAGGAACAGATGAGTAAATGGATGTGTGTTAAAGGGGCTTATTAGGTTTGCTAGGGACTGCACTGGGAGAAGCTTGAATTGGTAGCCGCTCATAGCACAACCCTAGGTTCCCCAGAAATTCTGGAATTGTGGGAATGAGGGATTCCTGAAAAGTCACTGCTCTTCAGTCCATGTTGGAGGCTGAAGAAGTAGGCTGATGTTAGGGCTGGACAGTGGATGGACGGCAGCAGCGGCAGCAGTGGCAGCACACCCCAGACAAAATGAAAAGTGTAGTAAGGCATGAAGGCAAGCAGCCAAAGAACAAGAGCTTTTCTCTTTGACTTCCTGTGTCTGGACCACCTCCAGAGGGTGCTGCCCATATTTGGGCAGGGTCTTCTCACTTCAGCTAACCTAATCTTGAAAATTCCTTGTGTATCTGGAGACTTGTCTTGTAGTTGAGTCTAGATCTGGTCACTTCAGACAATCAAGATTAACCATTACAGATCCTCTACCAATCTTTCTTCTTTGATCCTTCACAATTCTGTGTGGATTTGATTAACTCCTGCATTTCTACAAGCCAAGACTTGGAATTGGGTTGAGTTAGCACTAGATCTTTAGATTGCTCTGGGCAGTGTGCTCACTTTCCAGGGCTACTGTGACAGTGCTGTGACTAGCATGAATTTAACAAGCTCTGAGCCATCTCTCACAGCTCGAGAGATTGGAAGTCCATTGCTGGAGCCCATCTCAAGGATCTAGTTAGAGTCTGGCCCTCCTTGCTTTCCTCCTGGACTTAGCATTGTCTGGAAGTCATTACTGTGTCCTGTCTTGTACCTGAGTAATCTAGTCTGTCTCTACCTTTATATGGTTATTCATTCCTCCTACCTCTCGTCTTCCTACGCTTTTCCTTCTTCCCATCTTTCTTCTCCTCCCCTCACCCCTCCTTGTTTGCCTTTTTCTTCTGATAGGGTCTGACTATTCTAGTACAAACTGGCCTTCAGTTCTCAGATCTTCTTGCCTTGCCCTCCTGAATACTAGCGTTACAGAAATGTACCACTGTGCCCAAGTCTTAAGTTTTGTTTTGTTTTCCTGCAAATAGTAATTTTACTTTTCTGTTGCCAATTTGAGTACCTGCTGTTTCTTTTCTTATCTTATTGATCAGAAAATTCTGGTTAAAACCAATTTTGTCTCATTCCTAATTCTAGGGGAAGGCTTTTCCGTCTCCACTATTTGCATTTTCATAAATGACCTTTATGACGAAGTGTCCTGTGCTGGTTTGAAAATGAATGGCCCAAAGGCTCATATATTTTAATGTTTAGTCAAGAAGTGGCACTACTTGAGAGGGATTAGGAGATGTGGCCTTGTCTGGGAAAGAGTGTCACCCGGGGTGGGCTTTGAGGGTTCAAAAGCCCAAGCCAGGCATAGTGGCTCTGTCTTCCTGCTGCCTGCAATTTATATGTAGAACTCTTAGCTATTCTGTGTCTCTTCACAGGAATAGACACTAAGACATGTCTGTTTTAGTTGGGGTTTTCATGAGTCTAAGGGGGCAATTTCTATTCAAGCCACCACATGTCCTAAGGTGGGTGGTGGTTATTGTTATTGTTCTTTTAATCTTACCACGAAAAAGTACTATATTTTGTCAAATACATTTTCTACATCAAAATGATTGTGTGGATGCTTTTCTGTGTCTGTTAGTATAATTGAATGATTTTCCCACTGGGTTTTTAGTGTTGAACCAGCCTCCCCTTCTGTCACATCCCACTTTGGTTGTGATCCTTTTGACAAGATGTTAGACTTGCTGAGGATGTTACATTTATGTTCATAAGAGAGACTGGTCAATGTTTTATTTTCTTGTGATACCTGTAGCTGGATTTATTTTAAGCTGTTCCCATGGAATGAGTTAGAAAATTTTGCAAGAGTCCTAGAAGGGTTGGTATTGCTTCCTTATGAGTTTGATAGAATTTACCATTAAAGCCATCTGTTTATGAACTTTTCTTCAGGAGAAGCTTTTGGCTACCCTAGTTACTTTTCATGTGTTAATGGGTATTTAAACTTTTCTGTGTAGTTTTAGTCTAATAATTTGTGAATTTCTCAGAATCTCTTACTTTGTTCAGATCATTAGCACAATCTGTGATGTCTGCAGAGTGCTCTTACGGTTGTATTTTTACAATGTCATTAATTGTGCACCCACTCTGTTGTTCTGCTGTTTCTATCTGCTTTCATTTTTACCAGAGCAGCTGAAGATGTGTCAATTTCTTGATTTCTAAGAATCGATGCTTTTGTCTTATCTCTGACTTTTCTATCTTCTTTATTTCCACTCTGTTGATTATTTCCTTTTGTTAGCTTTGGATTTAGTTCGAGACTTTTTTTCCAGTTGTGGAATCAACTCTACTGCCTTACACATGCCAGGTAAATGCTTTGCTACTGGCTACATCCCTGCTGTGTGCTTGTTGTTGTTGTTGTTGTTGTTTTGTTTTTTGTCCCTCTGCATATAAATACGGGCCATTGGACTAGATGTCTTCCTTTAAATTCAAGCATTCTATATATTATTACAGCTCTCTTTAGTTGATTTTTGCATTTTATTTATTTAAAAACAGTCTTTCAGTTTTAGCCCATGTACTTGGTGCTAAAGTAATCTACCTGTAGGAAGCAGAGCAAACAGGATGCTTTCCATCCATTCTTCCTGTTCCTGCCTTGAAGCATTTGATCCATTTACATTTACAATAATGATTGAGAAGGATTTCTGCTTCCTGCTCCTTTCTCTGATTTGGAGTTTTGACTTTTGTTCCCCATTTCTTCTGTTACTGATTTCTTCTCTGTGGAGTTGTTTTTGATGGGATGAATCAGTTCTCTTTTTAGTTATTTTTGTTTATATTGTTTAGGCAGTTTCTTTCATTCACATTGGGGATTGTATTTAACATCTTTCAAAGTTGTAAAAATATGCTGTTAATAATTCATATAGGTAGAAAGTAGGCTGAGATAATGTGGGTCTCGGAGATGAGAAGGTGGTTTATTGTTAATTGATGCAGAGTTTGTGTCACATGATGACATATTATAGAAATGGATATAGCTTTACACACTTTATGTATTTTTATTTCCCAAGACAGGATTTCTCTGTGTAATCCTGGAACTTGCTCTGTAGACCAGGGTGGCCTCAAACTCAGAGATCTGCCTGCCTCTGCCTTTCACGTGCTGGGATTAAAAGCGTGCACCATCACTGCTACAACACTTTACATTCTTAAGGCTCCCTAAATCATGTACTTAAAAATAGCTGCTGTGGTGATTTGCATGTGCTTGCTCCAGGGAGGGGCACTATTGGGAGGTGTGGCCCTGTTGGAGTTGGTGCGTCACTGTGGTTGTGGGCTTTAATACCCTAGTTCTAGCTGCCTGGAAATGAGTATTCTGCTAGCAGCCTTCAGATGAAGATATAGAACTTTCAGCTCCTCCTGCACTGTGTCTGTGTAGATGCTGCCATGCTCCCACCTTGATGATAATGGTCTGAACCTCTGAACCTGTAAGTCAGCCCCAATTAAATGTTGTTCTTCATAAGACTTGCCATGGTCATGGTGTCTGTTCACAGCAGTGAACCCCTAAGACAGCTGCAATGGTAAATTTTAAATAATTTATATTTTACTATAATAAAGGTTCAAAAGTCAATATAACTAGGCCCTTACTTTTCTTACTGTCACAAATTACATTTATACATTGTTTCCTAATAGCATAAATTTTTAACTGTTTATGCTTGTCTTAAAAATCATAAGTAATAAAACAAGTGGGTATATAAGTCCAAAGCACAATACTACATACAGGTCTACCTGACTGAAGATTTTGATTTCCTCATGTAGAGCTGAGGTCTTGTCAGGTATTCTTTGCTCTAGTAGGAGAACTTCTTGGTACACATTGCTGTCACACAGATTTAAAACCCCTTCTAATTTTGTCTACTTGGAGTTTCCTAGGCTCTTCTTCATGTTTTGAATGAGGTTTACAGTTTGGTTGAATACAAAATCATTGGTATTTAAGTTTGTTATCTCCCAGCCTTCTTGTCAAGCAGAGCTCCAGGTGGGCTGACCATTAGTCTTTCTGGTGATGCTTTACACGTGACATGTCTCTACCTTGCTGCTTTGGGGATTCTGTTGTAGCTCTAGCAGTTTGCCATTGTGTATGGGCATGGATTTCCAGTTCAGCGCCCCTGGAGTTTACTGAGTATCTTACATTTGTGGGTGTTACCATCAGATTTGGGGAGTCTTCAGTCATTGTTTCTTACATGTGCTTTTCTGCTTTTCCCTCGTCTTGATTTTTCCTTTGTGGGACTTTTGTAAAGTGTGTTGCTATCACACTGTCCCCCTTGGCTGTGTTCCCTTTTGCGATGCCTTTTTCCCATTTGCTCCCAAGATGCTGTGACTTTCATTTCTACAGCTTTGTTTTCACACAATTCTTTCTTCTGCTTGTTGGGGTTGGGTGGTAGAGCACAGTTGCTCCTAGCTGGTATTTCATTCTTTGAGCATATCTAAAATAGTTGTTTGAGGCGTATCTGTTTAATAAGTTCACTATCTGGACTTTGAAGACATGTGACATCAATTAAATTTGTTTCTTTGAATGAATCATTCTTTCATGTTCTATGATAATGGTGACCATTAGGCCACAGTCTGGGCCTAAGCTGGAAAGACTCAAATGCCTGAGAGCTGCAATGTGCAGGTTCTTCACCCTCAGTGGGATAACTGGAAGGCTGCGCTCAGTTAAGAAGGCCTCTTATGGCCTTCCATGGGGCTTGGAAGGGCTAGAAAAGAGGGCGTGCAGGTACTCATGAGCAGTTGTTGTGCAGAGCTAGCTCAGGGAGAGGAGTGATCTGGGAAAGGGTCTCTGTGGGGTAACCTTCAATGACAAGTTTGTCTAGGAACTAACATAACTCGAGTGGTGCCGTCTCTGCCTTGTCCCATGAGTTGAAACAGTCATGATCTCATTCACATTGAGGAGAGAGACCCTTCACTTCAAGGGTCCTGTTTCAACTCATGGGACACAGGATTGTAAGACAGGTATATAAACAAAACATTTACCGAAAATAGACCATAAAGAAATTCATTTGAAAACAATTCTTTGGAACACAAATATTTTACCACTTATTAAAAACAAAAGAAAGTTTTGGAGTAAAAGAGATGGCTTAGCAGTTCAAGAGCTTGCTGTGCATACATGGGGACCCAAATTTGCATCTCTAGCCCCCATGTAAAAATCCTGGTGTAATGGACTACATCATGTTCTTGTACTTCTATTGGTGGGAGGTGGAGACAGGTGGATCCTGAAGGCTTGCTGGCTAGATCTTCTAGGCAGTCAATGAGCTCCAGGTTCAATGAAAGATCCAGCTCAAAAACTAAAGTGGAGAGTGATGCAGGAAGACACAGAGGGTTGACTTCTGGTCTCTACAGCTATATGCACAGACACATGTACCCATATACTTGTGTGTGTGCGTGTACACGTGCATGTGTGCACATCCCCACCCCTACCCCCACCCCAGTATACTTATGGGATTACAGTGGGAATTACTTTTTGGCTGAATAGTAGGACACGGAGCATCTGTAGTGTTTTTTTAATTGCTTGATATTTTTGTTTTATAATCAACAGTGTTGAGAACAGTGTAAACAGGACAAAATGGCAGAATTATGTTTGAGGCCATTTATGAAATTGTTGAAGACTGTGCCCTAATCCAAAATTTCTTTTAACAGTGTTTCAGGAAATACAAGTCAGCAACTTAGACAGCAATTTTTAAACTCATTCTAACACAACTCAATCCAAAGACATACTGATTTGCTACTTATATGCTGAGGAATGCTGGTAGGAAAACATTGAAAGCTGTTGTTTTCTATAACTAATCCATTATGCTTCTGTAAGAGCAGTAAAGAGCTGAGGGGTTTCAAACTCGCCATTGGTGGTATGTGGTGTGATGACACTGTGTGTTCAGAACCAAAGCTGCAGTGACGTCAGCCATGTGATGACTGAGTGCTGCCAAGCTGTCCTGCGTTCATTATGCATTTTATTTTGAATTAATTTTTGATCATTACAAACCTTTCACTGTACCATGCCATATGTAGTTTTGACCCACAGTTTAAGCAGTGGTCCTGGTGGTATTCTGAAATCAGAAGCAACAGAAACCCAGTGTACAAGCCCTCTGGTGTGGCTGCTCCTAAGCACATGTTTAAGGAGACTTGGTGCTGAGTCATGAGGCCTTTGGTCAGACAGCATTCCTTTTATCACAGTCATCTTCTGGTTTTGTGCCTGCTGACTGTGTGATTCTAGCTGTACTCACAGAAGGAATAGGAAGGCACGAGTCTACTGCATTGGTGCCTTTTTATTTATTTATTTATTTATTTTTACTTAAATTGCAAAGATTTGGGACAAATACCATCAGTTCCTTCTATAAACACACACACACACAGACACACACACACACTCACACACTCACACTATCTCACACACTCTCGCACACAAACACCCACACACCCCCTCACACACACACACACACACACACACACACACACACTCTCTCTCTCACACACGATGAGGAGATAATGTCTTGTCTATCAGCTATAATCAGCCTAGTCAGGCAGTAGAAACCACAGCCTTCTCTGGACAGAGAGGGTTTGACATAAGAGCTGATGAGGGTGCAGGGTGTTGGCAGGTTCCCAGGAGGGTAGGAGGAGGAGTCTAGCTGCCCATTCCCTCCAGTGGCAGGCAGCT
Source organism: Rattus rattus (assembly GCF_011064425.1). Classification (NCBI taxonomy): domain Eukaryota; kingdom Metazoa; phylum Chordata; class Mammalia; order Rodentia; family Muridae; genus Rattus; species Rattus rattus. The sequence continues at coordinate 56,829,714 of NC_046159.1, forward strand.
GGACCAGCTGAGCTGGGATTGAAGAGTACTACCATCCAGGGCCAGGTCAAAGAATCCAGCAGAGAACAGAAACTAGAGCTTAAGAACTCAGTGTTGTCCCATGATGGGTGCTACCTGGGGCATATGTGGGGTGGGAGACCTGAATGAGCTGCGTACTGAGTTGTTTTTCTTTGAATAGTTCAGACATGACACCACACAGAATATGCTTTTACTGCAGATGTCTGGTTTGGTACAATATGGCCTCCTAGTTGCATTTTGCTCATGTATAGTTCACTTCATATGCAGATAACCATGTTGAGCACTACCATACAACTTCTTGAGAGAGGCCCAGAGCACATTTCAAGAGTAGTTTGGATTATAGTTGTTGTGTTATATCAGCTATAACACATCAGTCTATGAGGCACATCTCCAGTTATAACCCAGACAACCCGGAGGGTACATTGGTTAAGTATTGAGAGAAGTAGCCATGTGTTCTATATGGTTAGTGTTCACCAGTGCCAGCTGATCAGTAGTGACTAGTACTGCATCTAGGGTTCCAAGGTGAGTGTTATTTTCAGTCCTTCACTGTTGACTTGTTGGTGGTCTTACTTGAAGAGTGTGTGTGTGTGTGTGTGTGTGTGTGAGAGAGAGAGAGATAAAATGGTCATAATCTTTCTTACAGTTGTCTTACAGTTGGTAATGTTTTAGGTTTGCTTGGGTATAATGCTCTTCTTAAACCAGGAAGCCTAGGACAGGGGTAGAGTGAGTACAAATAAAGCAGCAGACTTTCCTCAAGCTTCAGAGTTGTTCCTGCCATCATCATTGACTGGCTGTTGCCTGCTTGCCTTGACTGAACTCCACACCAGCCATGTTTAGCTTAGTCCTCAGTGGCTTTATCTGCCCTCCAGGAAGCTCTTTTCTCCTCCTTGAGACCTACACATTTCCTAAGGATCCTACCTCGCTAGGCTTATACACTGAATTCTAGCTAGAGTCTGATCTCCCCAAGGCATGGAAGCCCCAAATCAGCACTTGAAATTAAAGCCAAGCATAGTGCAACTGACTGTGGCAGCCTCTGGGAAGGAAGTGTAGTGAAGTTAGTTAGGAGAATCCCTGTTTGAGCATCAGAGCAGAGCAGGTGCCTTCCTAGCAGGAGGCCCTGACCTAGCATCTCAGTACTTATTCTGCAGCAGTTGGTTGGAAGCAGGTGGGATCATCAGCAGGGTTTGGGACCAGGTCGAAGGAAGAGTTCTGATGACCAAAGCTAGACTTGGGAGTGTGGGGAAATGTCCTTTAAGAGAGCCAAGGACTGTGGCTGATGATGGACTTCTTCTTTATGCACAGTATGCAGTACCTCACACTCAGGCTCTGCCTCCCTGACAGCACTGCAAGGCTCCTTTATTTCATCTCCAAGGCCTTGTTCATTGAGATGATATCAACACTCTCCATTTTCCAGATATAAAACAATAAAATCGCCAGTGTGGTAGTGCACGCTGTTAATCCAGTGCTTGGGAGGTCAAAGCAGGGTAATCTATGTGTTTAAAATTAGTACCCCAAAGCAAGGACAATTCTTTGTTTCACTTACAGCCAGAGAAGTGCAACAGTGGACCCACAGTCATGGAATCCACTGGTCTTACCATGTTCCCCACTGTTCTGAAGCAGCTGGCCTTTAAAAGGGTGGAGTGGTCTTTTGAAAGCATAGTTACAATGGCAGTTAGATGGCAGCAGCCTAAAGGGCTGTGGCAGGATTTTCCAGAAAGAAGTATATACTTTGAGTCAGCATCCAATAAATATATGATAGCTTCTCCCTTAGTTAGGATCCATGGATCCAGGAATCAAGGGGTAGAAAAGGAAATACAGTTGTTCTCACTGTTAACCTTAGTGACCTACTAGAAAAAGTTTTACTTCCTGATCCTGTAACCTTAAGTTTTGCTGACTTAGAAGTTTTGGCCCCAGAAATGGGAAGGCTCCTGCAAGGAGCCATAACAAACATACCAATGAACTGGAAGCTTGGGCTTCTTCTGGCCATTTTGTGCTTCTGATGCTTGTAAGTCAACAGTCTAAGAAAGGAATAACAGTATTAAGAGGTATGATTGATCCAAAATACCAAGGAGAAATTGGACTGCTTCTCCATAATGGAGGTAAGAAAGATTATATCTGGTGTGCAAGAGATCCTTTAGGGTGTCTCTTGGTGTTACCATTGTTCTGTAATTAAAGAAATAGGAAACTACAACAACCTAGTCTAGGCAGAATGACAAAGGGCACTGACCCCTCAGGAATGAAGGTTTAAGTCACTCCTTTAGGAAAAGAGCCAAGACCTGTTAAGATGTTTGCTGAGGGTGGAGGAAATACAGAATGGGTAGTAGAGAAAGGTAGGTAGTTATAAGTACCTGCTAAGGCTACATGACCAGTTACAGAAATGAAGATTATAATTAACATGAATAATTGCTCTCTTTTGTTAAGAATGTGTTGTACATATATTTGTGTTTTCTCTCCTCAATTTCTTTATAATATAATATAATATAATATAATATAATATAATATCAGTTAAGAGAATATCATTGGTTATCAAATATTTAAGTTTGAGATACTAAAAGAATGTCCCTCAAGGGACATTGCCACCTATTCTAAATTTATAATGCTTTTGCAATTATATGAGAGATAGTTAAATAATGTTAGATGTAATTATGGCCTGGTTATTGTTTTTATTTGGAAATTAAGCATGACATAAGATTTGATTTTGTGTTAAGCTGACAAGGGTTGGACTTGTGATGGCTATTGTTGTCAACTTGACTACTTAACTATTAATTAAAACCCAAGTGGCTGGGCATAACTGTTCAGGATGTTTTCCTTTTTCTCTTCTCTTCTTTTTTTCTTTTCTTTTCTTTTCTTTCTTTTAAAAATAATTTATTTACATTCCAAATGTTGTCCTCCCTCCAGGTCCCCTCCCAGAGTTCTTCCCCTCACCCTCCCTCCCTTTTGCCTCTGAGAGGGTGTTCCCTTCTTACTTAAATCATTTGAAGTAGGAAGATTCACTCTTAATCTGGATTTTTGAGATGGGAAGATACACTTTTAATACAGATTTTTGAGGTGGGATTATCCACCTTAATCTGGGCCACACCTTCTGCTGGCAGCCTACATAAAGGACATGGAAGGAAGAGGCTTGCTCTTGCTCTTGCTAGCAAGTCCATCCCTTCACTGGCATTAGAGTTTATGGTTGGAAAGTCCAAGAATCCAGTAGTCATTTAGCTCAGAAGGCTTGCTCTCTTTAGTATGTACCACTAGGCAGAAGAAATAGGCTCTGATACCAGTGAAGGAATAAACTTTCCAGTGACAGTGAGGGTGAGCGGGCAGAGAGCAAGCTCCCTTCTTCTATGTCCTTATGTAGGTTCTAGCAAGGGAGTGCAGCTACTCAGATACCTTGACCAAAGTCCTCCTCTATTCGGGGAAGGTCGTCCTCTTCAACTGAGTGCAGCTTAAGGAAGGATGCCCATGAAGTGGTGAGCGGGGAAGGGGACACCTGCCTAGCCAGCCAGATCAGCTGAATCAACCCTGACGATCAATGGGGTGACAGATATCAAAGCCAGACCACCCTCGATGGCTCAGTGGTTGAGAGCACTGACTGCTCTTCCAGAGGTCCTGAGTTCAATTCCCAGCAACCACATGGTGGCTCACAACCATCTGTGATGGGATCAGATGCCCTCTTCTGGTGTGTCTGAAGACAGCAACAGTGTACTTATATAAATAAAATAAATCTTTTTTTTTATATTGGAATGGGTCTTACTGAGCCTGTGCAGTTTATTTTATAAGACGTACTAACAACACCTCAACTATGTTTTAGTTTATAAATGCTCTAGAACATGAAGAGATATCTTGTCTGTCCTTTTTTTTTTTTTTTTTTCCTTTCAATTCAGCTCAGTATAGAATGCACATCAGACTTCTGAGTGGGTGGAAACGAGTAAGAGCTTGCTTCCATGAGCACATGCCAGCATCCCTGCACTGCAGGATGTCCCAGGAAACCTGGCCTGGTTCCATACTGGCTGTCCTAGTGACTGAGTTGTTCCCTTTAACTTTAACTTCTGACTACTTAGAAAGACAAGCACAGTTTATCTTCCTGTTTAGTAGAGTAGGTGACAGGCTCAGGAGCTTGGGCCACCTCATGTAGACCCTGAGTGGTCCGTTTTAATCATGTCTACATGTTTTTACACATAGCTTCTATTTATGGCAAGTGACTGTTCTCATTCTTGCTAGTCTAAAACCAATTTAGGTTTTAAAAAGCGAAAGTAGATTAAAACCAAACAAACAAACCACACCAAAACAAAACAAAAAACCTCTACCAGACAAGACAGAGCACAAATTGGTAGCATCAACAGTGTAATGCCCACAGCGGAGTCTTTCCCTTCTTTGTTTGCTAATTCTATTTTTAACGTTATTTTTGAGTAGCTAATGCACTGAGATTGCCAAGTCAAGAACTTGGTAGGTTTACAGTAAAAAGGTACTGTTGCTTAAATATCGACCTGTGCTCAGATAAAGCACACTAAGCCAACAGGGTTCCACGTGGAGAGGTTTAATGAGAGAAGAGGAGGAGAGGAGAGGAGAGGAGAGGAGAATAGAGGAGAGGAGAGGAGAGGAGAGGAGAGGAGAGGAGAGACCTGTCATGAGCATGTGGAGGGAAGGGGGCAGGGATGAGGAGAGAAGGGACTGGGACAGAGGGGAAGAGAACAGAGAAGCAAGAGCAAGAGGGGGTAAGAGAAATGAAGAACAAAGGGAGCAAGAGGGAGAGGAGGGGGCAAGCAACTCCTTTTATAGTCAGGCACAGCTGGCTGTTGCTAGGCAACTGTGGGGCGGAGCATACCTGGCTGTTCCCAGGTAGCTGTGAGGGTGAGCTTAGACAGAATACCAACAGGTACTCTACCCAAGTCCTCCAGGTGCCTGACTCCCTGCTTTGGGAAAAGATCAACATTTACTTCTTTTGTTTTCATCTAGTGGCCAGTTGGTGATAATGGAGAAAATATCCTATTTAACGTTCCCCATTTGTTTTACCCAGATCAGCTCTTTACTGCAGGCCTCACTCTCCTCGCCTTGCAGAGTTACCTTCTTGCCCTGGCTGGCTTGGGTGGGTTTGTGGTGGCCAGGATGGCTCCTTTCATACCCTGCTGCTCTGCCCTGGGCATATTACCTCCTTACAGATCCTTAGCAGTGTTTCACAATGCTGTGGATGTGATGCCATAGGCTGTAAAGGGCAGGAGGTACCAGCAGAGGCTTAACACCAGTACCCACTGCATCTTCTGGTGAAGTACTAGGGGAAGGATGGGACTGTGGGTGTGTCTGCTCAGTACTATAAAATAGGTGTTTTCTCCACAGTGCTGTGGTCATTCCCTCAAGTGTCTTCAGCAGAAGGAGCAAGGAGGAGGGGGTACTGGCAGCTTCTACATAGGCCTCATTGGCTACACCTGAGACATGTGAGCATCTCTGAGCTGGATTGATTTGAGCTAGATTTCAAAGCCTTCCTCACAGTGGCTAGAGGGCTGTCTTTTGAGATGGAAGCTTCTACCTCCTGCAGACTGTCTTACGAGCTTTTATGGTAGAGGTGCACAGATGCAATGGAGACAGGCTGCCAGGGAGTATCCAGCTGGACCATGGAAAATGCCAGAAAAGACCCAGGCAGATGTCTGCTTTGAAAAGCCTCAACTGTCATTGACTTGCATAGCTCAGAAGAGGAAACAGAAGTGGTGTGATGTAGCCATGACTAAGGCAGTTTGGGCACTGGAGTAAGGCAGGCCCTGCTGCCTGGAGGCTTACTCATAGGCCTGTTTCCTCTTCAGGGTTGCCCAGAGGGAGGAAGAGCCAGGGAATGCCTTCCAAAGCACTTCTTGTGGAGAGATGGTGGTCTAGCTTGCTGTAAGAAGACAAAAGGGTCTGCCCTCCCCTGCAACTGGGTCAGAGGGAATAGCTGGACATGGGCCAAGGGGTCAGAAGTAGAGATGGGTTAACTGACGTCTGTAGGAAGATGCTGATCCAGAGAGGATCCCATGCTTTCTGAGCTAAGTGTTTATGCTGCTATCCCCTGGTTCTTCCGGTGCCCACCTAGCTCATCCATCTTTCTGCCTTTCTGTCATCTTGTCACAACCTATCCTCAACTTCTGTCCCACTCAAGTCTCCAGCCTGTGGAGCGGAGACCAGAGGCCAACAGTGTTAGGAGCCCTGTTGTCCCAAGCAGTGAAGGGCAGGACACTGCTAAGAAGGTGGAGACTGGGCAGGGAGGAGTACAGCAAATGGGAAACAGGCATGGGCTCTGGAGTGGCTGTAGGAAGAGAGGATGAAGGGCCTAGAGGCTGGACTTTGGTGATCACAGCCGTTCACATGGTCAGTGCTTCTGTGGCTTCATGTGCTCATGGAGTAAGCAGCTCCCACAAGGCAGTGCACAACAAGGCGATGATTAATTGCCCCTTTTAAATTGTAATTATGTCACTCACCAGAACCTGTGAACACTAATTCTTGATCTGCAGAGGGAGTAATTGGATAATGAAGGGCTGCCTGTTTGCTGGGCGCTGTTCTTGTCCTTGCATTCTCACCATGCCAGGCCCTTCTGTCTCTAGTCTTTGGATGTCGCTCACATCCCTGGAGGTTTCAGTGCCTATTCAAGCCTCCTGACTGTTGCTGCCTGGCACTGCCATCCACTGATGGCAAGTGAGGCTGAGGTTGTATGTGCCAGAGGAGAGGAAGCCAGTCGCTTGGGAACCCATCTGATGCTGCTAAGTTTTCTTCAAGCAACAAAACCTGCCGTGGTCAACTCCATCCAGAGAGCCAGAAGCCTTTCTTGGAAGCATGAAAAGCTTATGTGGGGCAAGAGGACAGCTGAAGAAGCACACCTTGAAGGGGACAGGCACCAGTCAGCAGGCAGACCACAGCACCACAGTGTGAGAACAAACTTCCATGCATTCAGCCTTCTCACACTTGGCCAGTTCAGGCTACTTGATCCAGACACAGAGACAACTTGACAGTGGGCACTTCAGCTGTCTGTCCAGCAGTTCAGGCGTTATGAGGGAAATGGTTCTCTTCCTGTACTTCATCTCTCACTACCAATGGGCTTTTAACCAGAGAGCGGAGGATGCTAGCAGGCAGTTATTGCATAGGCCCTGTTGGTTCCACCCCCAGCCTTGGGGGTAGTCACCTCTAATTTCCTGTCACATGGCGAAGTGTTCTCTTCTCCACAGGAAGTGAGCTCACAGGTAGAAAGACCAGCACCAAATGGGTCTGAAAGTTCTTCCTCTCTCTGGGCTCACATTTCAGTCCCCCTCGTCAGTTGACATTGTATTTGCTGAACTTAGACTATAAGAATGCACAAGTCACATTCTTCAGGTTGGGTACCCCAAATGTCCATTTGATCCCCCTGGACACCCTGTTTCACTCCCTACAATAATCATATGCACAAGCTCTGACATCACTGGTTTGTGTCTCTGCCTCCCTCTGTTTTATTGATCTATTAGTGATAGTGAAATTCATTGTCAAGGAGTCTATCTTTTGAGCCATGGTGTGCACAGTCACAGTAATGAGCACTGGCACCACAGTTCTTACTTTGGTGTGGAGTAATACACCACCTTTCCTTTTGTTAATTTCCAACATGTAGTGTATTATTGGTCTTAGTTACATGTTGTATGTTAAGTCCTCTAAATCTTTTTGGCTTATAAGTAAAAGTTCATTCAGACCCTTAATCACATCTCCCCTGTCCCTGTCTCTCAGCCCCAGTAGCCATTTTACTCTTTTTCATTGTCTATTCCAGATTCTGCATGTGAGTGAGAGCGGGTAATACTCATCTTTCTTTGACTGGCGTATTTCACTAAAATCCTTCATATAATCACCTCACTTGGTATATCATCCTTTTATAATACAAACTCTAGAACTCATGTCACTTGAGAACACTAAGGCATGTGTGACAAGCCCACAGCTGACACAGTGGTAAAGAATGAAAGCTTTTCCTAGAAAAAACTATATGGTTGCCCACTGTACTTCACTATTTCTATACAGCACAGTACTAGAAATACTAGCCATGGCACATAGGCAAGGAAAAGGAAGACATCCACACATAAAAGGATGTCAGTAGAATCTCTACACTTGAAATGACAACATTCATAGACAGTCCTTAATGACCTCAGACAGTGTTGGAACCAACAAATTTAGTAAAACAACAGGACCAGATGTGAGCATACGCAATCACTGTGTTTCTGTATGTTTACAGCGAACTATCTAAAAGGCCATTTGCAAAGTCCTTAGCTTTAAATTTTGAGAACTTTTTGCAGGATTGAAACTTTTTTGCCTTGAGTTTCTTAGACTTTTTTCTTGCTGTTATTGCTGTTTTTTAAAGTCCTGGAGCCTCTTGGCCTTTTTTGTTTGGTTGTTTGTTTTGTTGTTTTTTAAATCAGCAGCTGTCACAATAGCTGTGGGCACAGAGGAGACTGGGACTGCAGTCACACGTGTAGGCTTATCAGTATGGATGTGGTGTTGGACATAAGTTGAGATCCGTGATCTTCACCTTGTAGGTAAAGTATAAATTGTCGTGGAGCTGGAGAATTGTCACTCAGTAATGGTGTAGCTTTCGTAAACTACACATATGCATGCACAAGCACATACTGTTACCCTATGTGACCTGATGGAGCGACGTTGATGCTACTTGTATAAAACAGAGTGCTGTGGTTCTGAACAGTAAGACCCGTGATGTAGTGAGCACCTGTGTCTGTCGCTCCCTACCATATTGTGTCTCACTGAGCTGCCCAGTGTGTTCTTTCTGCCCACTCAAGAAAAGATGGTGTGGTAAGCTGTTAGGTGTCTACAGTACATATGTCTTGTGTTTGCTGTGCCTTTCAATTGTGTTCAATGCTCAGACAGAGTGACTGACTCATACTTTCATGGTTTGTGCCAGTGTGCTGTGATGCCCAGTGAGTGATGGGATTGCCCAGCAGCACATTTCTCAGAGTAGTTCCCATCATTAGTCAGCACAGGACTCATCATTGTTCTCTTTGTCTCTCCTGGAAGACACAGAGCCTTGTAACAAGTCTTAAAAAAGGGCCAACAGGGAGCTCCTGGGATAGCCTGTGGGATGCATGTCCTACAGAAAAGCTAGCTGTGGATTCCCTTCACATCCATGCATGGTCCAAGCTTTTCTTCTCCATTTTCCCCTGCCTGAGTAACCCAGACTTCTCCCATTGGCACCTTTAGACAGTTGAGTTTCTTTTCTGCTCTCCTGGTGAGCGAGGGCCTTTTCTCTGCTTCCATTGTACTCCCAATGCTTCCCAAAGCCTTGCTTTGTCTTGTCCCCGGGGCAGCCCCCATTGGCAGATTTCATTCTCTTCCCCAGCCTATCTCCCTCCCTTTAAATAACCTCGCCCTCCCAAAGCCATTTCCTTCTTTCCAAAATTATATCTTTTCTGTGTGAAGAACTTCCCTTAACAGTTGTGTAGATCTTCTGGGAGCAGCCTCTTCTTTCCTTTTACTTGAACTTCATTTCTACTTTTGGTTTCCACTTTTGGTTACCTTCTGGAGTCAGACTTCTGGTGGTTAACAATTCTTTTATTCCAGTACTTAGGAAATGCGCTGTCCCTTTCTGCTGCTCTCTAGGGTTCCTGCTGGAAACCCATCATCCTTTGTCCCGCCTTTCAGGGATAGCAGAGCATTTCTCTCTAGCCACTTTCAACAATTTTTCTTTCCCTTTAATCTTCATAAATTTGTTTACAGTTTCTTTGAGAGTTCCTTTGAAGCCTGGTGTGCGGGGTGCTCTTCCTTTGTGTTACTCAGCTCTTAAATTTGTAGGACTTTTACTTGCAAACTGAGAAATTTTAAACAGTTACTTGAGCAAAATTTTAATGAAACTTTTCTCCTTCCCTTTGGAATTGTAATGTACCTCCTACATTTTTGTTGTAAAATATTGTTTTCAAAAATTATAATTCATATGTATACATACGTGTATATGGATCGTTTGTAGAAGTTTATGTTGTCTAAGATTAGTACAGACTTTGTTGGGTTTGGTGGCATGTTCCTATGATCCTAGCAGTAGGAGACTGAGCTGGAAGGATTTTAAGTGTGAAGCCAGCCCATCTCAAAGACCAACCACAGCAGGAGAGGGAGAGGAAGATGGATCAGTATACCCCACAGGCACCTCTTCTTTTTGCTTGGTCACTTATCTATCTAGATTGCTCTATTAAGTAATGCTTTCAATTATGACTCTACAGTTGGGCCTTGTGAATCTTATCTGTTCTGATCTGAAAATCTACTTTATTCTTGCAGGCAATGTATACAACTTACAGGCTGTCTGAATGCACTAGCTCTTTGAGGAGTCTCCTCCTGCCTTCTGATGTCTAGCTTGGCCAGTGAGATCTTAGACACAGCATCCATCCTCCTACTGTGGGCACTCCCATAGCAAACATCACCTTCTACGGTCTCTGTTGAGTGATCAGAAGCCAGGGGGATTGTTTACTAATCTAAACAATGATTTTACTAGATAGAGCTAATAAGTCAATCAGCAGATAGTCCATGTAGGTTTGGACTGTGGGAAGCTACCAGGAGACATATACTTGACCTGGCCTTTAGGACTCTGGTCTTGCTTATTATTTTTTTTAATTATTTATTTATTTGTTTGTTTTGCTTATTATTACTATTAGGCTACTTTTTTTTTTTTTTTTTGACTGAACATACTCTTGTCACTTTCAGCTCTACAGTCCTGCCCTGTCAGGGGTATATATGGTTTTACCTTGTGGTGAATCTACCCATTTCTTGCTCACAGCAGCTGGTGGTATGATGAAAAGATGTAGATGGACTTTAAGTGCTAAGATATCAGCTGAGTCCTCCCTAGTTCTGAAGTTCATTAGGTGTGGCCCTGCCAACAGTGATATGTTTTGTAAAGCCAAGGATGTGTTTTGTAGAGCATGGTGGTGGGAGGGTTGCCTCAGAGGGTGCAGGTTCCAGCCACAGGACGAGTCTAGTGTAGAATAGAGTTTATTTAGGAGCATAGGAAGGGGAGTTGAGAAGGGAGTAGAGACGAGAAAGAAAGGGGACAGAGAAGAACAGAGGGGGAAGAGGGGGAGAGCGAGAGCAGGAGGAGAGGCCAGGCAGAACACATGGGCTGGGGCGGGGTGGGGGAGATGAGAAAGAGGGCAGAGAGAGCTAAGAAGGACCAAACAGTCCCATTTATAGCAAGTGAGGCCTACCTTGGGTGAAGCCTGAAGGAATGCTAGGGTGGTAACAGACCGGGTGCTCATCCTTTTCACTTCAGTTTTTCTCATGTGAAATGAACTCAGAAGTGCCAGCCAGGGGGTTATCCAGCAATAAATCAAGATGTCACAGATCTAGAGCTGGCAAGCAGGTGGCCTTCAGCAGATCCTGTTCTTTCTCCATGTCTTTCTGAAGCTTGAGAATTTCCCTTCCTGGCTGGGTTAGGAGTTGAGTGAAACACACTTGCCCACATTTGTTTGCTGGTGTATTACAACAGAGGAAGGAGAAAGAAGTTACTCATTAAAGATTCTACTAGAAATTTAAGAAGTCAGGTTTGGTATAACTCTTTGCATCAGAGCTTCATTGTCAAGCTTTTTGTCTTGGTGTCATCGTACAAAAGCGTCCTGTGAGCCCGTCCCCCAGGTGTTATGTATTGTTAGGCCTTATGTGAAGAGCAGCACAGGAAGTGAACGGTCTCCAGCTTTAGCCATACTGAATGTTCATTAAGTCCAGCGCACGCCTCTCGGCTTCTCATCTCCAGAGAGTACCTCTAAGAGAGTCCAACTTCTTCTGTTCTGGCTTGTCACTTACAGTCACGGGATCTATTAGGACATGCCTATGCATGTGTGCAAGTATGTATATCATGTTTGTGTGCCAGTGCATGCCTGGTGAGGAGGAGTACAGGTGAGAACTTACTTGTGGGTGGTTAGGTATGGGCTTCCCTGCAGCTAGATGGTGCCTATGTGTCTCTTCCCTCTTGTTTCTCACTTGTCAGGGACACACTGTTCTGTCTGCTCCTTCATTTGCCTGCACCCCCTTCTTTCCCTTTCCTTAAGTATATAATCCTATATATTTCTGGCTGAATATTTTACCATCTTCTTAGAATGGCTTAGAAATTTTTAGAGGGAAGTCCTTTGAGGAGAGCCATAGTCTCCAGAATACCCTGGACTGACTGTTGAGACACTCTGTGCCCTCCGATGAGCATGTTGTGGGGTGTTCCTATGGGCAAGGCTGGGTTCGGTAGCATGGGGACGTCTGAATCCTCCCAATAGTGTGTTAAGAGAGTTTTCTGTGGGAGAATCCCCTGACTTTTCCCCTTTCTTGGCCTCCCTGTGTGGCCAGTGAGGAGCTTGCCTTTGTGCATACTATGCTGAGGACGCACTCCGGATATGTGCAACCTTGGGCAGTAGGGCCAGGAGTCCCTTTGAACTTAACTACAAGCAACCCAAAGAAAGTGTTCTCAGACACTTTACTCTTCCTGCCATTTCCCTTTCTTTGCTCTTAGTGTTTGTCAGACACTCTGTGGGTAAGTTCTTCCCTCTTGGCTTCTTCGCTGGAAGGCAGAATGGTATGGTGGGCCCTTAGCTTAGCTTCTCAGGACTCTGCCGGGTGTACAGGAGAAGGAGGTAGCAGATAGACAATCAGAGAAAATCTCCCATTCCTAATTCCCTTGTTACAAATGTTAAGGATACCAGTGGTGATTAGATAGAGGCAAGGGCAGGAGAGGATTGGTGAAAGAAAGCAGGAATAAATGGGTCTGCCTAGGATGGTAGAATGGGGCAGGAAAACAGTATTCAGAAGTTGGTGTTACCTGAATGTTCTTGGTCTGAGGAGGTGATCTGTAGGTCTCTGTCTGGTAGCTCATCCCCTTGCTTGTGGGCAGAAAATGGAGAGTGCCAGGGATGACCTGAGACTGAGTCTACTTTAGGCTTCAGGACTTTTATTTACCTTAAGCTCTTTCTTTTTTTTTTTTTTTTTTTTTTTTTTTTGGTTCTTTTTTTTGAGCTGGGGATCAACCCAGGGCCTTGCCTAGGCAAGCGCCACCACTGAGCTAAATCCCCAACCCCTTAAGCTCTTTTCTTTATTCACAAACAGTAAATATGGTATGTGCTTTCAAGCATAATACACTGTTTTAAGATTTTGTTTGAAGCCAGGTAAAGGTGCTGCGTGCTTTTAATCCAGCACTTGGGAGGTAGAGGCAAGTGGATCTCTGTGAGTGTGAGGCCACTGGCGTACAGAGTGAGTTCCAGGACAGCCAGGACTACAGAAAGAAAGCCTGTTTCATGGTGGTGATAAAACTTATGTTTAATACCCCACCACCACCATGTGTGTGCCTCTCTGTGTGTGTATATCTGTGTGTAGGTGCCCACAGAGGACAGAGGCATCAGATGCCTTGGAGCTGGAGTTCAGAGCTGCTGGAGGTAGATACTAGGAATTGAACTTAGATCCTATGGAATATCGTTGCATGCTCGTAACTGCTGAGTCTCTCTTCATATCCCATTAAGCACCCTTTGAAATGCCCGGAAGTTCTTAAATAAGAAGTGGAGGTCTGTCTATGTACTCCCTTCCTCCCCAGGGTCATTCCTAGGATGGCTTGGAAGGATGGATTCATTCTGGACTTGTTTTTACCATGTGAGATCCACCACCAGGGCCCTCTGTCCCTGCCTTTCTGATGCCAGAGGTGGTGCAGTTACTTGGGAAGGGACAGGAGGGAAAGTGGCAGGGTGACCCATGTTTGTGCCTGCTGCCTTTGTCAGAGGCTGTTGGGAAGAGAACACTTTTCTAGCTGTGCTCTTTCCTCTCACGCCTATGCTGCTAATGTGCATTTAATAACATTTCCCTTTCTTAACAAATGCTTTATAGTTTAAATCACAAAGTTGTAGCAGAGGGAATGACAGGAAACCCAGGTAGCCTGCAGGTGGCAGAGGAGCTGAGCTCAGAGTGACAGTGCAGAGGGTCCCCTGCTCCAGTGTAAGACTTGGGGGCCACTCAAAAGTGAGGTTCCTGCTTCCTCTGCATAGACAAGTTAAAGAGAGCTGGTTCTTGGAGTGACTTTTATTTTTGTGTATTTAGAGAGTAAAGGAGAGAGTGAGCCCAGGAAATCCCTGTGTTGTTCAGACAACAGAAAGTGGTTTAGTGGAAAGAGCTTGGACTTGCCAAGGTCACCTGAGCGATTGGATCTGGACGCTAGTGTTTCCCAGAGTGCATGCTGTTCTCATCGCCTTGCTTTCTTTCACAGCTACTGCAGTCACAGGCCAGTGGTTTTCAAGTTCCCACACAGCACTGATGTCTGTTAGAGTGTGCTCAAAGTCCATGGCTAAGCTGCCCACTGAAATCTTTTGGTTTTGTTTTTAAAGATTATTTTTATATGCCTCTGTGTGTGTGTGTGTGTGTGTGTGTGTGTGTGTGTGTGTGTATGTGTGTGTTATCTCCCACATGCATGTAGTACCAGCAGAAGTCAGAAGAGGACCCCCTGGAACCAGAGTTACGCAAGGTCACGAGCTGCCACGTGGGTTCCATAAACTGAACCTGGGTCTTCTGCAAGAGCATCAAGTGTTTTAACTGCAGTGCCGTCTTTCCCTCTCCTCCTGTGGACTTCTACCAACAAAGGGAGGATCGTTGAGGTTTGCAAAAGACTGCTCAGCCATTACACACAGTTGCTTGGTGATTTTACACAGGACTCAGGCATGGCCAGCACCGTTCCACTCTGTGTGGCTCCCAGTGCTTGAGTCTAGACTGAAGAGATTTCTAGTTTTGAACAATCCAGGTTCTTTTGTTCCATAGGTAGTTGTTCCCATACCCTCAGACATGAGTTTCTTAGATTAAAAGGAAGCTGCCCAAGTCCCAAGGGCTGGTTAGATGTCCTGGTCCTGATTTCATCATTAACATTGTCATTTCCTCTCCTGAGTCCCCGAAGACATAGTCATCTCTGAGTCTGTAGCATTGGGCCAGGAACTTGGTGAGAACTCATAAAACAGGCACTGGGTGGCTGAAAGAGTCCTGTTCCTCACTGTCTTCGCTCCACAGGTAGGTGTAGTAGGGTTGTAAAATACACACACAATAGAGCCAGAGGGAAGGTCATGAGACTGAGTGAATGCTAGGCCCGAAGTTGTACAGGCTGTAGGAGTTTGTACCTGTGTCATGTAGCTCATTGTTTTTTTAAAGGGTCTGTTCATGTCCACAGTGTTTAGCTAATGAAATATGGTTCATTTTGCCTTGTCTGAAATTGTCCAAAGAGGCAGGACCAAAACCAATGCCAGCCAAGTTGTACTGACTTGAGACTCAGAGGAAGTGGTAGCCCTTCTGGTCTTGCCTTCCATCTTCTTATGCAAGGCCCTGTGAAAGCACCACAGTATAGCCACAGCACATTTGGTAGGTGCCAGACCGCTGTACTTTTCTACCTTATATCATTTCCCCTTCCAAGCAGCAAAAGTAGATAAACACCAGGACTGTGGTTCTGAGGGAGAAAGATACTATAGATTCTTGGCCCCTGTCTTTCAAGTGTACATGTACAGTATACCATTTGTAAACAGCCTTTCTCTTTGCAAATGAGAGAGAGAGGGGGAGAGAGAGAGAGAGAGAGAGAGAGAGAGAGAGAGAGAGAGAGAGAAACATGCGTATGTACCACAGTGAGTACCTGACAGAGAACAATTTACGGGAATTGGTTCTTGGTTCTACTGTGTGTATTATATATTCATTTTAGGAAGTCTTGGACATTTTTTGTTTCTGCCTTGACACAGTAGTCATTTGGTATAGAGTTGTTCAGTTTCCATGAGTTTTTAAGCTTCCTGTTGTTGTTGAAATCCAGCTTTAATTTGCGATGGTCTGGTAGGATACAGGGGATTATTTCAACTTTCTAGTATTTGTTGAGACTTGCTTTGTGGCTGAGTATGTGATCAATTTTGATAATGTTCCATGAGGCGCTGAGAAGATGGTGTGTTCTTTTTTTGTTTGGGTAAAATATTCTGTAGATATGTTATGTCCATTTGGTTCACAACTCTGTTACCTCTATTATTTCTCTGTTAGCTTTTGTCCGGATGACCTGCCCGTTGGTAAGAAGTCTTCCACTATCAGTGTGTAAGGGCTGATGTGTGATTTAAGCTTTACTAGTGTTTCCTTTGCAAATGTGGATGCCCTTGCATTTGGTGCAAAGATGTTAAGCATAGAAAGATTATCTTAGTAGATTTTTCCTTTGACGAGTATGAAGTATCCTTCCCTATTTCTTGGATTAATTTTGGTTTGAAGACTATTTCATTAGATATTAGTATGGGTACTCTAGCTTGTTTCTTAGGTTCATTTGCTTGGAAAATTCTTTTTCCATGCCTTTACTCTGAGGTAATGTCTGTCTTTGATGTTGATGTGTGTTTCTTGTATGCAGCAGAAGAATGGATCCTCGTTTCACATCCATTCTCTTAGTCTGTGACTTTTCATTTGGGAATTGAGTCCAATAATACTGAGAGATATCAGTGACCAGTGATTGTTGTCTCCTGTGTTATTTTGTTGTTGTTGTTGTTGGTGGTGGTGGTGGTGGTGGTGGTGGTGGTGGTGGTGGTGGTGGTGGTGTTTCCCTTCTTTTGGTTTTGCTGGTGTGAGATTATTTCCTGTATTTTTATAGGTGTAGATTACCTTAGGGTGGAGTTTTCCTTCTAGTACCTTCTGTAGGGCTGAATTTGTGGATAGATATTCTTTAAATTTGACTTTATGCCATCTCTTGTTTCTCCATCTATGGTGATTGAAAGTTTTTCTGGGTATAGTAGTCTGGGCTGGTGTCTGGGGTTTCTTAAAGTCTGCAGGACATCTGTCTAGGCCCTTTTGGTTTTAATTTTGGTAGGTCTGTCTTTATATGTTGCTTGACTTTTTTCCCTTATAGCTTTTAATTTTCTTTCTTTGTTCTATATGTTTAGTGTTTTGATTATTATGTGGAGAGGGGACTTTCTTTTTTTGATCCAATCTATTTGGAGGTCTATAAGCTTCTTGTTTGTACCTTTTTAGGCATGTCCCTCTTTAGGTTAGAAATTTTTTCTTGTATGATTTTGTTGATTTTGATCCAGTTTTGGAACTGGATTCTTCTCTTTCTTTTATTCCTATTATTTCTTTTTATAGTGTTCCAGATTTTCCAAATGTTTTGTGTTAGGAATTTTTTAGATTTAAGATTTTCTTTGATTGATAGATCTATTTCTTTTATCATATCTCCAACACCCGAGAGTTTCTATTCCATCTCTTGTATTCTATTGGTGATCCTTGCATCTGTCGTTCCTGTTAGCTTCCCTTGATTTTCTATTTCCAGAACTCCCTTGGTTCACGTTTTCTTTATTGCTCCTATTTCTTTTTTCAGGTCTTGAACACTTTTGTTTGTTTCCTTCATATGCTTGTTTTTTTTTCTTGGCTTTCTTGGATTTTTTTTAAAGGGATTAATTCACTTCTTTTTCCGGGCCTCTGTTATGTTTTAAAATTTGATTTAAGGTAGTTTGCTTGTGCTTCAGCTGTGGTGGAATATTCAAGACTTGCTGTAGTCGATAGCTAGACTCTGGTGGTGACAGATGGCCTTGGTTGTTGTGTTCCTAAGCTGGCATCTAGCATCTATGTTTGGGGTGATTATAGGTCTGGGAACTGATTTCTGAGTGTCTTTGTTGGATGGTCGCTTTGTCTTTGGTTTCTGTTTCTTCTTTCGTCTTCTGGCTGGAGTGACCTGTGCTTGCAGAGAGGGTCTCCACAAGAGTTGAGGGATGAACTTCTGGTAGCTGGCATAGCCTCTGGTTCAGCCAGGGGTCCTCTACTGGAGTTGGGACATGGAGCCTTGGATGTCAGCTTGGCCTCTGGTGGAGCAAGAGGTTTCTGCTGGAGTTGTAGGCCAGGATGTGGAGATGAGGAGAGGCAAGGCTGTCACCAGCAGGCTGGGTAGGCACTAAGGCAGTGGGGGAAATTCTCTAGGCGAGGTACTTATCCAGGCTTCAAGCAGCAAGTGTGGCCTCTGGTGGAGCAGAGGGTGTCCTTTGTTATTTTCTTTGGGTTAAATACCTAATCATGGAATTTCTTATTCACTCTCTAAGAAAGATCTCCAGAAAAAAATCAACTTAAGTCAATGTATTTGTTTCCTAGAACTGTTGTAACAAGTACCACAAACCAAGTGGCTTAAAATAAGTAAAAATCTATTGTGTGGTAATTGTAAAAGTTAGAAGTTTGGGGTCTGGAGAGATAGCTCAGTGGTTAAGACCACTAGCTGCTTTTCCAGAAGACCCAAGTTTGATTCCAGGCCCCCTGTGAAAGCTTATAACTGTAAATCCGGCCTAGGGGATCTGATCCCCTTGTCTGGCCTTCATGGACACCGGTATGAATATGGTGCATAGAAAATATATGCAGGCATACACACACACACACACACACACACACACACACACACACACACACACACACACACAGAGAGAGAGAGAGAGAGAGAGAGAGAGAGAGAGAGAGAGAGAGAGAGACCTTTTAGGACCCCTCTGTTCTTTTGGAAGCCTTAGACATTCCTTGGCCCTTCCCATGTCTTTACACCCATTCTTCAAGTACTGTGTGTATGACCCCCCCACATTTTGTCTGTTTTATCAGGACCATACTGGGTTGGGGTTTATCCTACTGACCTAATTTTTACTTGATACCCCATGCAAACAGCTTAGCTTCAAATAAGGTCACATTCTAGGAGTAATGGGAGTAGAACTTCCAATTTTTCAGGGCCACAATCCAGACCCCAATAGTTGGAAATAATATGGCTGACTTGTATTTTAATCTGACAATATGGATAGTGGCTTTAAGGGAGAGAGAGAGAGGCTAGAGGTCAAGGAAAGTGGGAAGCTGGCTGTACAAGGGCCTGGCCTGTAGAAACCAGAGTGGACTCGAGAAGAGACGATTAAGAAGATGCCCAGTGGGTTCGGTCCCCAGCTCCGAAAAAAAGAACCAAGAAAAAAAAAAAAAAAAAAAGAAGATGCCCAGTAAACAGAATGATAGAGCTCCGTGGCCATAGTGTATGAGGGTGAGAACAGCCATGGTCTGTGTAAATGGCATGATGAACACAACCAGTTCTCAGGTTCCATCCCCACGTCCAATTAGAACAAGAGCGAAGGTGGGGGCGGCAGCACAGTGAAGCTCTGACGGCAGGGCTGATTGCTTAGGGGACTCTGGCCAGTGGCTGGCTGCACTTCACATCTGCCTCAAAGGGAACCCTAGTCCTAACCCCTGTGGGGTTCCAAGAGAACAGAGAATGGAAGGACTGGAGACGTGGCTCAGTCAGAAAGTACGAAAAGACTCCTTAGACGTCTCCTTGAGACAGCTTGTCACATGACAGCTTGCTGTGTTGGTGGGGGCAAAATGGGCAGACAACAGTCCATCTCCCAAGTCTTGGGGGATGCCCTACCACTTTCACCCTGTCTGTTTTCAGAAGTGAGACCATAAGTCCAGCCAGCAGTCAGAGAGGAAGCTGCTATCAAAGGTGTGTTAACCAGTGCTTAGTCTGAACACTGAGATGCAGATGATGGAAATGCATGGAGAAGACGCAGATCACTGGGGCTTTTTTTTAGCAGGCTATGGAAAAGAGAGGGGGGAGAGATGGGAGAGATGAGAGGGAGGAGAAAGAGAGAGTAGGAAAGGGGGAGAGAAAAATGATAGGTTGTGTGAAAGAATCACTCTAAGCCCAGGGCACTGGAAGCCACAGGACAGAGCTGACAGAAGCTGCAGGAGGAACTGTCTCTTCAGAGTTCCAAAATGAGAACAAAATTTGATTCTGCAGGAAACAGTTATTCTAGAAAAGAAATCTGAGAACATTCCATGGCTCAGCTGTGAATAATACTGGCTCAGTCATAGCATGCTGTATCCTGCAAGTGATGAGGGCTATAGACATTGGAGAGGCATCTGTAAAAGTCAGTAACTGGCAGGATTAGAAACATGGAGTGTGTTGTTTGATTTTAATAGGAAATACTTGCTGAAGAGATAGGATCAAAATGTAAAGTGCTCTCCTATCTTGGATTCTGGAACACCAATGATAACAAAATGATGGCAGTGGGTAAGCTTGGGCTTAATAGACTTTGGTGGTGAAGTAAACTCAGTATGTCAGAGGAACCCTGCTATTGTAAGATTCTACCTCACGTTAGGAATGTGTACATACTCCACGGTGTCTTTACAACTCTTTATGTAAGTCTACAAGTATCTCTCACCAGAAAGCTTACTTAAAGAGAGAGGTACACACAGGATGAAGGTGTTTCTGTATTAATGCTGTCAAGCAACTAAAAAGGATGGTAGGTACCTCTCAGGCTCCTGAACACAAGAGGGGCAGGCTGGTCCTGAGCGAGCCTGGCTCAGCTGTGGACACCTCAAGCCTAAGTGTCCGGGCATATCAGATGTCCTTATAGGCAGGACTTCTAGTCTGAGACAGAGTGTCAGGCACCAGCTCATGGATAATTGGTCAGGAGCAGATGGGCTGTGTCTGTGGGAAATGAGAAGAGGAATTAAGACAACGCTAATGAGGACAAAAAACATTGGTGGGGGATGCTGTTCTTGCTGCTTGGTTTTTATTGCAAATTGTGCAGGCATACCTTTTCCCTGTGCTTTGTTCTGCTGTTTTTGTTTGCTTGTTTGTTTACAACTAAGGGTTTGTATCAGGCTACATCAGCAAATTTATCAGTAGTGCTTTCTCACTAATGTATGCTTGCTACCTATCTTTGTGTCATGTGGTGATTCCCATAGTATTTCAAGCTTTCTCATGAGTATTGTATCTTTTATGTTGACCTGTGATATCATGGTTGTAATTATTTTGGACTATGTCTGCATAAATCTGAATCTAATCAGTAGGTATTATATCACACTGCCTCCTGCTTTTCAGCCTTCCCTATTTCCTAAGATACAACAGTATTAGGGCAGTTATGACGTAGCCTTTATGTGTTCAGTCAAATACTAGATATGATTAAGCTTAGAGAAGAAAGATGTTGGATGCTGTGATGGGCCAAAGGCAAGACCTGGAAACAAACAAGCAAATTGTGAATGGTGAGAAGTGACTGGTGCTAGACAGGGACACAGGAGGAGGAGTGTGGAGCAGCCTTGCTGCTGATGTGGAGAAAGTGTTAGTGGATAGATGGAAGCTCAAACCACCCACAGCATTTCTTTCAGCCAAAGCCTAATCCAAAACAGCCCTAATTTTCTTTAGTCCTGTAGAGGCCAAGAAGCTGGCAGAGACTGGTTCATGGAATGTAAGGAAGGAGGTCTCTTTATAATAGTAAAGAGCAGGGGAAGCCGCAGGGGCTGATGTGCAGGTTGCAGCAAGTGACCCAGAATGTCTGGGAAGGGCGTTGGTGAAGATGGGTGCAAACCACAGTGGGCTTCCAGAACAGGTAATATGGCCCCGTATTAGAATACAGTGCTGTCCAGGACTCAAATAGCTATCAAAAAGAAGCCAGTGCCTGTCTTCAAAGCTTCAAAGGACAAGCAGATTCTCTTTTGAGGGGCTGATGCAGCTGGTGGATGACTAAGCCAACCAGCGCTCATTTGCCATTCCAAAAATCCTGAGACTTATTTATTCTGCCTGTGCTCCATAAATGAAACAGCAAAGTAGATGTGATAGCACATCTGTTTACAGCATGGATTGCTGGGCTTTTCAAGCTTATTATTTAGACCTGCTGCAACCTGACAATTCCTGTGGTCACCCAGAGCTCTGATGAAGAAGAATAGTGATGTCAGTGTTGGCACACCTCTATACATGGCATCCATTCCCCAGCCACACAATCAGGGAGTGATTTTGACGTTCGAGTCTCATATTTAAGAACTACTTTTAATAGGACTATAGCTACACCTGAGGCATTTCTGTTGGTGATCTAGCAGGTTCAGCCAAAAACTTTCTAGACAGGATTCACCACTCTGCCATTAAGAATGTCTGTGAGTCAAAGGAATGATGAGGTAATGGAGCTTTGGTAGTTGATTCCATCCTTTACAGATGATTTGCAGGGTTGAGCCTGAAATGGAGGCAGTGACTGCACGTGGTAGCAGTGACAGGAAAGCTAGAACTGGAAATAGAGCTTGAAGATGTGCTGCCTGACAGAACATCATAAGAAATGCAATTGAGCTGCTGCTTAGGGTAAGCAAAGGCAGTGGACTCTCCAGATAGAATCTGCTCCTTGCAGAGATGCTGGGATCCTTGTTGAGAACACACAGTGGGTTCAGGGTATTATAGAAGGACAGTTGATAAGGCAGCATCAAAGCCTGGGGGTTAAACTCTTAACTGTGAGCAGAAGTGCTATGCCAGTAAACTGCTGCCAAAATAGCAGAGTGGCCCAGAGAAACCATTTGTGAGAAGAGCTTTCCTTGCAGCCTGTAACAGCCATTATCCTGATTTGCCAGCAAATGTTAGGATGTAGAGACTAGCAAAAAAAATTAGGCCTCTCTGAAGACTCAGATGATCATAAGCACATTTACCAACAATGTTTTTTTCTTTTAAGATAGGGTTTCTCTATGTAATAGCTCTGGCTGTCCTGGAACTTGCCCTGGGTTCCAAGCTGGCAGAGATCTGCCTGCCTCAGCTTCCTTAGTGCTGGAATTAAAGATGTGCACCTCCACACAGCAAAATATATATTTTTTGATCCAGAAAATATAATTTATTGAGCTCCACAGTAATGGTTTAAAAACAATAACATTTACTAAGCAAATTGATACTCCACATTAATTTTCCATCAGACAAATGCACTCTGTGATATAAATGCAGCATGCAGAAATGTGTCATTACAAGTGCCTTCTTTTGGTGTTTTTTTTTTATTTATTTTTTAAACTTTTAACACTCCTTGTGAGTTTCATGTTATGCACCCCAGTCCCACTCATCTCCCTGTTCCCTCATATCCACCGTTCACCCTTGCAACCTCCTCTCTGACAAAATAAAACACATGCACTCGGGCACGCACACACACACATACAAACAAACAAAACCAAAGCATAGAAAAATGTCATTGTAGAAGCTATAATATATCACAGTATGTCTCATAATATATCCCTTTGTCCACACATCTTCATCTGCAAATATTCATTGCAATGAGTCACTGGCCTGGCTCTAGATCTTTGGTTTCTGTGACACTATCAATATTAGATCCTCACTGGGACTCCTCCCTGTCATCCCATTGTTGCCCTTGTCATGGAGATCCTACGGCTTTGGGTCAGCAAGACTGGCTCTTTCATGCATCCTACCCATTTGCGGATGATACAGATTTTTGGGGAGGCCAACTCAGAGCCCTTGGTCTGGGCCTAGGTGGCAGCTGAACTGGTCAGTGACCTAGTTCTCCCCTATCTGCACCACCAGTGTGAGCTCTCCAGTACTGCTCCAGCTAGGCCACCCAGTGAGAACATTGGCAAGAGGTGAGGTCAACTATGCTCTTATACCCTTGGGCCAGCTCACCTGCATCTTAGCCATCAGGGCCAGCTCTACTGTGTTGTCCAGGTAATATGCAGAGCTCACTCTCCTGGGTGCTACAGCCAGTAAGGGAGCAGAGCCAGCTCTCCCACTCAAGTGATCTCAGAATCAGCTCTTATGACTACTGCAGGTGGAGGGGCAAAAGAGGGAGAGCATCATTTCTGCACCTGTACCACTTCACAGCAGAGGAGTAGTGGGGCCAGCTCTCTATCACAGCCTTTGGGGTTGGCTCCTCTGCACCCCTTCTACCAGGACCAGCCCTACTATGTTGCTCAGGTGAGGTATGGGGCCAGCCCATCCACTCTCTTGATCTTGTGGGCAGCTCTCCTGATTTCCGCAGGTGGCAGGAGGGGAGAGGCAACACACTCACATCACTTCATGGCAGAAGAATGGTGGGTTCAGCTTTCTCACACTTAAGCCCTTGGGCCTTCTCATCCCTCTCCCTTCCCTTGCCATCAAAGCCAGCTCCACTGTGCTTCCTGGATAAGGTGCAGGGCCTGCTCTCCCAAGTGCTGCTCCCTGTGAGAGGTGAGGCCAACTCTCCAGGCCACATTAGCCAGTGAGGGACAGAACCAGGTCTACACAGCCCCTGGACATTGAAGTGGTCCCTGTCTGGTGCCCCAACCAGGGGTGTCCCCATGTTCTCTAGTGGTAATACAAGCCACACACATTGACACGTTGATCTCTGCTGCTGTGTAGTCATAGACCCAGACATAGCCCTTAGTGGCAGCTGGCACTAGGACCTCATTATGACCCCAGGTGGCAGAGTTGGCCAAAGGATATTCCTCTCCACCCTAGAATCTCCAATTGCACTCTCTTCATAATGCTTAAGCTGCTCCAATTCTCTTTCTTTCCCATCTAACCATGTGGTGGCTCCCACTGCCGTTTGTCTATTCAGCTGGTTGGCCCCTTGGGTGACATCCTCTGTGGTGGTTTGAATATGGTGGCCCAGCCAGTGACACTATTTGGAGGTGTGGCTTTGTCAGAGTGGGTATGGCCTTGTTAGAGGAAGTATGTACGACCCTCTCCTAGCTGCCTAGAAGCCAATCTTCTAGCAGCCTTCAAATGAAGATGTAGAACTCTTAGTTCCTCTTGTTCCATGCCTGCCTGGATGCTCCTATGCTCCTGCTTTGATGATAATGGGCTAAACCTCTGAGCCTGTAAGCCAGCCCCAATGAAATGCTGTCCTTATAAGAGTTGCTTTGATCATGGTGTTTGTTCACAGCAGTAAAACCCTAACATAACCTCTGTTCTATGTGGTGTGGCACCAAGTGGGTATCTATAGCCAGCCTGTGCTGTGTGCTGGAGGGCAGGTCTGTGGGTTGCATGGCGGTCTGCTGGCCTCTGTCTTCTTCCTCCCACACTGGGCTTCGTGGTGGTAGGTGGGGCTCTGTGTATCTATAACCCCCATGCCATCACTGGAGGGCAGGACTATGGGTAGCATGATGGAACAAAGGTCTTTGTCTTCTTCCTCCAGTACTGTGCTGGCAGGATTTGATTTGTATGTGTCCTATGCATATAACAGCTTGGGCACCAAGCTAGGATGAACTGGGGACTGCCATCTGCTCTGCCACAGACTGACTTAAGAGCAACACCACCAACAAGGTGTCTCTTTGCCTATTGCTGGGGGATAGAGGAATATTTTTTTATTAAGGTCTAAACATTGCTTTTCAGATTGTGCTTAACAGACTATAGGAGTGTATGCACTGACCTTCTTCCCATGATAATCACTGTACTGAGTGGTCTGGGACAGAACTGTGATGCCTCTGATATATGCCTGTAGTTCTTTCTGTTGATGCAGCAGTGTTTTGAGACTGGTCATTGAAATTCTAAATAACATAGTTCCAAGCACTAACCCCCACACTTCTAGAAATTGTGTAGGCTTGAGCAGAGTTTATATGTAATGGGCCGCATTGTTTTCTGTGACAACCCAAACTGTATGTGCTCTGTCCAGAAAGGTGACTTCATCTTCAATGGATTGTTGCTATATAGAAATAAAGGATCTTCTGTTGACATATTTCCTTATTTTACAAGTCAGAAATTAAGAAAGTTTTAAGAGCAGTTCATTAAGAAAGTTTTAAAGCAGTTCATTCATCCTTGATTGTATTATCAAGGCAGATTATGTATGTTGAAAAGGTGGCTTGCACATTGCCTGCTTGTTAACTCTATTCAATTCATTCCTGTGATTGTGGCTTCTTTCTGTTCCTGCTCTAAATTTTGCTCTATGCCCTAATTGACACTACACCCACAGCCTGGCAGCCAAGTGTTTGATGAAAGTTGTTGATAGGTTTGAACCTTTTCCTACACATCCCTGCTTACGAAGTCCCTTGCCTGCCCAGTCACAGACTTCCTGATGCTGACTGATAAAGCTGGCCAGACCTTTAGTTCTTTTCTTAGGCACTTTAGCTTATTGCCATGTGATGGGGAAAGAGTTTACTTTCCTGCCAAGAGAGACAGTGTGGTCCTGAGACCTGTGGGACTATTGCACTATCCTGGAAGTCCAACCCAGTCTTGTAGGCTAGTCCTTCACTCAGCCATAGTACAACATAGCAGGCTCCTTCAGATATATGTAGAGAGGTTTTGTTTTATTTCCACCTCTGCCCAACTGGTGATGGTAGAGGAAAGAGTATATCAGTATTAGAGAAAAATGCAAATTCTGAAATGAAGCTTGTGAGTCAACAGTTTTCCAGACTTTTGAGAAAATTAATTTTATGTGTGTATGCACCCACACATACATGTGCACAGGTGCATGGCACATGTGGAATCAGAAGGCAACATTGTTGGGCAGGAAGGACCAGTTTGATCCTTTTACCTTGTAAAGGCAAGTCCTCTCTTATATTTATGCCTAAGAGCTTCCAGCAGATCTTGTCTCTACTCCCATCTCTCCATAAGAATCCTAGCATTGCAGACTGGCACCACTGAAGCTAGCTTTCTTCCTGGGTTCTGGGGATGAACTCAGGTTGTCAGTCTTGTGTGGCTGGCACTTATTTGCTGAATCCCCCAGTCCATAGGTTTATTTTTCATACATACAAACACCACAGTGGCTCTTTTACAACTTCAAGCATATTTTCAGTCCTCTATGAAGCCTTATAAATCTAGGATTCCTGGAATCCTTTTCAGCCACTTTCTTGAGTGCTTTATGATACTAGTTTGGGGGCACAAATCTGATTTGCCTTCTTTATTAGTCAGGGTTCTCTAGAGTAACAGAATTTATAGAATGATTCTCCTTCAGTCCATCCATCCATCCATCCATCCATCCATCCATCCATCCATCCATCCATGGAATTTATTAGACTTATTTACAGGCTGTGTCTAGGTAATCCAGCAATGGCTGCCTATGAATGGAAAGCCCAAGAATCCAGAAATTGCTCCATCCACAGGCCTCCACAGCAGATTTTCAGAATATGCTGTAATTCCAGAAGTAAGTTTTAATGTCAGTGAAGGAATGGACTTGCTAGCAAGGTAAGGGCAAGCAGGCAAAGAAGAAAAGCTTTTCTTCGGTGTCCTTATATCAGCTTCCAGCAGAAGTTGTGTGTCTTTCCACCCCAAGATCTGGATTAGAAGAAAATCTTCGTACTTCAGATTAGGCAAAAATCTGTGACAGGTATGCCCTCCATTTTTAGAATTTAGTTAATTCCAGATGCAGTGAAGTTAACAACCAAGAACAGCCATCACACCTCCCCCTCCTCCATGTGGTCAGGTCCAAGCATTTGATTCACAGATGACCTTGAATCTAGGGGAAATGAACAGGATTAGTGCTTCTCATGGGAACCGTTATCAGCATTGATATAAAAACTGGCCAGAGCCTCTTTTTCTGGCACCTGACATCCCTGGAAAGCCCACTGGTGCTAATGTCTCCTACTAGAGAGTGCACTGGTGTTTGGGCCTTTTGATCCAAATGTAACTTTCCTGTTTCTCCCTTCTGTGAAGGATTGATTCCTCCTTCTCTCTACTGATTGATATCTTGGGAGTTTTACATGCATCTTTGAATGTTCCTCTGTCTTTTGTCTCCTGCTTGAAGAAGTGCCTGGCTATCTTGTAACCTACCATAATTCTGTGTTCATGTATTATAGAGCTGATTGAATTAGCAAAAATGGAAGTTTGTAGGTCTGGATTGTTTTTAAGATTTAATGTAGTGTTTTGAAAGAATACCAACGCAGAATGAATTAGTTCAGATATTTTACATGAAAACTCTTTTGGCAAATAAACCTTAAAATGTTGACCATTTTGAACATTTTGAGTGCAGAACTCCACTTTGCCTTTCATTGGCTGCATGGCCTTGGGCATGTCATGCTTCTCTGAGTTCTGGCTTCTCATCTTCTAAAGAGGATGCTCTCCTTACTTCACTGACCATGCTGGATTGTTATTAATATTCAATTGGATTATGACTGAGAAGTTCAAAGTGAATGTCAGTAAGTTACCTGCCTGTCCCTGTGTGTACACATTCCAGGTTACTTGATAAGAAGTTAAGAAGACATGAGTCAAGACTACAAGATGGCTCAGCCATTACAGCATGTACTGCTCTTCTAGAGGACTCAAATCAGGTTCCCAGCACCCATGTCAGTGATTCACAGTCACCTGTAACTCCAGGTCTGTGGACTCCCTTGTCTTCTTCTGGCCTCTGTAGGTATCTGTTCATGTGGAGCTTACACTTACACAAACATGCTGGCACATAAATAAAAATGAATTTTAAAGACACGAGTGGACACAGGATATGAATGGTTGCCTTCCTTCAGTGAACTTCCTTAGAGCTTAGTACCTGTTAGGTGTGGCCACCATGTGCTGTGCTCACCTGGGTCATCACAGATACCCTCGAGGAGAGCGTCAGCCTGGTTTCTCAACAGAAGCAGTCTCCTCTTCACTAGTGAGTACAACTTAACACACATGACTCATAGGTATGAGCACCACTCTGAGCATCTGGACAGACTCTCCCTGTATTGACTGAATGAACCCCAGTCCACGATGGACTGCTTTTGTCCTTCAGCTCCAGCGTACACCAGCTGTAAAGGCATAGAGTTGGTTTAGGTTGGTCACAGGAGTTTGTTGGCCGGAGTAAATTGCATTAGTGACTTGAAGGCTACTCACTGTAACTTGAGGAACTTCAGGAGCTGTTAGTTCTAGATCCTAGTTAGGGTCCAATTCCAACCCAGACTTTGTGGGGTAGACTCCCCAAAGGGACTATTTGGAACCATGTTTGTTGTAAATAACTTTGCTGATGACATCACACCAAACATGCTAATTTGTAGCTTTATTTGATTTTGCACTTGTTCATTGAAGAGCTCCTTCCTAAGAGCTCTGGAATGTGGTTAGAAAAGGTACAGGTAGGGAAGGTATAAAGCGGAGGGGACATGGGTTTGCTTTATAAGGTTGGAGGTAGCCCCTTGTTGCTCCTGTGCCTCATTAGCCCTGGTTCTCTTGTGATTGCCGTAGTTTCCCACCAAAAACTATGCAATGGATGTCTTTCATGTTTGTGACCAAATCTTCCTCTCTATAACCTGGAAGTCAAGGTATGTGGCTGTGCCTCTGCTGGCCTCACCCCAGATTTCTTCAGGAGAAGACACAGCTTTGTTGGATATACAAGGAACCCCTCAGCATGTGCAGAGCAATTAACAGTCCTGAATGCCCTCATGTCTACCAACCCCTCCATGCCCTCTGCATTCTTCCCATGCTCTCTTTCCTTCTCATCTCCGCCTGTCCTAGCCCTACAGCAAAGCTGGTAGGACACTCCTGTGCTCATAGCCCTGCATGAGGACACACT
Source organism: Rattus rattus (assembly GCF_011064425.1). Lineage (NCBI taxonomy): Eukaryota > Metazoa > Chordata > Mammalia > Rodentia > Muridae > Rattus > Rattus rattus. The sequence continues at coordinate 56,858,849 of NC_046159.1, forward strand.
AGCCGCCTATGAGCAGGAGCACTATTTTAACAATCTCTGCCAACCACTAGTTGGATGCTTGAGAAAGATTTTTCAGGGGAATTAAGGGAGCTTACATGGAGGCTTAGTGCTTTCTTGTTGGCTATGTTAACAGCCAGTTCGAAGAGTGATCTTGTGGCCATTGTTGTGATCTGATGGGGTGTGATGACCAATGGCCTCAAGTGGCCAGCACTCACTGTCACTGAGGGAAAACTGATGGCCTTCTAAAGGAGCTTGTTCTCAGAGATTTAGGCCTCCATTAGTGCTGAGTGGGCCTTTTCTGATTCAAGACCTGACTGTTGTTGCACTTTATCTTGAGATAGATTGACCTAACGTGGACAGAGCACAATGGGCTCTTGCTTCAGACTCACAGAGGATCCACAGCTGGGAACTTGTAAGGATGAGGAGGCTTCTGCAGCCTCGACCACCTCCTCTCACTTTTAGTAGCTTGTAACATGTGATCTGGGTTCCAGCAGCCTTGCAAAATGTTGTTGCCTGTCTGTGCTGATGCCTGAAAGCCAGAAGGCAGCAGAGTCTTATGCAAGAGAGAAGTGTGGTTGGGTTGTTTTCTCTTTACAATCAAGTATGTTGGGGCTTTGCCAGATAGATTTTCCTCTTGCCTTTAAAAAAATTTTTTCAACAAATGAAAAGCTTTTCTTGGCAGATGTCGTAAAGCCACTACTAGGGCATTGATAGTTACCTAAAAAAGCCCCTGGCTTCCTCCTCCCGCCAGCTGACTGTGCATTTCAGTGCCCCACATCTGTGCTGTCTTCCACAGAAGGCTGAGACTGCAAGTGCCTGCTCTGGTGAAGGCCTGGCCTGCGCCTGCGGCGCCCCCAGCACGGGTCTGTCCCTCCTGCTTAGTCTCTTATGACCTCACTTTCACCCTCCCTCTGCTGGACCTGAATCTGCTGCAGCTCCCACATCTCTTGTGGCATTCAAGGCCCTGTGAGAACTGCCTGCATCTGGCCTCTCCTATACTCCTCATTGCTGCCTCAGCTTAACTCTTCCTTCTCTCATTGGCCCCGTGCTGTGCTGTCTCTTTTACTGTCTGCCCTGATCATCCTCATACACCTTCTTCCTCCACTTCCTATTAGAAGAGCAGTCTATCCAGATCATGTTACATGACACTTATGAGCAGTAGAATGTACCTGGGGACAAGGCAGAAAGGCCAGGGTTTGTGTCCTGTGTCCAGTCCAGCTCTTGACAGAGCCTTTTCTTTTAAGGACAGGGTGAAATGCCCTGGTAGACTTGGTAGGAAGAGTGTATAAGGTGACCTGTAAAGCAAAGAGTAGCATCAGGACATGCCTCCAGGTGTCTGTCTGCTGTAGATGACTCTCTCCTATGCTGCTTGACTGAAGTACTTCTTTCTGTACCCATGCCTTGGCAGCTGACAGGTAGAAGTAGCATTTCTCAGTATATTGCAATTGTTTTCAGAACGACTCTTCTCTTTCTTTAAACAGGTGCTTTGACTTGACTATGTTGGGCTCATCCTCCACAAAGCCACTCAAGCCCTTCCTAGATGCCTTGCTCCATAAGTATGTGCACAAGGTGTACCACTAAACTCAGAGGTTCAGAGTCAGGCTCTCAGAGGTGGCTGCTCCCCATGGAGATAGGCAGCCCTCCTCTCTGCCATTCATTATCTTTATTACTTGAGCTGATTTTGACTCTGTATCAAAATGTATTTGTAAAGAGAAAGGAAGTGAAGGCCTTATAAAGGAATAGTCTGTCAGTGTGGGGCCCTGTGTTCTCTAATGCAGATCACCATGGCAACGTAGTAGCCTTAACATTTCACTAGTTAACAAAATGAACTCTTCTGTCCACAGAATCCGACTGGATTGGCCACCATCACTTAGTGTTCTGTGCAGCAAGTCTTCCTGAAAGCCAGCAGACCTTATTACCAGGGACCTTTCCTCAGCAGGGCTCATCACCCAGCTGCCGAGGCCCTTCATGTCCCCCCTCTTGACCTGCATCAGGCCTTGTAGCGCTGTCTAAAGCAAGCCTGGAGTGAGCAGTGGCCCATATGGCTTTTATCTGCATACCTGCTGCCTCTGTTCTGGGCCTGTGAGGGCATGATGAGGGGGGAGTAGATATTTCCAAGATGTTTGTGTAGTAAATCAGCCTGACTTCCAGTGTGGTGTCGTCAGCCTTACCACACCTCTCGGCAGCTTCCACATCCTCTGGCATCTCTCCGCACCGGAAGGTGCCAGTCTCTCTTCCGTCCTTATTCATAGAGAGAGTCACTGGGTAACACAGTCTCAACCTGAACTTTTCAGTCCTTGTGCTAACTCTTGAGTGCTAGGATTTCATATGTGCTACCATGGCTTGCATGGGCCCCTTTTTCTGTCAGCTCACTATCCTCTGAAATCTTCCTGCTTACTATTCCACTCTTTCATGATGGAAAGACAGGCTTATTTCTAGCCTTTCTCTGTTTTGTTTAATTTAGGGGAGGGCAGTAACAAGATATTAAGGCTGGGTGCAGGCACACTAAGTCTGGATTTTACCAGGAGCTCTCCAGAAGAACAGAACAGCTATCTCAGTCCCAGAATGCTGTGTGGCTCCTGGGGTTCTGCATGCTGCACGAATGCAACTCTGCTTGGGCTGAAGCTAAGGCTGGAGGATTCTAGTCCACCCTTAATATGGTACTTGCAACAGGAAGATAGGCTTTTCTGCTCCTCTCCCCCACTGTCAAGCTACAGCATAGCCAGGCAGAGACTACCATGAAGGAGTGGAAGCCAGCTGGCTGCAGTCCACCAGAAACCTGCTTTCCTTGGCTCTCAGCTGCTCTTTGTTGACTGAGGTCTTAAGAGGCCACACCTGACGGTGTGAGGTCTCTGGGCAGATGGAGGCCCATATGCCCATTAGAATGCTAGCTTTCGATGGTGGGCCCCCATGGAAGATTGGGAAAATCTTGGAATCATTTGGGCATAAAATATACTGAAGGATAATATACCTAAGCTGAGATTCTAGCCGTGCCTGGTTACCAATGTATAGGAACTTGCTGGACCCTGTTCTAAGGAATTCTCTGCTGATAAGGATATCTGAGGGTTGCCTAATAGAAGGCGCCTGGGAGTCTAGTTTGGATAGCTGCCTGAGCCGTTCTATCACAGGGAATAGTAGCTGTGATGGAAAGAACCAGCTCTGGAAATCCCCACTCTTCTACCTGCTGCTGTGTGTTGTTGGTATGGGTATAACTTGAGGAATGCATCTAGCGAGCCCTGAGTAATGCCTCTGGAGGCCATAACTGTGCTCCAGTTGTTTTCTAGCAATCTCTCTAGGAAGTAGTTATCACTGATTTTCTACTCTTTGGTCTCTAAAGCCCCATTGGTTGGTCAGGGTTTTTTTTCTTTTCTTTTCTTTCTTTCTTTTTAATATTTTTTAAGGTGTGGCAGTAAACATGTAAATTTGAAGCCGTTAGCTCCATACAGTTTTACATGGGCATAATTACTCTCTGGCCCAAAATGTAGACCATTTCTAGCATCACAGAAGGGCCCCCGTGTTGACCCTGCCATTGCTGACTGGTTTGTGATCCCGTGGAGATGTGTACCATGGTGCCTCTGCTCTGTACTGTGCTTGTGGAATTTACCTGTGTTGCATTTGACAGCTTTCTGTCTGTTTCCGGTGGTGCATAACATTTCCATCTGACTGTGCCATGGCTTACTTGTCCAGGACATGTGCTGGATGCCGAGGATAGGCTTGTATGAATAATGTTGCTGTGAATTTTCACATTTTTTATTCTTAGATCTATTTTTTGCATGTATGAATCTTTGTCTGCGTGTATGTATGTGTACTGCATGCTCACCTGCTCCTGCAGTGTCAGAAGTGTTGGATCCCCTAGCCTGGAAGTTTGTACGGTTGTGAGCTACCATGTGGTACTTGAAACTGAGTCAGATGCTCTGCAGAAGCAACAAGTGTTCTCAAGCTCTGAGCTGTCTTTCTAACCCTGCTGTGACTGTTGTATAGCTGAGCTTTGGTAGGCATAAGCATTTATTTTTGTTGCGTACTCACCTAAAAGACAAGTGCTAGATCTGAGTGTGTGTATGGCTTTAGTAGATACTACTGAATATTCCTCTGAAGTGATTGTGCCCGTTTGCACTCCCATAAGTAATGTCTACGAGTTCATTTATTCCATGTTTTTCTTTTCAGCGTTGATGGCTTTGATGTTCATTGTCTTGGGGGAGATTAAACATTAATTATCTTACTCAGGACTTGTTCCGTCCCCCAAACATTATTCATTAACTCTGGACTTCTCCATTTCATCCCTCAAGCCCTATACTACAATAGTTAGCTCTCAACCTTGTCTAGCCTGCAGGAAAATTAATACGCCTTCTGTCTCTGTAGATATTCCTGTTCTGGCCGTTTCATGGAAATAGGATTGCCTATTGTGGTCATATACCATGTAGCCCTTGTGCCTGGTGTCTTGGGCCACACATGTTTTGGGTGCATCTCTGCAGCATGTGAGTGTTCAATTGTGTGAATAGATGATATGTACTTACTCCTTAACTGACCAGTATTCGAGTCGTTTCTATTATCGAGTTTTTATGAATGGTGCTTATAAGAATCATAAACCAACCTGGGCAGTGGCGGCACACTCCTTTCATCCTAGTGCCTTGGAGGTGGAGGCAGTCTTGTTACTAATGAATGAGTTCTAGGAGAGTCAGGACTACACAGAACATTCCTATCTTGAAAACAACACCACACACCTAAAAAACAGACCAAAACAAAACAAAAATAAAAGAAACCAAAAACTAAGAAATGTATCATAAACCAGTTCTAGACTGTATGTTTATTCTTTTGTGTACTGGTTATCTGACATGGCAATTCAGGTTTAGCCCCTGAGACTCTGTAATGTCAGATACTAAAAGCTATTGTGTCCTCTCCATTTCTACCAGGAGCCAAGGTTCCTGTTCCTCGTGGCTCTGTCAGTGCCTGTTACTCTGTCTCTTTGATGATGGTGTCAGAGTGGTGTCTCACGGAAGCCCAGGTTTGCACTGTATTGAGGACTAGCAGGACCACATACCTTCCTACGTGCTATTGCACCTGTCTTTGAGGAAATGGCTGCTTCCTTTGCTCAGACAGATTATTTATCTTTTGGATTTTGGCTTAGGTTGAGTTCTCTCCATATTTCAGACACAGATTCCTTACAATGCATGACTGGCAAGTGCTTACTCCCATTCTGCAGATTCTCCCTTCTTGTTTTGTTTTTGTTTTTGTTTTTGTTTTTAAGGTGTGTTTGAGGTGTCTCACTGTGTAACCCTAGTTGTTTTGAGATCCTACCTAAGTCTACAAAGAGCCATGACTGAGCACATGTCATCAGGCTGGCTTGTCTTGTCACGTTTTTGGATGTTCTTTGAAACATGGAAGGTTTGCTTTGTCCGGGGGAGTTGAGGCATGGTTTGTGCTTTTGGTATTGTATCTAAGAACAGTTGCCAAATTCAAGATCATGACGGTTGATTCCTGATTTGTTTCTAAAAATTGTATAATTTTAACCTTTTAAATACTGAGTTTTTAATCTGTTTTGAGGTAGATTTCATTATGGTGTGGTATAGGGGTTTGCATTTTTCTCTTGGAGTAAAGTTAAGCATCACGCTGGTGTGGACTCAGCACTCCCTAGCAAGTCATTTGACTTAAATATGAAATATAGGTATCCTATACCAACCACACTGTCTTTATTTGTAGTTTTGAAGCCCAGAAATGCAACACTTCCAGATTTTTTTCTTTTTCCTAACTTAGTTATTTGGTGTTCTTTGAGACAATCAGTGTGAATTTAGGGTTGCTATTCTACTTCTGAAAAATAGGCAGCTGAACTCTTGGTGGCAATTAGACTATGAATCTATAGATCATTTTACACAGTTCTCGTTGGTCTCAGTCAGCCATCCGATGAATTAGGCCTATGTAAGGTGTTCAATGCAATGCCTATTCACTCATGGCACCCTTCTTTGGTTCATGGGACTACAGGAAGGCCTTGTGGATCATCCCACATGAGGGGGCTGCTTCTGGACTGTGTCCTGCTTAAGTCGTGTTACGCTGGTCTGTGCTACTTTCCTTAACTGAATGGTACTCTATTTTAGCTTTGTGATGTCTTGTACCTTGTGTGTGAGTCCTTCATTTTGCTGCACTTCAAGATTGTCTTTTCTTTTGCAGATCCTTGTCTTTTCTATATCTGTTTTAGAATCAGCTCATCAAATTACCATGTACAGATGGGTTTGGACAGAATTACTGTTGTGACATTCTTGGGTCTTGCAGTCCATTTTCATATGTAATGCTTGCATATAGAGAAGACACTCTAAGACAGTAGTCCTGTGGGTCTAGACTTCTTTGGGGGTCAAACTACCCTCACACAGTTGTTACATTTAAGATATCCTGCATGTTAAATATTTTGTCTACATGATGATTCATAATAGTAGCAAAATTACAGTTATAAAGTAGCAACAAAATAATTTTATGATGGGGTCACCTCAACATGAACACCGTATTAAAGGACTGAAGCATAGGAGTGTTGAGAAGCACTGCTCTAAGGTAACGATTGTATGTACAATATGTAATGCAAATCCACATATATGGTAGAGTTTATATTATATGTGTTATGTTTGGTTTCTATATTTGGGAATGTTTGCACTGGCCTTCTCAACGATGCTTCCTATATTTCTCCGTAGCATTTTAGATATTTTCTAATCAGATATATTCCAGTTTTTATTATATTTTTACTAATGACAATGCTTTTTTTTTTAAAGACAGAATCTCCCATATCCCTGACTGACCTCAAACTTGCTGTGTAGCTGGGAATGACTTTGAACTTCTGATTTTCTTACCTCTTTCTCCCAAGTCCTGGGATCACAGACTGCACCACTACACCTGATTTGTGTGGAGTCGGGAATCAAATCCAGAGCCTCCTACAAGCTAGGCAAGCACACAGTCACCTGAGGCCAAAATGCTATTGTTTTAAGCTTCATTTCCTCATTTCCAACTTTGTTTATTGCTAGTAAATAGAATAGAATTGATTTTTTCTTTTATGTTGCCCTCATCCTGCAGCCTTGATAAATTGCCTCATTACTTCTTGTCATCTGCAAGTCATGGTAAGCTTACTCCTTCCTTCTGGTCAGGAGGTAGAACTTTCAAAGGCTTTGTTCCTGTCTTTGGCAGCTATACTGTGGCACCTCTTGGACAGTCTGAGTGGAAGTCACTACAGTGGGCAGTCTCTGGGTCGCAGCCATGGTGTGCGTGTGTGTGCGTGTGTGCGTGTATGTGTGTCGGGGGTGCTGGTAGCTGACTGTCCTGTGCTGTCAGCTGTGGGTTCCTACAGATGTCCTGTCGGGTGTGTCTCCAGGTTGTTTAGGATAGTTTTCAAGACCACCATTTGCCTTTCCCGATGTCTTAATTGCAGTTCCGTTTCTGTCTCAGTTTCTGTCTCACCAGCTCCTCATTACTGCTGTTGACTCTCTTCTTTTGGGCTGGGCTGCTCTTTTCTTTACCAGCTTCTTGTAGTGGTGGTTTGGGCTGTTGATTTGAAGTGCTACTCTTCTCTGGCTGTCTTCTGACGCTGTGTGTGCTCCTCTAGACACAGTTTTGATGTTTTGTATTTATCGTTAGGTAGCTCAAGTTACTTTCTAATTCTATTGTAATTGTGTTTTGATTTGAGCCTTGGGTTTCAACACTTGGGATCTTCCCAACTGCTGAGCTGCCTCCCTGCAGTTGAAATCTATTTTGTTGGTGGTCGTGGATTTTTTTTGTAAGATTTCAGTTCATGACATGTGTTAGGACATGTCTTATGGCCCGTGATCAGTTCTGGAAAGTTCCCCTTATGCATGGATGCAGCACGTCTTTCTTTGGGAGTTGGTGGTTGCTGTCTGCTCCCTATTATCAAGCTGTCTGTCTGTCTGTCCTCAGCTCTGCCATCTGTTCTCACTAATATTAAAACACGTTTTTCCTGCAGGTCCCTGATGTCCAGTCTCCACTCATGCTTGTTGGTTTGTCTATTTCTCCTTTTACTCTTGCAAACTTTTAATATATAAAACATGTAAATTATCATTAATCACATATTCTCCCGTGTTGGAGGAAGATAGCATTTAAGTCTTTGTGTTTGCTGAATACTCTCCTTGCAGCCTTTATTATCTAAAGGCGTGTTCCTTGTGAATAGTCTCTTGCTTCACTCTTGGCTTTAGCCCGGCTGCCTCTGCACTGCTGCTTTCAGAACCGTGTAGGCAGCACATTCACCTGCACCTCAGGTGGTTCCTTCTGGCATTTCTGCTGTCTGGATCATTCTCTCCCTTCTGAAGTTCTTCCTGGGGATTTCATGTAGTAGTGTGTTATCCAATGGTCTGTCTCCTTGTAGTTTTTAACCGTAAGTAGTGCGCTAATCAGGATCATTGAAAATCAACCTTCACAAAAACTCTGTCATGGCTACACTTCATCTGCACAAGCCAAAGCTCAGGTGGCTTGTGCAGCTTACTAGGATCCTACACCCAGTGCCTTGGACTGGATTTGAACTTCTCATGTTCTGTGTGACAAGGGAATGATGACTAAATGAATGAGCAGCTAGCTATTTATCTGCCATTCTCATTAGCTAACTGTGTGAGCTTGAGATCAGGGAATGTGTTTCTGCTTCAGGGTCTGGCACTGGGTATATACATAAGAAATGTCAGGAAGAGAACAGCAGGTGAGGATAAGTGCTTAGCTAAGAAGGGAACCAGCATTCCCTTCTTGTAAATCATTAATTTGTTAAGCCTGTTCTCTCTCTCTCTCTCTCTCTCTCTCTCTCTCTCTCTCTCTCTCTCTCTCTCCTCCCTCCCTCTCCCCTCCCTCCTTTCCCCCCATCCTCCTTCACTCTCTTGCTGTTTTATTCTCAAGTCTACAGTCTATAAAAGGGAAAACATCTTTTGCTTCCAGACCTAATAAATGGCTAAGTTAATTGGGCAAATGGACAAGTTACTGGCTGAGCTCTAAACACAACTGAGCCATGAACTGAAGATCCCCTCTAATGTGTTGGGGAGATCGTGACACTCTATCCTTACGAGCAACAGAAAACAGTCCTCCTGCCTTAGTCTCTTAAATCCTGGGATTACAGGTGTGTACCACTACACCTGGCTCTTGCCTGGGCCTTAAACCATCCTTCGGTAAAGGACATAAGCCTCCCTTGGAAGAACTGCTGCATCTTCACTTCAGATGCTCCTCGGCTCCAAGGGGCTTCTCATGGGTGCTTCTCTCTCTGTTACTTCTTGGCCATGGGAAAGCTCAGCTGGACCTTCTGCCCATGTTGCTCAGTCCCTCTGCTGCAGTGCCGTCTATGCATGTCTGCTATTTGGACCTGGCCAGGGATGCTGAGTTGCGGCTGTCAGTTGCGACTTGTTAGTAAGCGACAATAGAGATCACCCAGCTTAAACAATAGGATGTGAGGCCTCCAGAGCTGACAGGCAGCTGATGAGTTGACCTGAATGGAGCCTGTCCTAGAGTGTGGGAAGCAGGAATTTGTCTTGCTAACCTACCCACTGGGTGGGAAGAGGCCAGCATTTTAACCTCTAGCACTTCAATTCACAGTAGCCCTCATGGGTTCCTTGAGGCCTCTGGCAATAAACGGAATGGTGATTAGCCTGGGGACAGAATGGGTGGCAGGTCCTTGTACATGTTTATTTCAGCCCCCCAACCCCTATATTCAGGCTCATCTGCCTTTAGGGAGAGGCTCCCCTCAAATATGGCTAGCAACAAAGCCCTTTGTATCCTACTCAAGCCTGGGAGCCTGCACTGGTTCCTGTTTCACTACTGTTATTTTTGGTTTGCGGGTAATGATTATACACTAATTGCAATATGATGATGTCCCTCTGTGGTCTCTTGCATGGATTATTTGTGTTCTTTACTTGTGAGACATGGTGCTGTCCCTCCTCTGTCTTGGGTGTTGATGGTTTGCATTCTTTGTCTTGATCAGTCGGGTTTGGGATATATTAATTTTTTTGATCTTTTCAAAGAACCGGCTTTGACTTCATTTTTCCCTATTTGATTTATTCCTCTGTTTCCTACTTTAAGTTTAATTCTTGGGTTTTGTTTGGTTTTCTGACCTTTGAGTCTACACTGTGTGGATTTGGTGCATTCCTTGTGTACCTGGGGCTCAGGTGCATGCTCCTTTTAAGGACGTCTTACTGTGTTTTACAAATCCTGCTCTGTGTGTAGTTCGGGGCCAGCAGATTTCAACACGTGGGAGGTAGGACTTCCTTTCTGGGGTTCTGTTTCTTCACGTGCAGCTGCTGTGGTGCCTCAGTCTTAAATTCTAGATATTCTGACTGATTTCCAAGCTTTTGGAGCACCGCCAGGTGATACCTTTTCTCAGGTCAAATCCAGAACAGTAGTGAGCTCAGCCAGTGCCTCCCTGCTCATGCATCAGCTTCCCAGCCTCCGCCTACTCTAGGCCATCATCCAGGGTTGTGATCTTCCAGTTTTGAGATGTTGTGAATCAAACGTCTATGTCTTCCCCAAATTCACAAGTTGAAATAATAATTCCCAGTGTGATGGTATATGGAGAAGGCCCCTTGTTGGGTAACAGTGGTTCCTGGGATGTCCTTACTGGCTTCATAAGAAGAGAAACAGACCAGCACTCTCACCCCATGTGAGGTTAGAACAAGAGAGCAGCTATGCGTCCGATGGACACCCTCTGTTTCCAGACAACAGCTCTGTTGACATCTTGATGTTAGACTTGTAGCAGCCAGAAGTGTATCCCATCAAACCACTCATTCTGCTCTGTTCACTTACAGCCAGACCTAAAAGTGAGGCTAGTCAGAATGAGCTGTGCTCCCACATGAGAGGAGGGTTCCTGTTTGTGCAATCTTGGAGCCTTCTCTGGCTCCCATGGAGCAGCAGAGACAGGTTTGGCTGACTCTTTCTTTTTCTCCACTGTGTCCCACTTACTCTCTTTGGTGAGGAAACATTTTCTATCCTTCAGTTCCTCTTGCAAAGGAACCTCATCATGGCCACTACTTAGCTCCAGGCTTCAAGATTGTGTCTTAGCCACACATCGGCTACGTGGTCTTCTCATCCTCATCTTTGCTCCCTTTGTCATCTGCTCTTCAGATGGACAGAGAGCAGTAGTGGGCTAGAAAGGTGTGGTTTCTCCCACTTGTGGTCTACTGACTGATGTGGGGTTGTCCTTTCATTGTTTTTAAAGGTTGGATCATATCCTACTGGGTGTGCCCCATGTGGTTAAGTTTAAAGGACTGGAGAGATGGCTTAGCAGTTAAGAGCATCTGTTCCTTTTGTAGAGGATCTAAACTCAATTCCCAGCACTCACATTAGGCATCTCATAACTCTCTAATTCCAACTTCAGGACATTTGATGCCTTTGGCCTCCTGTGCCCCTGGTACCCATGTGCACATAAGCACTTGCCCACACACGAACATGTACACATGCACATAATGAAAATGTTTTTTAAAAGAGGTTTACAGGAAAGGCACAGTGCAGAGACATGGTATTCCCAGGAACAGAACCAGGATTTCCCTAGGCACAATGGCAAGTCACTAGTTGACTGTATGTGAACTTGCTATCCCACAGGCATGTGTGTGCTCCCACACCCTAGGTGTGGGCATCAGTGTACATGCACACACATTCAAAACACAGACATACAAATGCATGTATGTGCCCCCCCCCGACATGAGCACAAGTGCACTTCAGTAATCTAAGTAAAATCAGAACCATACTTCAGAGGGCTACTATTGTAGAAATGTCTTTAACAGGTGGGTATACACTTGTACTCTGGCTCTGACCTCTTATGCACACTTCTTCCATGACCTAGAAGCAAGAAGATAAATAGTTCTTTCTAGAAACCTGGTAAGCCACTTAAATGTAAAAGTGCCATTGCTGTTAGAGGTTTCAGTGTGTGGTCATTCTAAGCTGTTTCTAAACAGCGCTTTGTGCAGCAGCAGCTTTGTGAAAACAGTTTGTACCATCCTCCATGTGTGCATTTGTGCATGTGTACGTGCCTGTGAGGGGCATTCTTCGATGATGCTGAGTGGAAAGAGCGTAGGTTTCACACCCACACCAACCTGGGTCCTCATCCAGCATAGCCACCTGACAGCTATGATGTCTGATCCCAGGGTCCTTATTTAGCACCTATTAGGTGGACAGTAGCTGTCAAAATGATGAGTTAGAGAATAAAGATCTGACCTCAGATACAATGTATGAAGATTACAGCACAGCGTTAGTTGGTCTAAGCTGTAATAACTACTATCAGTGCTTTTTGACCATTCTGTCTGAGAATGGACTAATTAGTGCAACTTGAAGATCTAAATCTATTCAACACATCTGTGTGGTATGTCACCTGCCAGGCCCCATGGCGTGGGGAGATTAGACAGAATTGACTGAAGGTTCTTGTGAAGCATCTGGATGATCAATAGCTATAGATAAATTAGTGTAATAATAATTAGAATAATTTTAAAAGATACTCAAGTGCTATAGGAGTGCAGATGGGAGATACAATTCTGTTCAGATAGAAAATAAAAAATAATGTTAAGCATCTTAATTGCAGTCATAGAAACCAGCTTGGGCCATCTTGAACACAAAAGAAATGGATTGGATTACAGGCCCTTACCAGTGGGTATTGGGAGTGGCCATCACACCTGCCAGTTGTGCCTGCCACAGCCCTTGGCCCTGTCAAATCAGTCTCCATCAGCTCTTCTATCTCTGTCACTTTACAGGATTTAGTTTTGTGAGATGGTGACTGTCTGAGTCAAGTCTGACATTTCTTCTTGACCAGTCCATAGCAAAAGACATACACGTACATATCTGGAAGTACTTGATTAGGTCCTAGACAATTGAAAAAAGCAGAGCATTTGAACAGAGCACTGAAAAGTCGCTAGGCAGCAAGCAAGAAGAGGTTTTTGCTTTTGCTTTTGCTTTTGTTTTTTTAGGCAAAGAGCAAAAGAAGCCAGAAGCAAGAACCATGAAAACCCTGATGTCTGTAGACAGAACTTGGCTGTGCTAATTAAGGACATTATTTTATAGTTGGCTAAGGCTTGGTCAGCTTCTGATACCTGTTCTTACAAGAAAGAGCCTGGACCTAGATTCTAAGTGGATCCAGTTTCTAAGTAGCTTTTAGGTTCCTAGTGGGACAGCTCTCCTAATGTCCAGATCCTATAAGCCCCATTTTCCCTCTGTGCAGCTCATTATCCACTGTCTCAGCCCAGACAGTGGACAGGACTAAGGCTCACATAGCCCCTGATACCCTTAGGAGATGGGTGACAACTGCCATCTTTGTAGGCTGAGGGTGGCTAGGGCCAGGCAACCTTTTTCTGGTTGGTTGCAGATTGCTACTCTTCTTAATCTCAGAGCACTCTAAAGACCCTTTCTAACTTGGTAAAAACCTCCACTCTGAGGCTGCAATGAGTGTAGGGCATATCTTGCTTTGGAGGCCCTGAGCCTAGAGCAGTGGTTCTCAAGCTTTGTGTTACAATACCATAAGCAGGGATCAAACTACCTTTTTATAGGGGTAGCACATCAGATAGCCTGCATATTAGATAGTTACATTATGGTTCATAATAATAGCAAAGTTACAGTTATGACATAGCAATAAAATGATTTTATGGTTGAAGATCACTACAACATGAGAAACTGTTTTAAAGGGTCCCAGCCTTAGGAAGACTGAGAACCACTGTCTTAGAGAAACCCATGGCTGGCTATGAATTGCCTTCTGATCAAAAGCTGGGGCTATCTCTCAGCTCTTGTTCTCTGCAAGGAGTCGTGATGTCACACTGTCACGTTAAGCAACTTCTCTGAACACATACTCCTCAGAGCTGCAAAGGGAAGCAGCAGGCCCCTGAACTGAGTACTCATCCATTTCCTCTCCCCCAGCTGCCTTTCTAGCCTGCAGAATCAGTCCACCCATGAGCTCTACTCTACCGGACTCTGGCTTGTTTCAAGTGGCACATTGTTACAGTGCACTCAGAGACAGCCCCTGCCTCCCTCACAGGCAGGGATTTTATTCTCCATCATTACTTTTTAAAAGGTGTCCAGCTAGAAAATTGCATATTATTTCCTCTGTAAAGGTTTCTCCTTGCTGCCTTTGTGCATCTACAGCTGTCATAACCACAGTTGATATTTTGTGTGCCTGTGCATACAAGTGCCTGGTGCGGAGAGAGATAATCAGGCCGTCCTCTTGGGCAGCCTCCTTCTAGTTTGGCTTTTATGAACTGGATTTAAAAAATAAGTAAGTCAGATCATATCATTCTGCGGCTCTCGCCTCATAGAAGTCAGCATGAACCTTTCACCACAGCCTGCTGGCCCGACACCTCTGGACATCAGCCTGGTTTTCATGCATTTGCTCCACCCCTTCCCAGCTATGTGCCATTGTGTTTGTCATGCTCTTATTTCTAGCCCTTGGATGTGCCTAGTGTGTTTCTGCTCTGAGGCCTCGGTATTTTCTGCTAGGAATAGCCCTGCCTAGACAAGTCCTTATCTTCTGCTTTAGCTCGTGTTCGTTCATCTTCCACCACTCCTTGTCTTCCTCAATTCAGTGTGCTACCCCAGCTCTGGGAGCAGTCCAGGACTATGGGTATTCATTCCGTGAGGTGTCCTAGCTCTGAGAGCAGTCTCAAGCCACAGGTATTCAGTGTGTTTTTGTTCTAGACTAACAGAGTAACAGAAGCTGAAAGTAACAGGATTGCAGTAGGACTTGGCCAAAGTGCTGGCAGGAGAAAGCATATTGCAGGGAGATACAATGGGCCCCTTGCTGACCTGGTCTCGGCTGCTTTGTCTCTGCTGGTCCTTCTTTCCTTCCAGAACTACACTCTGATGATATGGTATGGGAAGGCAGCAAGCTAGAGTTGCAGGTAGGAAGCACAGTGGTGGTGCAGGAGCAGGCTGGGTGTAGTGCCAGCAGTCCCACCCCCAGGCAATTTACAGTGTGAGGGGTCCTGTGTTGCTGTCATTCTGTGCAAACCTGGGCTTCGTCCTAGCCTGGGGCAAATGGGGCATATACTAAATGAGTGCTATGTCTTTTTCCAACCATGTAGTTTTCCTTCCTGGGACTTGATGAGACTGTAGAGTGATAAATGGCTTCTTACCACAATCTCACTTGAAAAATTATATACCAGATGGACTTTTTCAGAAGAAGGAACCTATTATGTGACATTTTTCTGTGTAGTCTTGCTAACCAACCCTACAGTGTCATTAAGAGGAAGAAGGTTCAGATGCATCCTCTCCCAGGACCAGAGGGCGTCAGCATTTGGTATGTAAATAAATACATTTTTAAGAAAAGAAGAGGAAGAAGGCACCAGTAGGTACACTGCATAGAATGTCTTAGACACATAGCTGTCTCTGGAGCTTTCTGTTTTCTCCTTTCTGTGGTTTTATTCTTTGCTTCCATGGACCACATGGAAGATAACCATGCTTTGGCTATGTAGTCCCTCACAGCTGAAGCCTCTTTTCTGCTGTCTCCAACATGGACAGTGCATGCCCAGTCTGGGTGGGAGTGGAGATGTACCCTTAGCATGACAGCCTGTGAATAGAGTTTTTGGACCAATATATCAGGCACTGTCTCCAAATGAGACCTATTTTCATGCCTCTTTCTCTGGTAATAAAAGGAAATGGGGGCTGCAGAGAGAGCCTACGATAGCTCAGCAGATGGTCTTGTAATAGAATGTTTTCTCAAAGTTTTCTGAGAGACATCAGTGAATCTCAGGAATGAACATGGAGTAATAAGAAACAAAAGACAGGACTTTGAATGTCCCTCTCAGCCGAACATTTATGAATAGGATCCTTTCTGGCACAGGTACATGGTTGGAAGATGAAGGATGTGATTCTAGAAAAGTGGGCTGCCCTGGTTACTTTATGTACCTGGGCAGTTGTCACCTTATCCTGTGATATCACACAGCGAGTTTTTCCTTGGCTCCTTCCTGTTGCATTTGGGTTTGATTTAGCTAGGCCATCTGATAATTCATAAAAGATGTCTGTACCTCTGTAAGCCCCTTCCTGAACAGTGCTGACTCTCAACGTGGGTATTCTGACACGGCTAGGATAGGAAGCCAGAAGGAAGGGAAGGACTAGATCCTGTAAGGTAGTTTCTCTTCAGACGCAGAGCAAGCAAACACAGGCATGTCCAGGATCCCAGCACTGGAGCATAAGTGCACCAGTCTCCCACGGCAGCATAAGTGCACCAGTCTCCCACGGCAGCATAAATGCACCAGTCCCCCCACGGCAGCATAAATGCACCAGTCTCCCACGGCAGCATAAATGCACCAGTCACGGCAGCATAAATGCACCAGTCTCCCACGGCAGCATAAATGCACCAGTCCCCCCACGGCAGCATAAATGTACCAGTCCCCCACGGCAGTGCTGCAAACTGAGGAGGCACGGAGCAAAGCAGCTCCCCGTTCAGTGCTCCTGACAAGTCACTGTTAGAGCCCAAGCCCCTGAGCCATCTCTCTCACTGTTCATGTCTTCCCCTACATCAGCAGAGTTGTATTCCTCCTGTCCTCTGACCACACACTAGCTGTGTGTGTGGACTTGGAAGACAGTATAAGGACCTACTGGAAGGGAAGAGTACTGGCAAGTAAGCAGGCAGACAGGTCCACATTCTCTTTCAGCTTATTTCCTAGCAGACACAAGAGCATACACAGTGAGGTCATTTCTGGCAATAATATGGCAGTTGGATGAGTATTCTTTATGCTAACTGCTGTGTTCTATGACTGTGGTGATGATGTGAGGGCCATTTAGAAGAGGAAGGCTGCAGACAGCATTTATTATTACAGTATGGGTAGGTGTGGCTTCCCATGTCAGGACAGAACCCCAGGGCCTTGTGTTCTGCATTCAGTGACAACAGAAGTAGCTGCTGCTGCTCTCTCTTTCTTCTCTTTCTCCTCTTCCTCTTTTTCCTTCTTGCCAATTTCTTATTCTGTATCCCTGGTTGACCTCGAAGTCACCCAGGAGTTCTACTGAAACCTGTGGTGATCCTTTTGATTCTGATTCCATGACGAAGACACACATACACAGTTTAGGGCTCACTCTTATTCTCCTGGATGCTGGCCTCTCCTTGGGTATTTCAGTGACTATATTCCAATATGCTCCATTTCCTTGGGTCTTCTATAATCAGTGTTGGTTTTGATATAGAGTTTCACAGCTAAGACCAACCTGGAACTCATCATCATACTGCTTAGGAATCTCAAGGGCTGGGATTATAGGGATGTACCACCACGCCTGGCTATTCTTTATTGAAATGTATGCCATGGAATCACCCGTGTAAAGCACTCTCTTCTATGGGTGTTGATATATTTGCTGAGGTGTACTAGCCATTAGCACAATTGAAGCTTAGAACATTTTATTACTCCCAAGAAGAATCCTGCTGATCTTAGAAGTCACATCACATCCCAAGTGCTGGCAGGTCTTCACCTACTTCTTCTTGCCTCTGTGTGTGTCTGGCAGGAGTCCCCATCTGAGCATGATTGTGCAGTATGTGGCTCTTTATATCCACCCTGTCTCCTCCCACTCCCCCAACACCCTCCCACTCCTGCTGTCCTCTCTCTCTTGTGTTTTGCATATTTAGTACTACACTCTGCTCTGACCAACCCCATTCCTACCCAGCCACTCATCTTTCTGGTTTTTTTTTCCCCACCTATCAAGTCAAATTCGTGCTGCCCGTATATTCCTGTAATATGGCCTTCCACTGCAGAGTGGTTGGCTTACCAGTGTCTATATACTTAAGGCTCCTTAGATGGGAGTGAGACTTCATACCCATCTTCCCCTTCACACTGGGATTTGATCTACCTTGAGCTTGCACAGGTCTTGTGTATGTTGTCACAACTGCTGAGTTTATGTGTGCAACCGCCTCGTGTCCAGAAAATACTATTTTATCATAGTCACCTCCATCTGTGGCTCTTGGATCCTTCCTCACCCTCTTCTGCAATGACCTTTGAACCCTGGGGGGTAAGGGTGTGACAAAGATGTCCCACTTAGTGATGAGCCTTCAATAATCTCTTATTCTCTGAACCTTGGAGGTGTAGGTCCATGTTAACTACCCTCTACTGTAGAAAGGAGCTTCTCTCATGAGGGCTGAGAAAAGCACCCACCTATGGGTATTGTGGTAAATCCTAGGAGTCAGTCAGAGGAGCCTGCTACTACTGTTCTGGTAAGTTGTGCATTTAGGAGAATAATAGTGTCAAGCTCCTCTAGGGCCTATACCTGTCTAACCATGGGTTCTTGGCCTAATAATGGTGTCCAGGTGTGGGTGTAGAGTGGGGCTCACGTGCAGTCAGAAAGTGGTTGGTTATTCCCATCATGTTTGAGCCACTATTGCACCAGAGGGCGTGTCTTGCCAGGACAGTCATCATTGTCCCTTGGAGGGTTCATAGGAGGGTAGGTTTGGTAATTAGTTTTCTCCTCTGATAGCAGGTAGCATGCTTAGCACCTTACAGCACTATGGAAAGAGCCAGTGAGGATGAATTCTGGGTTTATCCTTGATTTTCTCCATGTTCTATGACTCAAGTATGTGGTGTCTTCAGCAAAAGGATTTTACTCCCAAGTTTAGGGGACTCTGGAACATCACTGGCTAACAACCTCAAATGAGGTAGTGCTATTGCAGGCACTAAGATTTTTTTGTTGTCCTGTGGCTTATTTCTTGCTGGTTTTCAAGATTCATTTGTGTATCAGGGCTTTCTTCCTTGCACTGGCCAAATTGTATCCCATTGTATAGAAGATTACACTTCAAATCTGTTCAATAGTTGATGTCATTGTGTGTCTATGTGTAGGAAAAGGGAAGGGGCCTGCTTCTGAAGGTGGGATATATTGTATCGTGTTATATTGTTTTATATTATATTATATTTTATATTATATTATATTATATGCAAACTATATATTGATGTTTAAAGTACAAGAATGTGCCTTAAAAGCCTATGACAGGTCTGCAGGTGGCCACCTGGAGGCAGCGGGTCAGAAAATACAAGTAAACACATTACAGGCACTGACACCACCTCCCAGAGGTCTTCGTGCTGGTGCCTTAGTGGAGATGATCTCAGATCATCTCAAAATTCTATTTGTCTTTGAGATTTGGCTTTTTCCATTGAAAGCCGGTTCCCCATCGCAACAGTGGATAGGCATGCCTTTTTTCCTGATTGAATACTTAATAATAACACTTTTATTATCATGAAGGCAATTCTTGGCTGACATTTAACTTGAAAGCATTACATTGAATCAGATACTGTGTTGGTGCTTTATATGCACACTCTTAATTAACCTCACTGCAGCCTCATGAGACAGAGCTGCTGTCAGTCTTCTCGGTGTAGAAATTAAGAAACTGAGGCTTAGAGAAGCTGACCATGGACACTCAAGCAGAAGACAGATTCAGGTCAGGATTTCTGACTGCACAGCAAGCCTGTTGTCTGGAGCCCTTTTGTACATATCCTTCAGCGCTAGTGAATACCTTGACAGATGTAAAGGAGGGACTTTAGGGACAGTGATCTAGATGTCTTATATTTACTCTCTGCTTGTGTCCATGCCTTGCTGCCTAGCATCTGTGAGCTTTTGAGCTTATCTCTAAACCTGGTGCTTGACAAACGGCCCTTTATCAACATCCTGGGTAACTCAAGTGAGCACCAAGTGTTTGAGACACATTGTTGCCATACAGGTTATGCATGGCATCCAATTTGAGGGTCCATGGTTTTCTTTTATCCAATCATATCTCCAGATAGGCTGAGTGCTTGAAGTTGGTTACCTAAGTGAAAGAAATCTGTCTTCATAACTCCACATCTGTACCATCTGCACCAAACAACTTGCCCAGAGTCTTATTTTCTTTGTATGAGAGATTTGTTTAAATCTTAAGTTTTATAAAATATTTAAAGCTGGGAATTTACCTCGTATTCATTGGCTTGTTATGCAGTGTTTTGCTTTTATTTTTTATTAATTATTTATTTACTTTACATCCTGTCAAAGCTTCCTCTCCCTCTTCTTCTCCCAGTCACTCCCTCTCACCTCCCTCATCCACCTCAACCCCCCCCCACTGCACCCCTTACTCTTCCCCCATCTACCCATCTTCCCCTTCTCAGAAAAAGGGAGGCCTCCCTTGGATATCAGTCAGCCTTGGCAGATCAGGTTGCATTAAGACCAGGTGCATCTTCTTCTAGTGAGGCTAGACAAGGCAGCCAAGATAGGGAGGGGAAAGGCGGGCAGTGTAGTTTGCAAAGACAGCGCCTGCTCCCGTTTTAGGAGTCCCACATAAAGACCAGCTGCACACCTGTTACATACGTGCAGAGATTGGCCATGTACTTTTAAACATAAAATGTTTATCCCTTTTACAAATTTCAGAGTATTTATTTGACATAATAATTATGCATATTCATGGATAACAATGATAAGTTGACTGATGTATATAATGTCTACTAATTAAAATTTCTATTATATTCTCTTAGTTCCCAAGTCATTTAATAGGATGCATTACTAAAACTGGCTTTCAGTTATTCTTTTCACTGTATTGTGTAGTTGTGTTGTGTTGTACCTAAAGGAGTGATACGTCTTTACAGCTGGCAGATGAACTCTCAGGGAGTGGAAGCACTCAGGTAGAAGATGGCCAGGGGTGGGGGTTGGGGATTTAGCTCAGTGGTAGAGCGCTTGCCTAGCAAACACAAGGCCCTGGGTTCGGTCCCCAGCTCCGGAAAAAAAAAAAAAGAAAAAAAAAAAAAAAAAAAAAGAAGATGGCCAGGGGTGTGTGTGTGTGGGTGCTCTAGATGTGCCCATTCATCAATCTCCTTGGTGGATTTAGCAAACATTCTAAGCCCTTCCTCATTTCTCTTCTTTTATCTTGAGGGAAAGTGTTTCACTAAGCCAGTGTCAGTGTCACATGCCTTACTTGGTCTTCAAAAATGGTCACATTTTGGTAAATTGTGCTGGTCATTGCCCCGCCCCCACCAACAAAGATGGCTTTCCTCTTGAAAACTTACCTCATGTTTGAGATGAGCTTTTGCTTTTTGGAGAGCTAGGAATAGGGAGAGATGGTGACATGGACCAGTTAACTGAATCTCTAATGTGAGTTTCTAGCTGGCCTTAATCATTGGATCAGAACACAGATATTCAAAAGGCACACATATATAGACATTTACACAAATTATATCCATACACAGAAACTCATGTCTGCATACAGTCCTACTCTTACAGCCATCTGAAGCCTAGCTCAGAGCTCTGCTCTTCACTCTCCACAGCAGGACCTGAGGAAGGCCTTGCCTCCTGCAGGTTGACCCAGGCAAAGCCTCTGTCCTCACCTCAGCAGTTCTGCTGCATCTCCTTGTCTGCCATGTACTCTCTTCCTACGTAGGCTTGGTGAAAGGTACCAGGACATCATCTAGACCTTCCTGGTAAGTGTCAGAAAAACCTGCTTCTCACACACTAGAATTTAGAAAAATACCTGCATTACAAACCACACTGTACTGGAAGATGCAGTTTCGTGGTCAGAAAAATACTCATTTTTTCTACCCTCCAAAACATGATGCTGATGGACCAGTGATAGATAGCATTTGGGAGAAATAATGTGGTCTGGATTTCCTTTTTTCTTTCTTTATTTTTCCTTTTATTTTTAAGAAATCTTTCTCATACCCAAATCTTTGCTTTAGCTCTCTTCTTTCCTCCTTCTTCCTCTTTCCAAATTAGCCGTCTTTTTTCCTATTTTTCTTTTATCGAAAATAGATTTTTCCATATAACATATTTTGATTATGACTTTCTTCTTCCAAGATCCTCCTTGGCTCCCTTCCCACCCAAATCCACACACACCCTTCCTTTCCCTTTCTTGTGAGAAAACAGGCAGGCATCTAAAAAAGTAATAAAAATAATAAAATAAAACAAAACCAAACAGAGTAGGACAAAACAACCAAACAAGAAAAAGAGCTTAAGAACAAGCCCAAGAAACACAGAGACACAAAAATTCCATAAAAGCACTAACATATATATATATATGTATGTATATATATATATGTATATATATATATAAATCTCCATGGTTTAAAAAAAATGCCAAAGCACTAAGACAAGGAACCTCCAACACTGTCACTGAGTTCCTTTTATGTCAGCTACTTACTGCTGAGTATGGGGTTTCCACTTAAGTGGTTTGTATGCCCAGTGAGACCCCACTTGGGGAAAAATAATTTTTCATTTGCAAGCAGTTATCAATTGGAGATAGTTTGGGGGTTAGACTTGGGGCTTGTGTCCACTTCCTTGTTCAGTGCTGTGGACCCAGCTGGCTCAGATTTGTACAGACATGCCACCATTGTCTCTGTGAGTTCACATGGTGTTAGTCGTGCTCCTGGGCCTTGAAGTAGGCCATCCAGCTCCTCTGGCTCTCAGAATCTTTCCACCTTCTCTTCCAGAGGGCTCCCTGAACCCAAGGGTAGAGATTTGATGGAGCCGTGCCATCGTGGGCTGAGTGTTCCAAGGTCTGTCACTCTCACTCCTTGTCCAGCTGTGTGTTTCTGTATTCAGTCCAGTGTACTGCAGGAAGAAGCTTCTCTGTTGATGGTTGAGCCAGGCAGCCATCTATGAGTATAGCAGGATGTTGTTAGGAGTCATTTTATTGCTACATTCTGTAGCAGAACTGAAACATTTGGTTTGTCCTAGGTCCCTGGCCTCTCTAGTCTTAGGTTCTTGACTACCCAAGTGGTGTCAGGGTTGGGTTTCATCTCTTGAGAATGAGCCTTAAATCCATCAGATATTGGCTGTTACTCCCACAGACTTTGTGCCACTCTTGCACTAGCATATCTTGAAGGCAGGTCATCATTGTAGATCTAGGGGTTTGTCTTTGGGTTGATCTTTACCCTTCTCCTTTGATCGAGTGCAGAGTACTTTGCAGTACTATTAACACTACTGATCAGTAGGAGTCAAGACTCAAGGTAGGCTCAACCTCTCCACATTCAGTGAGCTGTGCAGGTATTGCCTTCAGCAATAGGGCCTTACCATTAGCTTGTAGAGAGCAAGCAATAGCTTTGGCAGTAGCCTGTGTTGTTTAAGGGTTTCCATGAGGCTCCTTTGACCAAGAGCTCGATTAGATGTAACCCCTATTCTCTAAACTGGAGGCTTAATTTGGTAATAAAGAGATGTCCAATTAGGACTCCATCTCTCTTGTTAGTGATTCCATTTAGATCTCATCATTATATATTTATTATATTTACATTTTAAAAGGGTTTACTGTAATAGGTTTCCATACCCTTCAAAGAGCCCTTAGTTTTAGCTATCCTTCCCCTTATTCCCTCTCTTACCCCCAATCCCCTCCCAATCCCCAGTTGATCCTCCTGTTCCAGTTCTCCACCCTATCCATCATAACTGTGTATTCTATTTTTCCATCCTTGCAAAATCCGTTCCTCCACCGAGGCCCATACTCTCTACTAACCTCTGTGGTTACATGGGTTGTCGCTTGCTTTTCCCAGACTGAACAGCTCACATCCACATATAAGTAAGCATGTAAATGTAACCATGCTTGTTAAAGTTTGTGCTCATGGTATCTGTGCTATAGCAAAGTAAGTCCCCATCGATTTCTTTTTCTTTTTATTATTTTTTAATACACTGAAGAAACCTTGGACTCCTACTTCAAATCCAAGTCATGGGGCATTAGCTTGCATTTTCTTTTAATCTGAGTAGAGCTGATTTGCCAACTCACTATTATTAGGAATTTTCCCTTCATTTTTCTTGGATGATTGGTCTGTATATGTCTTTTCTGATCATGTTCTTATCTGGTTTCATATCACAATTACTGTGGATTCTCAAAGACTAGGAGGCATCGTCTCCCTACTCAAAGAACTTGTCCTAGTATGGGCACTTCTCCCTTAGGAACCTGGTTACAGTCAGGGGGAAATTCTTCAGAGGGAACTTGATTTTTTAGAAATGCAGGAAAATGGTTTGTTTTAAATGATCAGGTACACAGTCTTTATATTTCTGCTTTAATCACATTGCTTTATTCGTGAGTTCATCATTGAGCTGGTTTGTGCTTTATAACACATATAGCAGGTCCAGCCTTTGTTCTTAGGCTCTCAGATGCTTTTCCGTTGCCTCTGTCCCCCAGGAGGCATGCGCCTCTCTGCTCCATGTGTTTTGAGCACTGAGTACTCAGTGGTGCAACTGTCCCTCAGTCCAAGCAGACTGTCAGTCAGGTTGTGTGGTCATGCTTATATATTCCTGTCCTCAAGAAGTCTTCTTATTCCATCAGCACTTCCACAGGAGAATATTGAGGCCTCCAACTGTGGTTGCAGAATTATTTGTGTTACACATTTCCTGTCAGCTTTGCTTTGAGTACTTTAGTTCATTTATTAAGTATGTGTACAGTTAGCGTTGTTATTTCTTTGGGAATACTGATCTGCTTTATTGGAAACTGCCTTCCTTGTGTTTGGGAACATTTTCAATCCCAAGCTTTCTTGTCTGATATTAACATATCCACACTGGCTTTCCTCTACCAGGGAGGTGTCTGTGTACCTTCCTTCATTCTGTTTTAGAATCTTGTGATTTGTATCCAAGGGCTCTAATTAGGACTTTGTGTTTTCATTAGGGAAGAGTAATGTGAACCTTTAAGATCTCTAGAACCTGTGACTATGTCCCATATGCAAAAGGGACTCTTCAGGTGTGATCAAGTTAAAGACATCAGGAGATGCAGAGGTTGTCCTTTTTTGTCCAAATGGCCTCAGAGTAACCCAAGGATCCCTAGAAGGTAAAATAAAAGAAAGTCAGAAAAGCTATAAAGAGGGGTGAGGTCAAGCTCAATGTATGGTCACAAGCCAAGAGAAGACAGCAACCCCTAGACCCTAAAATCCATAAAAGCCAGAGACAGTTAGGAAAAGAAGGCTCCCTCCCTGAGAATATCATGGCCTAAGGCAGGTACTCCTCATCGAAACATCTGTTTCTGCACCTGTAGGATACATATCATTGATGTGCTTTTAGTCACAAGGGTTTATTCATTTTGTTGGTGGTGGTTTCTTATACCAGCTGTAAGAAATGATACAAGAGTTCATCCACCCCTGAATAAATCGTTTTTTTTATAAATCTGTGACCTTTGTTGGTTTTTATTTGGTTACTTCTTTAGGGCTGCTATAAAAATTACATTATTTTTCTCTCTCTCTTTTTTAACTGTGATTTCCTATGATCAAGAATATTTGGTTCCTTTAGGACTTATTAAGAAGTTTACAGGGGTTGGGGATTTAGCTCAGTGGTAGAGCGCTTGGCGCAAGGCCCTGGGTTCGGTCCCCAACTCCGGAAAAAAAAAAAAAAAAGAAGAAGTTTACAATGCATTTGCTTAGGTTTTTTTGCATACCTCAGGTCTGTAGTTTGGAGATCCCCACCCCCTCCTAGGCTAGGTCTCTGCTTGTTTGTGTCTGAGCTCTGGAGGTCTCTATTCCATTGTGCTCACATCTAGCTGTTATTAATTTTTAAAGTGTTTTTCTTTGTTTTTCTATGGCTTTTAGTTTTTACAATTTTTAGTTAATTAAAATTAATTCTTCAATAATTTCACACAGTGTATTTTGATCCTATTACTCTCCCCCAATTCCTCTTGGATCTACCTCCATCTCCCTACCCATCTAACTTTGTGTCCTCATTTTATTTTTTTAAGTCCATCAAGTCCAATTTGTGTTGCCCATATAGCTTTAGGGTTAATGGCCATCCACTCGAGTGTGGTCAACACACTAAGGTCACATTCTAAAAGAAAACTTACAGTTCCTCTCCTAGCTACTATCAATTGCTAAAAGCTCCTTACTTATGGGTAGGACTTTGTGTTCCCTTCCTCCCTTCACACTGGGATTTGATCTACCTTGAGCTTGCACAGGTCTTGTGTATGTTGTCACAACTGCTGAGTTTATGTGTGCAACCGCCTCGTGTCCAGAAAATACTATTTTATCATAGTCACCTCCATCTGTGGCTCTTGGATCCTTCCTCACCCTCTTCTGCAATGACCTTTGAACCCTGGGGGGGGGTAAGGGTGTGATAAAGATGTCCCACTTAGTGATGAGCCTTCAATAATCTCTTATTCTCTGAACCTTGGAGGTGTAGGTCCATGTTAACTACCCTCTACTGTAGAAAGGAGCTTCTCTCATGAGGGCTGAGAAAAGCACCCACCTATGGGTATTGTGGTAAATCCTAGGAGTCAGTCAGAGGAGCCTGCTACTACTGTTCTGGTAAGTTGTGCATTTAGGAGAATAATAGTGTCAAGCTCCTCTAGGGCCTATACCTGTCTAACCATGGGTTCTTGGCCTAATAATGGTGTCCAGGTGTGGTTGTAGAGTGGGGCTCACGTGCAGTCAGAAAGTGGTTGGTTATTCCCATGATATTTGTGAAAGGTAGCCAGTGAGGATGAAGCTTCAAGGTCAGTACTCACTTGATTTCTCCATGTTCTATGACTCAGGTGTATGGGTTCTTCTTTAGAAAGATCTTACTGCAAATTTCTGAAGAGTAATCAATAGATTGGCATCGTTTAGGGACCTTACAGGCCAACAACAACTCCAAAAGAGGTCCCTGGCACTGAGATTTTTATTTGTTGTCCCATTATATGATAGTTCCATTAAAGTATTTTTTTTCTAATGCATATAGATGTTTTGCTTGGTATGTGCACCATGATGATGCAGTGCTCACAGAGAACAGAAGAGGACATTGAATCCCTTGGAACTGGAGTTATCCATGATTGTGAGCCAAGTGTGGCTGCTGGGAATTGAACTAGGTCTTGAAAAACAGTCTCTTAAGTGCTGAGCCATTTCTCTAGCCCCCATTTAAAGACTTTTTTATATGTCTATATTTTATGATGCTTTTATGGAAAGTTTCCACATAGCTCTTTTGTTAATTATCCCTTTTCATATTCCCTCCTTCATTTTGTCTTCCCTACCCTACCCTTAACCCTTTCTGTTTCATCATTCCACCTTAACTTTTTCTACCGCCATATTCTGTATCCTCTACTCTTAAGCTCTACTTCCCAATGGCCCACTACTAGTTCCCTGACCTCTATGGGTATGCCTAATAAAACATACATACCTAAAAGGTTAAAAGCTAACAATCACAAATGAAAGACAGCATATGACATTTTTCTTTGTGAGTCAGAGTTAACTCACTCAGAATGATTTTTTTTCTAGTTCCATCCAGTACTTGTGCATTCTATAATTTCATTTTTCTTAACAGCTGAATAATAATTCATTGTATAAATGTAACACACTATTTTTTATCCATTCATTAGTTGATGGACATTTAGCTTGTTTCTACTTCCTGGCAATTGTGTCTAGACCAACAATGAGCATAGTTGAGCAAACATCTCCACAGTAGGGTATCTACCCCTTCAGTATATGCCCAAGAGCGAAATAGCTGGGTCATGTGGAAGGTTTACTTCTAGCTTTCTGGGTACCTCTACACTGATTGACTTAACGTTTATGCACATTTATCCACCACTGTCAGCGAATCAGTGAATAAGTGTCCCCCTTTCCCATCCATGGTAGCATTTTTTTTTTTTTAAATCTTAGTCCTTTTGACTGGGATAATAAGAATCTCGAAGTTGTTTCAGTTTACATTTCCCTGATGGCTAAGAGTGTTGAATATTTTTTAAGAATATCTGTGTTTTAGGGGGTTGGGGATTTAGCTCAGTGGTAGAGCACTTGCCTACCAAGCACAAGGCCTGGGGTTGGGTCCCCACCTCCGAAAAAAAAAAAAAAAAGAAAAGAAAGAAAAAACAAAAAGGTACTTGCACTTATTCAGTCCTTTATACATATAAAAAAAAAAAGAATATCTGTGTTTTATCTTTTAAAAATTCTGTTTAGTTCCATGCCCTACTTTGGGGGGTTATTCATTTTGTAGATGTCGACTTTTTTTTTTTTTTTTAGTTCTTTATATACTCTAGATATTTCTGTTTATTTCTCCTGTTCTCGTCACTTGAATGTTAATGTCCTTCATTAAAGAGGTTCTTTAGTTGCATGAGGTCCAGTTTATCAATTGTTGGTCTTAATGCTTACAGTTTTAGGGTCCTGCTCAAAAAATATTTTCTCGGGCCTTTACTTTCAAACATTTTAAGTTCATAAGTTTCTGCTCTATACAAGTGTCAATATCTTTGATCCATTTGGAGTTGAGTTTTGTACAGGGTGAGAGATTAGATCTGGTCTCATTCTTCAGCCTGTAGCTATCTAGTAGAACAGTATACTCAGATAGCTGTAAGTGTGCAGGCTTCACAGGTCTGCCCTGTCGATCACGTGTCTCTAGACCACAGCATGCTACTTTTTGTTACTGTCATCTCTGTAGCACCTCACTGGGGTGCTGATAGCTCCAGCTTGTTTTAATTGTTCAAGATTGATTTTTGGCTACCCTGGGGTTTTTGTGTTTTCATATGAAATTTAAGGGTTTTTTCTTTTCAATTTCTGTAAAGAATTGCATTGAAATTTTGGTGGGAATTTCATTGAATCTGTAGCTCGGTTTTTGTAGGATGGCTCTTTTCACATTACTAATCCTACCAATCCGTGAGCACGGCAGGTCTTTCCGTCTTATGGCTTTGTCTTCAGTGTTGTTTTGTTCTTTGTCCAGTGCTCTGTTTTTATTATACAAGTCTTTTACTAAAATCATTCCAAGTTTTGGGCTTTTTTTTTTTTTTTTTGGGTGGGTGGGTTCTGATGCTACTATGAAAGGTACTGTTGCTTTGATTTCTCTCTTACGTTTGCCATTTGTATATTGGAAGACAAATTATTTTTTTAGTGTGAGTTGTGTATTCTGCTAGCTTCATGGATGTGTTTATCAGCCATGGTTTTCTGGTGTAATCTTTAGTGTCCTTCATGTAAAGCATTGCATTATCTGTAAATCAGGATGCTTTGACTCCTTTCCAGTTTTGGTCCCTCTAGATCTCCTTTACTTAGCTTAGTGCCTTAGCCAAGTCTTCAAGCCCTCTATTGAGAGACGGGGAAAGGTGAGTGGTTACCCTTGTCCTATTCCTGAACTTAGTGGAAATGTTTCCAGATTTACTCCACTCATGATATGGCCTGTGGGCTCGCTGTAGATTGCCTTTACTATGTTGAACTATGTCTTCTGTATTCCTGGATTTCCCCAGAAATCCAGGATATTGTACCATAAAGGATATTGGATTTTGTCAAAGACCTTTTCTCATCTTATGAGATGATCATATTGTTTTTGTCCTAGTGTCTTTTTATGTAATGGATTACTTTTTTTTCTTAATTTATGAACGTCAAACCATCCACGGTATCTCTGGATGAAGCTGACTTGATCATGGTGAATTATCTTTATGTGTTTGTAAATATTTTGTTGAGAACTTTTGTGACCATGTTCGTTATTGATATTTTTCTGTTGTTAGACATTTGCCTAATTTTCATATTAGAGAAGCATTGGACTCAAAAAAAAAGTTTGTATTGTTTTTCTATTTTATAGAATAACTTCTTCTTTGAGGGTTCAATAGAATTCTGCACTGAATCCATCTAGTCCTGGGCTTTTTGGGGTAGGGAAGGGGATTGTAATTACTGCTTCTATCTCAATAGATGTTATGGGGCTATTAAAATTATTTATTTCATTTTGACTTAGTTTTGGTAAGCCATATATACCTAGAAATTCATCCATTTCTTTTAGATTTTTCAGCTCCCCATTTTTATTGAAGGTTCTTCCATACAATAACATATTAACCATGTTGCCCTTCCCCAGATCCTATCCCCCTCCCTACCCACCAACTTTGTTTTTCTCTTTCAAAAAGAAAACAAACAAAAATCCTTAAGGAACAACAAAACTAAACTACCCCCCTAAAAATTAAATTAAAAAGCAAAGCAGAAAACCACTAGGACAAAAAAGAAGACCACTGGGACAAAAAAGAATGTCCAGACAAAGCAGATAAAGCAAAAAGTCCGTAAAATACCAGAGTTGCTTTGTAGTTGACCAACTACTCTTGGGCACGAGGCAGGGTCCTGGACTCCATTGGAAAAACTGGTTTTCTTTTTGCAAAAAAGAAATAATAGCAGATAGCTTCTTAGTTAGGGATTGGATCCAATCTACTTCTCCCTTTCAGTGATGAGACCCCCATCTGGCTTGAACCTATGTAGGTCTTATGTGCTGCTCACATGGGTTCATATGTGCATCTGTCCTGTTGTATTTGTAAGATACTGTTTCCTTGGAGTCGTCCATAACCTCTGGCTCTTATAATATTTCTTCTCATCTTCCACATAGAAATCTGATCCTTGAGGGAGGATGGCTTTGATGAAGACATTCCATTTAAGACTGGGTGTTCTAAAGTTTTCAATCTCCATACAGTGTTCAACTGTAGATCTCTGTCTTAATTCCCACGTGTTGCAAGAGGAAGCTTCTGTAATGTAGGTCAAGCAAGTCACTGATCTATGTGGTATAGCAGTATGTAATCAGGAGTCCTTTTATTGCTGTGTTCCTTGTTCAGAATAATAGTATTAGGTTTTTCCCTAGGCCCAAGGCCTATCTTGTTTCATATTTTTGGCCATTTTAGTAATGTCAGGTACGGGTTCCATCTCAAATAGTAGGCCTTCAATCAAGACATGCTTGTTCACTCCTTAACATCTGTGCGACCTTTGAAGCAATATATTTGTAAACAGGTCACTATTGTAGGTCTCAGAATTTATAGCTGGTTGATATGGCTAATTACCTTTCTCCTCTAGCAACATTCAGAATACCTTTGAGTATCACAGTAGTAGTAAAGCTTCTAGGTAGGCACCAGCTCCACTTCTCCATGTTTTTTTTTTCTTTTTTCTTTTTTTCGGAGCTGGGGACTGAACCCAGGGCCTTGCGCTTGCTAGGCAAGCACTCTACCACTGAGCTAAATCCCCAACCCAACTTCTCCATGTTTAATGACCTAAGTAAGTATTGTACTCAGCAATTAGTTCTCATCATCAGGTTTTGGAGGGTAATCAATAGTCTTCACAAACCCTGTGATATCTAGGGGTTTTCCATAAGGCCCCTCAGTCCAACAACTCAACAAGATGTAACCCATTCCTATTGCTTGGTGACAGAGATGTCTTACTGGGGCATTGTCTCCCTTATTATTTGATAACTACATTTAGATTCCTTTTATATTAGGAAGCTTCTACAGTATACTTCCATAAGGCTTTTCAAATGACCTGTTATGTTAGTTATCCCTTCCCATAGTTCCTCCTTTATACTTCTCTTCTATCCCCTTCCCAATTTAATCCTACTGTAGTTTCCACTTTGAATCTCCATAACAAAATATTGTGTTATCCTTTCCTTGGGAGATCTTTCCTCTGCCCTGTCCTTTTCTGAGTATCTCACCTCCGTGATTAATCAGATTATAAAACATTTTTAGAGCTAGCATAAATATAATAGAAAACACTATATTTGTGTTTTGGGGTCTGGGTTACTTCACTTAGGATGATTTTTTTTTTAGTTCCATGAATTTACCTTAGAATTTCATAATTTTATTTTCCTTAACATCTAAATAATGTTTTGTTGTGTAAATATACCACATTTTCATTATCTACTCATTAGTTGATGGACATCTAGGTTGTTTCTACTTCCCCGTTATTATGAATAGCATAGCATTCATAGAATTATTAGTGCTAATACAAGTAGATCTCATCATTTAATTAATCATCATTAATATTCTACTGAATGAGCTATTTGTGAGCAAAGCACATCTTCCTTTCTCCTAGGAGCTGTTTACAACTTCTGTGTACTAGGATGTTTGCTTACCTCTTGATGACTACATACAGCTGTAGCATTTTCTTTCTTTTTTTTATTCCATTTGTTTACATCTTGTATGATATTTCACTTCCTGGTTACCCTCTCCACCAACCCCTCATACCATAATATCCCACTTTCTGGTTACCCTTTCACCACCACCCCCATCCCACAGACACCCTCCCCTCTTCCCTTTGGCGTATGAAAGTGCTCCCTAACCCACCCACACTCTCCCACCCCACCCCTCCAGCACCCCTCTATGCTGGGACATCAAGCCCCCCTGAGACCAAGGGCCTCCTCTCCCATTGCTGTCAGGCAAGACCATCCTCTGCTACATATGTATCTGGAGCCATGGATCCCTCCAGGTACACTCCTTGGTTGGTGGTCTAGACTCTGAGAGAACCGGGTGGTCAGGCCAGCCTATGTTGTTCTTCTAGTGGGGTTGTGATTCCCCTCTCCTCCTCCAGACCTCCCACCAGCTCAGCCAGGTTCCCTGAGCTCTGTCTAATAGTTGGCTCCAAGGATCCACATCCAACTGAATTTCAGAGAAAACAACTTCCCAACAAGTGTTCACAATGGTCTAACAGTACTGTGAAATACAGTGCTAGAAGTGTCTAGCCAAGGAACCTGACCTAGGCTGGATTTGCAGAGAAAATGACACTTGAACTGCTCCTATGAGATGAAGAGCTGCCAGAGGAAGGAAGGAAGCTATTACAGCATGTGCAAAAGCCCTAAGACAAGAAGTCTTGTAGTTCACTTAAGGAACTGAAAGATGGCTGTGTAGCCAGAGTAATGAGCAGAAGAGAGGTGTAGGTGAAGTTCTAGAAGTAAGCAGGGGCTGTGTTGATATCACATGGACTATTTTACATTTGTTGTTAAGAATGCAAAGTGCATCCATGTGCTATTTTTATTTAGTAACACCTCAAACAACCTTGGACCACATGGGCAGTAGCCTAGAGGAACACAGTAGAGCTGAACACTTACTTCTACAGCATTGCACACCAGTGTGCACAGACCTCTGAGCAGCCAGTCTTGTGAGACAGCAGCACAGGACGCTGTGTACAGCACACCATGCTTGGTGATCACCGCTAATTTCTTATCTCCAGCTAATCAGCATTAATCGTCCCAGTAGTCCCTTTTATTTTTGACTAAAGCCAGAGACACATGGCAGAAGCTGCTGAGTTCTGCTGCTTGCAGGAGCTGGAACATGATCCCCTTGTTCTAATACATTATCACTACCTTCCTGGTTTCCAGCTCTTTCACTGCCTAAGTCTGGCTGTCCTGAATCTTGCTCTGTAGATTGATCTTAAACTCAGAGATCTGCATGCCTGTCTCCTGTGACTAAAAGTGTATATCACCATGCCTGAAGCAAGTTCACCAGGAACTCGCTCTCAAAAAAACTCAAAAATCTTCTGTTTGATCTCTTAGAACATAGGATTCGGCTCCATTTCACTTTCCGGTGGCCCCTTTAAGACTAGAAACATATATTTTATGTTTTTCCTTTCTCAACTTGCTACACTTGTTCAAAGTATTCTTCATGAGACTTAACCAGAGAACAAAGAGTATGATTGGCATCTCTGAAACTTTCTTTCTCAGTGTAATTAATCTGAGTCTCTTTACCTTAGCCTCAAGCAGACTCTTTAGACATGGGCAAAAAATAACCATATTCTTCACCAAAATATCACAGACAGTCTCTAGGCCACATACCAAAATTCTCCACTGAAACCATTTGGGCCAGGTCCGAATAATTCAAATCACTCTCAGTAACAAAGTCTTCCATATTCCTACTAGGATAGCTCATTAAATCCCATTTAAAGAATTCCACTGCTTTCCAAATCCAAAGTCCCAAAATCCACATTCTTCCATACAAATGCATAGTTAGGCCTATCACAGCAATACCCCAGTCCCTGTTACCAGTTCCTGTCTCAGTTAGGGTTTTACTACTGTGAACAGATACCATAATGAAGGCAGTTCTTATAAGCACAACATTTAATTGGGGCTGGCTTACAGGTTCAGAGGTTCAGTCTAGTATCATCAAGGCAGAACATGGAAGCATCCAGGCAGGCATTGTACAGGAGGAGCTGAGAGTTCTACATCTTCATCTGAAGGCTGTAAGTGGAAGACTAGCTTCCAGGCAGCTAGGGTGAGGGTCTTAAACTCACACCCACAGTGACACACCTACTTTATGAAGGCCACACTTCCAAATGGTGCCACTCCCTGAGCCGAGCATATGCATTTCATGTTCAATGAAAGCCATTGGCATTTCGTCTTTTGGAAACTCTGCTCAGTTTTGTTTTGTTTTGTTTTGTTTTGTTTTGTTTTTTTGTTTTTGAGGGTGCAGCAAACTTTATTGATGGTATTCAAGAGAGAATGGAGGGCTCCCTAGGCCCCTCCTGTTATTATGGGATCTGGGATGGAATTGTGAGGGAGATGCTCAGTGTTGGGGCTGAGGTGGGACAGGGACTCCTCAGGAACTGAGGATGCCTCTCTTGCTCTCAGTATACTTGCTGGGCTGGGTGGTCCAGAGTTTCTTACTCCTTGGAGGCCATGTAGGCCATGAGGTCCACCACCCTGTTGGTGTAACCGTATTCATTGTCATATCAGGAAATGAGCTTTACAAAGTTGTCATTGAGAGCAATGCCAGCCCCAGCATCAAAGGTGGAAAAGTGGGAGTTGCTGTTGAAGTCGCAGGAGACAACCTGGTCCTCAGTGTAGCCCAGGATGCGCTTTAGTGGGCCCTCAGACGCCTGCTTCACCACCTTCTTGATGTCATCGTACTTGCCAGGTTTCTCCAGGCGGCATGTCAGATCCACAACGGATACATTGGGGTTAGGAACATGGAGGGCCATGCCAGTGAGCTTGCCCACAGACTTGGCAGCACCAGTGGATGCAGGGATGATGTTCTGGGCTGCCCCACGGCCATCACGCTACAGCTTTCCAGAGGGGCCATCCACAGTCTTCTGAGTGGCAGTGATGGCATGGACTGTGGTCATGAGCTCTTCCACGATGCCAAAGTTGTCATGGATGACCTTGGCCAGGGGGGCTAAGCAGTTGGTGGTGCAGGATGCATTGCTGACAATTTTGAGGGAGTTGTCATATTTCTCGTGGTTCACACCCATCACAAACATGGGGGCATCGCTGAAGGGGCAGAGATGATGACCCTTTTGGCCCCATCCTTCAGGTGAGCCCCAGCCTTTTCCACGGTGGTGAAGACACCAGTAGACTCCACGACATACTCAGCACTAGTGTCACCCCATTTGATGTTAGCAGGATCTCACTCCTGGAAGATGGTGATGGGCTTCCTGTTGATGACAAGCTTCCCATCCTCAGCCTTGACTGTGCCTTTGAACTTGCCATGGGTAGAGTCATACTGGAACATGTAGACCATGTAGGTGAGGTCAATAAAGGGGTCATTGATGGCAACAATCTGCACTTTGTCAGAAGAGAAGGCAGCCCTGGTAACCAGGCGCCCAATACGGCCAAATCCGTTCACACTGACCTTCACTATCTTGTCTATGAGACGAGGCACTGCACGAGAAGATGCAGCTGTCTCTGGAACAGGGAGGAGCAGAGAGCCTCTGCTCAGTTTTTAATTGATTTTTGGTCATTGTTGTTTTAATGCTTAGGTTTTTTTTTTAGTTCTTTATATATTCTAGATCCTAACCTTCTATCAGATATATAACTGTTTTAAAAATGTTTTTTATTTTGTTGGTTGCCACTTTGACTGAATGATAGTGTCCTTTGTAATACAGAAGTTTTTCTGTACCATAACAAATGAAAATTAATTTATTAATTGTTAATGTTTGGCACATAGATGTTTTTCCCCTTAGATTATATATCCTCTTGTTGGATTTTTCCTTTATTGAGTATATATTATCTTACCCTGTTTCATTTTAGTTTTTCTGTTTTTTCAGATATGAAAATTGCTACTATACTGCTTGTTTCTTGGGTCCATTTGCTTGGAATACCTTTTCTCTTTTTTTTACTCTGGAGTGATATCTATCCTTGATGATGAGATATTTCCTGGATGCAGCAGAAAGATGAATCCTGTTTTCTAGCAGTCTGTGAGTTTGTATGTTTTACTCAGGAGATGAGACCATTAATGTAAAACTTGTTAATGAGCAGTGTTTCTTGATTTCTATTATTTTGTTGTGGCCTGGAAATTTTTCCCCTTTCTTTTGATTTACTCTTCTGGGGTTATTTATTTATTGTATCCTTTTGGGTATGGTTAACCTCCTCAGAAGTAAGTTTTCACTGTAGTTTCTGTACAACTGAATTGGTAGATAGGAATTGCTCAAATTTAGTTTTGTCATGAAATGATTTTCTTTCCCTGCTGTTTGTGACTGATGGTTCTGCGGGGTCTGTCAGAGTTTGTAGTACATCCATTTAGATCCCTCTGGCTTTCACAGTTTCCATTGAGAAATCAAGTGTTACTCTACTGAGTCTGCCTCTATATGTGACTTTGTCTACTTCCCTTACAGCTTTTAATATCCTTTTCTTATTCTCTACATTTAGTGTTTTGATTATTGTGTTGTGGGAAATTTCTCTTTGGTCCTGTCTATGTGGTGTCCTGTATGGTTCATGTACCTTGATAGGCACCTCTTGCTTAAGATTGGTGAATTTTCCTTCTCTGATTTTGTTTAAAAATATTTTTATGCCTTTGACCTAAGTTTTTTCTCTTTTTCTATACCTATTATTCATAGGTTTAGTCTTTTCATGGTGTCCCAGATTTCCCAGATGTTTTGTGCCTAGATATTTTTATATTTAACTTTTTCTTTGACCTATCCATTTCTTCTTCTTTGTCTACACGCTCTGACATTCTGTCTTCCATGCCTTGTAATCTCTTGGTGAGGTTTCCCTCTGAGGTTTTTGTTTGACATCCTAAATTTTTCATTCCGAGTTTTATTTTGGTATGTATCTTCTTTAGTGATCCTTGTAAAAGTAACTTTAATTCACTTGTAGGAAATGTTGTCTCTGCAGCTTATAGCTTCCCTCTGCTAACCTAGGCCTAGTCCTGGAAGCTTCTACCCTTCGTACAATTTAACCTAGGCCTAGAATGTGTTCAGTCTCTGAGTCTTAATGCTGGCAAAGGCCACCCTTTCTAGTTTTCTCTTAGCTCTGCTGACTGGTCAGCTCAGCTGTCCCGGCTCAAACTCCTCTCCAAGCTGACTGATTTAAATGGCCTTCCCTCACTTCTGAGTTACTCCACGTGGTCTCAAACTAACTCTCTAGCAGTCTGTACTGATCTTCTGGCTCATTTTCATTCCCTGGCGCATTCTGTCTTCACCTGTGTCTAGCTGCTTCTCTCTTCAACCTGTCTCTGTACAACTCTGCTGGTAAAACTGTCTCTGAGGTCCACAAACTGACTGAGTAGAACTGACTAGAATTCAGATATCTGTTTGCCTCTGTCTCCTGGGATTAAAGGAGTATGTATATCTCAGCCAGATCACATAGACCTAGAGAGGTCTTTGGATGTGATCTCTTGCCAGGGCAGCCATGTTCTGAATTAAAATTCCTCTACAGATCCTGTTTTTACTTCCATGTGTTGAAATGTTTCCATTATTTCATTCATTTTTGTGTTTTCACTGCCTTAAGGCATTTATTCATCTTCCAGGCCCTTGAACATACTCATAATTACTATTTTGAACTTCTTGTCCTGTGCTTCAGCTGCATTGCATTTCTCAGGGCCCATTGCAGTAGGGCTGCTGGTTTCTGAAGGAGATGTTTGTGATTGTGTTCGGGGGCTGGGATCTCAACTCTGGAGTTATGGTGTTGATATCCAGTTTGGTCTTTGTTGAGTGACTGTTCCATTCTTTACTTGCTGTTTCCCACTCTGGATCCTGGGCAAATATGGTGGCCAGAGGGTCTCTAGTAGAAAGTGCTTCTATAGGTTGACACAAAGGGATGGAGATGAGCTAGGAGGAAAGGCTAATGGCACCAGACAAAAGAGAACCATGGCTCTGCCCTGGTGGTGGAGTATCCAGGTAATAGAGTGTGAAGAGGGGCTTCTTCAGGCAGACTGCAAGGACTAAGTTTGGAGAGACAGGAATGAAAAAGCTAGAGGTACCCTGAGTCTCCACCCAAAGCCGAATATGGAATTTTAAAATATATCCTAATCCTCTGAAATTCCTCAATATCTATTGTAATGTCTCCATTTTCTTCTAATTTTATTATTTTAGACCCTGGTTTTTGGTTAATTTAGGTTTGTCAATCTTGTTAATTTTTTAAAGAACTAACTGTTTCTACTTCATTAAGTTAAGCTCTGAGTTTATCTCTACCTATCTACTTGTTTTCTTTTTCTTTCCTTTTGTGTGTGTGTTGGGGGGGGTTGTTTTTCTAAGGCCTCCATGTGCATCATTAAGTTGTTAATTTGAGATCTCTCAAAAATGTTTATGTGGGTACTTAATTCTGTGAACTTCCCTTTTAGGACTGCCTTCATTGTATCCCATAGTTTTAGATGTTGCCTTTCCATTTTCATTAAAGTCTAGGAATTTCAAATTTCCTTCCGAATTTCTTCCTTGACCCAGTTATTGTTTGCCCATGTGCTGTTTAGTGTCCGTGTATTCGCATGCTTCTTGCCATTCCTATTGCAGTACATGCCTTTCTTTATTGCATTGTGGTCAGATAAAATGCAGAATATTTTCATTTTTCCTGTATTTGTTGAGACTTGCTCTGTGTCCTAATATGTAGTTAATCTTGGAGAATGTTCCTTGGGCTGCTGTGAAGTACACGTATTCTTTAGTGTTTAAGTGTTATGTTTTGTAGATATGTTAGGTCCATTTGGTTTGTGATGTCATTCAACGCCAGAGTTTCTCTGTTACCTTTTCTTCCCAGATGGCCTGTCTATTGATGGGAGAGTGGTATTGACATCACACTATCACTCTGATGCTGTGAATATATTATTTCAAATCTAATAATGTTTCTTTTATGAAATTGGGTGCTTTAGAGTTTGATGCTTACATGCTAGAGTTTTAATACTCTCTCCTTTAATGACTATGAAATGACCCTCCTTATCCCTTCTGACTAGCTTCAATCTGGTCTGTTTTGTCAGAGTTTAGAACAGCTGTGCCTGCTTGCTTTTCAGTTGTTTGAGGTGTTCATTGGGAATACCTTCTTATATCCATCTACCCTAAAGTGGGGGGTATCATTGTGGCGAGGTGTATTTCTTAGAGGCAGAAAAAATATAGACCTTATTTTCTGATCTAATCTATTTGTATCTCTTTATTGGGAAATTGATATCACTAAAATTAAGAGTTATTATTGAATAGTTAATCAGTGTTAATCACTCATTTTGTTGCTTTTGTGGTGTTTCCTTAGACCTCTTTTGATTAAATGTTCTGGGTTTATTCACTCCCGGTTCCTTCTTGTGCGTGGGTTTTTTTTTTTTTTTTTTTTCTTCAGAATTACATATTGCTTAAAGTAGTCTCTGTAGACTGGTTTAGTGGCACTTCTTAAATCTATTTTTACCTTAGGGAATTTTTCCTTCTTCAGTTACAACTGATAGTTTTGCTGGTTATGGTAGTCTGGGCTAACATATGCTATCTTTCGTAACTTTTTGTAGGACATAAGTTCAAGCCCTTCTTGGAATGAGAGGCATCAGAAGAGTGGTCCACTCTGTTTGGTCTGGATAGAGACTTGTTCTAGGTTCATGATACTTATCATGGGCTGTGTCTTCCAGTGTGCCAGTAACCCCTGATTTTATATCATACCATCTGCCTGTCAGTGCAAATGGTGGACTAAGGTCCTCTGCCAATCAATAAAAACATTGCCAAGTATTGAAAACAATTACAGAAATAGGGTTTACGTTTTCATATTTTTTAGACAGGGTCTCCCTATGTAGTCCTTAGTCTAGAACATACTATGTAGACCTGGCTAGCTTCAAGCTTGTAGAGATCTGCCTGCCTCTGCCTCCTGAGTGCAAGTAATGGGATATGGGATTAAAATGTGTGTCACCACACCTGACACTTTGCCACAGTTCTGAAACCCAATACAAGAACATTGCATGGCGGTGGGAGGGGGGGAGAGGATAGCGGGTTTCTGGAGGGCAAACCAAGAAATGGGATAACATTTAAAATATAAATAAAAATGCAATTAAAAAATAAAGGATCATAATAGCAAAATATGGGATACTTTTCAGTCAGAACAGCAAAGCTTTGGTCGTTTTTTAATTTTTTTTTAGATGGTTGCTTTCTTTCTTTCTTTCTCTCATTTACTGGATTTTTTTATTTACATTTCAAATGTTATTCCCTTTCCCAGTTTCCTGTCCATAAACCCCCTATCCCTTCCTCTCCCCTTCTTCTATAAGGGTATTCCCTTCCCATCCACTCTCCCTTCCTGCCCCTCCCCCCACATTCCTTTACACTGGGGGTCCAACCTTGGCAGGACTAAGGGCTTCCCTTCCTTTGGTGCCCAACAAGGCCATCCTCTGCTACATATGCAGCTGGGCCAGTCCACGTATAGTCTTTGGGTAGTAGTTTAATCCCGGGAGCTCTGGTTGGTTGGCATTGTTGTTCTTATGGGATTGCAAGCCCCTTCAGCTCTTTCAATCCTTTCTCTAATTCCTCCAACGGGAGTCCCGTTCTCAGTTCAATGGTTTGCTGCTGGCATTCGCCTCTGTATTTGATGTGCTCTGGCTGTGCCTCTCAGGAGAGATCTATATCCGGTTCCTGAGAGCATGCACTTCTTAGCTTCATCCATCTTATCTAGTCTTGGTGGCTGTATATGTATGGGCTATATGTGGGGCAGGCTCTGAATGGGTGTTCCTTCTGCCTCTGTTCTAAACTTTGCCTCCCTATTCCCTACCAAGGGTATTCATGTTCCCTTTTTAAAGAAGGAGTGAAGCATTCACATTTTGATCATCCGTCTTGAGTTTCATGTGTTCTGTGCATCTAGGTAATTCAAGCATTTGGGCTAATAGCCACTTATCAATGAGTGCATACCATGTGTTTTTTTCTGTGATTGGTTACCTCACTCGATGATATTTTCTAGTTCCATCCATTTGCCTATGAATTTCATAAAGTCATTGTTTTTGATAGCTGAGTAATATTCCATTGTGTAGATGTAC
The DNA here is from genome assembly GCF_011064425.1 of Rattus rattus. Taxonomy (NCBI): domain Eukaryota; kingdom Metazoa; phylum Chordata; class Mammalia; order Rodentia; family Muridae; genus Rattus; species Rattus rattus. Next base: position 56,899,533 of record NC_046159.1, read on the forward strand.
CACATTTTCTGTATCCATTCCTCTGTTGAAGGGCATGAGTTTTTGGTTTTTTGGTTTTTTTTTTTATCTTAATCATTCTGACTGGTGTGAGGTGGAATCTCAGGGTTTTGATTTGCATTTCCCTGATAACTAAGCATGTTGAGCATTTCTTTAGGTACTTCTCAGCCATTTGATATTCCTCAGCTGAGAATTCTTTGTTTAGCTCTCTACCCCATTTTTTAATAGGGTTATTTGGCTCTCTGGAGTCTAACTTCTTGAGTTCTTTGTATATTTTGGATATTAGTCCTCTATCAGATGTAGGATTGGTAAAGATCTTTACCCAATCTGTTGGTTGCCGTTTTTTGTCCTAATGACAGTGTCCTTTACCTTACAGAAGCTTTGCAGTTTTATGAGGTCCCACTTGGCGATTCTTGATCTTAGAGCGTAAGCTTTGACCATTTCAACTGGCTCTATTTCATCTCTTCCTCTTCAAAGCTCCTTGATAGTCTCAAAAACCAGCAGCTCACAGATAGTGTGTCAGCCTCTTGTCAGACATCGTCAGACACTGGAGCTGGAGCTCCTGTCAGTGTTGTTACTGCCTCCTGTTTCTCTGAAAGACCCCACTTACAAAGTGTTCATCTGACCCAACTCAGTCTCACCGCAGACCTCCCTGTACCCCCAGAGATTTTGTGTAGAAGCAACCATAGATAATTGTGGAAAAGTAGCCATTTCTCAGCAGCCTGCAAAGGTGACTATTTAGGCAGCAGCCTGGTGCCAGGAAGTCTAGAAAGAAAAGCAAGGGCTTTGAAATTCCACTACAGGTTCCTGGAAATTTAGACTATGTCGATGTCCACTGTGTGAGATACCAGAGACCCAGACCTAGTCCCCTGGTAATCGGGTTGGAAGAAGCTAAAGTCAAATCTCAAAGGAAGCAAGGTAGCCACACAGGAGGTGTCCTCAGCAAGATCAGGTGCTGCAACAGATTTGTATTAATTGGAGGCCATTTCTGTCAAGGTAAAACTCTGTCTTTTCATTCACATCTTCCCTTCTCTGCTAGATCCCTCAAATGTCAGCATTCTGATGTCTGAACTGTTGGGGATTGGGTCCTAGTATTCTATCTCTTGGTGGTGGTAATGTACTCACTCTTACTTTCTCCCTTACAAATTTTAGGGTTTTGATGTAATACTAGCCAATACACAAAATGGCATACACTACAGTATTTATTTCCTTCCAGTGAAGGGTTTGGTGGTGCTCTGTATGACTGTATGGGTGTCTGGATCTCTGTATGACTGTATGGGTGTCTGAATCTCTGTATGACTGTATGGGTGTCTGGATCTCTGTATGACTGTATGGGTGTCTGAATCTCTGTATGACTGTATGGGTGTCTGGATCTCTGTATGACTGTATGGGTGTCTGAATCTCTGTATGACTGTATGGGTGTCTGGATCTCTGTATGACTGTATGGGTGTCTGAATCTCCGTATGACTGTATGGGTGTCTGGATCTCTGTATGACTGTATGGGTGTCTGGATCTCCGTATGACTGTATGGGTGTCTGGATCTCTGTATGACTGTATGGGTGTCTGGATCTCTGTATGACTGTATGGGTGTCTGGATCTCCGTATGACTGTATGGGTGTCTGGATCTCTGTATGACTGTATGGGTGTCTGGATCTCTGTATGACTGTATGGGTGTCTGGATCTCTGTATGACTGTATGGGTGTCTGGATCTCCGTATGACTGTATGGGTGTCTGGATCTCTGTATGACTGTATGGGTGTCTGGATCTCTTGAAAGTAACATCTACTTGTTTTTTTAATCCAAAGTAATCATCTTTTTTTCCTTAAGGATGAGATTAATCAATTTAAATTTTACAATTATTTATTGGTAAATATCAATTTAAAAAATTAAGGGGCTTTAGTCAGTGGGTGGTGTGTGTACTGTTGGATCAGAGATCTGGCGCAGTGGGTGGTGTTTGCACTGTTGGATCAGAGGTCTGGCGCAGTGGGTGGTGTTTGCACTGTTGGATCAGAGGTCTGGCGCAGTGGGTGCGTTTCAGCCTCCAGGCATCTCAGTGCTGCTGTCCAGGTGCTTTCCAGGGCAGCCATTGCATCGGAAGGCCTCCTGGAGAAGAATCTTTGCACGTTTCCTTCTGGCTGCTGGAAGCTTGATGGTCTGCAGCCCTTAGCCTCCCCCTTCCTCACAGCCCTCGGTTCATTATCATGTGGGTGTCTCCCTAGGGCAGCTCATAACATGGAAGTTTATGGGCTATGAGTAAGCAAGAGGGACAGGAGAGCAGCAGAGCCGGAGATCAGAAGTGACATCACACTATGTTTGACATACTTGCTGATTAGCACTATCTCCACGTCCAGCACACTCTTAGGGAAGGGAGCCACACAAGGCCTGAGCTGGAACTGAGGAGAGTTTTTGCTTCATGGCTGCTTACCATATATTTCTGTAATAGCTCGTTTATTTTTTCTATAGGTTTTTCAGTGTTTTCTCCTTGGTGTTGTCTGCCCACCTTTCTCCAACCCCTGTCTCTCTCCTTACTTCTGTATCTTGTCTCCTCTCCCTATCCTTCCTCTCAGCATGTTCCCTGCTGCCTTCTTGACTGCCTTCTACTCCCAGGGGCCCCTGCCCTCTGCCTCTGCCATTCTTTTGCTATGCTGGTAGCCATCCGCCTGGGCTGGCCAGGTCCAAGCTTCCCCTTCTGTGTTTATGCCACCCCCACCTGCTACACTCAGGCCCACTTCTCTTGTTTCCCTTTACTGCCCAGTGCTTAGTTCTTATTGTATCACACTGCAGTTTTTATTTTGAAGAATTGAGTACTTATGTCCTCTGGGGTTTGCCTATTTCATGCTCATAATTTCTTTTTTATAAATTAGAAGCCATTCCTTTGTCTTTGGGGCAACTTAAACAGTATATTAAAATATTTCATCAGGTGGGAGACTTTGATACCCTGCATTTTTGATGAGCCTATTTTATTTGTAATGTGATAATTTTGTACTGTTTAAGAGCATAAAAGTCCTTGTCTTCTAGAATAGCTCATTGAAGCCTACACAGATGAAGTGACTTACTGACATGCTTGGGACAGGTGTTTGTGCATGTCTGTGTGTTTGAGAATGTATGTGTGCACACTGCTGTCTTAGTTCTTGGTCGTTGAAGCTTGGTGATATCATTTGACTTTTTATTACATCATTTTGTCTTGTATTTAAAGCTTTCAGAGTAAAAAGCTTTTTGTCCTTGTGATATTGTCCCATGACATTAATTTGATCTAGGTTGAAGCTGCGTCTTGGTTACCACTTTTGCCAGTATATTTCCTCACCCGAATGAACCTAGATTCGCAGTGCGAGACTTGTCTGGCTGCTTTCTTTCCTGCTCACCTCTAGCATGGCCTTTGTATTCTGGTGGCATTTTTCTAACTGCCTATACCTACCAGGTCAGGCCCAGCTCCTCCCTCTGTCTGCACAGCTGAGATGACGCACTGCAGAGGCCTCAGAAAGCAGGCGCTGGTCTTGTCCTGCATTGGCTCTGGGGCCTCTCACCTGTGTGGGTTGAGGCAAACAAAACCATGTGCTGGGGGAAGGGGGCTGTCTAAGGACATTTGTAATGCTACTTTTTTGCTTCAGGCTTCACTTTCAGCTCCAGATGTCCAGGTTGGTTCCTGCTCTTCCTCTGAAGGGCAGAGTGTATTTTTATCCTTCAGATTGTAAGGTTGGGCCTGGCTGCCCAGCCCAGCAGGCCTGTGGTTCCTACTCTGCCCACTGCTTTGAGTATCCCTTCTGTGTTGGCTCTTTAATCTTGGTTTTGAACCTGACTGTGTCTTTTCAGGCATGTGTTCTCTCTGCCCCTGCTGTGTGTGGAGCAGCAGTGGTGCATCAAAGTGCATACTCAGTGTTGTCTGATAGAAGGAGGTCCTCTACTTATCCACTGAAGATCCTTCCACTCCCCTCAAAGCCTCCCTTCCACTGTGCACATTGTCATGATGGCGATATTTGTCCTGTGTATTGGAGGCAACATACTTGGTTTGACTAGTATTTATTTTCCTCAAAGACTTGGTTGGGAATTTCTTTAGACAAAATAGCAGCCTGCCAGCTGCTATTGGGTTGGTTATTGGGTCATAGTTTCTCCAGCACATCAGACTCCAAAACTATCGGTGTATATATTTGCTTCCCCACCAGGACTGAGTTCAGTTAGCACATCTGATACAATTGAGGCCCCTTTTCAGGAATCTCGTTTATAATAGACACCTGGGAACAGCAATGAATTGCTGAGCCAGTCACTGGGACCATGAGGCCACTTCACTATCACCTGGAGAAATGCCTGTTTCTAGGAAGCCTTCTGACTGTGAGCTTTGTCTGTGTTACCTCCTGTCTATTATTGCTCTGGAAGTTTCATTACCAGCCTCACAGGTGACGAGAGTAGGCAAGGACAGTAAGTGCCTTCCCTGACCTTACTGTTGTCTTTCGCACGCAGACATTGGTAAGTTTCAGGCTCTAACCTGGGCAGTAAGTCTATGGTAAGGCATCTCTGCCCAGCTTTACTCTGCAGGTGTTTGCTGCTGTGTGTCCTAGTGGCTGCAGTCTGAGCATCCCAGAAGACTGACTGGAGACAGCATTGCAGTGTGTCATTTGGAGGCTGGGTACGTGCCTGGATGAGCCTCCTTGTCCTTCCTGCCCCAGGCTCCCCTAGGGAACAGCAAATGAAGAGTCTCATGATAGTTTTACCTTCAGATGTCATATTTCTGCTTGGCTGGAGCTACAGGTCAGGAAATGGCAGGTCTGCGCCCCGCAAGATCTTCCAATACTGGCTGCTTAATTGTATCAGATGTGCTTCTCCTCGGATTGTACCAGAGATCATTCACGGTTGGTGCTGGGCTGCTGAGAGGCCCCACACATATTAGCCATGCCTGTGTGGCTGGGACACAGCCTCATCAGCTCATCATCGTGCTTTGAAAGATCCTGTGAGAAATCCCTGGCATTCAGTCCGCTGTCTATGTTTAGCTTTGCTGAAGTGTTGGCATTCCAGAGGCATTCCAGGGGCCTTCTTGAAAGAACCTCTGAGAAATCCCGACTCGTAGTCCCTTGTCTGTGTTTAGCTTTGCTGGAGCATAGGCATTCTGGGACCTTCTTGGGATTTTTGGATTCTTCAACCTCTGGGGAGCCAAGTTGTTTCTTAGCTCCACTTGACAGGTAAGGGAAAAATACGTAAGACGAAGGCAGCTTACCCAGGATTAGAGAGGCCACTGCCTCGCTTTCTCCTCAGCCCCTAGCCTGATATTGCCTGAACCTTGGCTCTTCCTCCAGCCCTTTTAGCATGTGCATGCTCACACTGTTATCTAGGCAGCTCTTATTGCTCTGTTCTGGAAGGTTCTAAGCCAACAGGTACATCACTGAGGAAAGGGGCTTTCAGAACTTATGCCTCTTTTTTTCTCTTGTATTTTTGAGGGATTAAGACCCTTTGCAGATACTACAGTGTATCTTAAAATAAAAAGCTCGGGACTTGGAAATTGTGTACACTGATGTTCACGGTAAGCCTCAGTCATTGATAAGGCTTATACTCTTGGGGATGATGAGGGTAAGTGCCACCAGGAGCCTGGTGCAGTGCTTGCTCACACAGACCTCATATGGGTAGATGACAGTTAGGAGTCATGTTTCTCCTCCATGTACCCCAGACTGTTCCAACTCTCAGGCCTTTGATGACTACAACTGGGTAGTGAGGACAGAGGCAATGGAATGTGATTCACAGTACTGGAAGGCCTAATGAAGATGTGTGTATTCCAGTCCATATTCCCAGCTGCCCTAAGCTCCTAGCTGCCCCAGTGCTGTGGACCTGTGTAGAGGCTCTGGTCTGACCTGCTCGTTTCTGTTGGGATACCCTCAACCTTCAGCCAGTCTTATAGGTATGGGAGACAGAGAACACTTCTGTTCTAGTTTTAGCCATTGCACCAGAGCAATGGTATGTGCAAGCAAGGACGTAGTTCAGGTCATCCAGCTACTTAAGTAGAGGACTGGCTGCACCCCAGGCGCTAACTCCAAGCTGCTTACCGTGGCTCTCAAAGTCATAACTGAAGGAGGGAGGCTCTGTTAAGCTGGCTTCAAAGGACTCATTGAAACACATCCCTTAGGTAGGTAGAAACATATACCCTCCTCTTTAAGGCTCTACCTCTCTTGCTGTATGGGGAGTCCTACCATGATAGGTCAGCATACAGGACAATGGCATGGTATACCACCAAATATCAGGACTCCAAAAACAGTACCAAGCTCTGCTCTTTCCCAACTGTGAGGTTGGAGGCAGCTTGGTGCTTTAGCCAGGCCCAAGTTCATCTCTGCTCTGCATGGCTGTGAACTGTTGAATAGTTACTTGCCCCCTCTTCTGTGTTTCCTGTCATGGGGATCCATTGTGATTCTTGACCCTGATTAGCTTAGTATATCCTACTTGGAAGGAGCCTGGAAATGTTCAAGAAGCATGTAGAATAGGACTTGGCAGACGGTAAGCATTCAATAAATGTTAATGATTACAATCTACAAAATGGTTGTGCTAATTACCCACTTTGAGAAGGGCTGTTGTGAAAATTGAGGCTAACACATGTGCATGACCTGCTGCAGCTTAGGCTCTCTGTGCATTACCACTGTCCTCCTCATTGAGCACGGCTGTGAGCAGAATGTCAGCTACCTTCTCCTCATGGCACTAGTTCAGCACCACTGTTGCCAGCTAACTCAGGCTTTGTTCTCCTCCAACTAGACCAGGGAACTGAAGAACAGAGAGGCCGAGCTCAGCCGCCGTGACGCCTTCTACAAGGAGCAGCAGGAGCGCATCCAAGAGAAGGTAAGGCTCAGGCTGGTTCCTTCTAGGTAAGTCCCAAAGGTACCTGACCAGAGCATACCACCATGATGGGAGAACAGCAACTCCCTTGCTGGCTTATCCAACCCCAGTCACCCGCGGGCTTGCCCATCCTCCTGCCTCCACAGGAGCACCAGGATCCCAGCCTTTCAACAAGTTGCAATCACAGAGATAATTGCTTTTTAATTGGCCATTTTCTGTGAACGTGGCTGGCTCTACTACGATCTAGTTTTAGAAAAATAATTCACTTTCACCACAGGGCGGTGCTGAGACCCAGTATACCCTTTTTACTTGAGTTAAGCAACATTGGATAAAAATAATAACATGAAGCCTTGCTGTACAAATGCATTAAAGTTGTATCATCGATTTTCTCCTGGGACTTGGGAAGATCAAAGTACTCTGCTGCTGCATGCTTGCTGCTGTTCTGAGGACGAGCCTGAGAATGCCAGAGTCACAGGCACTTTTACCTGGTTAAAGGCTAGCAATTCATGATTGAAAATCTCTTTGGTAATGTGCTTACTTTGGGAGCTTTAATTTGTTGATTATGACAGATTTTCCAAAGAAACAGCTTATAACATGAGAAAAGATGGTTGAGAAATTAAAAAAAGTATTCTCCCTCATGCCTAAGAAAAGTATTCTTTCTCATGCCAAGCAATCTGAGCCACCAGCTATTGCAGGCAAGTCTTCTCCTGTCATTTGTCATGGTTTGGAGCTTTGAAAGTGACAGTTTGCTTGAGGGGCCTGCTTTCCATGGGGGTTTTCTCCTGCAGCATGCCACAGCAGAGTCTGGCAGAAGTGTGGGTTCTGGATTTCCAGGTAATGAGGACGAGAGGGCGGTGGCTCCCTGCTTCACAGCCACCTGCTTGCCCACTTCTGCCAGGCATGTAGAGGAAAGCCAGCATTGAGGATAGAGCCCTGACAGTGATATCCTGCAGTCCTAAGCACGTGCCTGAGCAGTGCCAAGTGGCCTTTAAGGAGCCAGCTTTCACAAAGCAGTGCGTGTACAGGTTTGACTATAGCATGCCATGTTAAGAATTGTGATTCGGGATTACAAAAAGGAGTTTAAAAAAAAATCCACCAGCCATGGCTCTAATTATCACAGTCGCCCATATGTTCTCAGGCATGGAGATATTCCTTCTGGTTGTATGTGCAGTACTGTTTCCTGCTGTGTTCTTCTCATCTCTGATTTGGGCTTGGCGACTCAGAGCTTGTGCACATGCTTCTGTAGGATGGGAGGAAATGGTCTTGCAGCAGCTTTCCTCCTCTAAATCTGTTTTCCTTTCATCACGTTCCTCTTCCTCCTTGGTGTCTCTGTAAGGCCAGTCTTCTGCTCTGCCACAAGAGAGGCAGTTCTCCCACCAGGCTCCTCCACCAACGCTCTTCCTCCCTACTTCTGAGAAAGGGGAGCCCCACTCCTCACACACAGAGAATTTTACATGCTTGTGAATAGTTCTCTGCTTTGACAGGAGCTGTCAAAGTATGCTCTCCTTTCTGGTAGTGCTTTGCTGGCAATAATGGAGAGGAAAACACGCCACATCACAGCAGATGGAGATCAGGCCAGAGGTAGTAGGGTTGTGGGGAGGCCAAAGAGTTAGGCTTACCTGTATTAGTTCTGAAACAGGGTTTTGATCCTTTCCATGGATAAGTTTATTCTGGTAATGGTTGAGAAGAGGAAAATACAGCCTCTGACAATCTCTTTATAGCTGCTGCTTTTCTTCCATTTGACTTCTGTTTCTGAACACTCTTAGACCTTGCCATTTGCAGCTCCCAGACCTCCCAACCATCGTGTTCATCCCTTCTCTGTCCTTCCTCACCCCTTGCTCAACACCTCCTTCCTGTTTCTTTCTCTCTTTCCTTTCTTTCCCTTTTTTGTTTCTTTGAGTATAGACACTGAGAGCAGAGCCTGATCTAAGAGGAAGTGGAGAAGATGTGGACAGTGGAACCCTATCTGGTTCCATGACATGGAGAGTAGACTCTTGCCCAGGAGGAGAAGGGCTCATTCTGGAATTCTGCCACCTGACATCCTTGGGACCAGTCCTGGAGTTCCTTGTGGGCCTCCCCTGGTCACTATAACAGGCAGGAAAAGAAAGCTTGTATGGTCCAGGCTCATGGTCTAGGAAAAGGAGACTTTGTGGTGCTTTTATACTGCTGTTTTTGTCCTGCCATGATGGCCTTTTAGTGTGGAAGTAGAGGCTGTCATATTTAGCAAACTTTACAAATAATCACACTCTGTACCACATGGAAAGTTCTAAGTGTAAAGCATTGAATTTTGCCAGGGATAACAGTGAACTGCTGAATACATGGGCCAAAGGAATGTTCTCATGCACCTAAGGGAGAACTGTAGGCATCCTAGTCACAGGGGACAATCATCTATCCAGCTGAGCTGACGAGCCTGGGTGTCAGAATCTGAAGGGCTAGGTTGTCTCTGTTGCTCTGCAGTTACCATTTCTCCCTATGTCTCCCTTTCTTCATCTTTAAGATGGAGTCATCTGTGTTGTCTGTGAGGAGGGAATGAGGACTGATGTAGGCAGTGGAAGTGTTTCCCTGGACAAGGTGCTAGTTTTGCCCTGTAGCCACTCGGGATCCTGTATGGTGTCATAGTGAGTGCTTCAGTTTTGGATTAGTACATGGACATGGGTATGTACATGTATGCTGTGAATTTGAACCTAGGTATGCTGAGGTGAGTTTCAGTACTGAAGATGATCTGTCCCCATCTCCTGCTCTCTGGGATGGAGGCTCCTCCTCTCTGGCCTTCATAAGGCTTTTTATGAATGCCTGCCAGGAGTCCCACAAGCAAGGCATTGTGCAGGGGGCTGGGACTAGTTCATACTAGCATTTCTCAATTTTCTTATCCTTGAAGTGAGGTGCTAATCTGCCCATTATTTTATCATGAGTGATTATTTGTGCAAAGCAAATATCAGAATGCATACTGACATAAGTAATAAGTTCTCTTTAATGTTGTTTTCACCCTGTCCCTCTTTTTAATTTTAAGTACATAGCCATTCATTAGTTCCACATCAATTCAAGTTTGTTGTTTCATGGAAGCCTCAGGTGTAGAAGAGAGGTGATGAGGCCACAGGTTATCTGGTGTGGAGGGGAGATGGTAGGGCATAAGCAAAGTGTGGCTCCACCTTGTGGAGTCCTTTGGAATAGAGAGAACTGATGCCCATGCTCTAACTTCTGGGCCACAAAGACCTCCCAGTTCTGTAAAACCTCATCTTACTTTCCCAAACTTTTCAGCTGCATGGAGGGAAAAGCCTGTAAACTAGCTTCCAAGACTGAATTTTGGAGAAAACACAAAACTTAGAAATGTTTGTATTCTTCCTGGACAGCACAGACATCTGTACACATCCTGCTTCCCTGTTCCTGAGTGGTGAATCCTTTCTTCCTCCTTTTCCTCTGATAAAGAAGGGCTGTAAGCAGATTCAAACAGTCCTAATCAGCCTTCTTACTAACACACAAGCCTACCTGACCTAGGCACGGGTATCCTTGTTTCTTGGGGTGTCGATCAGTGTATTCATAATGTTTTCATTTGCTAGTGACAATCCTGTGGGAGTACATTGACAAAGCCACCTCAGAAAAACTAAGGTCCAGGTCTGTTACAACCAGGTGTGCACACACCTAGTGGTACAGCAGATTCTCCAGAAGAAACCATGTGCTCAGGAAAACCTCAGACCACAATCATGGAATCCTGATACCTTCTGCTGCTTTGTCCCTTCTCCTGGGACCTGGAGCCCTCCCACAGATTGTAGCGCACACAGCACATACCATGTTGACTAATCCATGCTAGTGTCTACGGCTTCCCCCTTCTTCCTGTAAAAGCTGTTGAGCACAGTCCTGATTAGTGTCATTCAGAAAGGGTGATTCATCAATAGGGCCAGGAATGCAGTGCTGGGCATATAATAGGGGCTTAGTAAATATTTTCCAGAGTAAAGAGAGGGAAGTGTGTGCACATAAACAGGAAACAAACGCATTCGGGTTTCTGGAGGGGAAGAAGAGAGCTTTGCCAAGAAGGCTGTTTAGTAGAAGTAGTGTTTGGAGAATGACCAAGATGGCCATGGCAGCCTAAAAGGTGGAGGCCCAGCCTCCTCAGCAGAGGTGCTCCACACACAGGCCATGGTAATATGCTGAATAGACATATTAGCATCTGATCTTGGGGGACCTCACTGAAAATGTGGCCTTAGATAGTTTTAAAGTCTGCACGGCCTGAAAGCTGGAGAGAGATTTGAGCTTGAAAGCCCGGGAGAATAATGGTACCATTTAGGGAAAGAAAGTCATGTGAGCTGCTGCTTTTGGGGGCAGAGATGAGCCTAATTCTAGACATGTGGGTATGAGGCAGAATGACCAGTGAGAAGTGTTAAGCAAGAGGAGTGGGTCCCACAAGACAGTAGTCAGTCTGATTTTGTGAGCCTGCACCATGTGCCAGGCCCCTTTCATAAGTTATAACTGATCCTGGCTTCAGCCCTGCAAGCTAGATTATATTACATGTGTTCTACAAATGAAAGAACTCAGAAACAGGCTGAGCAAGCTGCCAGAAGCCGTGCAGCTGATAGATGGAGTCTGCTCCTTCTACCACACCATGCTGCCTCTCTACATCAGCTTGGAAGAGAATGTGGGAAGCAGGCCGATGCCGTGGGGGCAGAGAGCATAGACCCAAGAAAGCCTGTGTAGCAGGACTTGTGAGCCACACCCAGGGAACCTTGTCAGTTCCCCTCTGAAGACAAGCTAACACTGGGCTTTATAGGGGTGAGGTAGGCATGTGAAGAGGAAAGGCCTGGGCTGGAGAGATAGCTCAGTGGTGAAGACTGATTGCTCTTTCAGAATTCCTGAGTTCAAATTCCAGCAACCACATAGTGGCTCACAACCATCTTAAGTGAGATCTGATGCTCTCTTCTGGTGTGTCTGAAGACAGCTACAGTTTGCTTATAATAAACAAACAAACAAACCTTTGAAAAAAATATATTGGTAGTTAGGAGTAGAAAACCAGTATATCTGAAAGGAACCCTCCCGTCACCTTTTGGAGAGGGATCCGGCAGAAGTTAGTCCCGAGTCAGAGGCAGGCATGCCAACAAATGGCCACAGGTTCTCTAGGAGTGAAGATTTCAGGCCACATGGTGGGAAAGCTGCTGCTGCAAGGACAGCTGCACAGGCATGTCCATTAGACACCTCTGCTGAGGACAGGAGGCCTATCCTGTGTCACAGCCCAGAGATGCCACCGAGATGCAGAGCAGGGCACTTTTGTAGAGATGAAACAAGTGACAAGGACTCCCAGAGAGAAGCCTTGAGAGAGGCCAGAGTGGTGGGGATACAGCATAGTGATCTGAAATTAAAACAGTGGCAAATGGGGACATCAGCCCCAAGGACAGGAACTGCCTCCAGAGCAAGCGAGAACATGTATCACCCACTGAGCAAAGGAGACATCTGAAAAAAACCTGAAGCCAGAAGTCTTTTACCTCAGTACCAGGCTGGGAGCTAGAGCAGTTGCCTGCCTGCTGTTCACTGCTGCCTTGTTTTGGTCACAGCACCTCACATTTATGTATTCTCAGAAGCTGTGAGTGGGAATGGATTAAGTACATTGTTTAGAAATGCCTGAGCACCAAAGAGACAGAAGATGCAGTGGGCTGGGGACCTGTGCCATGTGTCCTTTCCCGAATGTGAGAAAATAGCCCTGCACCTGCGTGCCTTAAGAAGCACATGGCACAGTATCAAGTGCTGGGTTTCAACACCACTGACAGCTTTGCGGACTTCACCACGTCACACAAGACCTGAAGGTTGGGAGTCTGCATTTTCACAAGGACAGCATTATTAGCTATGGTTACAGGTTACATAATGAAGACATTGCATGGAGCCCGTTGCCTTGTATCCTTGCATCAGCTGAAGCCACCATTGGTGATCCTAGCTAGGGATAACAGAACAGAACAGTTTAACTGCTGTTGTCCTCACAAAGCAGGGACTCTTGTTTCCACGTCTGTCTACAGCCCTCTAGCTTTTCCATGGTAGTGTGAGGAGAATGTTAAGCTCCCAGTCACTGGAGTTAGATGCTGTCTTAGACTAGTCACGTTAAATACGTTTCTCACTGCTATGAGCAAATACCCTTCATAAGCAACTTACGGGAGGATTAATGGCTCCTGGCTCACAGTGTCCAACCCATTTATGGTGGGGAAGGAAGTCACAATGGTAAGAGGTTGTGGCACAACTTGCTGGCATCTTGGCAAACCACAAAGCAGAGATGAAGTGGAAGCAGGGCTGGGGTATAACCCTTACTGTCCATTCTTACTGTCAGTGTCAGCTAAAACCTTTGTGCTGAGGGTTTCACCACTTTCCTAAGTGGTGCTGCCATGCGGGGACCAAATATTAAAGCAAGTAGTGTGTGGAGAACAGTTTGTATTCAAGCCATGACCTGTCTCAACAGGTATTCAGGATCGGCATCCCACCTCTACCTCCTCTATTAGCACCCTTCTATCTCCTCCACCTCCTCTTCAACTCTGTCTCTATCATCTCCATCTCCATCATCTCCACCTTCCACCTATCCCACCTTACTGCACGTCATCCACCACATACTTTACTTCCATCACCACTACACTGCTACCATCCCCTCCTCCATCACCTCCATTTTCACCATGTCTAATCCTCTACCTCCTCGACCTTCAGCCGCATCTGTGTGGTCATGCACCATGTCCACCTCTGCCTTTGCTTCTACCGTCAGGGCCTACACCAACTCCAGCACCAGCACATACACCTCCTCCAACTCGGTCTCGAGCTTCCACCTCGGCTCTACCTTTACCCCACTACTTGCACCTCCTTACCACCCACCCACTCCACCTGTCACAGCTGACATTACTGCTACCAGCATCGCTGTGCCCATTTCCTTCTCTGCACTACTTCTGCTTTGTCACCTATCATGGGTTCTTTGCCACACAGTCGTATCTCCTATTTTGCTAGAACTTTCTGTACCTGACACCTTCCAAGCTGAACACAAAAGCTATGGGCTTCTATAAACTTGGAGAGTCTGCTGCTCCCTGACTGTGCAGCCCCTCTTTGGACAGATGTCTAGGACGGCTGACATTGCTGTGCTGTGCTTCGGTGCCTGAGTGCTGTTGCTCAGGTTTTGTTGTGTGCCCTTGGGCGTGGTCACGTGAAAATGAAGATACAGAAGAGGCTAAGTGGCAGCCTGATGTTTTATAGCTATCAAACTACAGTCAAAGGCAACCAGGTCTTCCAAAATCTGCTTCAGGAAAGGGTAAAGGCTCTGACCTCCTAGGTAACTTTGGTAATTATGTGAGTTAATATACAGCAAATTAAACCAATCTCCAAAGCTGCTTTTCCTGGTGCCCGGCAGCTAATATTTAGTGAGTGTATTCAAATTCAAAAACATTGCCTGTCTCCTTTAACCTTCAAAGTGACCCTGAAAGCTGGATGACAACAGTGACTGCTGACCTGGCCTCAGTGCTTGCTGGGAAAGCACCAGGTATGTTGCGAGTGAGTTATTCCAATTCCTTTTGTTCCATCCTCAAACAAGTCCAGGAAGTGGGAACTCACCAGCCTACTGGGTAGAGAACCATCTACAGCAGTGGTACCACGAGTTGGGTGGAGTCACAGCTGGCAGTTAGAGTTTGCTGCTCTGAGGCCCTGGCTACCCGAATTCAGAAAATCTATACTTAGCATCTACAGGGCTCAAGTCAACACTGTTTCTGGGGAAGGTTCCCAAGTGAAGCACACAGGGGCATGTAAGCACCTCTCCCCATGGCATGGTTGCTTCTGCTTTTCCATACTGTTTTTTGCTTAAGCACCTTAAAGCCAATGCCCAGCAGCATGGCCTTTCTCCCCTGTACTTCACATAAGTCTCAAAAATGTAATCCTTATGCAACTACAATGTCCTCATCTTACACAGGACAGACATTAATTCATTTGATATTTCTTTCCAAAATTCTCTTCTTCCAGAATATTTGGATTTCTATTTGTTTGGGGTATAAATCTTTATCCAACAATCACATTATAGTTGATTCTTAGTTCTGAAGCCCATGGCCGTGGTCATGTAGTTTAGACTTGTTCATGACAATGGCTTGATCCCTTTTTCCTCCTTCAGTGCATGGAAGTTAAATGCTGGGAGAGCCTGTTAGGAAAGGGAGTTGCCAGCCAGGTCAAAGGCTAGCCCTGTGGTTAAACTGCTGCTTCTGGTTTACGTTGTTTGCTCTTTAGTGTTGCTACGGTCCTTTTCAGCCCAGACTCAATCAGTAACTTGGAGTGGTTTCTATGCATTTCTGCAGTAGCCATAATATGCAGTGCTTCTGCTCATGTCATTGTATGTTGGTCCCCACAGCACATTAAGTCTCCTAAATAGACACTTATAGGGTAGCTTTTCATCACACATGCAAGTTGTCACCCATTCCAGTTGGAGAGAATTTTATTAAATAGTTTTGATAGATAGCTGCTCCAGGACTTTCCTACTTTTTCCTTTTTAGTGCTCCCCTCACAGGCCAAGATCAGGTGGATTTGACCATGTGAACCCCTTAGTATTTCCTGCTGGTGTGGTAGTGAGAGGCCAAAAAGGGGCCTCCTGACATCGGGATTCAGGATACTGTGACCTAGTGCCAGAGACTAAGTGTCCTGCTCATATCACTGAACTAGTGCTTCCTGGCCCACCTTGATCCTCCCTCCATCATGGCAGCCTGGTAGAGTCTCTCACATGAACTGAAGCCATGTCTTTCCTTCTAATTATTGTACTTTTTTTGGACTCCACCCATGATCCAGCATCCAGTTGTGCAGCAAGATCTTCTGGTGGTTTTCATTGTCTTTCCACTGCAATCAGGAGAAGGCCAAGATTCCTCAGCCTAGGCTGCAAAACTCCGCTTTGGTCTGGTTTGTGTCTCTGGGCCCTTCCCAGCCTGACAGGTATTGCCTGTTCTGAAATCTCCTTCTGACCACTCCCTGTGCTGCCTACCTGTGCTTGCTGTCCCAACAAAGCTGTTCCCTGTCATGGCTTCACCTAATTCACTTTTTGGCCTCCCTCCCCCACCTATTTTCTTTTCTTTTCTTTTCTTTTCTTTTTTTTTTTTTTTTTTTTTTGTCCCTAGAGGTCAGCTTACAGCAGCACACACAGCCAGACCTGTGTGGACCAATGAGATGGAGGGTATTCTCTGAATGGTACTGGCTGCTCTTTGCTGCCTTCTCAGTCCCCAAACTCTGCTTAAGTACTTGTGTCATAGGAATCACTGGGCCATCTGCTTGGAGCTTACCCAGCCATGGAATAATATTGCCTGTTGTTTACTTCTTAACTTATATGTGTTCACAGAAGAAACACAGGAAATACAAATAAGCATAAAGATTAAACAGAAATGAATGAAATCACCCTGCCCTTAAAAAGAAGTGACAGTTGTTTACCTCAGTGCTCACTTATCCAGCCAGACCATAAGCACACATGCTTCCCAGTGTCCTTCAGTTCTTGGTTCTGCCATCAGCCTTTCACATCCAGTTTAATCTCAGTCTAACTAGCAACATCCTGCCCCTTGTGCCTTGACTTACCAGTCACCTGTCAGTACAGTGTGTTGTTCTAGGTCTTTCTAGCATTAGAACCATCTGGACTGGTCTTCTAGAAAAATGCATATTTAGACTTAAGATTTCTGGGTCATGAATTCTGTATATCTCCAGGGCCGGGGTGATGCATGCAGAACAGGCTGATGTAGCTTGCCCTCCACTGCAGGTGTGTGACAGTGCTGGTCTCCCCTGACCTTATGTACATGGTATTTTTCTCATCACCTTTTAAATGAATTACAGATATAATGCATGTTTGTTTGCAGAAAGCATGGAAAACATGGCTGGGTACAGACCCAATGCTGGAGCAGTTCCTTGCAAATACTTCCTCTGCTGAGTGCTTACTGTAGCCTTACTTAGACTCTCACAGATAGGCTTGCACACGGTATGTCTTACTGCAGACAGACAGACTCTCACAGGTAGGCTTGCGTACGGTGTGTCTTGGACAACTTTACATACCAACTTCCTCTGCACATCAGTCTCACTTGTTCCTTTTGACAAGTGCATGATGGGAATTTCTTATGTTTATTTGGTGGTTTCCTGTTAATGACTTGGAAGGTTATCATCTCTGTTACAATTGGTTTTAATGGTTACCCCAGATTTCTCTTCAGGAATGTATTCCAGTGAAAAGACTTTGAGGTTCTCCCCCTGCTTGTGCCATCGCAGCATCTTATCCCTTGTAAGAATGACTACACTTTACAATTATCAACATAAATATGTTTTTAAACATTGTTTTGATCCCATATTTATTTGGAGGGGGAATAGCCTCTTTATATCAGCCAGCCATTTTCTTTTAGGTCATTTGTGTTTTTTAATTGATTTGTATGTCTTTAAAGAATGATATGTTTATTAACAAGTGATTAAAATATATTATCGTTAGAAAAATCCTTTTTCCTGGTATGTTTATTCATAGATACTCTTTGTGGGATTTATTTATTTATGATTTACAGAGTCACTATTGCCCAGGGTTGACTTAAATGATCCTTCCACCTCAGTGTCCTGTGTAGCTGAGATGACAGGCTGTTTGGCTAGCTAGATATTGGTAATCTATCTGTTTTGTGATAAATTTAAATGCTCTTCCTTCTCCATTTTTTCTCTTTTTGTCATTTATGATTATTTTGAAATCATGTTTATTAGTAGTTCATAGTTCCATTTCTTGATTTGAAACTCTGGTCCTGTCTTAAAGCTCTTGTGTATAAGAGCTCTTACAGATGCTACAAGCCTCCTGTTATCTCCCCTTCGGTGATTATCACCATGGGAATCCGTAGCCTCACCCAGATCTGACTTCTGCCCTGGCGCTGGCTAACTGACCTTATGTCAGTGAGTCACCTATGCTGAGTTTAGAGTCCTTTCTTTTAGGGAATTGAGGACATGAGGTACTGAGTGGCCAGGCCTGCCAGGATGTAGCTAGTTAACTAATAGTCTCCTTTGCTTTCCCTCTGTGTTCATTGGTTCAGTTCATCTAATTGATAGGTAATTGCTGTGGTTTACATGAAACTAAATTGCTTTCCAGGGACAATGGTGGCCACTGGTTCTACTTCTACTCTGAAGAGTGACAAAGTTGTTACAAGTCACCGTGTCCCCACTACCATCTGGCCATGAGTGTCTTGTCAAGAATTGGAAAGAGCTGCTCTTCACCCTCATTTTCGTCTGGAACTCATGACCCTCCTGTCTCTTCATTAGAATATGTGAAAGCAAAAGCAGGGACGGGTTCTGGGCTAGGCAATGTCTGACTTCCTACATTTGCTCTCCTATCTGTCATTCGTGATGCTCTGTCCTTTTCCCCTTTGATAAATTGGACATTGCTTGTCTTGGGCATCTTCCCATTTACTCTGAATCCTCTGGAGTGCTGCAGCCCCAAAGTCTCTCCTGCGAGTGAATCCAAGCTGAGGCTGGAAGCATCTGGATGGGGAGATTTGAATTCATTTAGTGTGACTGAATGTTCTCTTGCAATCTCTCCTGCCTTGAGTTTCAATTCCCTCATATCAGTGCCTGATTCAGTCTCAGTCAGGAGATTGTTCTCTTTGATAACAGAAGGAGTTTAGGAGTCCTTTCTTTCCATCTTGCTAACTGGCCACCTTTCACCCCAATATGAGTCCAACCCTTCCTGCTCTTATCACTCCTAATCCAATTTTAAAAGCTTCCCCAGCCCCCTCTTTCCTTTTTTTAAAGGCTCAACTTTCCAGGCCTCAGCTCTCCTGACCCCTTCCTTACATGCCTGGACCATTCCTTAATGTCAGTTCTCTGCTTTCCATTGGAAGCAGGTATTTCTAGGAAAGTAACTACTATGTCAGATCTAGGAGAGGCCTTCGGGGCCTTAGGGGCCTCTCCTAGAAGCATAAGGAACTCATGAACTCCCTTTCTACAAACTGGTCTGTTCCTCTGGGCCCTGTACCTACCTATCACCCTGTGAGCTACAATCTGTAGGGGGTAGGGTCAGCTTACAAGCTCCTTCTTCCTTTTAAGAGCATTCATTTTATTTCTCAAGAGTATTTGTTTGCATGTTTGAACTCCTGCCCTTACGGAGTGTGGTCTTCCCTCTGGGATGGTTGTGACTCTAGGGGATGTTTGGTAACATCTGGAGACAGTTAAGGAGATAGTGTTGTAGTCAGATAGTGAGGGACCAAGGGTGTGGCTTTCCACCCTGCAGTCCAGGACAGGGCCCTGTGAGGATCGTTCAACACGAGACCAGCAGTGGTGCCAGAATGGCCCAGTAACTCCAGTGCAGCTTCTAGCACCTCACCAGCCTGAGGTGTTTGGTAAGGGCTGTAGGCTTTACTAGGCCTGATGACACATGCCCATAATTGGAGACATTGAGTCACAAGCCTTCTGAAGAATCGCTGAGTGAAAGAATTTGCTGGAATGCACAGTGGTGATGGTCCCATGCCTGACTTCCCTTTTAGTCCTTTACTGAAACCTCTGCACCTTGCTTTGTTTGCTGCCTCATTGTAGCTCATTATTCAGGACATGCTTCACAGATATCAGCAGGGTGTGCCCAGGAAGGGAGACTTTAGTCTCTGATGACAGAAAGGCTCCAGGTATGTTTAGTGTCTTCCCTTGGCCAATGGGTACCAATTCAGCCAGGACTTGGTTTGGGTTGGCTAACCAGGGGAACCTAATCCAGAGTCAAGGCTGCTGCAGTGCAGTGATAAGACCTGCTAGTTCGTGCTGCTTCTGGGGCCTCTGCAGGCTGCCTAAGCATCACCTCGTTCAGGCAGGGAGGAAGGTTTCTCTCCTATGGCTCCTTTTCGGCCAGCATGTAGGGAACCTTCTCTCGCTTCCATTTGTAGCAGGTCTCAGTACTTGGCATTTTGCCAGGGTCTTTATCTCTAGTTGCCATGGTTCTTTTGGGTGTATGCAGCCATTCCCATTGTATGGTGGGACTTGGTGCATAGAGTTGCTTGGTAGATGATGAAAATAGAGTTTAAACGTAGCACTGGCTGATCTGAAGTCTGTGCTTTTGCCTCTACTGTTGAACTGATTTCTATATTGTAGTGATAGGAATATGAGCCATCAAGAATGGGAAGTGAGCTGGCAGCCAGCAGAATTGGACACCTCGTTCTAATTATTCTGCATCCCAGGTCCAATCATGTCCCCTTTAGACTGCTCTCATGTCACCTGGGCATAGTTAGTCACAGGTACATCTGGCTCATCCTTGGGATGACCCTCTTGAGATGCCTGTGGGATTCATTTCATCTGCATTGCCATTTATCATACAGATTTATTTGCAAAATAAATTTTCTACAGTTTTATCACACTCTCAAATTGGTTCAGGTGTTCACAGTGAAACCTTAAATAGGTTTTAAGGACTTAGGTGGAATCAAGCAATGGTGGCACACACCCTTTTTTAAAGAATTTTTTATTTATTTTAAGTATATGAATACAAGGTTGCTGTCTTCAGACACACCATAAAAGGGCTTCAGATCTCATCACAGATGGTTGTGAGCCACCATGTGGTTGCTGGGAATTGAACTCAGGACCTCTGGAAGAGCAGTCAGTGCTCTTAACCACTGGCTACTTTAATCCTTTAATCCTAGCACTCAAGAGGTAGAGGCAAACAGATCTCTATGAGTTTGAGGCCAGCCTGGTCTACACAGTGAGTTCCAGGAGTTCCAGGACAACAGCCAGCACTGTTGTACAGAAAAACCTGTCTCAAGGGGAAAAACAAAAAAAAAAACAAGCAAACAAATAAAACAGAATCTGAATGGAGTTGTTGACTGAGAAGAAAAATGTCATGAAACCAATTATCAGAAGCTTGTGCCCGTAGCCTGGGCTATAAGGAACTAGTGTCATCTGAAATACAAGGAGGCCAGCTCTACTCAAGAGTCAAGATTCGTGCAGTATTACCATGTGAGGGCTCTCTGTCTTCCAGGTGCATATACTCCACTCACACTGTTACTCCCAGTGGATACCCTCCTGACCAGATATCAGGAAACGAAGAGTCTAGTGGTCCCTTCCCCCCACTACCCATGTCAGTCATTACTAAACTGTTAAAAACTATCCCCTTTCCATCCGTGCTGTCAGCATCTATTCACTGGGCCTTAATGGATGCCTAGCCTTTTGCTCCCAGTGAGTACACAAGGTGACCTTGCCTGTGCCCTGATCACAGGATACTTTTATCACATGGCTACTACTTCACAGTCCCCAGCCTTGCCCATACTCCCACCAGCTGAACTGATCAGCTTCTGGGTTTACTTGATACTTATACAGACCCCTGAAAGTGCCAGTCAGATTCTACCCTATGACTCAGGATACCTTCCCTGAACCTTCCTGGAGAAATCCTGTGCTGGCCTCCATGTCCCAAGACTGAATGGGTTTTTTCCTTGTCCCAAACTTCAGGCCAGAAAAAAAAAAAGATCCTTATGTATCACAGCCTCAAACACCAGAATCTCAGGCAGAAGGGATGGGGATACCCTCTGGGAGAGTATATACTCAATACAGATCCTGGAGAGATTCATGCCTCATGTACCTTCAGCAAGGGACTGGCCATTGAAGACGGCCAGGTATGGGATCTTTCCTCCTGGTTAAGCCACCTGAGGTCCATTTTGAGCACAGGAAAGCTGAGGGTGGAGCTTTTAACTGGCCAGGTGTACACTGCTCAGCCACAGTGGCATTGTGGTATCTAAAGACCTAGGATAAGATGTGTGGGTATGTGTTTAGAATGCCGGTGGGGAAGGGGCCATATGAAGTGTGTTTGGGTTTATAGTGTTTTAAGGAGTGCTGGGTTGTCAGGTAAGTTGACATCATACTTCATGTTGGTCTAAGCAAAGCCAGCTAGTGCAAAGGTAGGCAACGCTTTTCAAATATGAAAGCCCAGAGTGTAGCCTCAAGCTCAGGGAGGTTCAAGTTACTTACCCAAGTCACAGGGTACGTGAAAGGCCTTCTTAGAAGCAGGATACTCTGTTTTGTTCCTGTCTGAGATGATCGGGAATATTATAAGTTCCTCAACTATCACAGATCTCCCTAAGGAATACTGCCTGAAAACCTGTAGGCGCCTGAGCTTCCTGTAGCTCCCGGGAGGAATGTAGGTCACTTCATTGTCGCTTGTTAAAACGGTCAGCCTTGGCAAGTATCTTTGCTGTTCTAATGGCATCTAATGAGAACACCAGCTTCTGGCAAAATAAGAGGCTAGAATGTAGAATCTGCTAATTTGCTGGTACTTCTTGGATATCAGCCAGTGACTTTGCCTGTCTAGAATAAAGACTGATATTTACTGCGCTTCTATGTGTGGCAGACACTGTGCAAGCATTTCATAAGTATTAGCTCTTGCAGCCTTAGCTCAGGAAACAGTCAAAAAATGCCTGTTGTGTGAACTCAGTGAGCAAGGAAGGGTCTTCCCAGCCCTGTGCTGAGGCTGTGCTGTGAGGGAGGGAATGGGAAAGAGGGCTGGCTTGTTCAGAGGATCCAGGAAAGAGCTAGTGTGAAGGGTGTTGCCTCCAGTGGGAAGAAGCCGAGTCAATTCCAAACCTCCAGGGATGTTTGCCTGTTCCTGTGAACTGGGTATGAGGTAACAGAGCAGCCTGCCAGCACTATGACAGTGTTCAGTATCGTTTCTATTTTGTGACATTTTAAAAAGTGGTGAAGTATAATTGTTAACATTTTATGTTTTATCGACTATATTTTATGGAAAATATCTCACTTTTCTCCTGAGCATATGATCTTGAAACACAAGCAGCACATCACATCAGTACCCAGTGTGTATATCCTCTGGCCACTCCTGTTACTGGACTGGAATGTGAGTCACTGAAAACTCTTCCCAGCCAACTCTAATGGATACTGCATTAGGATGCACAGATTTCTTGTTTCTGTCGAACAGACTCATACATGCAAATGATTGAAGAGCAAAAATTACGAGACAAGTCTGGGGAAAAAAGCACCCAGTAATATCAGAGGGGGATGGCAACAGTAGGGATGAGACAGACTGAAGAGTATAAGCGGAATGGAGGGAAAGGGTTTATGCAGAAAGTAGCCTCCGAGGGTGCTGACAGGAGAAGCTGCCAGGTTGGGAGAACTGGGAGTCTCTGGAGTGTCAATTATCAACTGCTAACAGATTCTCAGACCTCTGCTAAAACAGGGCAGCAAGGATGCAAAGATATGAACCTGCTTATTTTTCAAAAAAAAAAAAAAAGTGCAGGAAAAATAGGCATGAACTGATGTTTTACCACCAAGGCTGAAGAAGAGTAAGAAGACGACAGTGGGGTGCACTGGTCTGACTAGACATTTTATGTGTACTTTGAATTTTGAACCATACTGTTTTCTTTACTCAAAATTTTATCAGCAGTAAATAACCTCCCTCTAAACTGCCAGTGAGTAACTCTGACTAAACTCTAGGACACACACATACCCACACATACATGACTTCAAAGTAGGGGTACTTGTTAGAAAGTAGGGTTTCAGCAGAAGGTACAGTGAGAGAAATTAATAGAGGGTGAAAATGAAATTCCTATGTGTGCAGAATGTGTGAAACTATCAGCGAGTAAAAAAGTAAATTAAAATTACATCAATAGCTGGTTATGGTGGCACATACCTGAAACCCTTGGGAGCCCAGCCCTTGGGAGACTGAGCCAGGAGGATATATAAGTTCTAGGCCAGCCTAGGCTACAGAGTGAGACAAACAAAACAGGTAAACAAAGATAGGGGAAGTAAGTATGAACAGAAATAAATATCTTCCTGTGTTTCAAGGACATACTATGACCCTGTGAAATGAACATCAGTAGGCTTTTGGTCAAGGCAAGATGACTAAGACTAATTTCTCCCCACTCTTTCTTTCTAAGAACAACTATGAACCCTGAAAGTGTTCCTGGGCAGCCAGAGCAGTGCTCTGAAAAACATGGAGCAGTTCAGGCTGTCTAGACATCCAAGACTTAGCATGGGTGTCTGAGGCCCAGCATCTCCCAGCCCTGGTATAGTATCACATGTCAGGCACCTGTGCTCCTTTGGATTGAGAGGAGGTGAACTCAGTAGTAACAGTAAGGGGTTGGAGGCAGGAGGATATTAAGTGACAGGAACAGCACTCCATCCTACAGAGCAGACACCTCCTGTCCCCAGAGGGTGGTCTAGGGGCTGAGAATGCTTTCCTGAGAACCAGACTCCATTCTCCACATAGGGCTGTTCAACACCCACTAACAGAGAAGCATTCTGCCCTGCATAGGACATACTTTCATCTTTAGGGTCAGCAGGAAACCCACTGCCCTCAGGTGGCTGAGATGAACCCAAAGAGTGCAGTATTGCGTCTGATTCCAGAAGCTGAACATGAGTCACATAAACCCAAAGAAGTTCTCACCTGAAAATTAAAAGGGATATGAAATAAATTATTTTCCACAGCATTGTGACAAAATACTTGAGATTTATTTTTGGCTTACAGTTTCAGGTCATACATTTCACCATGGAGCATGGTGGCTGGGTAGGACCATTCTGGTGGTGGGAGCTTGCAGCCATCACCTTAATCCAAGGGGGCGGGGGGTGTACTTCAAAGACTTATCTCCAGTGACTCACCTCTACTTTTGTTATTTGGAACACACAGCACAACAAGACATCTACACCATAAACATATGGATAGGAGTGGGTGAAGGGAGGTCTCAGTATGAGACTGGGAGCAGTGCTGGTGAGATGTAAACCACTGGGAGGCACTGTCCAGGATACCTACCAAGCTACAGCCCATGCAGAGTCCAAGACCACCACCAGGCTGCAACCCTCATAGAAGACAGCTATGGAAGGGGCCTGGAGACAGTAATGGCTGAGTCTGCACAGTAGTAATGGGACCCAGTCTCTGAACTACAGCCACAGTTGAAGACCTAGATTGGAGGGCTGTCCTGCCTTCATCCTGGCATCACCTTCAGATAGGTGATAGACTGTCC
This sequence comes from Rattus rattus, assembly GCF_011064425.1. NCBI lineage: Eukaryota > Metazoa > Chordata > Mammalia > Rodentia > Muridae > Rattus > Rattus rattus. The sequence continues at coordinate 56,924,239 of NC_046159.1, forward strand.
TAGGGGATTGAGATGTGAGGATCCTAGGCAAAAGACTGTGTAGAGGGAAGGAGCAATAGAGCCATCAGTAGTCAGCTATGGCTTCAATCTACAATCTACAATCTTCTATTGTTAAATGAATGTGACAACAGAAACAGTTCAAAAATTCTGTATCCTGGCACGTTGACTCAGAGGATGCAGAAGCTGTACTGAGGACAACTAGGGAAAGGTTCTGTAGTAGGACCTGTGCTAAAGAGATGCTTAGACAAGTGCCAGGCTGCAGGAAGAGAGCTGCCCTGGGCTCAGAAGCAGGAACACTGCTGGCCCAGGCCAGAGAGCCAGGCGGCTGCAGAACAACAGAGAGCTGCTTGAGAGAGCTGAAGAAGCAGAGCTAAGGCTGAAGAAAATAGATCTTTAAATGAGGGGATTTTCATTGTGGGTAAAAGGATGCAATTATGGCACAGAGTGGCTCAGCAATGGACAATATGTTGTCACAATAGCGAATATCATCTTCATAGACGTGTGCAAGGCACATTTCTGTGGGAAGAGGCATAGAGAGTGAACCCTTACTGCCTGTCATAGGAAATTCATCTCTGATATTGCAAGTTGACAAATCATGAAATCACTGTAAAAACAGCAATTTAGAGACCCCAGAGTGAGTGCTGAGGAAAGGAAAATGGGTGGTAGTAGTAATAGTATTGGGGTGGGGGCAGAGTACTGCTGGGGTTTGCTCTACTCTGTATGTTGAGAGATCTGTGATCTGAAGGTGCTCCTCACGTAGTGATTACAGAGCTCTAGGCCCCCTTTTTATTCCCTCTGGTCTCATCTCCATCCCAATTGTTCTCAGTTCTCATGGCTCCAGTGAGGAAAGCAGCCCTCTAGGATGGCAAACCTTAAAGTGAATGTTTGGGCCTACTATGCATTGCTTCAGTGGAGTCCGTGGAGGAGTAATGTCCCCAGAAGACATGAGGCAGGTAAACCCAGGCCACACCAGGATAGGTGATCACCTGCCTGTGACCTGGTCATCATGGACCGTCTTAGTTAGGGTTATTGTTGTGATGAAACATCGTGACCAAAAACAAGTTAGGGAGTGGTTTATTCAGCTTATGCTTCTATATTGTAGTCCTCATCAAAGGAAGTCAGGACAGGATCTCAAACAGGGAAGGAGCCTGGAGGCCCGGGAGCTGTTGCAGAAGCCAGACCAGATCTTATGACGACACTTCCTTAATTGAGGGTCTCTCCTTTCAGACGACTCTGGCTTGTTTCAGTTGACATAAAACAACTGGCACATAGATATAGGGGTGGGTCACCCTAAAGTCTAAAATGAGCTATTCTAGCCATCTCTGGAGAGCAGAGGCTTCATCTGCCTACAGGCTTATCCCCTGCAGCTGGCTCCAGGACACAAGGACAACTAGCTAACTGACAGAAAGTAGTCCCGTCAAGGCTTACCAAGGTGCAGCCACATATCAGTCGTTCCTTTTCCTCTTTCTAGCCTGTCTACTCTCCTGGCTTACCGTTCCCAGACTGGGAGATGCCTGTCTGTTGCCAGCTACTCAGAGTTCATGGGGGAAGGAATGCCCCGAGGAGTGGTATGCCGAAGGCAGCCCAGGCCTCCCTTCTGTAGGAGGTTCTTAGCATCACAGGCCATCACATTTTCACATTTGGATTTTTCCAAGTTGCCGTATTTCACCAGACTCCTGATGTTTCTATTTAAGAGTATATTTCTTACATTTCTTACTTCTATATAAATAGGAGCAGATGTTTTGCAACCAGATATTTTGATTTGGTATCATATCCTGGACATCTCTCATTGGCAATGTGTGCAGGAGTCTGCACAGCATTTCTTCTTAGGATGCACCATAATTTATTTACGCACTCCCTCCATGGTGGTTACTAGGGTTTTTTTCCTGTTATAAACAGTACAGCTGTAGAATCCCTTTAATCTATATCTCTGTACTCTATCTGCTTCCTCAAGACAGTGTGCTCATTAACCATGCCAGTGCATATCCCTGCTACGCCTCCAGAAAGGCTGCATAGATGTGCCATGATAGCCGCAAGGACTGTGCCTAGTATAGCAGGCCTTTCATCTTGGCCAGTTTGATTGGCAAAACATTTCAAGTCTTCTTGGGATTTTTGTCAGTTAATAGTGGGGCTGTGTGTATATCCCTGAATTTATTGGTCATTTATCTGTACAGTCAGTTCTGAAGACTGTGCTACTAGCTTTGGGAACACTATGGCAAACACCTCAAGAAGAACAGTCCATTCCAAGGGAGAGAGTGTGAATGATGGCCTTTCCTGGGAGGATGACCTGGGGTGTGGCTGGCTGATAAGAGGCCTATAGTGACATATGACTAGATCAGACAGATTCCCCAAGGGGCCTCAAATGTGACCCATGATGGAGCTTCAATCCTGAACAGTATAGAATGCCACCTTTGGAGCCTGTTTATCCTACCTCTCATGTCCCCAGCTGCCCCTTTCTCTGTAGTTAGCCGCCAGCCCACCTCACAGGAAGGCAGGGACCTGTCTAGGTAGAGTCTTACTGTCATAGCTTCTGCCCAAGCTTCCAGGTTTGCAGGGAACTGAAAGAACTGTGACACAGCCACTCCCACAGGAGGTATATGGAGGGAGCAGTGGAAAGTGCAAACTCTAGGCACTAGCCTGGAATGTCTCTCAGCCCTGCATCTTCTTAGCTAGTGGACATGCGTGGAGATATATGGGTGCCTCTACCCTCCAAACCAAGAATCAAGCATCTAGATGTGATGTCTCAGAGCTATTGTCAGGATAGCGGGACAGAGTGCCAAATAACAGGAGCAAAGTGCTGTGTGGTAGCTGTGGTACTAATTGAAAGTCCTTCCTCCCCACCTGGAGACCTGGCCTCCCTCTTTAATTCATTCTGTCATGAATGCATTTCTTTCACCAGTCAGTGTTGATAATAATAATCATGACAGCTATAATTTACTCAATACCTACTGAGGCCAGGCCCCATATTAGACACATATTATATATGATCTTTTGTATTCCTTACATTCATCTGTAGGAAGATAAGTTACTTCCATTTATATAAGAACAATTTGAATAGCACCTTGCAGGAGCCCAGGATTCCTGTGTCTAGTGCCTTCACTCAAAGCCCATGCTTCAAAGGCTGTTCATGGGGACAGACAGTATCTTGAGGCTCTCTACTCACCTGCAGATAGGTGTGTCAGCCACACTGTCCCCTCTACCTTTAGGCTCACAGTTCCTGACACATTAGCTGCATAACAGGGTCAAACATACAAGAGGACTGTGGGCTATGACTTCTCACCCCAGCCCTGTTTTATTTATGAGTTAGTAATGCTTCTTAGCCATCTTTGCATATGCTGGGCTGTATTTGTGGATATGAAAATGGAACCTTTTAGAAAATACCTTTTCAAAGCCCCCAAACATTAGGATTATGTTAAAAACCTCTTGGTTTTCTCAGTTCGGTGACATTTCCTGTTTGCCTTTGCACAGCCGGGAGAGCAAATATGCACTTGGGGCTGCAGATTTAGTTCCTGTTCTCAATTGCATAGTTCAGGGCTTGGATCATCTGCTCTTCGGTTTTTTAGAAGAAGCAAAATACTTGAGTCTGTTACTTTTCTTTGTAACAAGTTTTACTTTTGTCTTTTTAACTATGATGGGTACTAGATACTAATACAGGCTAGATTGAATCTGAGGCCAGTGCTATGCCTAGATTCCAAAAGCAGTAAGGGCTTAAAAGTAGTGCAGGTGTCTTCTCCTGTCCTGTAGTAGGGAGCATCCAGCAATCTCTTTGCTGGGAGAGTCTTATAGCCTTGAATATATAAGCTAGGACCTTTTGTATGCTTGATATTGGTAATTTTTGCAATAAAAGAATTATTTTTAACTCAGATAATAAATTACATAGCCTACACAGTGAACTATATTATCCCCACAAAATCCCACTATCTACCAACATTTTGAAATTGTTCTAAAATTAGAAATTGGAATTGGTAGGAGTTGACAAACCATGAAGAAAAGCCATCTCATGAAGAAGAGAAACAAGTGTATTTGTTGTTCTCAGGTGAATTGACAGCAGCCAGGAAAGGGAAGGGTCCATGAGAGGGGCAGTGGAGTGAGAGGTAAGAGAGTGTTCCTGCAGCTTAGAGGGAGAGGGAGAAGGAGAAAGAAAGGCAGGCGGTCGTCAATTCTTGCCTACCTAGCAACTGAAACCGGAATACAAAGGCCCACAGTCCCAGTTTTGACAAGTTAGATCATAGCTTATTGGTGGGCTCTGAGGGCATGCTGCACACATCGCTCAACGGGTTTCTTGTGGGTTGGTTCTCGGAGCTTGTAGAAGAGCCTACCTCTTCATACTTCCTGACTTGGGTCTTTAGTGCATGGACTAGAAATACACATGGTAAGCAACCCCTTGTGACTGAAACTGAAAATGGACATACCTGGTGTCTGGGTCCAGTAGGCAGAGAGCCCATTCCCGGAAGCAGCATGTCAGCCTCACCTCAGGTAACGCTCCTCCTAGAGGGAGGGAGAGCAAGGAGGAGAAGCATGGCACTGACAGATGATGCTCAGGATTGTGGTTACCTGGGCTTATTGTCGCCTTGAATGCTGTTGGCTGTTGTTTGGTTCAGATATAAAAAATGCTGAGTGTTCCTGGCTTTCCTGACTCCTTAACAATTCCCGTTTTCCTTTGTCTTCCCTTTCTCTTCTGAGAGAACTTGCGCCCCAGTTTGATAAGGTTCCTGGTTGCCTCATGCTGAGCTGTACCCACTTGAAGATAGAGCACCTCAGTAGAGAGTGGTTGAGAGACATGTATCTGAAAGCCAGTGCAATCTTGGTTTTAAAAACTGTTTTGAGAAACAGGGTGGGTTTTTTTTTTTCTTTTTTAAAGAATATATTTGTTCAGAATGCATTTGCGGCAGAAAATCTTTTTTCCTTTAGACAGATGCAAAAGCTACTGAACTTTTTGTGGACCGTGAAACTGGGGGCAGCTGGCATGTGCTGTCACTCTGCCATGGTCTCTGTGCTGTTCCTACGTGAGAAGCAGAGGAAAGAGCCAGACCCAGGAGGGTAAGAACCACTGCAGTCCTAGAGAGAGGAAAGGAGAAGGAAGAGATGGGCTCTGCTGCCTGGATAGGTGAGCCTAGATCGGATGCCCAGGAGGGCGGCTGCCTGGATAGGTGAGCCTAGATTGAATGCCCAGGAGGGCGGCTGCCTGGATAGGTGAGCCTAGATCGAATGCCCAGGAGGGCGGCTGCCTGGATAGGTGAGCCTAGATCGAATGCCCAGGAGGGCGGCTGCCTGGATAGGTGAGCCTAGATCGAATGCCCAGGAGGGCCAGAGAACAGGCACAGTGGGAGAAGCACCCCAGCAGTTCTGGGAATAGGCCTCACCTCACCTGAAGACAGCAGAATCAAAGAGGCTACCTGACAGCCGAGATGGTAAGGTTCAGTTGTTCTTGTCAGAGCACCCAAAGTTAAAGAGCGTCAGCAAGCCAAGGCCTAGTCTGTCTCAAGGTCTTTGGCTTCCTTGTTTTGTTTTGAGGAAGGGACTTAACTTACCATGTTGTATGTGGCCTGGAACTTACACCATTCCTGACTCAGACTTTCAGTTGCTGGGACTTCAGGCCTACACCTCTGCACAGCCATGAAGCTCTTCCATGAGCAGACATCCTTAGAACTATAGCTGTGTGCCAGCATGGAAGCACATTAGCTTCCTCTAGAACAAATAGCCTGCCCAGCCTTCAGTTTCAGACAAGTGGACTCACAGGTGGTCTGAAGAATGTATTTTTCTGTCCATGTGTTCAAAGGACAGGAAGAGGCTATGGTAGCTTAGTGACAGAACATATGTTAAGTATGTGCTAGGTCCCAAGTCCCCAGCACCAAAGAAAGAAACTGGGAGGTGACTCTGTCCCCAGTGCAGTTTGGTACACACAGGTGTTCCATTTCAACCCTAGCTGTGCAGTGGGAGGAGGATCGGCTCTGCTGGTGTATCCTGGGCCCATCTTCCTCCAGCAGAGCCTGGTTGTTGAGCGGTCACTGCTTAGTCTGCAGATGACCATCATGCCAGAGCACAGCTCTGGTCTGGGGCTGGAGGGCCTGGGAGGCCATTGGTGAGCCAGAGCTCAGCACACACATATCCCTAGGGATAAGGGAAACATAGGACTTGTCTTCTACCCCTGCCACGTTTCAGGCAGAGTTTCTCACCTCAGGTAGAGACCTTAACATCCACCCTGCCTTGCCCATATTGGAAGAGACAGGATCATCCTCAGGTCCCTGGGTTCAACATCCTTGGAGACTTTCCCAGGGCCTGCTCTGCCTCTCACTACCTGCAAAGAAGATGAGCAGGTTCAGGAAAGCTCTGGAGCAGGACAGGAGTGGCTCAGAAAACACCCTGTCCCAAATCTTCCTCCCCAGTGAGTGTTGGAAGATGTGTCTAAGTGGGACAAGTAGCCCCTTAGAAATGACATTCTGGATAGCTACAGAGATGTGCATGCTACCCTGTTCAGGAGTTTTAACTCTTAAGGTTACTACCTTAGAGGTGAGGTAGACCGCATGGTTGGAACTGGTAAGGGTACAGGAAGGAGTTGGGGGCCTTCTTTAGGAAGCATTGAGGTTTGGAGTGTCACTTGGCATGGAATGGCTCAGTACACTGTGTCATGTGAGGCAGTAGAGGGGAAAGACAAGCAGAGGACTGCGAGTGGACAGGAAGGGAAGTGCTGGGTTAACTGCCAGCAGCCCCAGCCATAGTGCTGTGCTGAGGTTCCTGACCTCCCAGAGTGGGCAGTATCCCAACTCTCCACTTGGGACTAAATACCTAGGATAGCCAGCTGGTAAGGAGGACAGGCTTACTGTGGTTCATGGTCTCAGAAGTCTCTTCCCACACCCAACTCAGTCCTGTTGCTGTGAGATTGTAGTGGCACAGCACATCATGGTGAGAATGTGTAGTAGAGGAGTCTACTCATCTCATGGTATTCTGGGAAGCAAGAGGATGAAGAGCGGCAGGAAGGAGTAGTGCTGATGAGGCTTTAACACTCCTAGAATGATGTAGGCAGAAAGTAATAATGGAGGGAGACACACTCATTGTACTTGTCACACGTCATAGACTATTGACAGGTCTCAATGACCTTACAGATTATATGGGCCCAGGCTATGCCTACTAGGTATACGTAATTTCAGCACAGGACTCGAGATAGTTAAGACTGGGAAATAGGGTTCAGTGACAGTCAGTGCTTACCTGTCTCCTACAGTGCATATTCATTACAGTTCAATGTCAAGAGTCCTGTTATATGGCCTAGCAGGTAAGGGCGCTTTGCCACCAACCTGTTGATGACTGGAATTTGATCTTAAGAATCCACAGAAAATTGACTTCCAATTATTGACATCTGACCTATACACATACCCACACTAAATAGATAAAAAAAATGTTAAGAGTCCATGCGAAGGGTCTGCCTTAACACTTTGTATTTTTACTTGTACCATGAACATAGCTGGTACCCCTGTCCTCGGTACTCTAGGAATAAAGAACCAGTAGCCTGCCTCACAAGAATGTCTAAAGTTCATTTCCCAAGCCATTTGGTTTGGAACCATTCACACTCAAGAATTACTGAGGGCATAAAGCATGTGTGCCTCCATGGGTGATAGCTCTCCATTCTGGAATGGGTGATAGCTCTCCAGTCTGGGTACATCACGTCAAGTGAATCAAACCAGATACCAGAGGATGGAAACTCTGTGTTCTCACTCATCTGTGAATGCTGAGAGACAATATCGCTCAGAACCACTTGCTAGCCTCTCTGCCTGCTATCCAGGAGCCCACACAACCTCAATTCATCCAGAGACACAGGAGCAGGATCCTGCTGATTACGGGCCACTGCCTTCCTCTGGCTAGCAGAATTGGATGTTTGCTCAGGACTTGCTGAAGCCAGTATGGAGCTGGAGGCTGTGCTATCTGCAGGGTCAGCATGCTACCACAGCCTGCGTGCTGCCTTCTTGTGGGGAGAGCAGTGTCTGTGGTTAGAACCACTGTTGCTGCAAGCTCTCTGTTATCTGTGGCTGAATCTAACCATAACAGATTGATAGCTAGTCACTCATCTAGTTGTAGACCTTGCACATGGACAGGAACTGTCCCAGTGTCAACCACTGTGCCATTCCTTCCTGAGTCTGCAGGGCCCTGCCATGGCTGTGTTCCAGTTAATAGTGATGAAACAAGGAGATGTTCTCACCACTCTGCTCACTCCACAGCCTGCTGGGTTTTGTGGGATGGCATTTCCTGATGCTCCCCAGAGAAGGTTAGACAACAGCCAACAAGCAGAACAAGCCCTGCATCTGTGGGGCTCAGGAGGTGATGCACCCCTTGGGCAATACTAGGACTCTTGCCTATGCCTATAGAGGCTGCAGATTGAAGAATGGGGCTTATGGGAGAGGTATTTGTGGCCTGATGGTCCACTTCTAGGATCAGGTGCCCTACAGAAAAAAAAAAAAAAAAAAAAAAACCTGCATACTACTGTGTCCTCCTCTCCAGGGAAGCATACTCCTGTGCCCTTGGCCTTGGCTTCCTCCCCCAATACCCAGTTTTCCTGGGTTTTTTTTTTTTTTTTTTTTTCTCGGAGCTGGGGATCGAACCCAGGGCCTTGCGCTTCCTAGGCAAGCGCTCTACCACTGAGCTAAATCCCCAACCCCCCAATACCCAGTTTTAAAGGGCATGGCCCCTCCAAACAGAGGTTGTAAGAGTTAAAAGTTTTCTGAGAACGACCACACTGCAGTAGCCACAGATGTGCTCTGAATGTTAGTGGGAAAGTCACTGAGCAGTCACACCCAGGGATAGAGGACACCTCTCCTTTGTGAGTAAACAGAAGAAAGAGAGAGAGAGAGAGAGAGAGAGAGAGAGAGAGAGAGAGAACACACCTCTCTGGCCTGCATCCCAAGCCAGGTGCTTGTTTTTGATGGCAGAGCAAGCTGTGTCCATTCTTGCATGTAAACCTTTATGGCTTTGCATGAACCCTGGCCTCAGTAGACCCTGGGATTCTTCTGGACTTTTTCTCCAGGAAGAGAGCAGGCAAACCAACCCCTTGTCCCTATGAGTAGTCTTTCATGGTGATCATCCCCACAGACATATTCCACCTCTTTCCTGATCAGGTGTACAGACAACGGGATTCTACCCTGGGGTCTCTCGTGGCCTAATGAAAGTCTCAGGTCAAGTCTGTAGCCAAGATCTAACAGGACAGAGTGGTTAGTTAGTTCTGTCAGGTCAGAGGAGGCTTCTTGAAGGAGATAATGTGATAGCGGCTCATAAAGAAGGTCTAGGAATTGGCCTTGCTGAGAACATGGAGAAGAGGCTGGGTTGTCCAGTGAAGCAGGGTTGGTGTCATGTTGGGAGGAAAGGCTCCAGGTAGAGCAGCCAAGGGCATTAAGGGGCCTGGACTTGGCTGGAAGCCACATGCTGTTTTGCTCCTTAATGCCTTGCAGAGAATGAGCCCCTCCCCTGCTGTGTCCCCAGGGGTGACCTGCTATGGACTTCAAGCAGTTTGGGAACCTATTGCCCAGGAAACTAGGACTTGTTTGTGCCAACGAACCCTGACCACAGCTCTGTTAGACTGTGTAGTCCAGCCTTCTGCTGAGCCCCTGCCCTGGCAGGTGCCCATTAGAGCAGCTATTACACCAGTTCCTCCATGTTGTGGAAACACAGCATTCCAGTATCATCCCTGTGACTCAGTGGCCCTTTTGATGGATACTTCCATGTACCCTGTTATGCACCTGCTTTCCTTCTGTCTCTTTTCACTTCCAACTTGCAATTCTCTGAGGCTAAGGCCTGTAAGTGTCAAGAACATCATTTATGTGAAGAAGCCGGTTGCCACAGCAACCCGGCAGTCGACCTGCTGCCTGGTCTGAAGTCTCCAACTAGGTCCACAGAAAGTGCTCATGGAGGGAGGGGTGTAGCTAGCTGGGCCCTGCTCCTGTTCACAGTTTGCCACTCGTGTGGAGGCAGAAGCTTGCAAAGGAGCTACACCTGCTGCTCCAAGTGGGCAGTTCACAAGCCACTGCCTGGCAAGCTGTTTGTACAGGTGCGCGCTACAGCTGCCATGGTTTTCCTGTGGCCTGCCCAGCCTGTACAGAGTGGCCAGTAAGGCAAATATACTGAGCCCAAAGGCATGCTAGCTTTGGGGGGCTTTCTGGTTCTTCCATCCACTGCTTGGCAGTGAGGTGGTTTTCTTGAAACTGAGGAAACGAGACCCAGGATTCAACAGCTCTGAGAGGAAATAGTTCCTAAGAATATTGAAAATGCTTTAGTCTTCTGGATAAAGTGTAGTCCAGCAGCATAAGACTTATTGTGGTGTGCTAAGTACAGTAGGGGCTTGAGCTCAGCAACTTTTCAGGTGGGTACACACCTGAATAGCAGGTGATGCATGATGAATGACACAGGTGCACCACATCCCTCAAGGAGTTGGAAGCAGCAAAAGCATCCCACCCTGATATGAAGACACATTGGGTTAGGTAAGACCTTCTGAGAGGACCCTGCAGATGTCCCCAGAGGTCCTTGAAGCCCTCAGGGCAGCAGAGAGTGATAATAGGAGCTAAGGCTGAGCACTGTCCTATACTCATACAAAGCAGCAGACTCTTGGGTGTCAGGTATATCTGGCTTCCATGTAAGATTGCTTGCATGGTAGCTTTGCCACCTAACCTGTAAGGCCTTCGTGTCATGCTGCCCAGCACCTGCTGAGTCAGGATCATGAGGTGAGGCACTGCCATCACATGTGCAGCAAGAGGCCCATGCATTTCGCTACTGTAGTTCTCCTGCTGGGCTGCTGAGCCTTACTTTTGTTCCTGTCCCAACCCACCCTAAGGCTGTGATCTTGCTTTTGGGGCACCATCTGACATGGCAGCAGTTACCAGGGAGCAGGAAGGATGGTGACAAAGTATCTGACCAGTGCTCCTACTGTGTGTGAGATTTCTTGGTAGGCATTATACCATGGGACTGGGATTTATCTGTAGAGGGATGAGAGGTGAGTTTCTCAGAAGCTATGTGTCCTGGTTGCTGGAGGTTAGCAACAATAGCCCTGCCCTAGGGAACACGGGGCTTGGAGAGTAGTGCCAGACATTACAGAAGTTGCTTCTGAGGTTAATGGGGGCCCTAAGGCCTCAGAAAAGGCATGGTAAGATCATCAGCTAGGCTTGTGGAGTCATTTAAGGAGGTGAAAGGTATAGTTTAGATAAAGCATAAGTTTGGCTGTTCTTCTGAAGGTCTGGACACACTAGATGGCATTCTTTTAGAGATGCCACATAGCCTTCGAAAACATGAATTTTTTCAGGAGGAACCAGAAGAGTGGGCCTAGAAACTGGAAAGAGTAAGGAGGCAGCTGCTGAACCGTTCTGGTGTGAGAGTAGCATAGTCAGGGCTGAGGGCGTTGGAAGTAGTTGGGGTTAACATAGCATACCGAAGCCATCTAGGGATCATTTACATTACAGGCAAGAGCTAGCTCAAGTGTGGCCTGATACTCCTGTCTTAGACTGCTGGGTGAATGGGGAGCAGAGAGACTCAGCTTAGAGGTACAGATCTTTGACCTAGGCACTCTGAAGCATCCAGCCCATAGCCCCTGTGTACATCTGGGCTCTTTTGTGGTGATGCTTCCAGGCGTTTGAGAAGCTTCATACTTGAGCTGTGCTAGAGCACTTGAAAGAAGCATGCTGCAGAGCCTACACTAGACATCCCAGGGGACAGGAGCCCAGCTATTTCACTCAGAAAAACCCCATACCCTGTATAGTCCTCTGTTTTCTCTTATGGACCCCAGGCCTCTGTTCAGAGCCAAATATGAGGGGTATTCCCTATGCTTGTGGTTGCTCCTCCCTCAGAGGACTGCCATGGTGACCTTGGGGCCAGCTCTGCACCTAGGCTGTATAGCCTGGAAGTCTCTCGTGACATAATTGCAGTATCTAAGTGACTGAACTGAAACCGGGACCAGAAGCCACAACAATATCATAGCCAAGCTGACCTTCATCAGTGGACACCATCCCTGCCTCCAAATCCTGTCCAAAATATTCCTCTACAGCATCCCCAGAAAAAGCCCCTGACAAACCTTTCTCTCCCAGGGCTCCCAGCTCATAGTATGGTTCACTGCTTTGGACTACAGCCCTGACCCATGGAACTCTTATCACAGTATGTCTCTAGTCCACATCTGATCTGGAGATGACAGTATCACTTTTCTTATTGCTATAACAAAATACCTCACCAAAGCACATTAAGGCAGGAAGGATTTATTTTGGCCCATAGTGCTAAGTCTGGTCTCTCATGACCAAGATGGCACAATGACATGAGAGTGAGACCACTGGTCCCATGCCACTCACTGTCACGCAGAGATGAGCGCTGGTACTCAGCTTACTTCCTCCTCTAGTCATCATTCCCATGGATCTCAGTCCATGGGATGGCATTGTTCACGTTTAGGGTGGATCTATAAACCATGATTAACCTAATCTAGAAAATTCTGCACAAGCCTGCCCAGACATTTGTCACTAAGGTGATTATGGGTCCTGTCAAGTTGACAATTAATATGACCAATCATAGTGGCATTCGTGCCCCTGTCTGTGCATTAGCCCTGCTTCCCCAGCCTCTGACTTCCTGGTTTTATTTCCATGGAACGTGAGTTTAGAAACCTTCTGCTCCTGTTGCCACCTGCCTCAGGACCTGTCATACTGATTCCTCTGAGATCCAAGCTGAACTCAAGCCCTCTGATGTAAGGCCACATGTTCATCCCTTGACCCGTACTTCAGTCTTCCTGTGTCTCGGCTGGAAGTAGTGCTCATTGGCACTGACTTTCCGTTTCTCAAATAGCTCTTATTGCTTGAAAGTCACTTCAGATGATTCATATTTAATTGAGTGATCTCTGAGCTCTGGCAGAGCAGTGTGTAATGATCTGATTCCTGGGATGGGAGTATCATCCCCTGCTCTGTTACTGAGGTGTCTGTTAGCCCTGAGTAACTCATTCATATTCTCCACTTCGTCTCACCCATCCTGTGGGCTGGTGATGCAGCTTCCTGTGCTGGCCTACCTTGAATGAGGTCGAGACAGATGTTAAAGCATGCCCAACAACTATCAAGTCTTGCTGAGGAATTGCTCTGAAGGCCATTAATACAGTCAGTCCAATTCTTTATTATTATTATTATTATCAAAAAATGAAGTGATGCCATACAGTGAGCAAAGCTGCAGAAGAAGAAGTGAGTCTGTGACAGGAAGTCCCAGAGTTAGCAGAGATCCCTGGGGACAGATACTGAAGTCCCCTGAAGGTGATAGATGAAAGATTGGCTTGAGAGACCCCTGCAGCAGAGTGAAGATGCTCTCCCATTTCAGTGTCCAGCATGGCTCCGTTCCTGGGCCTGGGAAAGAATCCACCCAAATAGCTACCTTAGATCTGTGCAGTAGTGTGTATAGGGATTCAGGTGTCTCCAGATACAGAGGGTTAGGGAACAAGTAGAGAACAATTGCTGATCCTGCTGTCTGTTAGACACCAATTCCATTACTGAGTGTGAGAGTCCAATCTGAATTGTCTGCCTGGATTCATGTGGTCAGTACTGGTCCCCAGCTAGAGTCTTTTGGAGGCTGTGCCCTGGCCTAGAGGAACTAGTTCCCCAGGAGGCAGACCTTTCAGAGTGTGTCACATCAGGCTGTATTACCTGATTCCTGGGAGACTGTTATCCTCTCTGCCTTCCTCCTTTGTGATGGAAACCATGAACTGAGCTAAATCTTTTCCTTAAGTGGTTTCTGTCAGATATTGTGTTTACAATGACAAAAGTAGGTAACACAGGAGAGAGAAGTAACAAAGCCTTCCAGGACCACCTTGGGAGAGCTGGGTGGATTTGGAAGGCTTGTGCTTGACTGGCATTCCATTGTATTTCCAGTCTCCCCTTCCCAATTCCTTCCCCTAACCTTGTCACCGTGATTCCTCAGGCACTTGCCCCTCAAATGTCCCAGGCACACCTGAGAGTCCCACCCTGCTGAGTACCTTTGTTTGAGGACACATATTCCCTTCCCTGAAACACAAACTGGGAGAGATCCATACAGCCCTAACTCCCTCTGGGACTGGCTGCTTCTTCTTAACATTAAACAGGGAGCCAGAGGCTTGGGGGGCATGCAGCTCACCAGAGCAATACCTCTGAAGCTGAGCAACTTAGCTTGTCTGCTCTGTTGGGCAAGCCAAGCCCTTTTATTTTTTGCAGTAATTTATTTATTCACTTACATCCCAATCACAGCCCCAACTCCCTTCTCTCCTCCTAGTTCCACCCTTACAAATCCTTTCCCCCATTACCTTTCCCCGTCTGCTCAAAGAAAGAGAAGCCTCCCTTGGCTACCACCCTGCCCTGAGACATCTAGTCCCAGTAAAACTAAGCACATCCTCTCCCACTGAGGCCCAACCAGGCAGTCTAGTTAAGGAAAGGGGATCCAGTGTCAGGCAACAGAGTCAGAGACAGACCCGGCTGGAATTGTCAGAGGACCCAGATGAAGACCAAACTACACATCTACTACAAATGTGTAGGAGGCCTAGGTCCAGCCCCTGGATGCTCTTTGGTTGGTGGTTCTGTGAGCCCCCATGGGCCCAGGTTAGTTGACTCTGTACTTCTTGTGGTGTCCTTGACCCCTCCACTGGCTCACTTCTACCCTTCACTCTCCCACAAGACTCCTTGAGTTCTTTCTGATGTTTGGCTGTGGATCTTTGCATCTGTTTCCATCGATGCTGGATAAAGCCTCTCGGGAGACAGTTATGCTAAGGTTCCTGTCTACATAAAACAAAGGGCCACACAAGCAAGGGTACTGGGTTGTACTTCCAGCATGAGAGATCACAAGTAGAAATGGGGAGGCTTGCCAGAACACATGGGGTGATAGGTACTCTCTGGACTTTTATTTATTTCATTTAAAAGTCATATCTGCACACGGTCCAACACTCAAGCCATTGTAGAACTGAGCACTGCCTTTATGTCAGCCCCCCTATCCCACTTGCCACAGAGTTACCTTTCTTAGTGCTTTCTTGCATATCTTTCAAAAATTTTAATGCATATTCAAGTATATATTTTACCCACATGGAATCACACTGTATTGTTCTGCAACTTGCTTTTTTCCACTTTAATAATATGTCTTACAGTTCTTTCTGTTGGGATGGAGAAACCTTTCCCATTCTTGTTAGCTGTAACCTAGCTAAAATAATAAATTCTTCAAACTGGAAAGAACTTCCAAATCAATGTGATCTAATTGCCTCATTTTGTTAGAGCCTGGAGGACTGAGGTGACTTGCCAGAGGGTACAGTGTATTAGGGAGAGAAATAGATTCCTCTGAGAGTCCTCTAAAAGGAAAAACCTGCCTCACCAGGGCCAGCACTGGGGCTGACAAGTAGAAATGACGGTACCCAGCTGTCCATTTGCAGCAGAGAGGAAAGAGGACAGTGAAGAAGGCTGAGCTGCCCCTCTGCGTATGCTGAAAGAGGGCTTATAGGATTTTGTCCAAAGGTCCTGTAGGCTGCCATACCTGTACTGATCAGCAGAACTCACCATTATCTGGAAGTCAGGCATTCTTCTGAAAGTCACTAGGCCTTTGCTCTGCTCTTCTGTGGCTTTTGTAGGACATATTGGCGGGAAGGTGTGGCTCCTTTCTCCAAATATGGTCTTTTGCTGTTTCCTGGCTTTATCCCCACACACTACTGTCCCCTCTGGCACTGACCCACATGGCATAGGTTGGAGGGATCAAGGCTGAGCCATAGCCTCTCTAAGGACTGTAGGTGCTCAGGACTGTATGGTTGCCAGGTTTGAGGTAAGTCTGTTGGCCCTAAACTATCATATCCAGGACATTTGTACGCAGCAGAGCCCTCTGGTCCCTAATCTATAGGTGCAAGTTCTTGGCCCAGCTTGTCCCCCAGGTCCTTGCCCGTCAGTATGTGTTCCCACCCCAGGGATACGGGATGTGAGACGACAGACCTGAAAGGGCACGTCTTCCTGGTACATCCAATTGACACAGAGCTTTGAGAGGCGAAATGCTATTTTTATATTAAAGCAAACACTGATATTATGGAATAGCACAGAAAATTCAAGTTACATTTCAAGATAAAAGAGGCAATTTCAAAGCAATTTTATCCTTCCTTGCCTCAGGCATGTCAAGCTTTTCCCCCCCTGGACCCTGGAGGGTATGTGCTAGCTCCCTTCTCCTCGTGGGGACTTGACTGAAAGTGCATTAGTTAGATTGAAGTCCTTTGCCCCAGAAGTGGAAGTTTGTCTTAGCAGTTAAGAGGCCAGCCCTGATTCTCCTCTGTGCTGGGCTGTGTCAGCTCACCACTGCTTAGTGTCTGAGCACTCATTTGTTTTCTCTGGCTTCCTCAGAATTTCTCTTGGCTTTGTTTACCTTGATCCTGACTGCCATGGCTATCTCACCTCCATTGTTACTGGTCTGCTTCTCTGTTTACCTCTCTGGAAATCTGGCTGACTCATCTCCTTTTCTTAGGCCTGCTCATAGAACACTGGCCAGGCTGAGAATTGCTGCTCCTATAGGTTCAGGATCAACTTAATAGACACACTTAGCTGAGCCACTGATTGGGTTGCTGAGCAGACCAGGATGGTTGTTCTGGAAGGGTATGGTGATCAGCCTAGCATGTTCCCAGAGATATGAGTTCTTCTGCCCCCCAGCATATCCTGCAAACTCCATGGACATCCTCTCCAAGACTCTCCTGCCACTTTCCTGCCATACCGTACTTCCTACAGTGCACCATAGTTAGAAGGAGTACTTGCCCACCGCCACACAAGTGGCCATAATGGCTTTCTTCCCAACAAGTTGCCCAAATAGGCTTCCTCCCAGGCTAAGGCAGAGAGAGCATGGTGTCACTGGCAACTGGAGGAAAGGCTGAGGGAGCAGAGCCTCATTATAATATGGGGAGGCCCTGTTTGGTCTATGAGATCTGCTGCCAGGGCCAGAGGTACTACAGATGGACTGGCTGTTTGAGCAGGCTGGCCTCTTTATCAATGGAAGCTGGCTGTGTTTCAGTACCATTAGCCCTCTAGCATGTCTGTGTGCCGTGATATGTATGAGGTTCTCCTCACAAGAGTGTCATGTTATCTGTAGATAGCAACTCTCTTGTCTTTTTCTTCTCTTGGATTAACACAGCAGTGACACTGGTTAATGCACTGGAGACACTGTTCTTTTAACAGATATTAGGAACAGGGCACACTTGCCCCTCAAGTGACTCATCCTGTCCCTATTCCTCTGTCTTTTTACTGAAGGACTTGCTCACTATTGTGTAATGGAGAATGACACAGGGGATGACATGGGGAGTCACACAGACCTGAATTTTCACCTTGCCTCTGCTGTTCACAGGTTCTGTGACCTTGTGCAGGTTTTTTGTCTGTCTGAATCTCTTCTCATCTCTCAAAATGGCGCTCTTGCTGCTGGTGAGAGATCTTAATGGGGTCTGGTGTATTAGGTGATGAGACTCTTGAGCCATTCTGACCTTTTCCCAGTGCATCCCCATAGGGCGGATGCTGGAGGTGCCCTCCAGACCCTCTTTCCTCCATTCAGCTGGCATTGTAGACTCAGTTGGAACATGAGTATGGAACTTTCTCTGTGTGACCTGTCCTGTGTAATAAGTACTTGTGGTACCCTAAAGGAAGGTGGTAACTTCAGTCCTTGTAGGAGGAGACACAGAGACTGCCTTATGTTTCAATGCGGACCATGGTGTGGGAGATATATGTAGAGCTCCCTCCAGAACAATTGTCAGAATGACACTTTGTGGATGTAGCTCTGATAGGCCCTGGAAGCTTCAGGCCAGGGTCCTCAGGTCCATGCTTCAGCACTAAACTCACCCAGTTCACTTCCTGATGGACTTACTCTTCAAACACATAATAGGCAGACTGGGGACTAGAGCCAGACAGTTCCTCCTCAGCAGAGCTCAAAAGTAAAAACTAGGAAAGCTTGTTTTGTCTACACCTTGCTTGTCTGAGACCCCTTCTCCTCAAGTGGAAAGTTACTAGTTAACATATGATTATAAATACACAGAGCACTTGAGTATGCCAGGCACTGTTCTGGGCAGCGTGCCCTCCTCCCACCAGCAGCCATACTTCTTACACACAGATACCCAGGTAGCAGGTGAGG
Source organism: Rattus rattus (assembly GCF_011064425.1). NCBI lineage: Eukaryota > Metazoa > Chordata > Mammalia > Rodentia > Muridae > Rattus > Rattus rattus. Next base: position 56,942,320 of record NC_046159.1, read on the forward strand.
GAGCAAGCCCACTGAGCCTGGCCTTCACAACTGCACATAGTCACGGGGTAGCAAGAGATGGAACAGGCCTGCCAAGTATGGGCTGCTTGGCTCCTCATGGCAATAGCGATAACAAGTGAAGAAGCAGGCTTTCTAAGCCCTGATTGCTTGACTTTTTTCTCTCTCTCCTTTCTTCATCACTGAAGTCTCAGCACTTAGAGATGGTCCCTTCTAATCTGCTTTGCAGTGGTAAACGCCTACCTTTCCCTGCAGTTTACCTTGTCTGGCCCCCTCCAGCCCATAGCGCCCTGGGTCAGTGTGGTCCTTGATGAGCCAGTTCCTGATATTTGGGGGGGTACTACTGCATCCCCATCAGCTAAGTGATAAATGATATCTCCCATGGCAGCAAGGAGAGTCTATATTTGCTAGAATTCCCAGAACAAAGAACCCCAAGCTGAGTGTCTCAAACACAAAGCTAATTGCATCATGTGTGACTCCTGAGTCTGGAAGCTACAAGTCAAGATGTGGAAGATCATGCTGCCTCTGAAAATGCTAGGGACAGGTCTACTTTAGGTCTTCCTCTCCACTCTGGTAATCTCTTGGCCTGTGGGTATGCAACTCTAGTTTTCATGTGACAATTTCCGCGTGCATGTGTCTCTCATAACCAAATCCCACTTCTTATAACTATGCCAATCATTCTAGATTGGATCACCCTTCTCCAGTATGACCTCATGTAGCTAATTGATCTATAGTAACCTTTATTTTCTAGTAAGGTTATATAATAACAAATAATCAGAGCTGGTATGGGGGGCACACAGTTCACTTCATAAGTTGTACTGTATGTGTTGGATTTCCATCAGGCATCTTGTTTAGTTTATCTGGACCAAACCATCATTGGCTACTCATCGACCTGGTAATCAGGGCATTGGTACACTGAATGCCTGACCTTGGGCACTCCACATTAGCCTTAGACCCTGTAAAACCATATGGATTCCTCAAAGGAAATCAAGAGTACTTCAGAGAGAGAGAGAAAAGACAGGAAGAATAGATTTACTCAAGTGGACCCACCCTGAAAGCTCATAGTCTCTTAAGAGTCATTATATTGGATGTTGTGTGGCTATGACCAAATGCTTGGCATAAAAAACATAAGGGTGGATTTTCTCTTTAGTCCATGGTCACTTGGCCCTGTGTGCTTGAACAGAACATTACAATGGCAGCATTTTGTGGTGAAGGCTGCTTTTCACTCCTTGACAAACAGGAAGCAGAAGAGAGAAATGGGAAGAGACAAGGACTTGCTCCCAGCAGCCTCCTTCTTCTAGCTGGGTCCTGTGTCCTGAAGGTTTCATTCTAAAACCTTCTACCATAGTTGAAGCCTACATATTCAGCCCATGAGCCTGCAGGGACAGGGCACATCCTAATGTATCTAGCTTGCAAGAGGAGACAGCAGGCTCCAGACTCCAGCTCAAACTAATATTCCTCTCTGGACCTTAGGCTTTTTCTAAACAATGCAAGCAGAATTTGGGAATCACTTGACTTTGGGGATAACTTCTTTCATGAGGAAGAAGGGTTGGGTACTTAGTGGAGTTACTGTATGTTCCAGGTCTTCTGTGTGACCTTTATGAGAAGGTGAATCAGTTGTACAGTGTCCTCCCCTTCGTGGTCTCCCTGATTCATATATTATTTTGAAGGAGAGAAGAAACTTGCTAGGTTGTTTTTAACCACTCTGAGCAGTTGAAGAAACCAAGATGAAGTACAATTATGTATCTTGCCTAAAGGTACAGCAATGGTAAATGAAAGACCTAGGATATAAGCTCACATCTTAAGCTTGGGGTCCCCTGACCCTAGAAAAGTGATTCTCAACTTTAGCTTCACAGTAACATCCCTGAGAAGAGCATTTTAAAAATCCCTATGCCCACAGAGCCCAGCCTTCACCAATAACCAGCCTCTGAGTGTGGGCTCAGGCGTAGCTTATGAAAATAACTCAGGTAATTCCAGGGTACAGCCAGGGATGGGGACCATAGACCTATACTTTAAAGGCTAAGCTGAGGAAGACAGCACAGCTGCCCTTAGAGTCCTATGGGAACTTCAAGCACATGAAATTGTAGATATAAAAGCACAGTGGCATGTTAGGACCAGGGTAAACTGAAGAACAAGATCCAGTGAAGTAGAGCACTAAGAGGTCTGCTGCCTCATTCCTGTACCTTAGGCCTCAGCTATGCATGAATCTGCAGTTTTGTGAAGAGCAGGTATGTGTGAGTTCCAGGGGGGTCTTGCCTTTGATTAAATCCCAGTGGCTCAGCAATGAACTTCCAAGACGAAGGTGTTCCCCTCCCCTCCCAAGACCATCCAGCTAGAAAGGTTTCTTTAAATTCAGTGAAAGGGTTCTTCAGAGAGGGAAGGAAGGGGCAGGGTATGCTCAAAGCCACCTGCCTGGGGTGTCCTTCTCACTGAAGTCCTCTAGGAGAGATAGGACCTTTTCTCAGGAGTATCCCAGAAGGCCTTGTCACAAAGGGCTAAGAACTGCTGAATGTGCAGCCTTGCTTCTGTAATTCTTCTGCAAATGGAACCTTAGGATCAGCACAAAGAGCCAAACTGTCTTCTGCCTGCCTCTGTGGCCTGAATGCACAGCCTTCATGTGCTTTTTCTCGGTTTGAACAAGCTGGATCCCCAGGGCCTATAGCTATTCCTTAGCCATGGAATTCCAGCCTCTGACTTTTTAACTATGGGTTTGTCCTTGAGAATTTTTGATCTTTTTTTTCTGCAGAGAACGAGCATACCCCACAGCTTTAAGACCCTGTGTAATTTTATTGAGGGTCACATGAGTAGCAAAGCTAGAATTAAGACACATAACTCTTGGTTTGACTTTTAGATATTTGCCAGCCAAATATGTTGTGCAAATGTTAAAAAAAAAAAAACCAACAACAACAACAACAAAAAAAAACCCAAACCAACTAACAAGCAGCCCCAGAGCACGCCTGTGTTTGCTGTTACTCCCTGCTGTGCCTCCTCCCAAGCTCTGCTGGTGGAGTGATTCAGTCGGAGATTGCCTTGTCAATCCTGCTTTCCCTGCCACAGCCTTTGTACATCCGGGTTAAGGACTGCTCCTTTCTCATAACCGTACAAGCTCTGTGATGGCCCTGCTCCCTCATGCCTGCTCCCTGGCCTCACCAAATTTTGTGAATTTAGTACCAGCACATAAGCCCAGGACCTCTCAGTACTGCAACACTCTGTGAGATCAGTTTTCTCACATCACTTTAAACAGGACTTTGACCTTTTCATTCTTCACCGTTTATCAGGAACTTCTTAGAACTTTTTCTTGAGCAAACCCTGCATTCACCTTTTCAGACCCATTCTTATGTTCTCAAATACAAAACCTTCTGAGGATTCTTGGCTATCTCTTACTGGGTCAGGGCCAGGGCTGTCTGTTGCAGCTGCTCTGCTCTAGTAGAAGAGCCATACACACATGTGGTCATCTTGCCTTCAGTTCTCGTAAGTTCTGTGGTATCTGTCCTACCTAAGGAGCTACAAGATTCACACCCTCTGTCATTCCAGACCAGAATGCCAGGGGGTCACCCATATCTAGACACACATCTTGCCCTCACATAAAGAAGGAGTTTCTGGATGAAACCTCTCATTCCTGAAGGTCTGATGCCTCATGTTTAGTATTCAGTGCAAATCATTACAGAAAATGTGCAGCTATTGCCAATTAATACAGCTTTGCTTTTTTGTTACTATGTGATATATGTGTGTGTATACATATATACATATATATATGTGTATATATATATATATGCTATGTACATACATAAAAAAGCACACATGCCCAAGTAAATTCCTCTCCCACCCCAGCTACACACCTAGTAAAATATACACAACCCCAGGAGTGGCCAAAAGGCTGGAAGGATCCACCAAACCCATATAAGAGGCATGGTAGAGATTGCAGAACCAACGGAATGGCAGAAGGTTTTTGGTGTTTTGGTGTGCTGGTGGTGGTGGTGGTGGTGGTGGTGGTGTGTGTGTGTGTGTGTGTGTGTGTGTGTGTGTGTGTGTGTGTGTGTGTGTGTGTTTTCTCTCTACCTCTTCACAAATGCAAATACTTCTGAAAGGGTCTCACCTACAACCACCTCACCAGCACTCTAATTAGCAGTTCAGACTTGGAAGGGGGTGTGGGAGGCTTAGAAGGCAGGTATGTTAAGAAATAAGAGCATAGACTAATGTCCTTAGGAATGAGGGGTACCTGAAATAGTAAGGGTGGATGCCCTAGAAAAGGAAGGGGGGGTATGAGAATTGTTTTAGGAAAATGGTTCTGCCAGTTGAGGACCTATGTCTAATCACATAGGCCAAAGGTGGTAGGTACAGAGTGGTCTAGAATGAATTAAGATGTCCTTCAGCCATTCTTCAAGTACATTTTGGTTGGGCTGGGTGTGGTGGCACACACCTTTATACCCAGCACTCTAGAAGCCACGGCAGACAGCTCTCTGAACTTGAGGCCAACCTGTTCTACATAGTGAGTTCTAAGACAGCAGGCTACAAAAAGAGACCTTGTCTCAATAAGCAAGCAAACAAACCAATAGAAATAAATAACTAAAAATATTCATTGGTTCATCTCAGGGCTTGCCCAAGCATTGGCAATAAAGATACAAAGCTACCCTGGAGCTGAAGCAGTTCCCAAGGGAGATAGATAATTAGCAGATGCATAGTGAGAAATGCTACTGAAAAGTGTATCTTAATATAGAGCATGGAGAAGGCCATGAGAAGTCTGACTAGAGAGACCAAATACCATTCATTCAGTGGAAGGGATGCTACTGGACCTTAGGGCAGTACCAGGAGCTTCCCAAGTGGACAGGGAAGAATCAGCAGAGGAAGGAGTATTTAGATCATCCTGGAGGCTTCAAGAGTAAGTAAGGCATTGCAAGTGATGCATAGAGACTGAGGATAGTGCCAGGGTTGTTAGCAGAGGCCCAGTCTCCCAGGGGATTGGGGAGGGGGGTGGGGCATGTCTTTGCAAGTTCCCAGCCCAGAGTGTCAGTAAAGACCTCTCTTACCACTGCCTGGATGGGGAGCTGGAGGCAGAGGGTGCAACCACAGGGGACAGCAGAGGCATCTGCATGCAGAGCAGTCTGTAGTCTACTTTACAATGGGGAGGAATGAGTGAGAAGAGCACCGTGGGGAGAAAGGAAAGGCAAAGCCATTGTTGGCATTCAGCTGCAGCTTGACGTGGAGACCCCAGGGGCAGGAAGCAGTGATAATTGACAGTTAATCTCTAGGAGTTGGGTGGAGGGTGACATTCTCTAGTGCAGGAATGTAATAAAAACACCAGGGGTAGGAGTGTGAGAGAGAGGAGGCTCTCTTGAAGGTTACTGTTGAAGGGACAGAGAAAGGGAACAGTCAGATACAGTTCTGATAAGGACACAAAGGCTTTTCCTGTTCAGCCAATACTTAGCAAGTGGACCCTGCCAAAAATGCCAGCCTCGTCCTGAGTTTAAGCCATCTCCACCAGCCAAGGCAAAAATCTGTGCTTCTTTCCTTATCACTGCCTCAGAGGTTGTTTGTCCACCACTAAGTGACCTGGCCTTCTCACCAAGGTCGCTTCAGTAGCCTCCAGGTTGCCAGGCTGCCTCCACTGCTCTCCATTTAGGCTGCTGCATGCTGCCTGTGATCCTTCTAAAAGAGATCTCTGGTGCCTTATCTCATAGCATACCCTCCAGTGACTTCCTACTGTCCCTAATATAGGTTCTGCATGTGTGGACATCCCTGATGACCTTCAGTATCTATTCATCTCACCTTGAAAGTGTTTATTGTTTTATCAAGAATTCACCTAGGACAGTCACCCTGTCAGAACCTGCTCAGGCCGTGACTTCATGTCAGTTAAGGGAGAGGCCTTTCCTGACATCTATTGAAAACCACAGCCCCTTAAGTTTTGTGAGATCTTTTAAGTGGCATTGACACTAAGTGAAATTATCTGTTTACTTCTTCCATATCCAGACTGTTAGCTCTGCGGAGCAAGGACTCCATCCCCTCACCTGCTGTGCTCACTGCTTGTAGAGCAAGCCTTAGCAAATAGCAAGCACCCAATATATGCTTACTGACTATATAAAGAAGCAAGTGGTGGGACCATAGTGTGTTGGGTATGTTCGCATTCATTCATGGCCTGTGTTCAATTTGTTCCTCTCAGAGTATTCCCCTCGGCCTCCAGCTCTGGGCCCCTTCCCACCTATACTGATATTGCTAGGACACCATTCAACTAGTTGTACACTTCAGATCAGTGTTGGGTCTGCACACCTGTCACTATGTTTTTCCTGAATCACAGTATGGGACTGTTGAAGAAACCTGTACCTGCCCCACCCTGCTCTTTGGCATCCTGTCCTTTCACCTTGGTGGTCCCTTTGCCTGCCTGGGCCTCCTCGGTTTTTTTCATCTGCCAAGTTCTTACCTCAGAATACCTGCTGTGAGCTTTCCAGGAATCAGCCTGCTGGGCAGTCCCTACAATAGTGCCTGGCCAGGGAAGGCCAGTGAACCTTCTGACAGGACATATTTCTCACCCTCATTGGATACTGAGTCTGTGTACATTGCTGCTAGAGCCAGCACGCATGTGACTGTTGCCCCTTGCATCCTCCCACAGCATGTGTTAAAATACTCCCACCACTTGGGAAGGAATCCAAGTCACTGAGCTTCAATCTGCCTATCCTCTACAAGCCATTGTTCTTCTGTACCCTGTACCCTGGTCATACCATGTGTTACCCCAACTAGGTCTGCAGTAGCCTGCTAGACCTGTGAGTGCAGGCCCAGTGCTCAGCTGGAGCCGAGGAGCTATCTTGCTCCTAACTAGCCTGTGCATCACTCGCAAGGTTCTGGCCTTGGTTTGAGTTTATTCAGCAATTCTCATGCCAGGCCCTCTCACAGGCTCTGGGGATAGATCATGAGCAAAAGAGACTAAAAGCCCAATGGTGGTGTAGGTCACGCCCCCTGAAAAGCTTTCTTTCATTCCTCAGCTCTGAGAACTCTTCCACACTCTGCTGGCCTTATTGGTTCATACGCATAAAGTGAGGGATGTTTAAGTTCTTAAAACATTTATTGAATGTCCAGTGTATGCCAGGCATTGTGTGATTCTATAATGCATTGAACCTCCCCCACTCCCATCAAGCCTGTGCAGACTACTCCATCATCATTCTTACTGTGCAGAGGAGAGGACATGGCAGTGCAAGTCTTACCCATGACACACACTAGGAGGAAGGTCCTGACCTGAGCACCAGTAGCCTGGTGCTCATATATGGTGCTCTGATTCATATATGGCTCTACACCGTTCCCCACAGTGATGTCTGTTTAGGAACCTCAATTCTCTCTAATGCTGTGACCCTTCTCAAGCTAGGTCTCCATGACACACAGCCCTGCTTTCTTTCCCTTAGTAGTCATTCATGAATGCTTTTGCCCTAGGTGTGTGTGTTGAGGGCTCTGGCCCAGGAGCAGCTCTTTCCCAGGCATATAGGATATGCTCTTGTTTCTGTATCCATCGTCATGTACATGGACACATGGGCCTCCCCTGACCTGCACTGGTAGACTTGCTGCCGACCTCTGTGCCCCTACATCCTCCTACTCTGCTGCTTCCTCTAGCTCTGCCTGGGAGCAGCAGGTTGATCTCTCCTGCCCATGACAAGTTTTGATGCCATCCTCCCCTTCCCACCTTCCCACCTTGCTTCTCTCACCCTCACACTCTCTTTTGATCTTGCAAATCCAGGCCCTTGGAGAAATCAGACAGTATGAAATATGAAAACTGCTTGGGAAGTAATTGAAGAAACACTGCGACTTTTGAAACCCACAGAGATAATACTCACACCTTCTTACTCACGTTATTTAATTTTTAATGGCAGATTTAATTAATGGAGATCAGGTCTTCTGCCTTCAGATGTGCTCAAGAAGCAGCTGCAGGCAGCGGAGGAGGGGCAGCTGTCTAGAGTAGAGGAAAAGGCATTCCAGAAGTGGGGACCTGAGGACTCTACGGGAAGAAAAATCTCCAAAACTATCAGCTCCTGATGGTGGGCACAGATGATGTGCAGACAGTGCAGGCCCATCAGAGAGCAGTCAGAAAGCCTGTGAGCTTCTGTGGTAACTATAGCTCCCAGGCCCTGGTGGTCCAGGACCCTCCAATGCTGATGACCCCTCTAGGAAGATGGGACTCCATTGTCCACATATGCTACAGTCTTTTAAAAATAGGACTGCTTTGTTATTCCCTCACTTAAAAAGACAGGCATAGTAGCTGAGGACTGTAGTTTCAGCACTCAGGAGGCTGAGATAGGAATAGTACTGTGGCCCTCAGTCCAGCCCTGTCTACATAGTGAGTTCTAGATTAGCCTGGGCTACAGAGCAAAACCCTGTTTCAAACACACAAAACAAAGAAAGCCAGACTTTTATTCCCCCTTCATTGGACTCAGGCTGTTAGCCTGAAGTTGAATCTACTGTACCTACTGTGTCTCTTAGCCACCCCCACCCCCCACCCCCGCCCTCGATCCCACTGTTTGACAGTCCCTGCTTCCCTGGTGTACCTGCACTGCCCTTTGGGCACTCACATATTGTTCTCTCTCTTCATGAGACCTCCTCCTTGTTCGGCTCATATCTGCTCATCTTTTACAGTTTGTTAGAAATAAATCTAGTCTTTGTCTCAAGACCCTGACTTCTAGAATGTTCTCTGTAGATAAGCTCATTCGCACACAGAGCTGCAGGTAGGCACTTGTTCTCCTCAGCACTGTTTACAACAGTTGGAGAATTTATTGGCCTAAAGGACATTGTGGGTCCAAGGGAGCTACTTGACTTGGGGTGCAGAGGGCTTACTCACAGAGCCCTCACCCCCACTGTGCTGCTCCCTTACAAGGTACTCCTTCACAGGGTGTGCTCACTCAGTGCCCACTCACAGTGTGCCTCACAGAATGCTCTCTCATTAAAGTACTTGCCCACAAGGTGCTTACAAGTATACCATGACCTCACCCAGAGGTAGAAAGAAGAGGGGTGGGGCTAGGCTACAGGCCCTAGCAGGTTAGCAACTCACTATAGCCTCTGGCCTGCTTTCACTTCTGAAAATACTGATGTGACAAAAATTGTGTTGTAAAGTTGGGTGCTAGTCAACCATGAGCTAGGCCATGGACTCCATTGTTAGAACCACCAGAGGTGGTAAGGGGGAGCAAAAGAAATGCCTTGATTTGGTTCAGTTCAGGTATTAGCTCCCAAGAAGACAGTCTAATCAAGTTTGCAGGCTGCTCTGGTAGGTACTCCTACAGCTCGAACTACTGACCTTGTGCCTGTTTGTAATTGTGACATTGTGTTGTCTGAGCACCCCATATAGCCAGGGCACAGGCTCTACTTAACTTGGACCCCACCCCCATACCTAGTAGTTCTCAGGATAAACAAGTTGGCCAGTCCTCAAGAAGCCCACAATTACGACAAGTTATAGTCTGCAGGATACTTATCCTTAGTGAGGAAGGCTGGAGAACCAAGGGCTCATGAAGTAATGTAATGTATACCCCCCATTGTGGCTTGGAGACTTCTCCTGTGCTTCCGGGCCAGTGGTTGTTACAAAGCCTTTGGTCTGTATAGACAGTCAGGATAGGACCAACAGGGGATTTTCACTGAGTCATCATGAGGAAAATAGAGGAAGCTACAGTGGGGTGGCTATAACCACTTCTTGGCCTGTAGACACTTCCTATGACAAATTCTACTGACCACATGATTGGCTCCGTGTCCCCTGGGACAGATGCATGCTGCCTACCAGACAGAGCAAGGCTCTAGGCCTCTTCTGCCTGCTCTCGTGGGCCCCATCTCAGCCTTTGAGTCCTCTCTTTGAGAGGGGCCTGGAAGCCTGTGATATAACTCTGTGAACACATATAGAAGAAAAGAAACTCAAGAGACAGCTGAGCCAGGTGGGTTCCTTAAGAAAGTCCAGGCTCTGTGGAAACACGAGGTTCTTTTTGGCTTCAGAAGCTCTACCATGCTGTGTGGGTTGAGGGAGATCTGTGTGCCTGGTTTTCTCTCACTCTGCAGTTAAGAAATCAAAGCTTGGAGGAAGTAAGTGGTTTACCCAGAGACTGCAGCCAGCACACACCAAAGTGCTGTCATACTGTGGGCCCATGGGCCAGGCCACATCCTCAGAGGGCTCTACTAGAACCTAGTGATTCCAAGGAGGTCACAAAAGAATATGTGCTAGAGGAGTTGGGAGAGACTGATCAGGGTGTCTCTGCCTTTATCCTTAACCAGGACAGCTATATCAGGGAGTGTCACACCATTCTGAAGCAAGGATGGGAATGTAAGGACTCCAGAGAAGCAGCAGAAGGCTTCCGGAGTGTGACATTAGTATAGATCTTCCAATGCCAGTCTGTGATGAAGACTTGCGTTTATTCCATGCCTGTTGTGTGCTGGAGTTATTGGCACACCTTAGAGAAGGACCTCCCTGGTGTGGAGAGAGGAAACTAGAAGGGATAACCTAGATGACCTGCTCCACCTTCTAGGTTCTAGGTCTCCCGCCAGGGACTTTGTGCTTCTAAGCTTTCCTGCAAGTGTTTCCTTCTCATGCTGACCTCCCATCAAACCTGCCTGAGACTGTAGACAATGGAAATCTCAGAGAACAGGTAAAGGTGGAGCCTGATTCCAGCCCAGTCCTGCATTCATACTTGTAGTCCCCCAAGGAAGTCCTCTGCCTTAGTTCCCTTCCCTATAGACCTAATTGGGCTCCTCCCCACATAATGTACTCTCCTGGCAACCTGTGGTCAGACTTTTCTTTCCCTGATCATCCAGGGACTAGCTTGTTATTTTTCTTTAGCAGGTAGGTAGAGCCAGATCGAGCCTGACATACGTGCAAGGAAGCACAGCCCTGGGAGTCCACAGTCTGTGCACTGTCACATCAGCTTGTTGCAAGGACTGATGAACCTGAAGCTGTTTGCTTCTCTGAAACATGGAGAATCCCTTCTCAGGAGTAAATATAACTGTTATGTAAAGGACCTGACCACAGCACACCGCACAAAGGCATCTGTTACTGGCTTCATACCCCACTCAAGACATCTGACCACTTACCCTACACCTCTGTACAGGGGCAAATTGACCTCGCTGTCTCAGCCTCCAGGTGTGGCCTTCCCCTGCACTCTGATGTCTGACTAACTGTGCATGGGTCTGAGTACTCCCACCTGGAGTGCTTCAGCATGAGGCTGAAAGGATGTCAGTATCAGTCTTCTCAGGAGCAAATGAAGATGTCGGTGCTAGGAGCCTGTGTGACCAGAGTGACAAGTTAAGCAACTTACTGAAAATCACAATGTAACACCAGGATCAAACACAGCTGGCATGTTCTTGCTCCTGAGTTTTCCTTGCCAGCCTGACTCCATAGATGTATGTGTAATGGGTAACTGCAGGAAGAATAGTACATGCCTTCAGAACCTCCCACAGTGCATCATGGGACAACAGAGTATGCCCCATGTCCACTCTAGGAGTCAAGACCCTGGATAGCCCTGACCCTGCTGCTCACTGTATGACCTCAGCTTGTCACTTGATCTCTTTAGGCAGCATGGTCCACTTGTCCAAATAGGGATGGGAAAAGATCAATGTCGGCACATTCTTCTTTACAAGAAATAAATGTTTCGGGCTTTGCAGACCATGCAGGCACCACCATAGCCATTCCATGGATCCTGCAGCATACAAGCAGCTGGAGACATGGGTGTGTTAACCATAAAACTTTATTTACAAGCAAGGTAGCCAGCAGATTTAGCTTGTGGCCTGCAGCTTGCCGCTCTATGAACTACAAGTTATCATGGTTTGCCTTCAGCAGTCACTTTTCTGGGATTCTGTCACAGTGATCAGCATGCCGTGGGGGCTAAGACCTAGGCTGTGCTGACACCCGATAAGATATAAGCCCCTGTCCAGTTCTAGTGTGCTGTGACCCGCAGGCTCCTAGAAGGGGGTGGTGACCTTTGGTAACCAGTTCTGTGTTTTCTCTTTGTAGAATGCTGAGCTGTATAAACTGTCTTCTCAACAATTCCACGAGGCGGCTTCAAAAGCAGAGAGCACAATAAAGTAAGGATCTGCTTATTGTTCTTTGTAAACTTGCCTGCATCTGTAGAAATCCCCATGCGTGGCCTGAAACCTGCTGCCACCTGCCTGATGGCAAATTTCTCTAATAACAAGACAGCCATCTGTTCATCAGCCCCCTCAGTTGGGCTGAAGGTAGCCATTGGCCATCAGTAATTACCCAGATTAGCACACAGCTCTTCTCAGCTCCTTGGTGTGTTGCAGTGGGCTGCAGCCACTGCCTTTTTCTGGGGCAGCAGCTGCTTTGTTATCTAGCTAGGTGAGGGGCAGTGAACAGGCTCCAAGGGATCTGGGGTTCAGCCCTGGCCCACTACTTTATGAGGTGGTGGGGGATGGGGATCGGGGTGTCAGTGTGTCCCCTGTGGGAACCTCCTGCTCCGGCTGAACACACAGAGCTCCTCATGCTCAGTACACTCTTGCTGTCCTCCCAAATGAAAAAGGCTCAGAGAGGTCAAAGGCTCGTGCCAGTACTCAGCCCCATCTGCCACGTTCCTGTGCTGCTGTCCATGAACACTGAACCAGGTTGTCAGAAGCAGGGAGGTGTGAGCTTTTTCATGAATCATTTGGGGTGCAAATCCCTGGGAAAGGAAAACTTTAAGTGTGAAGATGGTCTGTGTGTCAGAAGACTGGGATTCTCTGATGAACTATCAACCCCTTCTGCTCCCTTGGCATCTCTCTCCCAGCAAATTAGGTGAGTCACCAGAAAAGCCCATCATGGTACAAAATGGTTGGATCTGGCACCATGAGAAGAAGGTGTCAGAGTCAGAGGAGGGTTGCATAGCTATGAGGTGACAAAGTACTTGTGAAAGAAAATACTATGGATAATTGTGAACCATGTGGAAAGCCAGGAGAATAGGGTGGAACTGATATACAATCAGAACAGACCTGAGGAAATGGTGGGGTAGCATAAGGAACGGGGTTCCCTTTGTTCCCACATTGTGAAACACTGGTGGCTAGGGGATGCTGATAAGCAGCACCAAGGAAGGAAAAGAAAACAACAGTCTTGAAACCTTAAGCCCTAGAGGGACAATGGGAATGTACAGTGTGGGAGGGCAGGACTTTCCCATCAGGTAGAAGGAGACAGGAAAGGGATGGGTACCCAGCCCTGAGGATGTTGCCCTTTCCCACCACCCCCAAGAGCCTAAATATTAATGTCTCCTGAATGGTGTGTGCCATCAGCCTGCAGGTGTCCTTGCCTTCGTGGAGGGACAGCAGGACCTATTTCATAAAGAGCCTTGCTTCACCCCAGACTGTGAAAGCCTCATGTCAGACTGAGAAGGAGGATGGGGAGCCAGGTGACAACCACTGTGGCAGTGTAACCCCTGACCGTATGAGGGACTTCTCCATCAACAGGAAAGTAAAGCTGCTTCACCCTTAAATACCCGGTGCCCTGCCACCTGCCTTCGCGAACCTGACTTGGTTGTCACAGGCCACCTTTGCATCCTCTTGACCTCGAAAGACAAGATAGAAATGGACCAATATGGTTTTTATGAGGTGAAAGACAGTGGTCTTGGGTGTTTGTAGCACGCCTGGATGGCCACTGCTTCTTGCTGAGCCTATACTGAATAGCTGTGCTTTGCTCACCTTCAGGTTGGTTCTCTAGTATGCTATTACTACTGTGTCAAGGACCCTTTGCCTGAGATCACAGCTGGTTGGTAATTTTGTATCACATGCCCCACCCACCCAAAGTCACAGGAATTAAAGACATGATCCAAGCCACAGTGCTGTTGTGAGATGGTAAAGCCATTAGAAGATACAATCTAGAAACGGGGAGTTAGACCATTAGAGGCATAGCTTTGAAGGGCATGTTGGCCTTCATCTCCTGCTCCTTGCTTTCCAGCTGCTATGAGGTAAGCAGGCCTCCTCTACCGCAAGTTCCCTGCATCATGTCTTATGCTGTCACAGGCCCAAGGCTTCAGTATCAAGGGACCATGTTCTAAAGCTTCTGAATCCATAGCCAAGTAGACAGATCCCTCTATTAAGTTGACCTGACTTACACAGTGGATGTGTAACAGGACGAGGGCTAAAGCTTAACTCAGACTGTTTCAGAGCTCTGTCTTTGCTTTGTCTTTGTCTTTGTCTTTGCTATCTTTCTTTTTTTTAAGATCTATTTTATTATTTTTAATATGCTCACACATAGACACATTGCACAAAAACATATTAAAAATAATGTTTTTAAAAGGGGGTTGCTGGAGAGATGAGATGTCTTAGTGGTTAAGAACTAACTGCTCACACAGGTTCAGTTCTCAGCACCCACATGGCAGCTTACAACTGTCTGTAACTTCTATATATAGACATAGATGTAGGCAAAACACCTATATACATAAGAAATAAAAAAGGTGTGTGTGTGTGTGTGTGTGTGTGTGTGTGTGTGTGTGTGTGTGTGTGTGTGTGTAACAGTGTAACCACTGTTGGATGTCAGGAACCAAACTCAGGTCCTCAGAACATGATTGTAAGCACCAAACATCTCTCTGGCCCATCTGTTCTTTCTGAGAACTCTCTGAATCTGGAGTGGGTGGTTGGGGCCTTAGGCCACCAGACCTGACAACAGACTGGCTTCAACCTCAGCTCTGCACTTACTAGCAAGTCACTCAATCATTGAGGTCTCCATTTCCTCACCTCCAACTAGGACACACTTTGTAATACCCTACACAGTGGCACACCGTCTCCTTACAGAAGGGAGGCATAGGATGGTGTCAGCTGTTAATGGTGGTAGCAGCATGACTTTTGGCTAGAGGCTGAGTCAGCAGTCTTCAGGGTCCATGAAGCAGGGCCATGGGCTTCACTATCCTGGAGCTGCCAGCCCTTGGGCCACATCGGTATCCTGCCTTTAGGACTGTGTTCAAAAAGTGGATGTTCTTTGTGATCCATCTGTGAGTCTCTTAGTCCAGCCAGTACTAAGAGATTTTAATAATGGCAGCCGTTGAGTCACTTCACAGCACTTGCTTGGTGGAGAAAGATTTGATGAATAGATTTCCAGAACGCTGTCTTTTCCCTCATGTAGTAAACAGTGCAAAGTTAGAAAGTATTTTCCTTAAATATCAAAGGAAAAAATGTTTGTGAGATTTTTCGGATTAGCAAATGATTGCAAATTGCATTGTAAATGTCACAGGAATGAATGCCAGCTGCTAGTGGCAGAAATGGTGGGAGTTTCCTTCCAAGACAGTGGAGCATTGCTAACAGCACTGAGCAAACCAAATGATTACTTAGATGGTAAACTCTGTCCATGTTTTCGTTCATTCATTTACCACATGTGGCATGGCTCCGATTCCTGGTAGCATGCTAGAACTGAGGTTCTAGCTAGGAACAAGACCACTTCTTTCTCTCCCAGGAAGAGCCTACTGACATTTGAGATATGAAAAACATTTTCTTAAACTGAATTGCAGAGAAAGCAACTTCCCAACAAGTGTTCACAATGGTCTAACAGTACTGTGAAATACAGTGCTAGAAGTGTCTAGCCAAGGAACCTGACCTAGGCTGGATTTGCAGAGAAAATGACACTTGAACTGACTCCTATGAGATGAAGAGCTGCCAGAGGAAGGAAAGGGAAGCTATTACAGCATGTGCAAAAGCCCTAAGACAAGAAGTCTTGTAGTTCACTTAAGGAACTGAAAGATGGCTGTGTAGCCAGAGTAATGAGCAGAAGAGAGGTGTAGGTGAAGTTCCTAGAAGTAAGCAGGGGCTGTGTTGATATCACATGGACTATTTTACATTTGTTGTTAAGAATGCAAAGTGCATCCATGTGCTATTTAGCAACACCTCAAACAACCTTGGACCACGTGGGCAGTAGCCCAGAGGAGCACAGTGGGGCTGAACACTTTCTTCTACAGCATTGCACACCAGTGTGCACAGACCTCTAAGCAGCCAGTCTTGTGAGACAGCAGCACAGGCCGCTGTGTACAGCACACCATGCTTGGTGATCACAAGTGGTGGTGCTGCTGGTTCAGTGCCCGGTATACCAGGCTACTGTTGGTCACTATTTTAATGTGTGCTCATTCTACTTTACAATGGAAATATCAGCCATAAGGTAGTGTGCTGTAGTATGACTTGGACTATGGCTTCCACCATCCTGTAAATGCAGGGTCTTAGTTGCATCAGGAGGCCACACCAAGTGATTGACACATGCCATCTAGATTTGCATTGTGTGATTTGGCTGATTTAAGGGATAAATAGTAAGCTGCTCTACTACTGTTCACATGATGTTACTAACAGCACATGTCTTCAGAGTAGCTCACTGTGGATAAGCAGTGGATAAGCTTACCACACCCAGCTTCATTCCCTTTCTTCTATCTGCGGTCATGCCTGTAAGTTCTCTCGAGTATATAGCTTTGCTACAGCATTTAAGTTCTGAGCTGATGTATTTTCATTACAATTTAATTCAATTTTTTAATTTTTAGTTCTGATTTCTCCTCTTGAAGAAATGTATTGATGATTTTCCAAACATTGGAGGATTTTCTACTTTTGGTATGATTGCTCTCTAGTTTAATTTGCTAATTAGTGACTTGAAAATAGGAAACTGAAATTGCTTGGAAGCTTGACTTATGATCCAGTAGATGGTCTGTTTTGGTAGCCCTCGATGGTTACTCTTCAGTGTTAGCTTCACTGGATTTGGAGTCACCTAGAAGACACCTCTGTGTTTTGTCTTTGAGTAGAGGTCTGCCTGAAGAGGAAAGACTTGTCCTAAATGTGGGTGGCACTGTCATCATGGGTAGGATGGGAAAGTGGGAAATGAGCTGAGCACTGCCTTCATCTCCCTGCTTCTGTTCCTGCAACCGTTTACTCCTCTGGGGAAGAATTCCTGATCCCAGAGCAGAGTGCTTCTGCCAGAACGTACAATCATCCCATTGAAGGAGAAGCCAAGATTTCCTGGCCACTTGGGCTCCTGGTGCCCTTCACAACTGTGATCCAGCCACTAAAGAGAAATCCAATGTTTCTCCTCAATGGAGGTAAGGAAAATGTGCCTGGAAGGCAGGAGATCCTTTAGTACCTCTTGGTGGTCCCATTGCTGTATGATTAAAGTCAGTAGGAAACCACAAGCCAACCCAGGAAGGATGATAAATGGTCCAGATCCTTCAGGAAAGATGTGAGTTACCCTCAAGGTAAAGAACCAAGACCTGCCTGCTGAGTATGGAGGGAATGTGGGGTGCGTAAGAGGGGAATGTGTTTTAAGTACCAGGGATAGCTAGTCAGAGAAAGGTGAGGACTCCCTTTGTGTGCAGGTGAAAGGGAATTCTGCAGTGGACACGTCCCCACATCCAGTGGGTAAAGTTGTTTGCTCACGGGCAGGTCACTGCTGTTGTTAGTAGACTTACACATTTATTGTTCCTTTTGGTCACTTCCCTTCTGACAAAAAAACTGATGGTGCCAGGCCTGATGCTGCACACCTGTCACCTCAGTGCTTGGAAGGCTGAGACAGGTGGTGGGCAGCGAGTTTGAGGACAGCCTGAGTTTCACAGTGAGACATGCCCCCCAAGGAAGGGGGCTTCCTTTAGCGTTTCTTTGGTGTAATTTTCCTAATAAAAAGTTTCTACTTGTAGTGTCTGGGGTGTCTGTACTTCACTGTCATTGGGAATCATTTTTCATCTCTGAAGAGATTCCTACATTAATGTATTTTTCGCTTGATATTGACAGTTGCCATCATTACACTGGGATCCTTTAAGATCTCTCTTTGCCTTTGCCTTTTAGCATATTTAATAAGGCAATAATTATAATAATAATTCAAGCATGGATTTTCTTGCTCTTCTACTTAGTGAGTAACAATAGCAGTGACCTGCCCGTAAGCAAACAACTTTTCCCCCTGGATGTGGGGACGTGTCCACTGCAGAATTCCCTTTCACCTGCACACAAAGGGAGTCCTCACCTTTCTCTGACTAGCTATCCCTGGTACTTAAAACACATTCCTCTCTTATCCACCCCACATTCCCTCCATACTCAGCAGGCAGATCTTGGTTCTTTACCTTGAGGGTGACTCACATCTTTCCTGAAGGATCTGGACCATTTATCATCCTTCCTGGGTTGGCTTGTGGTTTCCTACTGACCTTAATCATACAGCAATGGGACCACCAAGAGGTACTAAAGGATCTCCTGCCTTCCAGGCACATTTTCCTTACCTCCATTGAGGAGAAACATTGGATTTCTCTTTAGTGGCTGGACCACTCACCCCTGCTTTCATGACCTTTCTTCATGTTCCTGATAGTTCTCAGCTGCATGTCAGGCACTGTAGAGGCTTCAGTGATGGTTTCTTCTCAGAGATGTCCTTGGTGGCCGCTCAGATGAAGCAGGTCATCTTTTTTTTTTTTTTTTTTTTTTTTTTTTTTTCGAGCTGGGGACCGAACCCAGGGCCTTTCACTTCAGGGCCTTGCGCTTGCTAGGCAAGCGCTCTACCACTGAGCTAAATCCCCAACCCCGAAGCAGGTCATCTTATTCTCAGGGACTCAGCTGAGTAGCTCCAATAGTCTTCCTGACAGTTAGCTGAGTCACCCTATCCCAGGGTGTGGCTCTCCAGAATGTTTGCTTCTTAAAACTCTGAACCATGGTTTCAGTTTCTCCAGTCATGGGAACCTTCTGGAAACACCATTTCTGAAACCTTTACATGAGCTTCTTAGCTTCTTAAGTGGCTCAGGAATTTATAAGTATTTTAAAAGGAAAAAAAAAAACCCTAAGTTTCTAGCCTCCCACCTAGACTCCTGAGCCTTGAGCTAGCTATGTGGCAGCCTCCCAAGGAATGCTATTTCTTTGCATCCCTGTGAGATCAGCCTACTGACCTAAAGGCCTTCACTGAAGCCATGAGCTAATAGAAATGCTGTGGGGAAAGTGACTCAAGAATGCACAGCCACATATGCATGGCCCTTTCTCAGGTCCTGGCCTGTACAACCTGGCTTCCTTGGTATCAGACACCTGCAAAGACTGGCTTTTATGGCAAGGGAATGGAAGTTTCCCTGTGCTGCTCCACTGCTGCTGAGGCAAAGCTGACAGCCTCTGAGGAATGGCTGGACTCAGCCAGCAAGTTCAAAAATCAGGAAGTTTTAATATAACTTTGGCAGAGCTGCTCCAACAACACAGCAGGGTTGGTCCTAGAAACCTCCCATTATCTCCAGAGGCCTGAGTCAAGATTCCGATGACTCCAGCCTCCAGTCAGTGGAGGACTCTTTTTGATGAGGCCGACAGTCAGAATTTGGGGATTCCTGTTGGAAGAATTGAGTTGTTGGTGTAGATATGAATACCCGGTATGTATGCCCTCCCACCTCACCCAAGCACTGTGGACGGGATTGCTCTAGTTTTTTGAAAGAAGAGATTAAGACCCCAGGGAACATCCTGCATTTATTGTGCCACATCTATTTTTTATGACAACCTTCAGTCCTCTTCCCATGGGATTCATTCACAGCCTGCCTTGGCTTCTCATTGTCAGGAAGCTTGTGCTGTCGTCCTAGACCACAAAGAGCCAGCTTTAGAGACTCTAGAACAATCAAGCTAGGAGGAAGAGAGTTATTAACTATTTCCTGAAACTGAATCATTGTACTCCTAGGACTTTGATCCAAGGATCTCTGATTAATGTCCCTTGAAACTTGCTGCTTTAAACTGCTACCCTCCCTGGAAGATAATAAGATCTACTACACCAACTGTTGGGTGATCCACTGAGTCCTTCAGTTCCCATCTACTTAGTAAGCTGAGGATAGTTGACTTATTAAGATGTTATACATTGATTTGAACACAAAATAAAGAGGCATTCATTCAACATTCTTAGTCCAGGTAGCATTCAGCTCTATGTGAATTCAAGGGATGCCAGTGGCTCAGTTCTCACCAGAGGTGGATCCAGAGGGTGCATACCATGATATGGGTGCTTTGTGGCACCCTGTCTGCCATCTTTTTCCATCCTAAGGCAGAGGCTGTATCCATGTGGGCAGACCATGCAGGCATGGCAGGTTAATTGGCCTCTTAAATATAGTGTCCTGGTGTAGAAACTGAGACAAGTCTGGTATTTTCCTATGCAAATTCTTAACAGACCCACTTTGGTGGGCATGGAGGCAATTATTATCCACTTGCTTCTCCTTACTCTACCTAAGGCCAGGGACAAATTACTAATACACAGACTGACTGGATGCCTCAGTGTTGTCTGCGAGATGAGGGAGGGGAGAAGAGAAGAGAGGAGAAGAGGAGAAGGTAAGACATACTTGAGCTTTTCTAAGCTGCAGGGTCATTGGCAAGACTCTACTCCCATGCCACTGCAAAGTGATGTCTCTTGGGGAAAGGAAGAGCCATGAAAAGAATTGGTCTTCGGAGTATGGTGTGTGGGGGTAAATGGTTGAATGTTCACCTGTTCCAGTCAGCAATGGGGTACACATCACAATTGGACCCCAGTTCCCTCTCTCTGAATTTGCATGTGGTTCCCAGGCTCTTTTCAGCATTGCCCTCCTGTGCCCAGCAGCAGCAGTTGGATAAGCTTTTGAGCTGAAACCCATTTGCTGCCCATGGGTCAGATGAATTCTGTTGGTGGAATTGCAAGTCTAAGACTGTTTGGCTCTCAGTTTCAGAACACACATCACTGGGTTATGTGTTCTTACATATCCGGCTCTCTGTGAAGCATGTCCTCCCTTTCCTGTCTTTGTCATGCTTGCTTAGGCTCCTTTTCTGTGTCCTGTTATCCAGAGTTTATTGTATGAGTATAGTATGTATAGTATGAGTATCATGCTATGTCCCCACCAGCCAGCCCAAAACATGGTGTGGGAGAAGTGCACCATTGTCCCGGGCTAACAGGCAGGGTTGGGAGAGAAAACATACTGTTCCATAGAAGCCTTTGCCACAGGAAGCAGTGTCTCCCCAGGGCAAGGACGTCAAGGTCAGTCAGGTGCTTATCAGATCACAGTTGTGTACTGCTTAAGGTATGACTTGTGACAGATATCAGAACTACTATTGTGATTAATATTATTTTGGGGCGTTTTACCCCACTTGGATTATTAGTTCCCAAATAAAAGAAATGAACCTTTATATTTACAATAAACCTTAAAAGCACTAGAGCTGGGCAGCTATCAACCCTCTCTGCTGTTTTACCCCTGTTAATAACCCTGAGATATCATTTGCCTTGTTCTGTCTGGGCCACTCCTACTCCAACAGGCTGGCCCTCATGCCATTCGCTCACAATCCATGCTACCCCATGGTGACTTCTCTCTCCTTACTCCGTGGTGGTCCCTGCCTGAGACCCCAAACCCAGGAACCTTTGCTTCCCCCCCCCTTTACCCAGCCCACGCTATAGTCATCTTTAGTAACCAGTCAGGGATAACTTGGGGGCAAGGTTTACATAACAAAAGCTAGTGTATGTGAGGATCTCCTTGTCTTGGTCAACCACATCATGGGGTACAGAATTTAGCATTTTAATATATGGCAGCTTCTGACCAACCCACTACAAACTACTGAGACACATCTCTGCCCGTGTTTACACAGCATTGGGATGTGCTTGTTAAGCCTCAGCAGTGCACACGGTGCATTCACAGTACGCACTACTAGTGCTATATTACATATTAGCAAGTACACCTGCCCTTGATACCCAGAGTATGGTCACAACCGAATTTAGAGCCACAAGCGCCAGGGAGGGGAGGCTAGTACCTGGCAGCTGTCCTTGAAGAACCCTGCCCTAGAGGTACTTTGGATACAAGCAGCTATGGATGGAGCACTGCAGTTGTAAAACACCAGAACAGCTCACTGCAGCTCGATAGAAGGCCCCACAACTATTGACTCTGGAATAGCAGATGCCACAGAGGGTGAGCCACAGTGGAGCAGGCAAGCACAGAAGAGAGTCACTGGGTATTGGATCTATATGCCTGGATGCCACATGACACCTGACGCTCTCTTTGGGGGTGTGGGTGCATGATACAGAGAAGCAGGGAAAAGCCACCCTCCAGGTGGAGACTGGTACTGACTTCAGGGGAGCTCAGGTTTTTGACAGGACCAAATGAGACGGTAGCATTATGTAAAGTGCTCACTGTTAAACAGTGTGCATTTGTGAGTAGCTTGTATAATTGAACTAAGAGGATTATTACTGAAGGAAACTGGGGAGTAGAATAGAGATCAGGACTATTGTCTTCTTACCAAGCAGCAGCAGCAGCCATGACAATGGCTAGCCTGCTCTCCCTTGGACCTAGACTCTGTCTGTGGGGTTTTATCAGGGAAAAAAAAGATGCCCACTATGGCCCCCTGAGTGACAAGCTGATTGGAGTGCAGGCATGTAGACAAGGAGACTTCCCGATGCTCTGAGGACCTCAGGCCCCAAGGCCAGCTTCTAAGAATGCCAGGTTAGGGTCAAGTGGGATGAATGTAGGAATTGTCAGCAGTTTTGTGTTCCCTGCTCTGTCCTGTCAGCCTAAGTGATGAGTCCTAACTAAGTCCTAACTAAGTCCTGCAGGCCCCAGTGAGAGGCCCTATAGGGAAGGACTGCATGCCTAACAGGAAAGGCAGGTATAGTCTGTGGCCTGAAAAGAAACTGGCAGCAGGCCCTCTGGCACTCCTCAGAGAAGCAAACCTTATTTGAGAAGCATCAAGGCCAGAGACATGAACTGCAGCTATGAAAACTCAAGCAAGGTCTAGGAAAGAACTTCCTGACTTGCCATGAGCCTTTGTAATGTCCAGCCTTTGTCTTCTACCAGAGTGTTTAAGGAGAAGTAGTAGTATGATGTATACTCAGAGTGTGGCCCATGTTGTCCTCTGTCTCTCCTCCCCTGATGAACTATCAACATCTATTTTTCATGAAGAGGTGCCTAGTATTCTATTTTGGGGACATCTGGAACTAACTATGGCCTGTGTTCTGGTGCCTGGGCCTCCCATTGGCAAAAGGAAGCCGGGGGCCCTGTGTGTTTGTCTGGAAGCTTCCTCTCTTTACTGTCCTCATTATTCTTTCTCCTAAACATGAGACTGAGTAGTGTGACTTCTGACCTGGCACAGGCCTCCTTCCTTAGCTGAGGATGAGATGTGGTCCTTGCTGTCTCTAATATCAGGCAGCCCTACCTAAGCATACCCTCTCCCCATATCACTGCTTTTGCCTTGACCAGTCTCTGCAAAGTCATCTTGGCAATCCTCTTGACTCTGTACCACAGAACCCTATCTTTACTGTGCCTAAAGGTAGGACCCCTCCACTGCCCCTTAGTGTGGCTTTTCACCCATCCCTAGTCACCACAGTCTAGTCTGCAGAGTGCAGGCTTCTTGCTGGGGGAAGCTTTGCTCCCTTCATCTTCGTAGCCCCAAACCTTCCGAGCACTCAGGGGACTCTCAAGTGCCCAGAGACGCCTTGGGAGCAATGGAGCCATGGAATGTGGTGAAGCTCTCATGGAACAGAAGCCGTGGCACATCAGTCTCTGCCTGAGCTATTGAGTGGTGACCTGAGCCGATCACAGTGGGGCATCTGAGTCCCCTGAGCTCACCAGGTAGCCCCAGACAGATGGTCAGGCAGCTCTGTGCTCAGATGACAGGGCGAGTGGAACCTACAGGAGTGTTCTGGTGAGGTGTCAGGAAGGCAGGCCTGGGGTGGCCAAGGTATTCATTGCACAAAGCCAGGAGTTTAGGCTAGTTCTGGACACAAGACCAGCAGTGCACAAGAGCCATTTGGAACTTGTTCTGCAGGCTGCAGCAAGTCATAAAAAAAAGCTTTTAAGTGGGGAATTGGGTCTGTGCTTTAGAAAGATAACTGGCAGCCTTGGGGGAGGACGAAGTGACAGTGTCGAGAGCAGAGACAGGACTTAGCACTGCCAGCTGGAATGACTCACCCATCCTGCAGCCACAGGCTGCAGTGTTCCAGGGACAGAAAATGACAAGACCCTAGCCACCCCCTCCCAGGCAGCAAAACAGATAGTCCACAGTGAATGAGACAAATACTAAGAAATATACATATACATATACATTACATATACATATACATTACATATACATTACATATATATATATACATAATTAGAGAGGGAGAGAACAATATGGGGAAGGGTGGATAAGACTATGCTACTGAATGATAGAAAGTGCCATGGAGAAAACAAAGCAGGCCAGTGTGGGAGATAGTGACCAGGGCTGCACAATGGGCTTTGTGCAGCACTGATACAGGAGGAGGGTAGGTGGGTGCCATCGAGCTCTGGAGAACAGGGACACCTGACCAGGCCCTGTTTGTGCAGTTACCTCCTGTGTTGCAGGCTACAGGGAGAGGAGCAGGTCTGAGGACTATGGAGTAATATGTTCTTTATATCTGTGTGTGCCAATGGCCTGGCGCTCATGCGTGTCCAGCCAACACCTACTAGGTAGGTTTGGAAGCACTGGCCATGGGCTTATGGGAAGGGCTGCCTCAACCTCAGGCTTTCTTGCTGTTCAGAGATCCATGACTTAAAAGTGAGCTTAGAAACAACAGTTTGGTAATCCCCTCCCCTTACAAAGACAGAACTGGCATTTCATTCCCAGCTCTATTAATGGGTTCGCTTTGGGAATAAAGCCAGTCTCCCTGAAGGCAGGGCTGGCGCATCTCTTCTGTGCCACTTTTGTTTTCCTCTGAGTGTTACATTTAGATTAGCTTCTGGGGATTAAATGGTATTACAGTCCAATCTTTTTTCTCCTTTTTTAATCAGTAGAGAGGTGAGTGCTTAGCATTGTTGCTGTTAGATTATTTTTCTGGGTTGTGTCACCTCCCTTTCCTAATCTTTGGGAAAGCTTGGCTGAGGCTGCATGTGCTCTGACTTGGGAGGAGCCAAGCCTCCGATGCAGCCCTGTGGTGTGCACAGACTGTTCCTCTAGGGAGTGACCTGGCAAGTGGGGAGCAAAGTATCAGTGAAGGATCCCCTCAGTGCTGGGTGCTGTCAGCGAATGCTGCTTACCCAGTGCTAGCTGCTGGGCTCTCCCCCTGCCAGATTCCCAAAGGCCTGCCAGGCTGGAGGCAGGAAAGCCTTGTCTTTGGCCCTGACATCTTGTTCTCAGGAGAAGAGGGTGGATGTCACAGAAAGGTGGCTCAAAACAGTTGGAGATGTAAACAAGTGTCCCAGGTGTAGTCTCCAAATCATAGCAAAATAATCGTATCTCTAGGCCATGTAAGGGTTTCACCTTCCAAGTGCTGACATTTGTTGGGCTCCCTTAGTATAGGCAAGCTATTCTAAACACAGGGGTGGGTCATTCTTGGAGCACCCACATGTAAAGGTTGGGTCACCAGTTACCATCCTTATACTTCCCATCTCCTTCCAGCTTGGCCTGGAAGTTAGCAAAGAGCATCTATAAGGACAGCGGGTGATGCCCAGGCTTCCTCATTCCCTGTCTGCAGCTCTACAGCAGAGAGATACGGCCCTAGGTGACAAGAGCTTTCCTAGTCCCCTGCCTTGGTTTTCCCTTATCCTTCAGGGGAGACACACATCTCACTGGAGTCCTTTCCTCCCCTCCCACTGTGCTGTAGATAGCATCTCCCTCATCCAGAGACTGTGCTCTGTCAACAATGCCATACTCACCAGATCCCCCTTGGCACACTGATGCCTGCTGACTGCTCAGCTGACTCCACTGGCCATTGGCATAAGCTTCCTGCATGTCCATCTCCATATATGGCCAGCTTGGGCTTAGGATCAGGATCCAGTATTCATTCCATGAGTGGACTCAATCCAGCCTGGGGATTGATGTGTGTAATTTCATAATCTTGTGGCTCCTCATACTCCATCTCTTAGTTACTTGTTGGTCACTGTTCCCTCATACTTCAGGTAAGTCACTGATGAGCCTGGTACTTGTCCAAGCCTGAAAACCTCCATGGAGACTTCTACCATGTGAGCCTTTGTTCAGACAGCTGTTGGCCAAATCCCTGGCCATCAATGTGTGTTATTACTCCTGAGCTGCAGGCTGGATAGTGAAGGTGAACCTTCTAGGAATGTAGTTAGAGACTGGAGCTGTCAGGCCATTGGTGCCCACTCCCCTAGCCAGGATTCCTGGAGAAGGAAAGATGAGATTGGAGAAAAGGAGAGATGGATATGTGTTCAACAGACGTCTCTATGCATTCCTGATGGAAGAAAGGGGAGATGGGATGTGTGTTCAACAGACCTGTGCATTTCTGCTGCTTTCTCATCCTGTCCAACTCTTAAACCAGTCTCCTGAAGCCAACCCAGCGACTACTGCGGTGACCCGGCCCCTCTAGACTGTGCTGTGCCTGTTCTCTACTGAATGCAGCAGTAGTGGCACACTCTTCAGACTGCACCAACTGTGTTCTTGAGCACAGTTCAGTGGATGGAGGGGGTGGTAGACATGGGAAGAAGCATGATCCTCTGATCATCCTCCTGCCTACAAAGACCTTCTGTGCTTTCTTCTAGCATTTGTTCTGTTTTTCTATGAGGAAGCCAGCTCTATGCAGAAGCACATGGGCTTTGAGGCAGAGAACTCAAATACTATTGGTGTCTCTCATAATGGCCCCTCTCGGCCCCAGTTGTATTGTCTCTAATACTTGACCCTCTGACTTAGGTAGGGTTTCCATTGCTGTGAAGAGACACCAAGACCAAGGCCACTCTCATAAAAGACTAGCTGGCTTACAGGTTCAGAAGTTCAGTTCATTATCATCAAGGCAGGAAGCATGATAGTATCCAGGCTGGCATGGCGCTGGAGAAAGACTTGAAAGTTCTATGTCTTGTTCTGAAGGGACCCAGAAGTATGGCTTTCAGGCAGCTAAAGATGGGTCTTAAAGTCCATCTGCACAGTGACACTCTTCCTCCAACAAGGCCACACATCTAATAGTACCATTCCCTGGACCAAGCATTCAAATCACCACACCCTCAGTAGCTCCCAAGGGCTGTGGTGAGGACTGAGTCTATCCTATGTTCTTCTCAGATTTGTGATAGAATCTTCATCTCCTTTAGAAGGCAGATAGGAAATCGTTTGTCTCCATTTCATTCCCGCTAAACCCATCTGAGTATATGCCCTCCTTGTTTCTTTCCCAAGAGCCCCACAGCCTGGAGTACAGACAATGGGGACTGCCTTGGCTCAAGGTTCCTTTTCCTACTGCCTAGCAGCCACCTCCTTGGCCCAGCCAAGGCCATCAGCTTGTGTGCATCTTTATCTTGCTCAACACCTCTAGCCCTGCCTGGCCTCACCCCTGCAGGACTGCCCCTCTTCCCTTCACATAAAGAGTCAGGATTGCCTAGTTATCAGTAAATGTCCTTTAAGCTTTAACTCCATTCCAGATGTTCTTTGACTCCCCTCTGGTCCCCGCACATAGATCTGCTGATGAAGCTAACCTTGGTCTGTCAAGCTGACTCTCAGCCTTCTGAGCCAGTCTCTGGTCCCAGGAAGTCTGTCACGTTTATGCCTTTCTTACAGCCCTTGTTAGAAGGACTCTTGTGCTCTCACTATATGGCCCTTGAGACCAAGCCTTGGGTTAGGAGCTGGGGAACTCAGACCTCATGCTCTTCTACTCTGGCTATTAACACAGTCTTCCAATCCCAGATCATTTTAGCTTGCCTGGGTTTCCCCTCCTTCTCTTCAGCGTATACCCAACCCAGAGCTTTGCAGGCTCTAAGGTGATTATCAGGAGAAATGGATCAAACCCATGGAAACTCCAGCTTACAGCCCTCGTTTTACTGCGTATGACAAGAGATCTGGTTCAGATAACACACGGACAGAATAACAAGACCCACCCTTGTTTTATGAAGCACTAAACCTGCCTACTTCCAGGAGCTGTCCTTTCCCCATTCTCATGATGAGGAAACTGAAATTTTGTTTGTTTCCCAGTTCTGAGTTATCCAGTGAAAGAACAGGATAGATGCAGGATTCAGAGCCTACCTTGGAAATGTAAATTTCCATCTTGTAGCTGCTAATGGTCAGCTTGTGTGAGGGTCCAGAGGTTCTAGTCATGTGTGGCTTGAAGAGTAGAGCTGCTTCAAGGCCTTTGCTGTTCCCTGCTGCCCTGAGAGCCTCCCTCAGTAGCCTTCATAACCTACCACTGCTTCATAGCCTGGCTAGGCCAGTCCATGGGCTCATATCCGTCTATAAACAGGTCTGCTTCGAATCACATGGGTTGCAGAGTCCAACATTCTGCAAAAGCAGAGACCTCAGAACCTGCACTGCCGGCAAACTCCCAAGTGACCACTGTGTTCCCTGGAGTTAGATCAGCTGCCAAGGGAGTGTGTTATAGCCAACATATTAATCACTTGCCCCATAATGTCCCCCAGGGAAAGCCACTAAATCTAGGCTGGCTTCTGAGTTGCCTCAGGGACCCTAGAGATTGAAGAGACCTAGTGCTTTTTCCTGTGTGAGCAGCTGCCTCCTTTCTAGGGCCTGGCCTTGAATGTAGAGAGCATGGGTCCTTCTGGAAGAAAATGTTGTCCTATGCCCTGTGGCCTCCCTGACCCAGGCACTCACATTTGCACATGCCTTCCAACTTCCTGCAGAGTGCACATATACCCAATGGCCAGGCTCAGGGGGCATGCCAAGGGTATGAGCACAGGAAGGCCCTAGTGGTTGTGCCAGGCCTGTGATTTACCCCTGCTCCTCTATTGATCAAGACTCATTGTGGCTCAGAACTCCTGCCTTTTTTAGGAGTCTGCATTCCCCATCTGAAGGGAATTCTTTTACTGTTTCTAACAAGAGCCCAGTTCTAGGGTCAGGTTCTTGGGTGACTTCTAGGAAGCTTTGCTCCAAGACTGGGAATGTGAGATCAGAGTCATACTGGCCCTATTAGTGGGCCTGCTCACTATGCCAAAAACTCACCTCCCACCTTGGGCCTCAGATCCTCATCTGTTCTGTGATATGACTGTACCACAGGGTCTCAAGGCTCAGAGCAGTATTAGTTCCACTTGCTCCCCAGGCCTGCCTCCTTTTGAAGTGGTGGCTATGCCCCAGCCCTCCTTTCCTGCCGTTTCTAGGATCCAAATGAAGCCTCTGGAAGCTTGAGGTGGTTAATTAAGTTATGACTAGTAGTTATGTACTAGAGAGCAAACTCTGTAAAAGCCCTCATTCGTGGGTTACGGAATCTTTTTCTAAATAATGGACATTGGTTTAGCAACCACTGAAATACCTTCCAATAACATTTCTTCACAGTTCATGGTTTTTAAGTTGTATGTAATGCTATCACAATCAACTGCTGCTTTATCTGTAGTACAAAAGCCGAGGCAGAGATCACAGAGGTACACCTATGTGCCACCTTCCCGCATGCATGGACACAGCCCTGCATCAGCTCTCTTCATTCCCTGGTGGGATTCTGGGGCACTTCTCTCTGTGGTGCTAGTAGTCCCTAGGGTTCCAGGGACATACTTCCCTAGGGTTCCAGGGACATACTTCCCTAGAGCTGAGGAAGGTCTAGGAGGAAGGAGTGCCTACAGCAGATTCCTCACAGAGTTTGTTTGTACTTTTGTATTGTATTCACTGGTATGCCTTCCAGTGTTCTGTGATGATGGTTGTCAGGAATGCCTTGGAGTTTTACTTAAATTAACAAGTGATTGCCTTTCCCATTAGCTCTGCAAACAGACCCTAATTAGTGAACTGGCTAATGATGGTTGCCTCTGGGGTCATTAGTCCTGACAGACAGTGTTGGCCCGGTGCTCCAGGTACTGCTTCACTGTCACAAAGCCTGTTGTCAGGATCTACTGGAAGTTGAGTCTGGGAACACATGTCCTGTTGTCCCCTTCTTTTGTCTTTTACATTGTTTCCTTGACTCAGTAAATTACCTATGGATTAGAAGCATGGATTTTTAGAATGGAGACCAGAAAGTGGTTATATAGATTCTAGATAAAATAGTTTTCAAGAAACAGTTCGGTTAGTCTGGGAATCACTTTAGGAACAGTGCTTGGCCCTGCAGCCTTGAGCTTCCCCAGTGAGCACAGTTACCTTTCCTCCTCAGGCTGCACCGGATGCTCAGCAAGCAGCATTAAGGTGCCCCCAGCCCCAAGTTGTCAAAGAACAGGAAGGCAGCTCGGCAGGATGCAGAGGCAGGGCTTCTGTCTGACTTGCTACTTCTCAGGGCTTCTATCCTTTGTATCCTCCACAGGAGTGGACATCAGGCCTAGCACAGCCTGATACAAGATTGTTTGGTTTCTTTGATCTCTAGACACCCCGGGGATTTGCAGGTAGAGCTTCATAGTAACTCTGGAAGTCCCAAGCTGGTGTTTCAGAGGTGAGGACAGCCCTGCAGGGTGAAGCAAAGTTCTGCAGAGGCTAGCCCGCAGGGCCAGGAACCACCATGACAAAAAAGGTGCTTTGCATTCAGATGTTGTTACTGTACAGAATCTTCCTACATCTGCTCAAAATCTTGTGCTGTTTGGTCTAAATGTCTATTTAAGCAAAGGCTAGAAGGCTGTTTGAAGGCATAAAGGGGAAAGACGGTATTCACCATACAAAGCTTAAAGTGAGTCATAGATGTAAAATGTATGACACTTTCCATATGATAAAAATGAGCAAAACTGCATTTAAATGTTCATAAGTAGCAGAAGTGAATCTTATAGAATGTTTTAAAATTGTGCGAAAGGGATCAGCAGAGCACATCTTAACGAGCTCTCGCTGAATTACCAGCGTGACCATGAGTATTGAAAGGCAGATGCACAGTGTTGGTTGAGATGGGAAGGCAAGGTTTCTGCTTCCTCTTCAGACTGATGTGACAGAAAGTGCTGGGAAAGCCATAAGGGAAAGGCCTTGGCTGCTCCCATGGAGTATATATGCCTTCGATCCCTGCAATATGGATCATTCTATCCCTTCTCAACCTAGCAGTTCATGCCTCTGGACAACCACCTGGTGTTCTTTGCTTCTTACTCTCAGGACCAGACTGTCCCCTCTGAGAACAGAGCATCCCCACAGCCTGCAGCCATGCCACCCACCTTCACATCCCTTTCTTGTGGCTTCCTATCTTGGCTAAGGCACATCCATGGTTCCTTTGCTCTGAATCATTATGCTTGGGTGGGAAGATAGTGAGGCGTGGCTGTTAGAGCTTGGATAGAGAGTGTCCTCCACAGGCTCATGTCTTGAAGGCCTGGTCTCCATCTGATGCTAATGGAAGAAGGTGGAACCTTTAAGAGGTGAAACCTAGTGAAAGGAAGTCTGGTTTCTAGAGGCATACCCTTAATATGGGGATCCAGACTCCTCCTGTCTCTTTGCTTCTCAGCCACCATGAAGCAGCCAGCCTTTCTATCACCAAGTCCTGCTATGGTGTAGTATGCAAAACAACAGGGATGAGCACCCATGGACTGAAACATGCAAGATAAACCTCTCCTTCTTTCAGGCTCTGTGTCTCAGTGACAGAATGTGACTTGACATAGTCATGTGTACAGAGTTTAGAAAAGTGCCAGTCCTAGACTGTTCAGATACTGCCAGGCTCACCACATGCAGCTGTTGACATAGGACTCGTTCCCTCTGAGATGCACTGCCAGCCCCAAGTTCACATGAGTTTCAGCCACTCAGAACAAAACTCTACACTGTCTCATAATGTCTTCCTGTACTGCCATGTTGGAATAACACTTTGTTATATCTTATTAAGTGAAATACATTATTGAAATTAATTCACCTGCTTCACTTTTGCCAAGTAACTATTAGAAAATGTTTAAGTGTACATGTAGCTCGCCTTCCACTTGTACTGGGAAACAATACTGCCCTCCCTTCCTCATGACCTGCATGCTTCCTCCTTTAACATGCCTAAAACCATGAGAGAGCCCACCAAAAGAGAGCCTGTGTGTCCCCAATGGAGAGAATTGCACTAGGTCCTGCAGGCAACGATTGGAGAACAGCACCATTCTTACAAACAGCAGTTCCTCCATTTTTTTCTGCTTTGAGCACAGGGAGGTCAGGAGCCATCAGTAGGCAAGTGAGAACCCCCACCGAAGTGGCTTCTGACATCACTGTATGGCCACTAGTTTTCTTGGTTTGAGTATAGCAAGAACTAAACTGGCTTTGACATTCTCCACACCGAATCTAAGAAAATGAGCCGAGTTTACATGGCACGAGTACAAACGCACAAAGTACCAACCAGGGTCTGACTCAGGGTGAGGATGAGCTGTGTGGAGGTCTGCTTACTTACTGCCATCACTGACTCAGCATATAGTGCTCCATTTAGACTCTTCAAAGGTGCATGTGTGCATGCATACATGGGTGCATGCATGCATGTGTTTTTAACATCAATCTCATTAAAAGACCAATGCCAGGATTTAAAATGAATGCCTATCATTTTAAATCTTGTGAAGGGACAACTCTATCATCAGGGTATTCCTGTGCCCTTCCTCCTAGGACTATGTTAGTAGGACCTCATCCTAGTCTGCTTTCTGTTTCTGTGATCAAAAACAACTTGGGAGGAAACAGTTTATTTCAGCTCCTAAGTTACAGACTGTAATCTAGGGAAGCAGGGAGGGAGTTCAAGTCAGGAACTGAAGCAAAGAGGTGTTCTGCATTAGCTCCCAGGCTCACATTGAGTTACCTCTTGTTACAGCCTAAGTCCAGGGATGGCACTGCCCACATCAATTAGCAATCAAGAAAATGCCCCACGGATATGCCCACAAGCCAGTCCTCTTGATAGTTCTTCAGTAGAGACTCCCTCTTCCCATGTGTGTCAGGTTGACAAGATAAACAAGGATATACCACCAGTAGGCACCAAGGCAGTGGCAGACTGTAGCTTATCCTCAGGATTGACCTAGACCCCTCTCTGATCCCTACTTTGAAGTCTCTTCAGAAGATCTGTTTGTCACCAACATGACCAAGGAAGCCTCTGCTGTACAGCCACCTTCTGAAGCTTCCTTCCTTTGGATGTCCTCTCCAAATACCGACTCCTCCTGCATGCCTCTCCCTTCAGACTTCCTGTAGACAAAGGGGTAGAAGGGCAGTCATATTTATCAGACCCTTTCTGTGCTCTTGGGAAATGACATTGAATACATTATCTCCCATTTATTGCCTTATTTTATAGTCAGTAAGATGGGGAGTCGCCAAAGTGAAGGCATTCACCAAGGTCACAGAGCTGATGAGTAGCAGCCTCAGGTTTCTGTCCAAGTCAGCCAGCTTCCATCAGCTGTCACACAGGAGGTATGACAAGCGAGTGTGGCTGGCACAGGACTGACAGTGGAATTTTAAACACCAGGGGTTTGGGTTTGGTTTTGTCTTGGGAAGCCATCAAAAGTGCCTGAGCTTTGAAGTGACAGGATCAGATGGGTGTTTTCAGGAGATAATTCTCAGAACCTTGTATTGTCTGCTAAGCTACAACTGTACCATCCTAAACCCAAGTACAAGAAATTACATCCATCTATCCGATTACATGCATATGCCGGCCTAGTGTTCCAGCCTGCCTTTTTCAGTCTGTGTAACTGCCTCACTGTGTACACACACGTGTGTGCATGTACATACCCATCATGGGGGGGAGGGGCATAATTTGGCAGAAGACTGACTGCAGTTGGCTTCCTGTCATGCAGCCACCGGCTTATGACAACTGTGACTTGTGTTTTGCACATACCTGGGTAGTGATGGAACAAGATGGGGATAGTGAGAAAGAAGATAGTCTGCTCACAAATACCCTAGAATTCACACCTTTCCCCAGCAACATTATTTGTGACTTCAGTTTTGAATTTCAGAAGAACTGGCAACCTTTGCCTCATGTAATTCAGTGAGTGTTTATTGAGTTCATACTGTGTGGGCCAGGGCTTTTGTGCCTGGTGTTTCATGGAGGTCTGTGTTCTTCTATAGCTACTAAAGATGAGGTGTGTTTGTATGAAGCGGTGCTGTGACGATAGATATTCACTTAGGTCCCATGCTAACACTTGCCATCTGCAGTACATGTCTTTAGCATCTACCCTTAGTCTGTTTTGCTGTTTCCTAGAGCATCTTCAAATTACAAATAACACAGAATACATACCAAAGAGTTCACACATCTGTGTATGTGTGTAGTTATAGATAGGCTGCATCTTTAGATGTTTTTTAAGATGAAAAAAAGTGTCATGTTTGTGCCTAATAGTTATAAAAATGGTATATGAATATTAAATATATAATATTACTATATAATAAAATATAGAAAAATATAAGGAAAGTATTTTTTAAAAATCTAAGTCTCTCCCTGTTACTATATTGGGGCGATCATCACTCAGTTCACAGAACGCAGCCACAAACCAGGCAAATGAGACATGGGTCCCGTGCACTGCACATCTGTCCTTGGATTAACCTCATCCACATGTGGGCACCTTTCTGGTCAGTAGATGTCTAATTATGTCTTTATATTAATTGCCTGCCACTCTTCCATATGGTTATTTCAGAAAGTCTTGAGCAGCCCCCCACCACAAGCTGGGGTAGTTCCCAGCCCCTTCTTAAGGTAGCCAGCACTCTGACAAATGGTCTCGCCTGCCTCTGCACATTTGTGTAAGTTCATCTAGAAAAAGTGG
Source organism: Rattus rattus (assembly GCF_011064425.1). Taxonomy (NCBI): domain Eukaryota; kingdom Metazoa; phylum Chordata; class Mammalia; order Rodentia; family Muridae; genus Rattus; species Rattus rattus. Next base: position 56,976,672 of record NC_046159.1, read on the forward strand.
CTAGTTCAAAACGTACACCAAGAGAGCCGGAAACACATATATTAGTATGCTTCTCAACTTGTCCTCCAGGAAGAACAAGTGCCATTTCCTACCCCACATAGTGATGGAGGAAGGTGTCCATTTTCCCAAGGCTTCCCAAGTCTGGTATTGTAACAGTATTTTGTTTTGTTTTTGTTTTAAAATACGTTTGCCAATTTCATAAGGGAAGAGAGCTCTGGTTTCTACAACTCATTTCTTCAGTTACTAAGTGAAATCCAAGCCTTTTCTTACATTGCCGTGGCTCACTTACTGGCAGCCTGTGTTGTTTCTCACAAGCCTATGTGTGCCTTAGTGTCCCACTCACCCTGGTGTCTTGTTGGCTGCTCTAGTTAACGCTTTGTGTCATCATTGCCTCTGGAGTCGATTTGTAGATAGGAACAAGTATCTGTTTATTCATGTTTTCATTTGTGATTTGTGTTGTATTGCAAAGGCTTTCCTTCCCCCAGGACTGTAATCCCAAGAAATAGTACTTGTGTGATTTTTCATTTTGTGCCCTTAAACTGTTACTCTAAATAGCCCACTGGGGTCCACTTGGGAGCCAGATGCGAGCACAGATCACCTTGAATTTTCTGAGTAGGAGTCGTTTGTCCTGTTAGTTCTGATCTAAGTTGCTTGACCACACGCTAAGTTCCACTTGCACACACAGATCTGCTTCTAGACTCCTTTTCAGGATCAACCCTGCATATTTTAAACACACTTAAAATGTATTATAAAACTGCCATGATTCAAAATATTGTATTTCTAGTAGAACAAGCTTTTCTACCTTGTTTATCTTTTTCCAGCTTGTTTTTTTTAAAGATGTATTTAGAATCATTTTGTCAAATTTCTCCAACCCTACTTACTCCTAGCTAGAAAAAGAAATGGAAATCTGGTAATGTCTTTTTTTGGATAAGTACATCCTCTTGAGTACATTCCATCCTATCAAGTTGCCATCCTTATTGTTTGGCTGCTTATGGCCAGGCTGAGGACAACACAGAGGAGTCCTGTGTCCCTTAACCAGGGCTCCTAAGTGCTGTATTGTCACAGGGTTGCTTCAGCACTGTTTCTCTGTGGAGCCATATCCTGGTCTAAGCTGGTAGCCCTTCGTTCCTCAACTGAGTGTGTCCTTCAAATACCTCCCAAAGTGTCCTCCATGGCACCACACAGCCTTTCCTTTATGAAGTCCATATCTGAATACAACTATCCCCTCATAAATCAGGTTCTACCTGCTTCCGTAGCAGCCTCTCCTTCCTTTCTGATCCAGAACAGAACATTGTCCATGAGTCTGTCCTGACTTAGTTGTTAGTTCCTTCACACAGACCTGTTCTTTCACCTTCCCTGCCACTAACAACCTTGATAATTTTAAAGAAAGTACAGGACTCTCATCTGTAGGGTGACACCCTGGCCTGTGTTTGCCCAGTATCCCCTCACAACCACAGTCAAGCCATATGTCCTCGGAGATCAATGGTATGCTCTAACAGGGTTTTGTCCCATTGGGAGACCTAAGTCTTCCATCTACTACTTGACCATGTTGACCTAGGCCTATTCTGCTTGTATTAAAGATCCCATGTTCTCTGTTGCCAGCTAGTATTTTGTCAAGAAGTACTGTGGTAAGATGCCAGTGTGCTGACACTCTCCAGACTGTCACTAAATCCTGAATGTATTGACATTCTCACCCAATCAGCCACCACAGTGATGGCTGCTAAAGGGTGATTACTTATGCCCAGAGTGTCTCCTGTGTTTCTGGATCGCTATTGTATCGCAGGAGAGTCTCACCTCCTTCCACCTCAACTCTGCATTCACTCACCTGGTTCTATGTGGGAGGCCTGGAAGCCACATTGTTCATTGGGTTGTAATGCTTATTCTCAGTTCTTTAATGGAATGGCCTAGATTTCGGATTTCAGATTAAGACTTCCCCTCTGTCTTTTCCCCCATCTCTTCTTTCTCAAAGTACATCTCAGCTTGTGGGAATGGGGTCCCCGTGTGGTCTTAATCTCCCTCTGTTCCAGTCATGGAGCCTGCCATTTAAGGAGTCAAGTGATTAATGGTATTGGACACCAGCTTCTGGGCCTGGGTGTGCTTGGTGCTACTGTGCTGCTCTCATTGTTCTGGGTATTCTCAGTAAGTGAGCTAGGACATGTGTATGCATGGACTACATAGATAATCACATATGTGCACATATGTAGAACTGTATCCTTCAGGATTTCCATTTCTGTCTATAGATTATATCAATATTCCCAACACCTAAGAGTTCTTAGCCCTTCTCCATGGTTCCCTCAGCATAGGAGCCACTCTTGGTCAGTGAACTGTTGTGTTCAGCCTAAGCTCTCTCCCAAGTACTTAGACTGCTTTTGGCCCTCTGCCTTCATTTCCCCTCGCCCCTCTTGGCAGTATTCCACTAGTATTCTCATAGTATCCTCTCTATCAGGACCCCACTTCTCCCTCTCATGCTGAAGGATTAGACGGCTGGGAAAGGGCTAGTCTCCTGTTTCAGGAAATAGCCCAAAACCCTTCAAGGACTGCCAGGACAGTTTCAGAAAACAGAACACCATTGACACCATCACATGGCTGGTAATGGTCAGTTTCCTCTCCAGGAGTCAGAGTGTCAAGGGTCCTGCTGGACCCTCCCAGCACAGGTTATGGCCAACCTTGTGACTGTGAGGTCAACTCTGGTTCAAAGTCAAGATCAGATATCAGAGGATAAGATTGTCTGGGGGTGCCTTCTGCACTGAGAACGCATGGCTCCTTTTGTCCTGAGTGGCATCTGAGGTTCAGGAGAAGGGACGCTCTGGAGAAGATCCTCTTTGGCCCCTTGTGATTCACAGGACAGGGAGTGGGACTGTCACCCTGCTGCCTGCCTGCATGTAATGGAACAGACCCAGTGACCAGGTGTCTTCCTAGGAAACACACAATCCAGGCTTTTCTGTGTAGCCCCAGTATCTGCATATGTCCAGGTAAGTGGGGAGGGCAGGACCCACAGGTGGGATGAGTTTACATGTGAGGTGTCAGTTGTGTGCATTCCTAGAATCCCCAAAACAGTGAGTTTCACAAAAAATAAATAAATAAATAAATAAACAAACAAACAAACTAACTAACTAACTCTGAATAGGTCACAGACCTAAATGTAATACACAAACTCCCAGAAGATAAGAGAGGAGTTGAGATTAATGGTGACTTTTTAGATTGAATGGCAAAGGTACAAGCCATGAGAGAATGGATTGACACTGGACTTCATTAAGACAGAATGAGGGGGCTGGAGAGATGGCTCAGTGGTTTAGAGCACCAACTGCTCTTCCAGAGGTCCTGAGTTCAAATCCCAGCAACCACATGGTAGCTCACAACCATCTGTAATAAGATCTAATGCCCTCCTCTTCTGGTCTGAAGACAGCTACAGTGTACATATATAATAAATAAATCTTTAAAAAAAAAAAAAAGACAGAATGAGGATGGCTGGAGGAAGGGTAGGTACAGAATGGCCACTGATCTAGTTAGGTCTCATCTGGAAGGATCAGAGAGTGAGCAGAGCTCTAGGAAAAGTATTAGCAGACAGCATGGGAATAGGGTGCAGGTGGCAGCCTGGTGGTGCCAAGACAGGGTGTGCATGGCCAGGCTAGATGTATAAGGTAAGGCTGGGTAAAGTACTAAAAGTAGTCAGTGTTTCTGTGGCCGAGAGTGTGGAAGTCTAGGGTGCTGATGGCAGGTATGAGCCCAGATTTTGAGAGGTTCAAGAGGCTGGTTTGAGTATACTGCACAGTGAGGCTGCTAGAGGTCCAAGTTGGAGAAAGGGTCTGGCTGTGTTGAGTGTGCAGACCCAGCTTTAAACCACCCACAAGGAAATGTCTAAGTCTCACAGACCCAGTGCTTGCCTTCCTGTCTTATGTCTGTGAGGTGACAATGTTTTCTCAAGAGCACATGGCATGAGATCCACTCTCCCTTTTGGGTGGCAAACTGAAGCAGAAAATCCCCATCACCTGAGCTCTAGGCTAGTCTAGCCAGCCACACTAATTGGGTGGGTGACTACTCATGCCTTTGGAGGAAATCCTGTCGTACAGATGTGCCCTGTACTGGCTAGTGTTGTGTCAGCCTGACACAAGTTAGAGTCTTCTAAAAGGAGGGAACCTCAGGTAAGAAAACACCTCCATAAGATCAAGCTCTCATAAGCCTCTAGGGCATTTTCTTTATGAGTGATGGATGGGGGAGGGCTGAGCCCACTGTGGGTAGCGCCACTCCTGTGCTGGTGTTCCTGGGTTGTATAAAAAAGCAGACTGAGTGAGACAGTAAGCAGTCCTCCTCTCCCACAGTGGCCTTTTGCATCAGCTCCTGCCTCCAGTTTCCTGCCTTGTTTGTGTTACTGCCCTGACTTCCTTCAATGATGGACTACAATTTGGAAGTATAAGCCAAATAAATTCTTTTCTACCCAATTTGCTTTTGGTTATGGTGTTTGGATATGGTTTGAATATGGTCGTCATATCAGTAGTACTTCTTCTGGATACTTCTAGATGCTACTGTGTTGCATTTGGCCCAGGCTGGGCAGGTAAGCTCCAGAGCACTTCATAGCAGGCCACTGCTGCTTGAAGGTCTCCCATGTGTACAGGTTCCACACACAGGACCAGGATATAGCAGGAACTCTTGCCTTGGCAAACTCCTCAGATCTGGAGGAGAAAGGAGTCTGAGTCACCTAGGACAGAGGCTGCCAGGCACAGAAAGGGTGGGAGGTGAGTATCAGGAAAACTGTGGGCTGCAGAAGAAAACACTGTCTGACTGTCAGAGAAAGTAGGCAAAGCCCAGCCAAAGGTAGAGCCCATGTAAGTCTCAGCCACAAGAACCTGTGCAAAGTCGAGCCCCTGTGACTCTTAATTATTGATGCCTTGCCAACTTCAGATAAGCAATGTCTGCTTTCTGCTAGGTGTTCTGTGCAGACCTGCAGAAGCAACTGTACTATATTATGGTTCCTGCCTTTCAGACACCCTGGTTTAATGGAGAGACAGCTCTTACATGACCTGCCTGCAGCATGCATGTGTGGTTTTCAAGTGGGTAATGGGCAGTGCCTAGGACCATCAGCAGCAGCAGCCCAGCAAGGGCCACAAATCCTTAGGTGACTGGAGAACTGGAGGCAGAGACAGTCAAGAATACTCCCAGTGAGGGGAACCAGAGAGGCAGGAGGCCAGTCCATGCTCTCATAGGTGGGCAGTAGTGAGACAGTATGAACCAGCCCCTCTCTAGGATCTTTGTAATAGCATGTGTGAGATATAGAAAATGTTCTGGGTGGTGGGGAGCATGGGAGCTATGGTACAGATCCAGAAGAGCATGGCACATGTTAAGAGAATGACCTGTAAGTAGTGTGTTCTCTTACCACCAGCTCATTTAGCAGCTGTTAACTGCTGCAGTGCTGCAGTGCTGGGAGTAAATGAGCAACAGCAAGAGTTGCAGAAAGAAAAGAAACGGAAGTGCAGCCAGTGACAACTCAGTACACTGAAGGTCACCATGTCCGTTCAGTTCCAGCTGCATGGGGTAGGATACAATGTAAACCTACAGCACTGAGGTTCTCTATAGAAAAGAGCAGAGCGGGGTTGGGGATTTAGCTCAGTGGTAGAGCGCTTGCCTAGGAAGCGCAAGGCCCTGGGTTCGGTCCCCAGCTCCCAAAAAAAGAACCAAAAAAAAAAAAAAAAAAGAGCAGAGCAATCTGCTGGGTGAGCACAGGCCTTAGGTGACTGGAGAACTGGAGGCAGAGAAAATAGCCAGAGCCCCTGGGAACTAGAGCTCAGGAGATAGCAGTTTCTATGTGAGAGGGCAGACAAGACTCATAGAGCCATGTATAGACTGTAAAGGGCTCTGAACATCCACTAAGGGTTCTCATCTCTCACAGGCAACAGGAACCAGTGAAGAGCTGGGGGCTGCCTTGTAGTCTGATGATCTGCCTCCCCACTAGTAGCAGGACAGTAAACCCAGAAGCCAAGGAATTCTTGAGGGCCCTGAATCTAGATGGCCAGAACAGACAGGTGAGAAGAGGTTTTTCTGAGATTCAGACTCTGGATAGCTCCAATACAATCCCACTCTGCACCATTTGGGCCTTTGAGAAACTTCTTTCCTATTGTCACCTGACCCAGAACAGCTTAGGGACAAATCCTATGAAACCAGTTGTTTTAGTTAGGGTTTTACTGCTGTGAACAGACACCATGACCAAGGCAACTCTTATAAGGACAACATTTAGTTGGGGCTGGCTTACAGATTCAGAGGTTCAGTCCATTATCATCAAGGTGGGAACATGGCAGCATCCAGGCAGGCATGGTGCAGGAAGAGCTGAGAGTTCTACGTCTGCATCTAAAGGCTGCTAGCAGAATACTGGCTTCCAGGCAGCTAGGACAAGCGTCTTCAAGCCCATGCCCACAGTGACACACCTATTCCAACAAGGCCACAAACTCCAAATAGCGCCCCTCCCCCGGCGGAGCATATGCAAACCATCACAGCAATGCAGTCCTTTGATTACAAACCAGACTACCTCAGAGTCTATGCAGGCTCAATGCGTTGGCTGCTGAGGTTGGAGTGAGGCCGCTACTTCATGCTTTCATGGCTCCCTCAGGGCTGAGGTAGGCTTGGTCTCTTCACCAGGATACTTTACTGGTACGTGGAGTCAGTACCCACATACACCACATTCATAGATGGGTGCATACTCAGATGGAGGGCACATCATAGAAAGCAAGAACTGGTGTCCTTGGGTCGAGAATGATGCGGGTGCTAGTGATGAGTTGTCGAGACAGAGAGGAACAGAATAGATAATCTGATCATGCATTATTTCCTGTTGTTACAACAATCACGTGGATTCTGGATACGAAGTTTAATATCGGACTGAGCGACTCACAGGACTATTAGGAGAGATGCAAAACAGAAAGTCAAGGGAGACAAGTCATAGGTCAGGAGGAGTGGTAACTCAGAAGACCTCAGCCTCAAGCACTGAAGTTGGTAGCTCTTGGGGAAGGTGCCAGGCATCTCAAAAGTCTCTGAGCCTGCATATCTATAAGCCAATTGTATGGCTCTCAAGAGCCCCTCACAGCCACTGGGTTGGCTTCAGGCTGCTGGGCCAGAGCCCTGAAAAGTGGAGTTTTTCTCTGCAGTGGTCCAGGACTTGACTCTGGGGTTGAACTGGGCCCGCCTGCTCTGTGTCAGTCCCTGACAGGTCCCATTCCATCACATAGGGTCTTTCTATGTAAGTCAGCTAAACTGTCTTAGACCTAGGGTTTCCTTACTAAGCAGCCAGCGCCAATGGTTTGCTTCTTTCCACAGCTCCATTAGGGCCATGCTTCCCTAGCTTCTTGTGGCAGAGCTTCAGCGTCTGCAAGTCAGCCAGCCTGAGCAGCATGACCTCCATCCAAAACACCCTGTACACCAGGATTCCCAATGCCCTGTACTTCCAACAACATTCCTAGTATTTGGCTTCCTTTAGAATAGACTTAACACATGAGAGCAGTCAAAGCCACTGTAGGGCCCGACACAGTGTGACAGCCACTGTGAGCTACTCCACAGGGGCCATGGCCACTATTGGTGCCCTCTATTTTTGGACCCTCAGAACCGTATACCACATGTACCCCCAGGTTCCTGCAACATAAGCTGGTCAAATACACTAGTCTTTGTGGAGGACAGCACTTCCTCCTGGAGCCCTGGTACATCTCCCAACAGTGACGGGGGAAAGTTCTGGCATGTTTCCATGTACCCTGAGAGGTACTGTCCTGGCATCTTCATGCAAGAGAAAGCTAACTCCAGACTGCATCATGGAGAAGCCCAAATGCCACCCTAAAAATGCCTCTGGGCCTCAGGCTTATGAGTAGGTGGACAATATCCACTCTAGAAGTTACCACAGTGACTAGGGTGGGAGGCAGGGTAGAGGGACTAGGCTCAAAACTAAGCTCTGTTTTTACCCTGTCACACTCAGCATTACTCAGCAAACACTTAAAGTTTCCAGATCTGTACTGGGACTTTCTCACCGAGCACCTCAGCTTTGTGGAAGAGGCTGAGCGGGACACAGATTTCTTGACCTGAACATAGCTGGCTGGGCCTTGGGTACTGAGCTTGTCACTAGGACTAAAGCAGAGCTCAAAAACCAGGTCCAGGTGGCTGGCCATGGTCCTTCAGAACAGCAGTGTGACCATGCTTTAGAGAGATCCCTCTAGTTAGTGTCAGAGGGCTGGTTATAGAAGTAACCAGATGAGAGTGTGATGAACTAACCAAGATGGACAGAGGTTCCAGGTGTCAAATGACCAAGGCTCCAGAGAGAAGGGGTTAGGAAAGGCTTTGCCTTGAGGAGGCGAGAAGAGGGCATCTGATCCCCTGAAACTGGAGTTACAAGCGATTGTGAGAAGCCACGTTGAGTGCTGGAAACAAAACTCAGGTCCTCTTGAAGAGCAGCAAGCTCTCTTAGCTACTAAAACATCTAGTCAGCCCCAACTGCAGGCCCTTCTTGATTATGCCTGAGAGCCTCAGACCATAGCTACAGAGGCTACTGTGGGACATCTATCCCAATATAGTCACCCTCAGACATTGGAGACCACAGTAACCTGCTGTTTCCCTCCGTACCTCTGAGACTCTGAAAGGGCCCTGCTCTTTCACACATTGGGGGTGGGGAGGATGTACAAGTACACATACAGCCCCTCCCTCTCATCCCACTTAGCCCTGTGCCTCTTAGGGATGGGCATCTGAGGGCCAGACTGACAATGATCCCGAGTGGCATGTTAATCAATAGTGGGTCCCTGGGTCCCATTTACCCAGGTTGAGTGGCACAAGGTCGATAGTAGCCAGTTAACCCACTCCCTTGAAACCTGCCTGTCTGAACAGTGCCTGCACCCTGGCCACGGGATGGAACAGAAGTTGCCTTTGAGCAGCTGGGCAAGACGTGACGGAGATGAATGGCTAGTGCATGTGGAATCTCGCTGCTGCTGCTGTAATAAAAAGCCTGCTCCAAGGTCCCCACCAATGTTTCCTTGAAATTAAATATGAGGAGGGCAGATAATAGCCAGATTCCATACCAGACCAATATTATCAGATTGATGTCAGCAGTGATAATAGGAGAAGGATAAGTTGATGAGATCCCATTTATTAAATAAAGTGAGCGAGACAAAGGACGGGGGCTGCATGTGAGCAGGTGTACAGTGAGCACCTCATGAGAGGCAGCTGGGGAAGGAGTAGCACCCTGGATTTGCTGCAGGAACTCCCCTTGCCTGCTGAGGCTGCAGGGCAGGTGACTTCCTCTGGCTTCCTATTGTCCTGCCTTGCTGTGTTCCTTGATTTACTATGAACTTGCCTTTCTTTGTGTGGAGCCTTCCCTGCTACACCCCTTTCCAAGTGGAATCAGCAAGTTTCCTGCCATTGAGAAGCCCTGCATACCTTGTGGTATAAGCCTGTATTTTGTTTCTTTCTTGTATCCTTGATTGTCTCTTCTTTTGAATTTTGTGGCATTTTCTAGAAGTTACGTGCATTAGAGAGACATGGGCTTTGGAAATGGACACCCGGGCTCTTGTTGCCATGCTCCTGTCTTACTGCTGCATGCCTTGAGAAAACCACTTAGACTTTTTGAGACTCATCCCTGTGTACAGAATGAGGCAGCAATGCCTACCTCACAAAGCTGCTGTTTGTATTCTGGGGAATGTTACAGTTTTAGTAATGTATGTTGTCGGGGACACAGAAGTCCCTGTAGTTCCTAGCACAGTCAAGTCAGTCAGAGTAGCAAAGACTTCACCTACATGCACTCCCATTTGAGTCTGGGTTTTCTTCCTAGGCTGTTTACTTGGATTAGATGTCCTCTTTGCCCTCTCCTTTCCCCAGGCTGTTCCCCCAGGTGAGCCCCAGATTTCTCCCAGGGAGTGGACTACTTAGGGAGCAAGGTCATCCTTTAGAGCCACTCATGAGATACTTGCCTTCGCTTGGCCACAGTCACTCACCTCTCAGTGTAGATGGTGTCTGTCTTCGCTGGGGTTACCATTACTGTAACCACTACTGAATCACAACGACCAGAAGCAACTTGGGGGGGAAAGGTTTCTTTGGGCTACACTTCCACATCACTATTTATCATTGAAGGAAGCCAGGGCAGGAACTCAAATAGGGCAGGAACCTGGAGGCAGAAAGCGATGGAGAGCTACTTATTGTCTTGCTCAGCACCAGCCCAGCAATGGCACCACCTACACTAAGCTGGGCCTTTCACGTCAATCGTCAACCAAGCTTCCCCTCTTCCAAAAAGACTCCAGCTTGGGTCACGTTGATATAAAACCAGGGAGGACACTGCCTCACAAGGTTGGGGCAGAGACATTGCTGGGCCTGGCATCTATCCTGGTGCATGCACAGTAGGTGTTTGGTAGCCCAGAAACTGGTGCTATCCTCCACTCCACCACTTTCACACTGCCCCCTGTGTTCTGTTGTGCTGCCACTCAAAGCCACCAAAGGTCACATGTTCTCCCAGTTTTAGAGACTGAGAGTCCAAGTGCAAGGTGTGTACAGTTCCTGCCCCTCTCATCCAGTGCAGAAGCTGCAGATACTCCTGGTAGCCCCTGCACTCCTTGGCTGATAGTGGAGGACAACCTTCAACTCTGTCCTCGGAGCACAAACGTCTCATATGTCTGCCTCTGTCCTTGTTCTTCTCATGAGAGTGTGCACTAGACTTCCACTGGGTGTGACTCACTCTACTTCTGTCACCTGTCTTTACTAAGTGTACCCATAGCCACACTGTGTCCAAATAAGGTCATGTTCCCAGGCCCAGGAAGGATGTGGAAAGTGAAGAAACTCCAAGCCTCTGACTGACTTCTAGGTGTGCTTATTCCTGGGCTACCCACTCTGGGCACCAGTCTCTATCTTGGTGGATATGTAGGATCCAGATTGATGTAAGCTCAGCAGAAACATAGATGTGTACTTCAGAAATGGAAAACCTGACGGGCTTCTGACATGTTAAGGCGATGTGTGATCTGAATGAGGGCTGTGGCTACTAGGGACCTGATTTTTGAGCCATCTGCTATAAGGCTCTGCATTTACTGAGTGTGTTCAGACCGTGTGTCAGCTGAGCAGGACGTCCACAGCCACCTAAGCTGACACCCATTCACAAGATCATTCTTATCTGTTGGAGCTGTTGTGCAGCACTCAGTAAAACAGGTCACCTTGAATGGGGGAAAGCCACCCAATACCTGTTTCCAAATGGTTTGACCTGACTAGCCCTACCCTATTTCAGAGAAAGATTCACTTCAGTAGCTGTGCCTCTCCTCAGATTGTTCTGTGCACAACAGATAAAACTTCTGTTGACATTCGCCTGCCTGTGTGTGTTCCTACTGTGCTGAAGTCCCAGCACAGCCTCAGCAGTAGCAATGCTGTGCAAGAGATAGAATTCACACAGCCCAGTTTCTCCCTACCTACAAACCCACTATGTGTTCTCTGAAGTTTCCTCTTAGCTCCCAGGCCCTCTTATTAGGGAGCAGTTGTCAGTGAGGTGGGCAGCCCTAGGGGCCATGAGAAAAGAGGCTAGTGATGAAGCCACTCCTCTCCTCACTTGCAGCTCAGCCTATATCAGCAGCTCTGTGGGGGATGTGAGTCAGAGCTCTGGCTCCCAGTGTGCCTCTCATACTGAGCCTAGGAGCCTGATAGGGTACTTTCTCGATAAGGACAGAAAGCCTCATACCACTTAGAGCTGAGGTAGTAGCCACTAGTGTCTGCCTGGTGCCTGTAGACGATGACTATGCAAGGTTAACTCTGCAGGGAAGATGCCTGCGCCTTCCCAGGTATGAGACAGAGAACAGAGTCAGAAGAGGAGACAGTGGGATAGGGGTGCGAGTTAAGACTTGAGGGTGATCTTGAGGGACCTCAGAGCAGTGCTCATAGAGAGCACTTGTCTAAGACATGAAGCTACTAAGAGCTCTGTCTTCCAAGACCCCATACAGCTCCAAAAGGCCCATAACTGGACAAGCTCTTAGGAAGTTACAAAAGAGGTGATGCACAGCACACACCGGGCCTCTCTGTACATCAGGTAGAACCCGGCAAGGGGGTCTTCAAAACACCAGGAGAAAGACACCTCTCCCTCATGTATCTGAAGGTGTGATATATAAATGCAGAGGCAAAGACCTCAGATGACCTCATTGGAGCTTGGAGGAAGCCCCCTTGAGCAGCATTGGGCACAACTATGAGGTTTGGGGGCTTCTGCCCTATAAGTAGGTTTTCTCTCTTGTGGCTTGGCAGCTTGCCACAGTATCCCAGCCTGCCTGCCCACTTGTGTTGCAAACCCTCTATCTGGTTCTTGTCTCCGTTGACTCTTATTGTTCCAGCTATATATGGGTTCCTCACTCCTTCACTGGCACATTTCTGAGGGATAGACCTGTGACCAAGTTCTGCTCAGCAGAGAAAGGTGAACTGGGTGAGTGAGGGTTCTAGAAAGAGTCAGGCCTGATTAAATGAGGCACCATGTCTACAGAGAGGATAGTGCATGATGACTGTGGTCCGGGGCTGGTTCAGGAAGAAGGGTGGACCACAGGCAGCAGCATCATAAAGCAAATGGCAGTGGTGGAAGGGCCCATTCAGACCCCCGAGCTGGGCATGAGACTTTGCAGACTGACTTCCCAAGCCCTTGGTTACTAGACCCCGAGCTGGGCATGAGACATTGCAGACTGACTTCCCAAGCCCTTGGTTACTTTGCTGCTGGTTCTTCTTAACTGATGGCTCTCACGTGGTTGAATTATCTTGACAACAGCATTCTCTTCTCTGATGTCTGCTGCATGGCTGACACTCTAAATTCAGAAGTGCTGGGCAGGAGAACAGCATGCTGGCCTGAAACACAGCTTGCCGAATACTCATCCTTTTTATTGCCAAAGAATGTGAGGAATGGCTCACTGCAGCTTTATAACTGTCAGGTGTCACTCAGGTCCACCACAGCTGCTACAAACATGGGCAAGCTTTGGCGAAAACCCTCTGGAAAGCTGATGGGTAGATGGCACCACCACAATAAATACACCCTCCCCATACACTGCTATGTGATGTAACTTCTCTATACCACAGTTTTCTCATGTGGGAGAAGGAGGCAGGGAAGAATAAATAACGTGCCGCATAGAGCCAGGAGAGGTTAAGGGAGCATGTTTTTACCAGTATGCAGCTGTGAGAGCTGCTGGGGTGGGGCGTGAGAGAGCATGTGTGCACAGGACCCTGAGTAAAGACGGTAACGGAGGTTCGTGGGAGGGGAAGGATGAGTGTGAGAGAATGGGTGCAGGGAGGAGTGGTGTGTAGATGTGGGAGGGGTGTGAGAGCAAGTGCATGTGAGTGGGGAACTCTGGAATCATAGTCAATGGTTGTGTGGCGGGACTGTGGGAGTGTGCGTAAGGTGCATGAGAGTATGTGTAGATATGTGTGTGTGAGTTGTGGGAACACTGGATATGTGACAGTAAGGGAGGCAGGGGGAGGAGAGCTACGTGCAACAAAAAAGGCATCTGGTAGTGGACATGTCACAGGAGGCCTCAGGGAGCTGGGAGGGGCACCTGTAACAGTGTAATCTGTTGTTTACTTTCTTATCACTTGTTTTGCATCATAATTGTAGAAAGCCAGCATATTCATTTGTTGTAGATTCTCAAACTATTTTGATAAAGGAAGAAAGAAAAGATAGTAAAATGCTACCACACATTGCTACAGTTATCTCTAAGAAGTGTATCTTTGTTTTATCTTTTTGACATCTCTGTAGGATTCCTTGTTACAGTAGTAAAATGAGGACAAGGGTTTTGAGGGTAAATGGCATTCCTAACACATAGCTGTGGCATCAGGTCAACAATGCACAGAAGACTTCTCAGACAGAGGCTGACCCAGCCAGCTGGGAGGTTGTCCAGTGTTATGTCCTCCAACTGAGGCCCTGCCCACCAGGCCCCCTCACCCTTCCTGGTTGCACTGGATACTCATGGCAGCAGTCAATCAGCATATAGCCCCATTCCCCAGTCCATTCAGTACTGACCACTGGCCACAGGACCAGACCCTGCAGCTCCTCACTTGTAGAGTGAACTGAGCATGGATGGATAGACATCCAGAGCTTATCAAGTGTCTTTCTGGGTGTTGAGTGTGAGTTCTTGCCTTGCATGCCTTCTAATGCCAGCCATCTGTCCTTATCATTCCCCAGGCCCCGCAGAGTGGAGCCTGTATGCTCTGGCCTACAGGCCCAGATCCTCCGCTGCTACCGTGACCATCTGCATGAGGTACTTCTATGCTCCGACCTGGCCAAGGCATACCAGCACTGTGTGAGCACCGCCCGCAAGGTAAGGCCATCTGCTTTAGTGTGTAAGCATGAGACAGCCTATGCCTGGGCCCCTGCATTTAGATGCCCCATCCTCCACCTGGCTCAGAGCCCTTTCTCACTACTCTTGGGACCCCAGACATGTCCATGGGAGCAGTATCCCCTGTGCTGCTCTACCTGATTGGGCTTATGAAGTCTGTCCACCTTCCTGGAGCAAATGTCAAACTTCTCACCTTTCAGCAGAGGGGCTGAGAGGACTACCCAGTTATACCCCTAGCTTTCCTTGGCAGAAACAACTCTAAGCCTTGCTCCATCCACCCTGTGTCGGTGGCCATTTTCAGTCCCCATGCCCCCTTAGTATATCCCGAGTGAAAACTTGGAAAAGGTGGTGCTGATGATGTTGGACAGACCCCAGGAAGTTCCAGTGTGCCTCTGTCACTCCACATGCCTAAAAGAGGCTGGGGACTTTCCAGGCCCAGCCTCTCCTTCCTGGCCCTGCATCTAATGCTCCTAGAAACATCAGAGGCCAGCTCCGAGCCACCTCTAGACCATGCATACAGTCTGGCACAGTGTGGGCCTCAGTACCCAGGCTCACAGGGCACCCTATGACTGAGATACACTTACTGGAAAAACTTGGTGTCATCTGCCAGCTCCACAGAACATGTTCCCTGGCAGAGGTGAGATAGGAGTGAAGGATCCCAGGAAAGATTAGCTTCCAAAAGCAGTTAGATAGCAGAGGCATTCCTGGGCCAGCTCAGGACACCCAAGGGCTTTCCTCCAGGTACAGAGCTGTATATGCCTGCCTGGAGGTATGCAGAGCTCCCTAGAGCAGGAACCTGACTGCAGTTGCATTCTCCCAGTATCTCGCTTAGAAAACGCCGAGTTGCTAGAGAACAGAGAGGGCCTTGCTTAGACAGAGCAGAAGTGAGCAAGGCCACACTAGGCCAGGGTGGGGTCAGCCATACCACTGTAAGAACAGAGAAGGGAGCTGGACCTCTGGGGATAAAGAGGTGGTGCTGGCTATTGTTGCTGCAGAATGAGTTAAGTAAGAGCCTGTGCCCTGCTGGGCAGTGATGAGAGACCTGGTCTAGGTCTCAGGCCAGCTAACTGACTAGTAGCCAGTTATGCTCCAGGGAGATGGCCACTGTCCAGTTGCATTCTGCAGGAGCCTGGAAAGCATGGGGCTGGGGCTGAGGGCTCTTGCACCTGGGCCTGGGCCATCTCTGGGGAAGAAAAGGGCTCAGCTGAACTCTGGCTGTTCTCTTTGAAGGGCTGAGGAGCAGCATCCTTCCTGGAGCCTTGAAGAAGGGACCGATCATGAGACCACAGACCATGGTCCCCATGCCCTGCAGTCTCTGACTGAGCACCCATATGCCTCTGAGCATGGGGCTGCCATGCTCAAGAAACAGTATGTGCTACTGATGGAAAATAAATAAAGCAGATGTCTTTGTTTGCAGTCATTCACTCATTGGCACCCAGTCACTTCTGTTGACTCTGTGTCCAGCCGTCTGTTGGTCACCAATGACACAGAGCCTCACAGGACAGACTGCCTGTCTGGGGGAGTAGTAGGCCTGGGAGGGGGATAGCATGGAAACCCATAACTGCATGACCACACAAAAGCCACCATGGAGCAAGTATGAGAGGAAAGAAGGGAGGTGGTGTTTTCTTGGGATGGTGCCAGCATCCAGGAGGACCTTCTCTTTGCTCTCAGGAAGGCTGGTGGGTAATTGCAGGGCAAAGCAGAGCCGTGAGGAGTGGGCCCCAGGTGGGGAGGAACAAGGTGCTCTGTAGCTAAGGAGGCAGTGGCATGAGAAGAAAAGAAAAGTTGGGGAAGAGGGGCATTCTGGCTGGGGAAGCTAGGCCTTGAGCAGAGGCAATGCTGCTCAGGCACCTAGAGCCATGTCCTCCTTTCACAGGAAGGGCAGACTGAGGTAGGGCCAAGGCAGAGAGCACTGTGGTCTGCACTGCCTAGGAGAATGAGGCTACCCTGCTCTTCTGGGCCAGAGCAGGTGTCTGAATAGGAAATAGAAAGGATGGACAGTTTGTTTTCAGGGCTCTGATACAGTGCAGGTGGCAACACTGTGGTTCAAGCGTGAGGACTGAGATGAACAGGCCTAAATACCAGCCTTTCAGTGCTAGGCCTTCTCTGTTACAACACACCAAACACCAGGACCACACTGTGGCTTGCACTATGTCCTGTCCTGACAGGGGTTTGGGTGGAGCTTGGGGTTCTCTGCCCTCTCTGCTGGTAGCCTTGTATTTCCCATTCAGTTTGCTCATGGAGTCCCTGGGCTATCTGGAGCTGAGTGCCCCACACTCAGGCTTAGCAGCTCATCTCTGTACTCCTCCCTCAAAGCCCAAGGGAAATTAATGTTTGGGAGATGCCCACCATCTAGCCAGGTTTGCCTGGTGGTCTTATTTAGCCACACTGTGGGAGTGGCAGTCAAGAAAGGCAGCAACAGCACCCTCCCTCAGTGTTCTAGGTGAGTGCCTCACAGTGTATAGAGAAGCTAAAGGGTGCCCTAGCTTGAGCCCTGCAGGGAGGGAAAGACCTGCTAGGATAAGAGGGGTCACAAGTCACATGGCTTATTGACCTTAAGTGATACCACAGCAGTCCTCCTTCTAGGAACAATGATCCTTTCTGAGCCTCCCCCAGAGACCTGGCCACTAGACATTGTCTGTCTTGGAAATCCCACAGCAGCAATACGCAAACATCCTTCCTATTCTGCAAGCTCAGCTGGGCTCCGGGACTGGGCATCAGACACTGCCAGGTGTGTGAGCACCTGGAAACTAGGCTGCACAATCCTGTGCCAGCTCACTCTGCTGGGAAACAGGCCTCCCCAGACCTGGCATAAATGACACCATATATGTGGCTTCCAGCACTGCTAAGCAGAGCTTCTATCCTGCCCCCTTTCAGCTTCCCTGTACCTTGTATCTGCAGACACTGGCAGGTCAGCAGGCAGCCACTGCGCCCTAGGATCTCCCTCTCACTCCACTGCCCAGCAACTGCCAGGCTATATAGCTTCCTCCAAGTGTCCCTCTGCAGGCCAGGACTGGTCTTCAGGCTCAAGTCAGATGTGCAGGAGCCCCAGCAAACACACACTCCCTCACCCCTGGCCTACAGCCTCTAGTTGAAGTGCTCTGGTGGCACTGCTGGCTGCTTGAGGGGGAGAGGGAAGTCTGTCTTGGCCTAGAGCCCTGTTGAACCATGTTCTTCTCTGGGAATGGCAACACTGACCAGCCTCAGCTGGGGTCTGTCTAAAGAAACCCTGCGGATGGAAGACAGGAACCTCTTGACAAGACATCTCACTGACAACAGGTGGCTTGAGGTTTATCTAAACTACAAAGCCTATAGCGTCTTAGGCAAAGACCAAAAGGCAGAGCTCAGAAGAAGCTGACTTGGAATAGCCTAGGGAACTCCAGTCTCTAGCAAAGGTCAGGATAGTATAGGGCGTACAGGTCCTAAGGCTATGTAGTGTCTGCAGTCTGCCTGACCCTCCCTGTGCCCTTTATCTAGAGTCTCAGCCTAGCTCCCTGGTCACCCCCACAGATGGCAGCCACAGAATCCCAGCAAGGAGGAAGATCTTAATTGGCTTTCACTTGTCATTCTAAAGCTGGGAGCTGCCTTGTCCTATGAAATGATGAGTGTCTAGAGCCAAACAAAGGAGGCTGACTTCCTAGAAAGTGCTGGGGAAAGCAGAAACCCAACACAGGAGATTAGCCATTTAGAGTTATTCCCCATAAAGAAAGCACAGAGGGGGGCAGTGCAGTGAACTTTCCCTTGTGATTGGCCACTGTAGGGGCTCCTGATCTTGGAAATCTGGCCCATTTCAGAGTTCAGCTTGAGGACTTAAAACCCAGCAGGAGTAGCTTCATTCTAGAATGGTCTTGTCTACTAGGGCCCTAGAGAGGCTAATCTGAAAGATGGCCATCTGTGAACTATAACAGTGCTCTTAGCCTGAGCCTCCCAGTATAGTCTCTCTACACCGCACACAGCACACTCCTCACACATACATATACACATACACACACATACATACACATACATCACATCTTTCCGCTCTCCTTAGCTCCGGTGCTTAGTCCTGAGAGCAGGTTGTACTGTTCAACTGCAAGTGGGCCTGACTCTCCCCCACTACCTCCCCAGAACTCAAGGTACACTCCCCCACCCCCAGCCTCTACCCTCCCTTCCCACTGTACCACAAGCATCCCTCATTGCAGCAGGACTTCAGGGAAAGCTTTGCATGAAGCCTCTGCCTCCAACCCCCAGCACCACCCTGACAAAGCCGGCCTATCCAGACTGAGGTCCTCGAGCCTCCACAACTCCTGAGCCTCGGTGCCAGAGGGGAGCCAGGACAGGAGTGGACAGACTACCTCTCACGAAAGCCTCCATCCGTCATTTCCTATACTACACTGTTTGCTTCTCGAATGGTTTTGTCTCTAACTCAGAGTGGGAAAGTTGGCATGTGGTTACCAGAGAAAGAACTTGGGCCTCAGACCTAGGGACCTCAGTCCAGCAAGTCCCTGAACTTCAATTTCCCCATGGACAAAACAGCTAAAGCAATGTCCAGGATTCCTAGGGAATATCTATGACAAACAGCTGAAATTTACAAGGAATGTCCCCTCCCAGTCCTAGTCTGACATCCACCCTCACCTCCTCCAGAGGAAGAGGGTACCCAAAAGTAGATCATACAGAGGCATACAGCCTGTGGTCAGAGAGAGCCTGGATGGACTAGACCTGAAGTTGACAAGGCTGTTTCCTTCCCAGGTGTGTTGGTCACAGGTTTTCTACCATTTGCAGCAGAATCCCCAGGATAGAGCATGGTGATAGAAAATACCCTGTCACAATATCTTGGCTTACCTTCTTCCTGAGCCAAGCTGTTGGGCTGAGGAAGGGCTGCATAGATGAGGCAGCACCATCTTCCACAGGCACCTAAGGAGTACTTGGACTCAGCTTTGGTCGAGTCAGAGTTGCTAGTGCAGGGAGAGGAAGATTACTTTTTTGAGTGGTCATCTTAGCTAGGCCTCCTACCCACCCTTAGAGGCCCAATGTTCACCATAGGTCCTGTGTCCCCACCCCAACCTTAGTGCTCCAAAAGAATGAGGGTGTGTTACCTGACTCCCATCAGATTCCCTGTCTCTGCTTGTTCCCCCTGGTAGGATTGGGTGAGGGAGGAATGCTTGACTGACTTTTCACTGTACTTTTCTCTTCCTGGGCCACAGAGGTCGCATACACATGGCATGTGTGTACACATGATATATGAGTGTGTAAGTGTGAGTATGCGGGGTTGGGGATTTAGCTCAGTGGTAGAGCGCTTGCCTAGGAAGCGCAAGGCCCTGGGTTCAGTCCCCAGCTCCAGGGAGGGGAAAAAAAAAGTGTGAATATGCACATGTCCAGTTTTGCATGTGCATAGAGAGTGGGAGTTCTGTGCTTCTGTGTGTCTGTATGTCTGTGGTGTGTGTTCTCCTGTGTGTGCTTTTGTGGGCCTAGGTCTGTACGTCTGTTCTGTACACAGGTGGCCAGCCTCCCTGAGCACACCTGCTGATAGAGGCTAGATGGAGGCTTGCCCCTGCTGGACCTCATCCCATTTCCATGCCTTCCCTGATGCCAAAAGCAAGCTCACCTTTAGGAAGGGTGCTGTGGGAGTGGGGGGCAATGCATGGTGTGTTCCTATGTATGTATGTTGGTAGCCCCAGTACCTTGCCTAGAGGAGGGGTATGTTAGAAAGACCGTGCAAACTTCAAGAATGTCCTGGAGCATTGTTGGTAATTCCTGCTGCTGGGGAACAATGTGATTTGTCGTCCTCAGTCCAACTAGGAAAGCAGAAAAAGCCATGATTATTGAGGCCAAAGGGAACAGAAGGACCTAGGAGCGGAAACCTCAGCTGGGTGTCGTGATGAACTCTAGGTGAGCAGCAGCAGGAAGCTCCTGGCCCACCAGGGCTAGAGACACAAGGAGAAAGGTTTGCTGGCACCATGGGGGTGCGAGGGGGTGCTGCTCAGAGGGCAAAGGCACAGCTACAGAGGAAGGGCTGCCCTTGGAGGAGAAAGAACTGTCCCCTGCTTCTTCTCAACTAGACCTCCTACCCACCCTTAGAGCCCCAATGCTGACCATAGGCCCCGTGACCCCACCCCAACCTTAGTACTCCAAAAGAATGAGGGAAGAAAGCCTCAATTATGGAGACCGAGGGGAAGCTTCAGCTGGGTATTGTGCCCATCACCCATCATCATCAGGCCTCCCAGAGCTGGACACAGCAGGGAACCAGAGGCTCAGGCAGCTGAGGGAGACACAGCTGCTCACTGCTCACCGCTCTGTGGTGGCTTATGTGCCAGTGCCTAGATGGCTGTGAGCAGTGGGTGTCAGTGTAGGTATGGACATGGACCTGTGTGTTTTTTACCCTGTCTGGGCAGGTAGTGGACAGCTGGCAGAGAATGATACCAACAGCCAGATTTAGCACTTAGCAGACTTTAAACAGGAACCAGAACAGTGTGCATGTTTGTTTAAAGCCTTACACAGCGATATGGCATAATTACTGCTATAATCATCTCCTAGATAAGGACAGTATGGCGTAGAGAATGTGAGGAACTTGCCAAAGAGCACACAGGAAGATCCAAAGACAGGACTCACAGCCGCCTGGCCTTCAACCCCTGCCCTTAGACTAACACTGCACCACGTACTGGAGGTGGGCTTTGGCTGTGTCTGGGACAGAGCTACCCTGAACCTGCTCCTGAAATGCCCTTGCATTTCTGGTTACCCAAAGAGCGACCCTGACACAAGTCCAGTGTTGGCTGTAGAGGTTATACATGACAGCCCATTCCTCCTCACAGGGCATTACTGTCCATGACAATGAGTCAGTATCAACAGCCTGGTGGCCTTGAAACTCTTGCAAATTGGGACAGACTAGATCTGCCCCACCCTGCCCTCCCATTGCACTGAAGGTGGACACCCAGAATTAGTGCAGGGGCCTGCAAGAAGATAAGAGTACAGTACAAAGCAAGGTGGTCACTGACTTCCTGGGGAGCTGGCTGGGTAAAATGCATCAAACTTTATCTTTTAAAATGTCGGATCCCAGGGCTGAAGAGATGGTGCAGTGGTTAAGAGCACTGGGCGCTCTTCCAAAGAACTTGGATCTGATTTTCACCACCCACATGGTGGCTCAACACCTTCTGTAACTCCAGTCCCCAGATCAAACATCCACTAGCCTCCGCTAGCGCCAGGCACGCGCACAGATGAAAAACCACCTGTGCATAATTAAGTAAATGCAGTCTCACAGAGCATAGTGGTGCAGACCTGTAATCCTGGCTACTTGGAAGGCTGACAGGAGGACTGCAGGATTGAGACCAGCCTGGACAACTTAATTAACAAGACCCTGTCTCTAAAATAAAATATTCACAGGGGCTGGGGATGTAGCTCAGTGGTAGAGGACTTGCCTGGTAGCCAGGCTCCCGGTCTATTGTCCCAAACTAAAAACAAAGTTTCCAAGTTCACAAAAAGCAAGCAAACAAAAGCTTTCTGTGTGCCGTTTACAGAAGATATCACCCTAGTTCTGAGGGCACACGGTGACTGAAGAAAAAGGGGTAGGGATAGAAAAAGATAGACCTGCTCTGCCTTCAGGAGAGCAGAGGAGACTGCAATCTGAGACAGAGGATACTTCCAGACAGCCTTGCAAGCAGTAAGGGGACATTTGGGACAACAGAGGGACAGTTCACAGGAGCCTTACATACCTTACACAAAAGCTACAACAGAGGGACAGTTCGCAAGAGCCTTACATACCTTATGCTAAAGCTGCAAAATACACAAGGTCAAGTTTGCAGAATGGACTGATTAAATCAACACTGCATTTACAGATTTAGGATTTGCATGACTCGTGTCCAGTGGTTGTCAGAACTGGTGCTAGAAGTGTAGGTGGGTGGAGAAAGGGAGAGAAGGAGGGAGGGGGAGAGGGGGAGAGGGAGGGAGGGAAAGGGAGAGAAGGAGAGAGGGAGAGGGAAGGAGAGAGTTTTCTCATGGATGCATAACAACATTGACTCAAGCATCTGCTCAGGCCAAGGTGTAAAGGCCTGACAGATAAGCCCAAGTCAACTCTTCCGTTGGCCATGAGCAGCTCTTGTGCCATCTACCTTCTCTCTTTATATGTACTGATAGAAGAGTGGAAGGAGCTGTGACCCCACTTTGTTCCTCCAGACCTGCCACTGTGGGCTGCTGGTAGCCCTACACTGAGCTTCTCCTCCAAGAAGGACAAGCTGAGGACCGGATCCTACATCTGATGGGGAGTAACTCAGGCTGGCTCTTGTGCTCAGCATGGAGTGACTTGAGAGGCTGTCCTTGCAGGATTGGGCAAGGGCCATGGAGACTCTGGTTGCCCTGCTTCTCCCTCTGCCTCTACTGCCTGCCCTTTGCCAGTACAAGGTTTCTCTATAAATATCCTCAGGCTCCTCCTTGCTTCCACATCACTAAACAGGAGACGAGTGTCCTAGCATAATCACTGTGTCCTGAGTACTCTCAAGGAAGGGTCATACCCAGTCCATTTTCTCATGTCAGAGTCCAGCAAGAGAGATGGGTATCCAGTTTCAGGTATGGTGAGTCCATCAATGGGAAACCCTGAGAGCTCAGAGCCTGGATCCTCCAGCTCAAGGATCGAAGTGGAGAGGGGTGGAGATTAGAAAGGGAACATGGAAGTCAGAGCTAAACCAGAACTGACTTGGTGAAGTAAGTGCCTGGCAAAGGGCAGGAGTCAGTCTACATGCCCGGGGGTGGGGGTGGGGGGACGGACACGAGACAGTGTGGTCAATCCATAAGCAGAGCCACTCAACAAGAGTGTTAGCTACTTGCTGTGTGGTACAGAAATGAATGCAAGCCTCTTAGAATTAAAAGCAAAACAAAACAGAACCTTACCAGGCCACAAAGATGAGTGCCCTTCCAGAGTAAAGGGCAGAGGTTCACAGAGCATGTTATCAGCTCTTTCTTTGGAAATGGGATGATGGCTATGTATGTAATTAATGCTATTTTCTTTTTTTTAATACTATTTTCTAATATTCTAAACTGACAGCTTTTTTTGAGTTAGGGTCTTACATATCCCAGGATGTCCCAAAACTCAACTGTGTAGCTAGGGGGTGGCTTTGAATTCTTTTTTTTTAAACTTTTTATTGATTGTGAATTTCACATCATGCATCCGAATCCCACTCATCTGTCTGTATCTTCACTCTGCCCTGGCAACTTCCCCCAAAATAAAAAATAAATAAAATAAACAAAAAAAAAAATCTCATTGTGGAAGCTGTAGTGTGTCACAGTGTGTCACACAGTGTACCTATGTCTAGGTCCACACTGCAAATGTTCATTGCAGTGAGTCACTGGTCTGGTTCAAAGCTCTGGCTTCTGCTACAATATCAATACTGGATATTGCCCTCTCTAGGACTCCCCTCGGATATCCTGTTGTTGCCTTGTGCTGTGGAGATCTACAGAGCTTTAGATCTACAGAACTGGCCCCCTCACATGCTCCAGCGGGTCATAGATAGGGTAGTTATGGGGTTGGCCAACTCAAAGCTCTGGAACTGGGCCTGGGTGGTAGTTGAGTTGGTCAGCCTACCAGCTCTCCCGCACCCACATCACCAGGAAGAGCTCTCCAGCACTGCCCTAGCTAGCTCACCCAGTGCCATAGCCAGTGAAGGGCAGAGCCAGCTCTCCCACCTGCCACAGGTGGCAAGGGGCAGTGAGGATGAGAGTGTCTCTCTCTCACCCATGCCATCACACAGCGCATGAAGGGTGGGGCCGGCTCAGCACAGTGCTTGAACATCAGCATGGCCTCAGATAGCAACCCAAACCAGGGATATCTGCATGGACTTTGGTGGCAGTACAGGCCTCAGATATCAATGCAGTCCCCTGCTGCTATAGTGTCATGGCCGGGTGGCAGTGTGGGCCCAGATGTCACTACGGCCTCAAGTGGCAGCACAGGATCCTCATATCCACCGTTTCTCACTGCCATGGAGTCTCCAGTTCACATCCCGCCAGTGTAAACCCCTCAGCATCACTTCCTCTCCCATCTCTCATTGTAGTGGTGCCTGTAACAGGTGCCTTGGTGTTTAGCTGCCCCCTGGATTCCTGATTACCCTGCCTTCCACGTACTGAGATCACAGGCCTACACTACCTAAGTTTATGAATGCTTCAGTATCAAGTCCAGACCCCCTGCATGTTAGGCAGGTATCTCCCAACTGAGCTTTCTCTAAGTTCCAGCAATGGGAAATGAGAGGGTGTGGCCCTTGACAGCCTCAGGTCATAAGACAGGCAGCTTCTTCCCTCCTTTGTATCCGAGCCCTTGGCTCGAGTTACCAAGGCTAGCTTTGTTCCAACCCTGGACAGTTTGAGCCTCCTTGAATAACAAAGTGTTTCTGTCTTCTAAGCAGAGCCAGCAGAGAGGCAGGGTCTGGGGTATTAGACCAGGCAAGAGGCCTTTGTGCACTATGAGTACCCATACAGACTGCCTTGGTGTGCATCACCGTCACTCTTAGGCACTTGCTAAAGACTGCACAGAGTAAAACCAGGGGAGGGGGCCCTTGAGTGTGGAGACCAGTTGAAAGATAGATGATAAAAGGAAACTAGTGGGGTCATGGAGTGCCTGAGGTGGACTCTGGTTCTCTGCCTTTCCCATCTTCAGGTTCCTACTGCAGACGCAGGCCAGCCTGCAATCACCCTAGGTCTGGGGCCAGGAAGACCAAAGCAATTCACTCTGAAGGAAGTACATTCCACCTCACATGAAAACCTGCCTCATTAAATTTAATGTGCTGGTTATTCCTGTTAAATAAACATCAACTAATTATGAAAAACATATTTGCTAAAGTTTGACTATGGAATGTATGAACCAATTACATGGTTATTCAGCCTCAAAACACACGTGGTAATGAGGTGGGTTACAGACTTGCAGCAGGTAGGGACGGCTAAGCCTCTTCTCCCTTTCCTGCTCCCTTCCCAGAGAGTATAGGAGCCCTGAAGAATGCCCATGCCGTGGAGAGTCAGGGTCTGGGCATACTGGGATCATATGTCAATCAATCACAATCCTTGACCATGAGCAACTGACTCTGACCTGCAGCCAACTTAAATAAAAATTATCAGATTGAGGTATTCAAAAGGAAGCCTCAGGCATAACTGGATCTAGGGGTTAAAACCCATTTATTGAGACCTGGTCTCTTCAGCTGTTTTTTCTCTATGGCCCTTGGGGAGGGAGGTTCCAACAAAGCCTCAGTTTATCCCTATGAAATTTCTTTCCCCTGTACTTTCACATTGTGATTCAAGATCTTTTTTTTTTTTTTCTGGTTTTGTGTAGCCCTGGTTTTTGGTTTTTAGGATTGTCCTGGCCTGGCAATCCTAGAACTCACTCTGTAGACCAGGCTGGCCTCGAACTCAGAGATCTGGCTGCCTCTGCCTCCAAAATCCTGGGATTAAAGGTATGTGCCACCATAGCCTGGTGATTAATGCTCACTTTTTAAAGCCACCTTACAGTTAAATATCTAACATTATGAAACTCTTGAGAGTTTCGTAGGAATAGGTTGCAGCTCAAGGGAGCTGAGTTCTGGACTCTGTTCTGGGAAGGCAGAGTCATGATGTCTTAGTGAGGAAATGCAAAATAAAACCATCAAAAAGTCCTACGTACCCAGCCAGGACAGAAATGAAGGGCAAACAGGCTCCCTGATGCTGCTACTGGGGAAAGTGGTGTAAAAATCTTGGAAGTGACCTCGTGGGTTTTGGGGGAAAGGGGAATTTTTGGTTTGGTTTGGTTGTTTTTTATGTGTGTATATATGAATGTTTTGCCTGAATGTATATGTCTGGGTAACACATATATGCGGCGCCTACAGAGGCCAGAAGAGGACATAGTGTCACCTGGGATTGGAGCTACAGGAGGTTTCACGGCACCACATGATGCTGGGAAATGAATGCTGGTTTTCTGGAAGAACAGTCCGTGCTCTTAACCAGCTGGTGGTTTCTTAAGGAGCTGAGATGCCGTGCTTCACCCTTGGCTCGGCACTCAAGAGAATGACCATCTCTGTCCTCTCTGCCCTTACAGGAGGTCACATAGATTTATTCACAGAAGTCAAGGACTTATAGCAGTCCCACCCTACCTGTGCTCCTGGGAAGTCACACTGCACAGTGAGGAGCTAGAGCCACGCAGTCCTGCAAGAGAGAGAACGTCACAGAGCCCACTGCTGTGTTTGCTTTCAAGATAGTGTGCATTTGTGTGTGTGTGTGTGTGTGTGTGTGTGTGTGTGTGTGCGTGCGTGCGTGCGCGCGCGCGCTTGCACGTGAATGCAGGTTCCTGCAGATGCACTGGATCCCTCTGGAGCTGGAGTCTCAAGCAGTTATGAGTGACCTGGTATGGATACTGGGAATCAAACTTCAGGCCTCTGGAAAAGCAGTATGTGGTGTTAACAGCTGAGCCATCTCTCCAATGCTTGCCTTTATTTTTCTTTCCCTCCCCAACAGGACCACAAACCTGGGCTAGCCCAGCACACATCTCAGCAATCTGGGTTAATGCTGGGCACAGTCAGCTGCATCATCAGTCACTCAGGCTGCAGAGTGGTTGTGTCCAGGCTGTTCCTCAGAAGCAAGACTTCACTGTGTGCACCTGGCTGCCACCAGCATCCATTTCCTTGCAGCTGTCTTTTTGCTGATGCTGGGCCCAGCTCCTGGAGCCCACCAGCTGCCTCATGGCCCTCGATTTTATAAGGCTGTCTCTTATCTTGCATAACATATATGTTCAGAGCATCCATGTTCCTTTGCCCTATCTAGAAGCTAGTCACACACCTAAGAGGAGGTAAAGATGTGACATAGTAGTCATGATCATAGATGCAAGACGATAGCACTCATGTTGGCCTGGGACAGGTGGGCTGTGTGTGTGTGTGTGTGTGTGTGTGTGTGTGTGTGTGTGTGTGTGTGTGTGTGTGTGTGTGAGTGACAGGGCCACCTGGAGAAGCATCCCTGGATACCTTCCTTTCCTTTGTCATCTCCACTCCCACCCTAATGTGGAGCAGGTGGACGGTGCTATGCCGGCAGGAATGAGGGACTCTCATATATGTACGTATTATAAAATGATGTAAGCTGTGTGTTTAAGCCTGTGTACTTTATGGAAATGAAAGGGAGGAAAGGGGAGGTGTGGAATGGAGAGGAGGCAGGGTAGAGGAAATGGGGAGGGGAGGGAGGTATCCATCTCCAGGCACTCCTGAGGAATGGTCGCTCAAGAGGAAAGGCAGACTAAACACATATATGGAAGCTTCTGAGCCACAGACTATCTTTGGAGAACTGGAGGTGTCCTAGGCTTGGCTATGTGAGCCCAGGCTGCTATCATTTCTCTCCTGCTGTCCCAAGTGGGGCTTGGAAGACAAGCTTCTCATTGTGCTCCATTTTATGTACTACTTGAATAAAAAGAAAAGAATACCTATTTTAATCATTAAAACATGAGTTGTTTTAACCGAAGGCTGGACTGCATGGAGGTCCAGGGATCTGGAGCTGTTACCATGCTGCCCCATACAATGGCACAGTTGAGAGGTATGTACTGCAATGGTTTGAGGCTAAGAAAAAATTCTTGTATTTTCTAAACTGTAGCAGCCAGGAAAGGACTGTTTGTGTGGTTCTATTGCATCAGAGCCATGTGAGAATGACGGTTCAGCCGTGCCTGAAGCTCAGTGTCCTTGGTCAGAATAAAGTTAGTAAAGCCACAAGGACAGATATCGGCCAGCACACACCTGTGAGTTCCTGCCCATTGCTGATGTCTGATGCCCATTCCAGTTATTAAATAGTTGGAATGTCATTTTAGAGTCTGCTTCTCGAATCAGATAATGTTGCTACTCTAGATGGCGCTTCCAGGGCATGGAGTGTGGGCCAAGTAGTATGTGCCCAAGAGGAGCAGGCTAAGCAGCTGCAAGTGAAGCAATGACTTGGTACCTTCATACAGTCCCTGTGGATCTAAGCCCGTGCTGAGGAATGCCGAGGCCCATGACGGCTACCACTGCCTTTGAGCTACTGCCAGCACAAGCCAGAGAGCAAAGGATGCTGATATTCAGTCCAGACCTTTCTGGTCCAAGCAGAGGGTTGGGGAGTCTGAAGCCACAGCTAAGATCAATAGGGTGACTCCATGGAAGGAAATCCTTCCAGAACGGAGTACCTCCAGAACACAGCACATAGTTTCAGGGAAATCCCTAGAGACTAGCAGGGGCAGAGCAAGTCTTCAGGGTGGAACCAGCTGCAGAGAAGAGCCTCTCTCCCCACAATCTGTTCTGTCACAGGTTCTTTGGGTTTGGTGCCTGGCTATCCAGGGTAGCTTGCTCTGTGACCTGGTGCATGTCACCGTGCTTCTTGATGATGCATACTCACACCCCCTTTCTCCCTGTTGGTCATAAAGCCTGCATCTTCACCTTTTGCTTTTGCTCTAGTCTTTAGTGACCCTGGATCTGCCCATGAGCCCCCAAAAAGGCTTCAGATGTCTGCCTGTGTTTGTGCTTATAGGCCTGTGCTGTTTCAGAGGGAGACTATGACTGCTCTGGGCCATTCCTGTAATGGGGGGCTTCCCTGTAGAGTTGATACAGAAGGAACAGAAAGTGACCAGACTACCTAGAAAAGCCTCCCTGGTTACCATCCTTTCCTTTATCATCTCTATTCCCACCCTACACTCACGGCAAGTGAACAGTGACAGACACAGAGCAGCAAGTGGCATAGGTGTGGGTCATGCTCCAGGCCCTGCTGCCACCCCAGGGCCAGGCTATATCTTCTGGTGTCTTAACAGGACTTCCAGGTGCTCACATAGGCAGGAATGAGGCCAAGATTGGCACTCTCCCCATGTAGGTAGAGATGCTGCTTCCCATGCCCCCTTCTGTCTCTGGGAGCTAACATGTCAGAAATCATACCCTGAAGCCACAGTGCAGGAGGAGCCATGTCACAAGCCACACAGGAATCAGGTGAGGCACCAAGGACCCCAGCCCCAGGAAAGTTGTAACATGTTAGTGGTCAGTGATGAATCACAGCCTGTGGAGGTCCTGCTTTAAGGATTCAGCTGCTGGAGCAGAGACTGCCCTTCCTACTGCCTCTCTGAACCAGGAATACCAGGGATCAGGGGTACCACGCAGCTGCTTTCAGAAGCCTTTCATCTCAGGGGCTGAGGACATCCATAAATGCCATATGCAATCCCTAACTTAGCCACACTCCAGCTGGGGCAGACACTGAACTACTTGGTAAGGGTGATGGAGATTGGCTGCATGGAGTTCCCATTCTGGGGTGACCAATGACAGCTAAGTTAATAAGGAAGCACTGAGAGCTGAGGAATGTGTGCTGTAATGAACGCAAGTGGGAAGCATCTCCCATGAAGGACTGGGTTTCTGGAGAAAGGATGTGAACCAGCCCCAGAGAATGAAGAGATGAGATCTGGGATCTGGGGACTGGAGCTCTCTGAATCTCAATAGTAGCTTCCGAGGGTGGACTCTGGAGGCCCTGTAGCAGCCTTGTCCAAGAAGCAAAACTTGCAGCTAGCTGGGAAAGGGTCAAAGTAACAGCCAAGGAATTTTCTAAAACTTAATTTTGAAATCGTAACTATTATAGACTCACAGGAAGTTGGAAAGAGCAGAGGGACTCTTGTGTTTACTGTTCTCAGTGGTCACACCATCTTGAGATGAGGGCATTGAACCTGGTGACAACAAGTTCTGTGTCATTTTGTCATGTGGACTCATGTCACCATCACCAACATCAAGTTATGCAATCATTCCCTTGAGTTGGAAATGGTAGCTTACTCCTGTGACCTCAGCATTCCAGGGGTCGAGGCAGGAGAATTGCTGCAAGTTTGAGGCCAGCCTAGGCTACATAGTGAGTGCCAGGCTAGCTAATGCTACATGGTAAAATCCTGTTTCAGAGGGGACAGCAGGTGAGAGGGGGAAGGAAGAGAAGAGAAAATTGTCTTGGCTTGAAGTTCTGGAGGTCCAAGGTCAAGGGTATCTTGGTGATGGTCTCTTGCCATGGAGTCCTGTTGCTCAGGGTATCATGTAAAGAGAGTCAGGAAGCATGAATATGTGTGTGTCTTCTTGTCCTGCCTCCCTTTTCTTTTAAAGCCACCAGGATTCAAAGGGGGTCTACAATTGACATTCTATATCTTAATCCTCCCACAGGCCCTGGCCCTCAACATAACTCCTTAAAACTCCACAGGGGGATTAAACTTGAATGCACCATCTTCAGAGTCCTCCTCTAATCACAGCCAGACCAAAGCACACTCATAACCTCCAGTTTACCCCCATCTCTGTAATTTTGTCATCCTAGAAATATTATACAAACAGAATCATGCCATTTGCGTTCTGTAACTACTGTCTGCCATTTTAATGTTGCTTTGCTTCCAGTTGTTTTTGTTTTCTTTTTCCTGTTAAGTGTCTAATTTTGTCTTCTCTACCTTGTTTTCAGTGTGGTTAGTGTTGCATCATCTATTGGGACACCAGACAACATCTAAATTTCGATACTCTGCAATTGTCTATTGCATTTACATGTCATCTTCAATATTTTTTATCATTTCCTTTCTGCTATGTCATGGCTTTCTTTAGCCACAAGGAGCATATGTATGGACTGGGTAGTATGCTGGTGAACACCTCTCTTCTTTCTCTTTTGCCTGTAGATGTCTCCATTGATGTCCCAGAAGGATAGTTTCACTGGGTATAAAATTTATGATTAGCATGTCTTCTTTCAGCATTTAATAATGTTCTACATCTTTCTGGACTTATAATTTCTAATGAGAAATCTGTGTTATTTGAATTGCATACTTCTCTAGGGAAAGTGGGATTCCTGTATAGAGGCTTTCAATTTTTTTTTTAAGTTTTATGAGTATGTTATGTCTTAGTGTGGATTTCTTTAGGTTTTGCTCTTTGGGGTTCATTCAGATTCTTGAATCCTTATGGCTACTTCTTTTTTGGTAGAGTTTAGAAAATTTCAGTCATTATCCTAGCTTCTCTCCTTTTTCTTCTCCTTCTGGTACTTGGATGATATGGATGTTATATGTTGTTCTATCCCAAGAGGCTTAAGTTTCTCCCCTCACCACATAACTATTTTCTCTCTGCCTTTTAAACTGGGTAGTTTCTACCACTCAGATTTCTACCACTAGATTGTTCCTCTGTCCCCTCTGTCATATTGTGGCACTATCATTAAGGGAGTTCTGTTTTTGTCTTTATACAATATAGTTATTTCCTTAGTCACACTACATATTTTCATTGTTCTATGCATGGTCATAACTGCTCATTGAGACATCTTTTATGATGGCTGCTTTAAAATCCTCAGATCATGCCAACACTGATGTCATCTTTGTTGTTATCCTTTATACCATTTGAGATGTTCCTTGCTATGACAGGTGATTTTTAGAAATCTTTTCACTGAAATAGAATTATATCATGTCTCATTCCCTTTCCTTCCTCCAGCTCCTCTCAGTTACCCTCCTTCCAATGTCTCCCTCCCACCTTCAAGTTGATAGCTTTTTTCTCTTTAGTGTTGTTACATGCATACATATATAGGTATGTGCATATGCACACATCTATATAATAGAACCTATTAAGTTTGTTTATGTTGTCTGCGTGTACATAGTTCCAAGGCTTACCACTCTGTACTGGACAACCAATAAGAGAGCTGCTCATGCCTAGGAGAGGCTAAGTCTCCTTTTCCTAGCAGTCATTAGTTGCCTTTAATTCTTTGTCTATGGGTCAGATCCCCTTCTGTGTTAAGATGTCTATAGGCATCACTATTGTTCCAAGAAACCTCCTTTCAAATGGTTGGTCAGGGTAGTTAAAGTAACTCTCTAAATAATAGACTAGAAAGGGAGCCCTTGGTTGCCTCTCAAGTTTTTATTTGTTTGTTTTTTAATCAGCCCTTGAATATTTTGGGTTTGGTTTGTTGAGACTCTAGATTCTGCTTCCTTCTTCTGTGTCATACTCTCCTACCCAGTGCCTGTGGGCAGAGTGGCACTGCCCATCACTATCAAGAGGGAAGGGAAGTCTAGCCTCTATACTTCTGCCTAGTTGTTTATAGAATAGTGGAGGGGGACAAAACAAAACAACAACAACAATCTTCTGTGCACCCAGGAGGTTCATGTCTTGGTACTGCAGTGGCCTAGAGCTCCCATGTCTTATAGTGGGGGCGTCTGGAGTGGCTGGAGAAGCTTTCCATCCTTGAGGACATCATCAGAGCCACTGACTTGGAAGGAGTGCCAAGGCCACATGGCCACAGGAGATCCTGCACACTTGCCCTCCAGTTCTTCAAGCAGCAATATCCTGGTGAGCCCAGGCCCTGGTGAGCAATATCCTAGTGAGCCCAGGCCCTGGTGAGCTGCATCCATCTGCCTGAAGAGATTAGGCAGGTTATGGGGGTGCACAGGGCCAAGCAAGTCGTCTGTCTGTAGTACCAACTCCTAGCCTAGGTGCTACTTCTCTTTTTAGAGGGCTGGGCTAGAGCCAAGACCAAACATGGGTCTGTAAATACCTTCCACTGACACCCTCCTGCTTCTCCGTGGAGCAGAGTGGGCTTTCCAGAGTAAGGTGACTATACCTGGCCCATTATGAGGCTTCCCATGGCCTGAGGTGTGAGGACAAGCCAATGGACGAGAAGCTCTTCTCTCACATACCTGCTCAATAAACATCAAGGAAACCAGGGGACTGTGCCATAGGCTGGGTAGATTGGGTATGCAAAGTTCATACAGAAACAGTAGAGGAATGTTGTCAGAGGCTGGAGCAGGACTGTGGGATTGTGTGTGTGTGTGTGTGTGTGTGTGTGTGTGTGTGTGTGTGTGTGTGTGTGTAAGAGGAAATCATGCATGAACTGGACAGGGCATTTACTGGTAAGCCAGAGGGATGAGCAGGCCAAAAGGTGGACATATGGAACCCTCTGTGCTGGGGAGCTGTACAAATGAATGTTTGTGAATATGTTTCTGTATACATAAGTGTTTCACATGTATGTACATGTGTCTTTATGTGAGCTCATGTTTGTATGTACATGACTACATAGGTGGGTGGATGCAATGTGTATCTGCATGTACAGTGCATATATGCATGTGAATGTATGCCTGAGTGTATGTACATACATGAATTATGTATGTAGGTCTGAGTGTGATTGCATGCATGTGTACATTTTTATGCATACATGAGTGTGAGTACATGTATGTATACACATATGTATGCCCATGCATGAGTGCCTGTGAGTGCATGTATGTTTGTATGTCTGAGTGCATGTATATATACATATATATGTATATATATATACATATATATATACATGTGTGAATACCTGTGTGATGTGCGTACATGTGCATGCCTATGTGTGTATACATGCATACATGTAGGTGTGGAGGGTTCTGAACAGGAAAACCCTTTACTTTGACCCTTAGGTCATGGGTGGAAACCAGAGACAGGAAGAGCCCACAACCTCCAGAAAGGAGGTAGCAGGTGGGAAGAGAGTGAAATGGGCAAGGAAGCACTGATGTGGGAACAGGGGAAGACTGGAAGAAGTGGGTCCTTTAGCATGCCTGGGCTCTCCCTATGCCTTTCCTCCTTACCTCTTACCACTAATATGGGGCTGTCTGTAGTGAGGGAGAGACAGCTGATCCCATCTGTAGGAGAGACTCTCACAGGTGCAGAAATGACCCTAAAACTGTCTGGGGCTGGACATGTGAGGAGAGGGGTCTTAAGAATCTTATTAGGCCTCCTTGACCAGAACCTTGCTTCTGGGAGTCCTCCTCTCCTCTCCAGTTCCTGCAGGGAAGTGACCCCAAGGGGGAAACCCAGAGGGAGGAGCCCTGGCAGCAGCAGTCACAGCAGCTGTGCTGACTCACTTCCTCTCTAAAATGTGGTTAAGAGCCCTAAAGCTGCAGACCCAGGTTCAATCCCAGCTTTTCTATGGTCACTGGCTTTCTTCTTCTGCTTCTGGGGACTCAGTAAGGCCACATAAAAATGAGCTGAGACATCAGCAGAGGCCCACAATGCAGCTGAGAGGGATCTGTGGAAACTATTAGCATCAACTAGTCCAAAGCAATAGCCCCTAGCTGGTTTCAATCCAGAAAAAGGGTTGTGGAGGTCATCTATCCCCTCCTACAGGATGAAGCCTTCTTCATGTTGATATGCTGTTTTTCATGTGTTCTGGACACCTATCCACTGTGTGTGGATCACAAAACAGGAAGAGCTTGGAGTGCTTACCTAGCTGTACTTTGGAAGACAGGTTGGCAAAGGCAGGTGTGGGCAAAAGTAGACTGGAGCCAAGGAGCAGAAGCAGCTCAGGGAACAGCTGGATAGGCCCATCCCCAGTGTGCCGTGGCTTTCACACTGTTACCTCTCCAAAGTGTTGCAAGTGGACTACCAAATCTGTGAGGAGGTGAAGCTGTGGACTGGACAGCATAGCCAACTATTGGAAGGAGACACATCAGCTCTGTACCAGGTGTGCAACTGCGAAGCCCATGGTTTGAACGGCACCTCTGGGCTAGGTTCCAAGCTCTAGGGAGCGTGGGCAGGACACACGGCCTGTGCAGTCTCTGTCTACCCCATTTGTACAGCACAACAGAGATTTGTACATTCAGTATATTTGTAGTGCCTGTGGAATCAGACGGTAAATGTAACCGTGGGAGAAGGGTCTCGCCACCATTCAGAAGTAGAGAACCAGCGCCTATTCTCAGCCTGGCAAAATCAAATCATAACCGTTCCCACTATTGCTGATATTTCTTCACCATGCAGAGGGGTGGGTTTCACTGGGGAAAACCAAGTTTTCAGCATCTGCTGAAGCTAGAGACCTAACTACCAAGGTCTAGAGTGGGGGAATCCCAGTCCAGTAGCAGAAGGGAGGGTTGATTATCCAAAACGGCCCATGCCACACAGTGAGAGCAAAGACTAACCACAGGACCCAGCATTCCTATCAGAGAGGATGGTGGGACACCATTTCTATAGCATCCCCAAACAAGCTACACAAAAGAATATGTCATTCAGGGAGACAGAATATAAACGGTCACACCCAGAGAAAAGCCAGGCAAGGATGAGCACAGGGAAAGAGGGTGATGGCTGCCTGGGAGAGGATTGAGTAGGGACAATGGGCCTTACCGGGTGAGCTGCACTGGGTCCCCAACAGGCTGTGCCCAGTCAGCGCTCGCCCCTCCCACGACCACCTTTTCTGGTTGCTCTGTTGTGTTCTGCGTGCAGCTGCATGCTTTGGTCTGGATACCTTGCACTGGGTGGCCTTATTTAGAAAGATTCTCTACACGACCCAAACCTGGCGCACCCAGCTCTGCAGGCCAGCCCCGCGCCCGCGGTCGGCCCGACGAGGTCTCTTATCTTTCTGAGGTAGTTCTAACACGCACAGCTGCAGAACCGTGTATGGGACGGGTCAGTCGTTCCCTGAGCTTAGGCATCCTGGCACGCACCACGGCCTGGGGCCCGCGGCACCTAAGCGATCGGTGCGCAGGCCGAGATGAGCAATAGGACCAGGGCAAGTGCTTCCTCTGGACTCAGTTTACCCTTCCGTGGACGAAAGCTGTATTTCCAGTCTGTGCTCGTCGTAGAGTGCACCGACTCCTGGGACCACCCTCACCCACCCCTACCCTAGTCCAGAGTTTTAAGGCTGATGTGGCCATCGCCCTTTGAAGGCAAGCGGTAGGGCCCGGCGAGCGCGCTCTCGCCGCGGGGCCGAGCGCCCCCTGCAGGCCATCGCAGGTCCCGCCCGCCCCCGGCCCCGCCCCCCGGCTTCGGCCAGCGCATGCGCGCGGCACGGCGCTCCGCGGGGCGGCGAGAGCGAGGCCGGTCCGCAGCCGCGCGGAGCTCAGCGCCCCATTCATGCTGGGCAGCGGCGACGCAGCCACGCAGCGGAGCGGAGCCCGGGCGCGGCGGCCTCGGCCTGGGCGGCCTGCGCGCGTGGGCGGCCCGCAGAGGGGCGAGCGGCGGGGCGCAGCGATGGCCAGCGGCGGGACGCGCCGGGGGTTGGCGGGTGAGTCGGGGCGCAACTTTCCCCGCGGGCGGCGGGAGGCTCGTCGCGGCCCGGGGTCCCGAGTGGTCTGGGGGCGCTGGCGGTGGCCAGGGGGGTGTGCGCGGGGACTGCGGCGCGCGTGTCCGCGGCTGGCGTGTCCTGCGGTTCCGGCCGGGCGCCCGCGTGTGTCCGGGCGCGGTCTCCGCTATGGGCTGCCGCGTCCCGGCGGGTCGCAGCGCGTTCGGGGCCCTGCGATCCGGGCGGCGCAATGTCTGTGGCCGCAGTCGCGGCCCCTTCCTCCAGGCAGGAGAGAAAGTTTGCAGTGGCCCCGCGGGAAGGGCCCTGCGGGTGCCCATGTCGGCCCGTGTCGCGCCGGGTCGGACCGGGCCGCGGGTGGGGACGTGGGCCGCAGGCGAACGCCGCGCTGGGCAGGCCCGGGCAGGGCCGCGGGATTCGGGGCAGGTCCCAGGCTGCGCCTCGGGCCGGCCTGGGGCAGTGGGGTGGAAGTTGCAAGGCTTCGTGGGGACCCCCGCCCCCTCCGGCTCCGGCGTGCGAGTGGGCGCCGCAGCCAGCCCAGGCCCGCAGGCCCTCCACCCGGCTGCAAGGGGCGGTGCGGTGCCACCGGAGAGGACGCCGGCTCGGGCCTCCTCGGCCTCCCCCTGCGCAGGGCCTCCACGGGTCATTCCTTCCCTGGAGGTTTTCCCCCTTGCTTCCTGGACGGTCCCAGGCCTGGTGTGTGGCGAGGACGACGGCGGTGTTGGGCTGACTCTGGCTGCTGTGGGGAAGGGCGAGTGTAGCCTCCAGGGAGGCCCCTCTGCCTGCAGAGACCCCAGGTGCAGCCCTGGAAGGATATGAGAGGGCTTCTGAGAGGCTACTAGGTGCTTGGAGCTGTCTCAGTCTCATCTGTGGGGTGCTGGGGCCACGCCCCTTGAAAGAAAGGGGTGTGTTGGGGGGGATGGGAAGGAGCTGAGCCTCTGCCCCTCTGCCCCTCTGCCAGGCTCCTACCTCTGTCTCTGTCTCCTGGTGCTGCCTACCTCTTCCAGCAGGTGCTGCGGGTCTTCCGTCTCGGCAGGGTGGTGCTATCTTGTGCTTCTCCAGCCCTCCCGGAGCACCCCCAGTTTCCCAGGTCCCTTGCTTGTTGGGGTGAGCAGGAGGATGTGGTGCTGCATTATTAGGCGGGCCAAGAGTCTGCTGGGTTTGGGAAGCACTCAAGCCAGTGCCCTAGGCAGAGGTGCAAAGCAGGGTATCTGCTTCAGGGCGAAGCTGTCAGGCAGTGGGGAGTTGGCAGCTTGGAGCCCACCAAAGGTGTCTTCAGGCACAGAGGACAGCATGGGTGGAGGCTTGGGGTGTGTGTACAGTGTTGGCTGAGGAATGTGATTTTGGGTTTGGGACCAGACAAGATATGGTGGACAAAGCCACATCCCATGGAACTCCTTATCAGGAGTATGGGACCCCAGGGAGCACCTTTTCTGGAGAGCAGGACTCTGAAGCCTCCATGTAGAGAGTAAACCGTTGGAGACCAACTCCTGTGACCTCCCACAGGGTGGGGCAGGGTGACAAGGCAGGGAGATCCTTCTCTTGCAGCTGATGGGGAACCAGTAGGTGGATGTCAGCAAGACCAGCCTGTCTACAGCCATAAGGCTCCAGAGCAGGACACAGGGAGCAAGCTGTCCTTCTGTGAGGGCTCTGAGGTCTTTGTTTCTGAGCAAAAACCATGGTGTTAACCAGGGTTGGGAGAGGGCAGGATACCAGCTCTGTGTGGTCCACTGGAGGCCTGTTCCAGAGTGCCCCTGGCTGAGTCCCCGAACCTGCAAGCCCTGCTTCTCTCTCCTGGTCCCTGCCGCACACACCCAGCACTACCGTGACCCTCCTGTTCAGCTTCTCACTTGTCCATTCTGGGGAAGCCGTGGCCATTTGTGCTGCTCCCATCTACATGTCTAGCAGGTGTGTTCTCCATGTCATCCCACTAGGACACCCCCACCCCACCAGCATCCAGTGGACCTGGTTGTTCTAGAGCAGATGGAAAGGTGTCGCCTGAGAGTTTTTGTGAGCTACAGTGGCCAGGCGGCTCACAGAACCCAGAGCTTGTCTGTCTCTCCCCAGCCTAGCTCAGCACCCAGTATCAGGTCGACATCATTATCAGGGACCTTTGCTGGCCCCTGTCCTGCCTGGGGTCTCCACAGAAGCTCTGGTTCCTTTCTCTCAGGGCTGGCTGTGTGACCTTGGATCTGTCTGAATCCTGAGTCTTGTCTTTCTATAGGGAGAAAGTAGCCCAGGCGTCTTTGCTAGTCTTTGTGCAGAGATAGGTGTAGGCTTGGGATCCCCTCTTTCCTGGCTGGCAGCCCTGTGCCCCTCAGGCCAATCCCTTCCCAGCAGCTTCTGTTGGGAGGCGGGGGAGTGGGCCCAGGGCCAGGCTGGAGTTTGGATGGTGGCTTCTTCAGCCAGGTCCCTCCTGTTTAATATAAAAAGTAGGGCCCGTAATTGCATTAAGACGTGTATAATTATCCCGGAGGAGGGGAGAGCCCAGCCCCTGGTAATTGCAGGCCTGCTTTGAACTGATAAACGGTGAGTGATTCATGTTTTCTTTAGAGTTCACATGGACTCAGTGCTCAGCCTAGGCCCGTTTTGTCTGCAAGCAACCTGCTCTGTAGTCTGCTTTGGTTTTGAGGGTGGGAGGCTGATGGGGGTGTGCTCCCCTCTGGCTGCCAGTGGAGGCCCCTGGTGGCTGCTTGTCTTGGGGCATAAAGCAGCCGTCAGCTTCTTGGGAGGGTTCCTGCAAGGTGGTACCACCCTGCATTTGCTCTGGGATGTAGGCCAACACTTTTCGCTGCCCTGAACCTTAGTTTCCCCATCTGCATGTAGGTTGAGGATAGCTTTGCCCAGGCCTGGCCACTCCTAGTGTCGTTACTTACTTGATCACTTAATCACTCACTTGCTGAGTCTGCCTGAGCCGGGTGGCTCTGGAGAGAGAGCGTGGCTTATGTTCTTTGGGAGAACATTTGAGCACTAAGTAGCCAGAGCTATGCCTCAGATTAAGACAGGTCACCAACTACTGCCTGCACAAGCAAGTCAGAAGGCGCATCTCAGGCTTCCTGAGGAGGTGTGGGGGCAGAGCAGAACAAAGTGCCTGTGCTCTAGAGTTTGACCAGAGGATTAAGGCTGAGCACCTGTGACTAGCTTCCTGCCTCTGGCTAGTTCCCCACCTGAAATTAAAGAAGGCACCATCTTTAAGCCTTGGTGTCCTCAGCTATGAGTGGGGCTGTGGGGGAGGGCGTGTGTGGGAGTATCAAGAAGCTGTGAATACTGGCTGACGGCCACTCACCACACTAAACACTTCCATGGTCAGATATCAGCCAGAGAGTGGGGTAAGATACCCCCCATCCCAAGCTCTGTGGCCCTGCTGTCCTCAAGAGTGTGGTGCCTGCAAGCACCTGTCAATCAAGACATGATTTGAAACGAGTGTTGTCATTCCTTTGGCAGCTAGGGAAACCGCGGAAAGGGATTGTCCCCATTGGGGAAGTTACATTTAACCAACACTACGCAATCCTGGGAGGTGGCACTTTCCATGGACAGTGGGTGTACAGCTGGATTTGAGGTGTCATGCCAAGGTTTGGGAGGCAGTGCAGATCGCAAAAGTGGCCCAAACTGTGTCATGGCTGTGGGTAGACATTGTGGAGGTACCAGGAGTGGGCAGAGGCACTGCTGGGGACTGGAATTTAGGAAACTCTCGCTCTCTCTGGAAGTTTTTTTTTGCTCAGAGTCCAGTGTGAGGGGGGAGTACCTGGGAGGAGGCATCTTGGGGAGTGCCTCTGCCTGGAGATGTGGGAATTCTAGTGGGAGCTGCTGCCTCTAGGTCTGTCCTAGAAGTGTTGGCCAAGGTCAGCCCGGGAGCAATGCCAGAGTCATGATCCTATAGAAGGTGGCCCAGACTAGCCTGACCCCAAGCTCAGAACTACTGCCATGTGGCTATGGAACAGGCAACGGGTGATAGGGGGTTGGGGGTCACTTTTTGGCCCTTGTGGGTATGGATGCTATGCTGGGGTCTGGTTAGAGTCTCAGGGGAGCAGTCCACACATTGGAGGGCATCTAATAGTGTGGGACATGACTACCTTAGGCCAAATGGTCCTAGGAGTCAATCAAGGCAACTGGCACTCAGTGTGGAAGAGCTTATGTGTAATTACAGCCTATCTCTGCCCAGTTTTGGTGGGGACATTGATTCAGGAAACATGTCACCCATTTGAGATTGAGGGTTTTGAGGTATCTTGATCCTCAGGGGATGGGCAGGCTCTGGTCAGGATCATATAGACCCTGACTCTTGAAAGTTGCTGTGTTCCTGGGTACATTCTTATCTTGCCGGGGTATCCTGTGCTCCTGTGCGTGCCTGTGACACTTGGCTCACCCTTGCTGCCTTCTTTGCTCCGATCTGTCTGGGTCGTGGGAGAGGGTCTTTTTGGAGGTATCTGCATAGTGTGCACATGCATGTGCAACAAACACCCATGAAGAGCTCAGAGAATGAGGAGACTGTGCATGGAGGTCCTGTGCATATGTGGGCAGCACCACACTCACACCCTCTTCCCTGTTCTTCCCAGGGCCAAGAAACCCAGTCCCATGATGCTCGCCCTTATAGGACCTGAATACCTTGGCTTGAGGCCCCAGCCCACCATGCCACTGCCACCTCTGAGCCCTCGGACACTGCTGCTGCTCTTGCTGCTGTTGCTGAGGAATGTGTGGATAGCCATCAGCTCGCCCCCAGCTGGTTTGGGTCCACAACCTGCCTTCCGCACCTTTGTGGCCAGTGACTGGGGCCTCACTCACCTGGTGGTTCACGAACAGACGGGAGAGGTATATGTTGGCGCCGTGAACCGCATTTACAAGCTATCAGGGAACCTAACCCTGCTTCGGGCCCATGTGACGGGTCCTGTAGAAGACAATGAGAAATGCTACCCACCCCCCAGTGTACAGTCGTGCCCACATGGTCTGGGCAGCACAGACAACGTCAACAAGCTTCTACTGCTGGACTACGCTGCCAACCGCCTGTTGGCCTGTGGCAGTGCCTCACAAGGCATCTGCCAGTTCCTGAGGTTGGACGATCTCTTCAAGCTGGGCGAGCCACACCACCGTAAGGAACACTACCTGTCCAGTGTGCGAGAGGCTGGCAGCATGGCGGGAGTGCTTATTGCCGGGCCACCCGGCCAGGGCCAGGCCAAGCTCTTCGTGGGCACACCCATCGATGGCAAATCAGAGTACTTTCCCACTCTGTCCAGTCGCAGGCTCATGGCCAATGAGGAAGATGCTGACATGTTTGGCTTTGTGTACCAGGATGAGTTTGTGTCATCGCAGCTCAAGATCCCTTCAGATACACTGTCCAAGTTCCCAGCCTTTGACATCTACTATGTGTACAGTTTCCGCAGCGAGCAGTTCGTATACTACCTCACCCTGCAGCTGGACACGCAGCTTACCTCGCCTGATGCCGCTGGTGAGCACTTCTTCACCTCCAAGATTGTACGGCTATGTGTGAATGACCCCAAGTTCTACTCTTACGTGGAGTTCCCCATTGGCTGTGAACAGGCTGGAGTGGAGTACCGCCTGGTGCAGGACGCCTATCTGAGCAGGCCAGGAAAAGCCCTGGCCAAGCAGCTGGGCCTTGCTGAGGATGAGGACGTGTTGTTCACAGTGTTTGCACAGGGCCAGAAGAACCGTGTGAAGCCACCCAAGGAGTCGGCGCTATGCCTGTTCACACTGAGGGCCATCAAGGAGAAAATCAAGGAGCGCATCCAATCATGCTACCGTGGCGAAGGCAAGCTCTCACTGCCTTGGCTGCTCAACAAGGAGCTGGGCTGCATCAACTCGGTGAGCAGGAGTTGGGGAGTGTGGGTGGGGGCTCCCGCCACGCCTCCTGGGGTCACATTTCACTTACACCTTGGTGACCCTGCTCTTTGTCGAACCTGCTTTCTACTTTTTCCCCTCCCTGGTTCTCCCAGCCCTGTGAGGCAAGACCCAAACCCAGCATATCAGCCCCAAAGTCTCTGCTCCTAACCATGGCATCGCCTTGTGCCTTAGGAAGTGGGTGGTAGCACCTGTCCACACAGCTCCAATGCCCTTGGGATGTTGAGTGGTGATGACCGTTTTTAGTTTGTTCCTCTCTTACAAATGAGGTTATAGAGGACAAGAGGTAGAGATTGGTTTGCCCAGGCTCTCACAGCCAGTAAGAGGTAGAATGGGAGTGGAGCTAATACAAGGGTTCCAGGCACTGATGCTTTGGAGTTTATCCCTATATCCTCTTGGCAGGACATCAGCCTTCTGGGACCCCACCATGCTCAGTACTGGGTGCTGAGTGCACAGTGGGGTACACTCCGAGAGAGGCCCTGGCAGGGGAAGCCCAGCTGGATGCTCTGCAGCCAGTGCTCCCTGCCCCCAAAGCCAGTTATCCCCAGGAGACAGCAGGTTTTCCATCTCAGAATTGGAGCCACTGGCTGTTCCTTAGAATGGAGTAGAGCAGCAGGAGGGCCTGGCTCCTACAGGAATGAAGAGTGTGGCTGGGCTCTGAGTGCATCGAGGTGAAGCCACCGCTCCACTGGGCTTCTCAGGAAAGGCATTGTGTCCCCACATGTCCCCTTGATGCCCTGCTCCTGGTCTCAGACCTGTCCATTGCTCCTTGGTTATTTCCAGGGATCGATCACCAGCCAGGCTGGCCTCCTTCTGCATCCATGTTAGTAGCCTCTACCCCAAGAGACTAGACTCCAGAGGAGGACCAGCTGTCCTCTTCCTTCTCCCCAAACTCCTGTCCTGCCTATCCACCCCCTCCTTGTGCCTCCACTGTAAGCCAGCTCTGGAACCTTGAGGTATTGATCTCTTCCTGCCTGCACAGCAAGTCCCTCCTCTCTGCCTTCTGGTTGTACCCACTCCCTCCTCCTGCCTTAAACACATTCTTTGTCTGCATGCAAGGTGCAAATGTAAGATTTGCAGAAGGAAGACTTTCATTGGCTGCCCCCCAACTCAAGGCTGTTTCTTCCTTTGTCCAACATGACAGTTTCTGGAGTGGCTGGCCTAGTTGTGGGCCCTGTAGCTCACCTGCCCTTCCTTCAAGTTACCCTCTCTGGGCCTTTCTCCCACTCTGGGCATTCACTGGACCTGGGCTGCCATGCACTCTGTTTCTTTCCCAGAATTTTATAGGTTTTCTCAGCCTGCCTTCCCCAGCCTTGTCCCCTGCTCAAGGCAAAGGTCCTTGTAGCTGCTAAATACTTACCTTACCACTCCTTACAGCCCCTGCAGATTGATGACGACTTCTGCGGGCAGGACTTCAACCAGCCACTCGGGGGCACGGTCACCATCGAGGGCACACCCCTTTTTGTGGACAAGGAAGATGGCCTGACTGCTGTGGCTGCCTATGACTACCAGGGCCGCACCGTGGTTTTTGCTGGCACTCGCAGTGGCCGCATCCGCAAGGTCAGGCCTGTGTGGGCTTGGAAGGGCCACCCCCCGGATGGTGTGTTTGTGTGTGTTCAGGTCCCATCAAAGAGAAAGAAACCAGATTTTCTCTGACAGGGAGATTGGGTCTGTGCATGAGATGGGTAGGTGCATGCCTCTGTGGGAGGCCCAGTGACCTGGAAAGGCTCGGATGTCTGGG
This sequence comes from Rattus rattus, assembly GCF_011064425.1. Lineage (NCBI taxonomy): Eukaryota > Metazoa > Chordata > Mammalia > Rodentia > Muridae > Rattus > Rattus rattus. The sequence goes on from NC_046159.1 coordinate 57,020,478, forward strand.
TGCCTCTGAAAGGCTCCCTTCTTTCTGTACTTCTCATGGGAAGTTTCCCCTGTCCCCCTGTTGTTTATCTCAGGGCCCAAGGGTAGATGGGGCTTGCGAGGAGCCAGTGCTTCCACCTTTCCTGTGATTGGCTTTGTTCTGCTCCACAAGATTTTTAGGGCCACTGTACAGAAGCCTGGGTCCTAGAGGCTTGGGTGTCTAGATGCTGGGTGTGGGAAGCTTGTGTCGATACTGGATTGGGCAGACTGCAGTCCCCCTCCCCATTCGGCCGTTCTTTCAACCCTGGGAGATCTGGTGCATTCTGCCTCAGCCAGCCCCACTCCCACCCACCATGCAGCAAAGCAATGCCAAGGCCAAGGACAGGGCAAGGGGAGAGCCCCGCCCCTATCACACCATAGCCTGCCTGGTGCCTGGCGAGCTGGTGACTTGAGTGACTGAGGATCCAGCTCAGGCCTTAGGGTGATCCTGGTTCTATGTACTGACCTGTTTGGTCTCTAGACTCTTCCTTTTTAGGACTGGTTGGACAGGGAGGGTTTCCAGAGGCTGTGGATTGGCCTGTCACTGGAAGGACAATGGGTGGGGTCCTACCTGGGAGGAAGAAGCCTCCAATAACACTGAAAGGTAGAGTTGCCTGGGTACCCAGAGGACCATCAGGTGGGGCCAGGAGATGAAATAACAGCTGAGAGCTCTTGCTGACACAGCCCCCGCCTCCTCCCTCTGGCCTGCCTGCTCGTGTGCCCGTGGGTGTGACTGGGCCCAGGGCCAGGAAGTCCTGGCCTCTTCTCTGTCTCATAGCCTTGCACGTGGGAACCACATCCCAACCTTGCCTGTTCTCTGGGAAGTCCCCAATCTCAATGTCACCATCTTAGGCTGGGGCACTGTTGGTGGTCTTGAGGCCTAGGGACCTGAGCTGGTAATTGAGGGGCTCAGGGTAAGCAAGGAGTCCTATGGACTCTGTTGTAGAGCAGCCACCTGATCAGTGGAGGTGGGTGGTTGAGCAGCTCAGACCAGGCCTCTATTGTGCTTGGAGCCCTGACTTGTTTGTTGTGACTCCCAGGTGGTGTAGGTGTGCCCCGGAGCTCCAGTATAGCCTTTTCTGTAACTTAGTGTGCCTCAAGGAGGCCCATGGGCCTGGGGAACCACTGAGTGAAGTCAGTTAGATGTGTGTTGAGAAGGATTATGGAAGGTAGGGTGCAGGAAACCAGAGACTTTCTCTTGAGGTTCTCTAGTGCCTACCTCCCAGCTAGAGATGGGCTTCTGGGGTTGGGAGTGCCCCCTTTTGATGTCCTGTGGACTGAGGGGGTGGCAGACAGGCCCAAGTGAAGCTAGGAGAACGGGTCTCTCCAGTCCTGTCTCGCCTGGCTGCCTCCTGGGCCCCAGGGGCCCCTTTGGCTCCAGGCTTTGACTGGCGAGCTGAGCATACCTGTTCCCTGGAGTCTTGGCTGGCAGTGCTCCCACAGAGAGGAAGTGGAGTCCTGGAGTATGGAACCTTGGAGACTGTCCGTGAGCAGAGGTGCATTGTGGGTGACACCCGTGGAGAAGGCTGAATTCCCAGCCTTCTCCCATTCTCTCTCCTACCTCCCATCTCCCATACCCGTGCTGGTGGGTGGGCAGTAGGAGTGGAGTCCCCTCTGCTGCCTTGAGAGTGTTTAGGCAGCCGCTAGACAGTCCAGCTGAGGAAGTGATCTGAGTGACCCTTTGCCCTGGCCAGTGTCCTCCTCAGGCCAAGGGCCTCTGTTCTTGCCCACAGAGCCTCACCTATGACTTAGGCTCCTTGCATCCCTGGGTGCATCTGGGCTAAGTGCAGTTCTTGAGTGAATGAGGCCTTTCTGGGGTGTAAGGGATCAGCTATGTGTGCCGGAGGGTATGGAGTTGGACTGGCATTTTGTTTGTAGCTCTGTGGTTGAACTGGATGCATCTGAGTCACCCAGGCCATGAACATCGTTGTGTCATGGGACCCCTGAACCTTTTCACCCAGTCTACCTGTCCTAGTCGTGGGCTCTTATGAAACAGTTCACCTGGTGTTCCTGTCTTATCCATCATCTTTGGTTGCCAGTATTGTGCAAATGAGGTGTTTCTGAAGTTCGTTAGCTCTCTCTGGCTATGTGAGCCTCTCTAAGCTCAGTTCAGTTCTTCCTCAGAGCCTGACAAGCTCCCTTGCTGTGAGCACGTGCTAAGTGCTCTTGTGACTGACTCACCAGAAGCCTCAACAGCCATCCCAGCATCTGTTTCACAGATTGGGAAACTGAGGCACAGAGCTGTCATGTTACATGACTCCAGGGCCCTTGCTTCCTCCCTCCCTCCCCTCTTCAGTGGGTCCTTGGAGGATGGCTGGGACCTAGCAGGGCTCTGAGATCCAGGCTATGCATTAGTGATTCGGAGGAGCCCCTTCCTTGCTGTTCTTTCTGTTGCTGGTCCCCAGGTCTGCATCCCAGGCTGCTTCTGTGGCCCTTGAGATTGGCATGGCCTCCATGCAGTGCCTTCGATTGTCTCTGGGAGTAGGGTGGATTCCCTCTACCTGCTGGCCTGCCTTGGAAATGCCTGGCCTACCACCAGGCAACAAGATTCCCACAGCTTGTACTTCCCCAGGTCATGGCCCTGACAGATGGGCAACTTTCTGTGGTCCTCCATTCAAGCCAGCACTAGCCCGTTGCCTATGGGCTGCAGGCCACCTCCTGCATCTGGGCTTTGGAGTGGCCTCCTAAGCCCTCTTGTTTTTATCCAGGCTCCTCCCACCCCTGAGGCTTCTGGCCCTGGCTCTGCTGACTGACTAACTGTGTGCAGGGTGCTTATGGCCCCACCTCCTCCCCAACTCTCAGCCCTGCTTATTGGAACCTAGACTCTGGGGACCCTAGGCCATTGCCTGACCTAGGGCAGTCAGGCTGGGCAGGCCCCTCCCATCTTTCCCAGGCCTGGGACTTCCAGGGCTTTAAAAAGCATCTAGGGAGCTCCAGAGACTTGCCTGGCCCTAGGCCAGGCCCTGCCAAACGTGTTGTTGTGTAAAATTGTAGCGATTAATTTAAGACCTGCCAACTTCAGCTGCTCAAGGCTGGCTGGGGTGCCCCTGCCTCCCCCTTCTTCTCCAGAGCCCTGCCTGCCAGCATGACCCTCCCCCAAACAGAGGCCATCTCTCTGGAATGCCCCTCCCAGTATCCTCCTGGGCCCCAGAGCCCCAGCCCTGTGAGTAGCTCCCCCTACAGCCTCCAAAGAGCCATTTCTTGCCTGAGTTTGCAGTTGCAGGCCTTGTTTGGTCCTGCAAGATGGCCCAGGTACCTCTACGAAAACAAGCTCTGAACTCCTGCCAAGTACTTGCTCCAGGTTATTGCAGAAGCCTAGGAAGGAAGGGGTACCCCAGAACAATAACCTGTCCGCTTATACTTCAGGGCTGAAGTCCAGCCAGATCCATGCCAGGTAGAATATAGCCTCTCTTGCTAGGGCATCATTTTGTTTTATTTTCTCCAGGATAATCTGGATATCTGTGGGTTTTGTGTGTGTAAGAGAGAGGTTTGTTCAATGTTGTCAATTAACCCCTTGTTTCTAGAAACCTCTGTAAACTACCTAATGTGCGTATAAAGCATTAGTCTGGGGCCAGAGACCCATGCCCTGGCCATTGAACAGCTGAGCAAAGGATCACAGGCCGAAGCTGGTGGGTGGCGGGGCTCGGGGAAGAACCTGAGGTAGCACTCGTCTGCTCAGGGGCCTGTTGAGGCCCAGCCATTGAGGAAGTTTGCCCTTGTCAGCCAGCCTCTCCTGAAACCCCTTTCCTTTCCTGGACTTGCATGAGACCAAGCCTCCCTATGAGTTGGCCAGAAGTTTGAAGAGGGTGGAAGATGAGACTGGGGTTGAAGTAGGAGGGGGTGGTGGTATCCAGTTATGACCCAGGACCACCATTCTCTCTTGCCCTCTTTCTGCTGTGATCCTTTGGAACACGTGTGGCTACGGTGCCATTGTCCTGCCAGACCATACTCACAAAGCCTTGAAGCCGTACCCTTCAGCCTGTGCTGCCCCATCTGGTCTTCCAAGTGTATGCTCCCCAGGGTGTTAATCACAGTGTCCCCAGATGATGTTGTGAGGGGTGGACACAGCTCTGCTCAGCACATCTAAAGTCTGAAGCAGGAGGGAAGCCTTCAACCGGCTTACTCTGCAGTTCAAGCGCGCCAGTGGCCTTCTTCATTTACAGCTGTTTCTGCTGCTATCAGAGTCTGTGCTGCTGCAGCCCCGCCTGCCAACACAGGCCCTTGACCTTGGATGCCTCCAGCTTGCCTTTTTGCCTCTGCACCCAACCCTGCTGAAGACCCTGTGTCCTCAGAGGCACTCATAATGGTGCATGCAAAGGCTCACTGAAGGCCACACCACCAGCATCACCATCCCCAGAGCCCTCCCAGGCTCTGCCTATTGCTGGGATGCCCTGGCTGACCCTTTGCGGCTGTCGTTCTGGGAATGAGCTGAGTCATGTGCGTTTTCTTTGTGTCCCTTGCTCAGCTGCTGTGAGGCTCATCCTGACCACAGTGCCAAGCTGTGGCCTGCTCCGGGTCCATAAGCTATATACTCTGGGCCACATGCAGGTCAAGCATACAACCCTCTGCTTGGCATTCAGTGTTTCATGCAACATCGCTCCAAGGACCCAGCCTTTGGGGCATAGGTTCTGACAGTGTCAGGAAGAGTTGCTGAGCTCTGATCTTGGTCTTTTATTCAACCTCTGGACTGATGTTCTATTCCAAGCATTAGGTGGGAGACCCTTGGCTCTACTCAGCAAAACACATTTCTGTTTTCTCCCTCTGCTGATTTTAAGTAGGGAATGAAGGGGCCCAGGCTGTCTGCCTTCTGTGGAGTAGATGTGCCCCTGTGGAATCCATGTACTCTCATGGTGCTGAGCGGACATCTGTGTCTCCTGGGAGCTCTGCCTCCTTCTTGCTGGTTCTAAAGGAGACCTGCTATCAGGGGCTGAGTCAAGACACAGACCTGATCAGTGCTAGCTAGATACTAGCCCCAGGCTGATGGCATATTAGCTCCTAGTGACCGAAAGGTTACCCATATGCACATGGAAGTCACTCAGTGTGTCCTGCTCTGAGTACCCACCCTGGGCAGCTCTTCCCCTGGGAGCAGTTAGATGCCATCCATAACAGGGGAGGCTACAGTAGCCCAGCCCAGGGCTGTCCTAGGAAACGTCTTCCATGAATGGGGAACAGTGGGGCTATAGCACAGTGTCACCAAGTAACCTCCAATCAGGTACTGTCTCCTGTAGAACTTCGAGCCTCTGAATTCTCAGTCTTAAGAGGTGAGTGTTAACCAGAGTGATTCACTATGTGGGAAAAATCTGTGCTGGAGCAGGCTACAGCTGGTCCTCACAGCCCTGGCTGTCCTTTGTCTAGAGCTCTAGCCCTTCTGCCCACACTTTTATGTGTGGCAGAGGTAGGGGTGAGAGATGTGACCCCTGGAACCACTGTGCCTAGCCCAATTATAGCTATTGGACACCTGCAAACCATGTTTTGTCATCCGTGGGCAGCTAAGTGCCAGCTACTCTTACACTATCAAACTGCCTCGACTTTGAGAATGGTGGTGATCAGGGGGTTAGAGGAAGGGCCTTTATGGGAATGGAGGCTGCCTTATGTAGCCCCTTCTATGACAACCTCCTATAGAAGACAGGCTTGGCAGTTTTAATCTGCAGAAACTACCATGCTCACTGGATGCTGCCCCTGACCTCTCTCCTCTAGACCCTGTTCTAGAGAGTGGGACCCCCCAGTACACTCTCACAAGCAGAGAGGCCAGGGCTAAGTAGTTTGTAGGGTCAGCCCAGGCTGCTATCTTGGGCCAAGCAGAGCAAGGGACTTCCTCTCTTAGGTTGGGCAAAACTGGGCAGCCCCCTGCCTCCGGGCAGCTAGGGCGCGTGCCGGCCTTGGCATACAGCCTGGATAGCCCAGACATCCTCTTCAGCAACCCCGCCTGCCCTCTGTCTGGATAATGGCCCCATTGTTGGCTCAGGGCTGGATGGACAGCTGACCTGGCCAGGCTGTCAGCTGCCTGCCCACCCGCCCTGCAGCAGTTGGCCAGGGCCTTAGAGGTGATTGGAGCCTAGCAAGCCTGGGGCTCTGGCCTTCTCCATTGGTGGCAGCCTTCTCTCCAGCCTGACAAGGCTCCCCCTGTATGGCCTCTCCTGAGGTGTCCTAGGATCAATGGGCAGGGTTACTGTCCACTGGGGAGATCAGAGTCTGACCTGGCTTCTCTCCTTGATCAGCTCAGATTTCAGGTCCATCACAACAGAGAGGATAGAGAGCTGAGTCTTGAGAAGCAAAGGCTCAGGATAAAGACAGCTATGTCACCAAGCTAGGCTGACTAGGTGTTGGCGCAGCTTGGGGCTGTGTCCAAGGAGGCTGGGTGGCTCTACCACAGCTTCTAGAAGCAATGGGATGTTCAGGACAGTTGTAGAAGATTCTGGTGTCTGGGGAAAAGAAAGAAACATGCAGGCAACAGCTGTAGATGGTAAGGATACTCAGGATGCCCCAGCCCATGCCTTCCCGTGTTCTGCCAGTTGCCCAGCTGCTTTGCAAGGGACTGCCAGAGCAGCTGTCTCCAGGTGGGTGGCCCTGGAGTGGACAGCTGTGGGCTGAGCCATTGGCACATGGGCTCTGCTGCCCTGTCAGTGCTGCCCTGCTCTTGTTGCCCTGACCCTGTGCCTACTCTGCCTTCTGAAGTTCTTGCTTTTGCCCTCCTGGGATGCCCTCCTGGCTGGCTCCCCAATGTTTCAGGGCAGACTGTGTCCCCAGTTACAATCAGGTGCCTAGGACTTGATTCTTCTCATAGGCTCTATGTGGTCTGATGAAGCTAGCTATACTTTAGTGACTCTAGCATGACCTGGGACCAGTGTTCCCCTCATGTTTGCACATAGGGCCCCATTGGATTGGGTAAAAGTACACCTGAGGACCCCATCAAATGCATTTATGCACAGTGGCCACCATTACATAGGTATATACAATGGGGACCCCATCACACATATGCATATATACAGGGAGCCCGTTACATATACATTTACATGGGGGCTCCATCACATACATGTATACCAAAGGATTTTAGCATCTGGTGACCCCATCAAACAGGACGTCACATATGTGTGTATATGGGATCCCCACTCATGTGCTCACATAGATTCTAACAAACACATATACATGGGGACATCATCATACATGTATGCACAAGGATCATATATTACATGTGCATACAATTTCTTCTTTGTACATTTACCCTTAAGGACTCTGTTATGCAGTCCCAGGGAATATATACACATGTACACAGGGATCCATTACATACGTATGTATGGAGAACCCATCATGTGTACAAGGGCTTTACTACACATGACCATGGGCTCACACAGAGACTCGTGTGCATACAGAGGGATATCACACTTACATTCAGAGACTAGAACGTGTATGTACACACATATACCCCTTAAACACCTATGTATGCAGAGGCCATATCATCACACATGTACACACAGGGTCTTATCACATGTACACACTGAGACCCCCTTCACATATATGCACATTGAGGCCCTATCATACATATGCACACAGGAATCCCATCACATGTGTGTCCATGACCCTTGTCCTATGTGTGTACACAGGGGCCCTATCAACTGATGTGCACACAAGGACCTATCATGGATACACCCATTACATGTATACATATAGGAACCTGTTCCATGTGTATACCCAGGGATCCCATCATATGTATGCAAAGGGACCCTATTATCCACATGTGCACCTAGGTCTATTAGGAGTGCACCTAGGAACTACATCACATACTATACACCCAGGTACCCCATTATATATGCACCTAGAGAACTCCATCACGCACACACGTTGTCACAGGTGCCTCGTATTTTCTTTTCTGATTTTGAGATAAAATAACTACCCTGTCAAAAACAATTTAAGAGGGAAGGGGTTTATTTTAGCTCACCGTAGGATAGTCTATTGTAAGGAAGGATTTGGCAGCAGACAGGCAAGTGGCCCCAGACTGTAAACCTCAAGGTCCACCCCAAGTGATGTCCAAGTTTTTAACAAAACATCTAAAAGATCCTGTAACCTCCCTCCACAGTGCCAGCAGCTGGGAGTGAATCCTTCTAAACACATGAACCTGTGGAGGGCATTTCATATTCAGAATACAAGCTCCATCATCACATCTGTACCCGGGGACACTGTGACATGTGTGCACTGATAGGCACAAAGTCCTGACGGCCCGAGCAAGGCTTGGCTCAGTGCACAGTGCTGCTCCACACTCCTGTCTAGCCTCCCTGATGCACACCCTTCCTCTAGCTCAGGAATGGTTTCAGTGGCCCCTCCTCAGAGCTGGCCTCTACTGGGCTGTGTCCCTAGGACCTGGTTGTGCATGTGGCCCATTGCTGGGCAGGTGGGTGGACAGCTGGACTCATATGTTCCCAACTGCAGTTGTCGAGACCACCTGTCCCAGTCAATTAAGCCATCAGACTGGGGGCAGGGCCTCCTTAGCCTGGGTGGCCTGTGATCCTTTCCTGATGGACTGGAGAAAGGCTTGCTCTCTGCTCTCTGGGAAGACTGGTGACAGGCAGGATAGGGCTGGGGGTCCGTTGGACATTGTGGCAGGAGGAAACTCCCCAGGTCTCTGTCCAGGGCACCCTGCATGCTGGGGCTACTAACCAGGAGGGAGGAGGGTGGGATCTTTCTGGGATGTGGATGTAGGGGAAGTCTAGGGTGTGGGGGAGTAGAGTCATGGCTGTGGTCTTGGAGGTTTGGAAGACATTGGTCTGGAGTCCTCGGTCCCCTGCCCACGGAACAGGCTTGTTTCCTGGCACCTGTCTCAGGCAAGCTTTTTTGTCTCTGTCATTGGGGGTGGGGGTGGGGGTGGGGCCATGATTCATTCCGGTGTCAGGAGTAGGAAAACAGATACATCTAAGCCAAGTTTGGTGTGTGAGTCCATCCTTGTCTCTGGCTGCAGTGCTACCCACTTAGTATAGCAGTGTGAGCTAGCTTGAATGCTCTGCTCTAGCAGTCAACCAGGACCTGGCTCCCTCCCCTGCTCTGGCATAGCTGGGATGTATAGGCTTAGGTTAGGGTTAGTGTCCTTGCCAGCTCCAGGGGTGCTGGGCTGCTATGGCCCCTTTCTACCTTAGCTGTTCTACTTGTCCATTCAGAGGCCAGAGGAATAAAGTTTGGGCAACTATTGGCCCAGCCCCTGTACGCCTCCCAGGACCTCCCCACTGACCCAGCTCTTCCGGGTCTGGTTTGACTTAAGCTTGTCTTGGTGGAGGCAGCTGAGCGGATGTGGGGGGTGGCCCAGGCTCTCAGGAATGTGACCCTCCCCCTTTCTCCCAGCCTGCAGTCTCTTGGCCCAGAGACACAGGCCCCACCCTAGCTGGCCTGCTTCCCAGCTCCTGACAGAGCTAGCCTATAGCAGGGTGCTGATTTTTGCTGCCCTTGCTGCCCCCAGGTCTGTGGGGTACAAAGAAGGCCAAGCTTACTCCAGCCTTGTACCCAGTATAGAGGTAGGCCAGATGGAAGCTGGAGGTAGATGCTAGGCTGCCTTAGCTGCAGAGTGGGTAGAAACAAGCTGCAGGTCCTGTGCCAGGAGACTGTGCCTGGGCCCGGCTGAGCTGGGCAGACGCGCCCCACGAGTCCCATCTTGAAAGCCCCCATGGGTCTCTCTGTTAATTAAATACATTTGTTTGGTAAAAGCACTAAAAATACTTGCAGCACCAAGGCTGCAGGAGAGGAGCAGGCTAATTAGCGCCTGGCTTGTTTGGTATCTGAACTATATTTCTGCACTGATGAGATCCCTTTCTCCCTGCCACTTTCTTGCTGGGCTATCCCTCATCCCAAGGCACCAAGGCTAGCCTTGGCCTCACTATGTGTGAGCCCCTGTTCTTGTTCCTTGGCTATACTGATCATAAGGTCTTTACCTGCCCTCTTACCTCAAACCTGCTTTCTTTCACAAGCCTTGTGGTGACCCGTGAAAGAGGTTCCTACTTGCCAGGATCCCTGCAGCTTGATCGTAGGAACTATAGCCCACATATATTGTACCACCGAGTTTTGGTGTCTACACTGGTAGAGGAACCAAGGCACACCTCCTGCCCGGTGTGTCTTGTCCTATCTCCCTGTCCTTGGGGTAAACTGGGTCAGCCTTGGCTCATTCTGAACCAGCCTGGTTCTTTCAGGGCTTTGGTGGGGAGGTGCCTGTTAGAGGGCTTGGCCCCTTTGCATCAGGTGAGGTGGGTCTAGGATAGAGTGTTGTTGGCCTGCCTCATTGAGCATCCTTTCCACAGATTCTGGTGGACCTAGCAAACCCCAGCGGCAGGCCAGCCCTGGCTTATGAGAGTGTGGTGGCTCAGGAGGGCAACCCGATCCTGCGTGACCTGGTCCTCAGCCCCAACCACCAGTACCTCTATGCTATGACGGAGAAGCAGGTGGGTGCTGCTGGCTGCTCGGCCATAAGCTTTTAGGGTGGCTGGGGTGGGATCCCCAGTCAGAGAGCTCAGTCATAAGGAAACTGAGGAATGCTTTGCTTGGAGTCATGAGGCTGCTTTTTCCCCTGGCGGTGTCCTATTGGCTATAAAACCTGACATGTCACACTATAGACAGATGAACAGTGGATCTGTTCTAGGAGGTGTACTTATGAGGGCTCCATGCCATCCGTGTAGCCTCAGACTCCCCAGGGCCTGGTATGGAAGGCCCTCTTTCTCTCCCTGTGACTTCTAGCTGTGGAAGTTGGTACTTGGGTGACTGCACTGTCCAAATACAGGTGCCTTTGGAGGATTGAACTGGGACTCTGGGCTGGGCTTAGCTGCCTCAGGCTCTGGCTGTCTACAGTGGGTTGTGGCTATGTCCTTGGCGAGACATGGCCAGCCTGGCTTGCCTCGGTCTTCAAGGCTGTGTTCTTACGTGCCCAGCCTTACTGACTTGGTGCCTATTCCTGCCCTTATGTGTAAATTGATGTCGCTATGGCAGATGGACAGGTAGTAGTTGGAGGGGAACAGGCAGGATGCTAGGCTTTATGGTCAGCTCTTGTTTCTCCTCTGCAATCCTTCCTGTTTCTGCCTCTGGGTCCTGAGAACTAGGGAGACCCAGAGTTAGCCTGCCCCTCTGAGCACCACCAGGGCTGACCCCAATCCTTCACCAAGCTGACAAGTCTCCATTCCTCAGTAGTTCAGGCCATGAAGGAGTCCAGACAGGTGGGAGATGAAATCACAGCTGTAAGTCTCAGCTAGCTGCCTGCCTTGGATCTTTTGACCCTGTTGACCCACTTGGCCAAGGCAGGGTGACCCAGCCTGACTTTGAGTACATTGAGCTTCAGAATGCGTTAGGAGCCTGGGATGGGCCTAGATAGGCCTCACACTACGATCCTTCCCCAGGTGACGCGGGTGCCTGTGGAAAGCTGTGTCCAGTATACTTCCTGTGAGCTGTGCCTAGGGTCTCGGGACCCCCACTGTGGCTGGTGTGTCCTGCACAGCATGTGAGTCTGGGAGGTCTGGCTTGAAGAGGTGGGTGACATTTCCTAGAGGCCCTGGAAGCCTGCTATATATATCTCAGTCATAGCTGCCCTAGGTCTTATTTGACCCTCTGACAAGTGATAGGAATGTCATCAGGTGGGGGCAGAGGAGCCCATGTCCTCAGCCTAGGGACCCCTCTCCTGTGACCCTGGAGCCTCTGGATCTATAAGCCCAACCTGGGCTTAATCTTCCTGCAGCTGCTCTAGGCAGGATGCCTGTGAGCGGGCAGAAGAGCCCCAGCGTTTCGCCTCTGACCTGCTGCAGTGTGTGCAGTTGACTGTCCAGCCACGCAATGTGTCAGTCACCATGTCCCAGGTGCCGGTGAGTGTTGCTGTTGGAGGTGGCTGGGAGGGAGAAGTGGGTGGAGCAAGTGGAGCAGTAACCACTTACCCATCCCTTCTGCCACACCAGCTTGTGCTGCAGGCTTGGAACGTGCCTGACCTCTCAGCTGGTGTCAATTGCTCCTTTGAGGACTTCACAGAGACTGAGAGCATCCTGGAAGATGGCCGCATCCATTGCCACTCACCCTCTGCCCGGGAAGTGGCGCCCATCACACAGGGTCAGGGTGAGTGGGTGCTCTTCCTGCTCAGCAGTAGCAGGCACAGGAGAGTCAAAGCAGGAGGTGTGTGGAACCAGACAAAGCTTTAGAAGGGATCGGAGTGGAGGTGGGGATATCGGTGCTACATTTGAGGAAAGCCTAGTGGTGGTTTGAGCACAGGCCTTTCTGCCTGCTATGGTCCATTTTCACTCAGTGCTTGGCAGGTAGCCCAGTGAGTCCATTTAGCCCAACCTTCATGGAGGATCTGTGTTCTGATTCCTTACTGGCCAATTAGGGAAGGGACATCAGCTACCTGGGGCCTAGGCTAGAGGAGTGATGGGTCAGTTTATATCTGGGCTTTCTCTGTGGGTGCCAGGTCTGTGGTCTATGGCCCTGGTGGCTTAGTCTTCATGTTCCACAGGAGACCAACGGGTGGTGAAGCTCTACCTCAAGTCCAAGGAGACAGGGAAGAAGTTTGCATCTGTGGACTTTGTCTTCTATAACTGCAGTGTTCACCAGTCGTGAGTGTCCCTAGATCCTGCCCTTGCTACAGTCGCATCCCTGTGGTCTTACTGGAGACACTTCTCTGCAGGCCTGCTCTCCTGCAGCTGACATCCAGTCAAGCAGACAGAATAAGAGGCCCACAAAAGCACCTGCAGTTGAAGAGCTAGCTGGGCAAGGCCCTGAGGGCAGGGTGGAAGGAGACTGTGGCTGGCATTGTAGCATCTGTGGAGAGCTGTTTTAGGAACTGGGCAGAAGAGTGAGAGATGACCCCTGAAAAGTCCCGCTGGCCACCAGAGTGGGGCTAGGGACTGCGAGGGAGACGCTGATCCGGGCCACTGTGGAACCCAGACATGACAGACAATTCGGTGCTAACTCTGGCCTGGAAATAGTTGCTGCACAGTAGGACCCCCAGGCATTGGCTTCTGCCTAGTTCTTGGGTCTTCTGGGTGGGCACAGGGAGTTGGGCAGGGGCAGCATTGTTTGCTTCTTCCCATATTGACTGTGAGCAACTGGCTTCAGATACAAGGAAATTGGGGTCATATTAAGGTCCATTACTAGCCACACTGGTCAAGAGAGGGTCCTGAGAAGGCCAAGGAAAGGGTGGGAACTTCAGAGAGAATTTTATCAGACTTGGCCTGGGACATGGGGTTGGCTGACTGTTCAATCTTGCTTTCATTTATTGAGAGACTCCTGGGGCTTTCTTGGAATTGTCTTCAGGAGCTAGGTGACTAGAATTGATAGGGCTGGCCTGTAGGGCAACAGGGAGGCATATGCTGGAGGCCGTGAGGCTGTCTCTTTGCAAGCCCCCAGGATTGTGAGATGCACATTTTAACAGCTCCTACCCAAGTAGAATAGGTTTGGATAGAACAGGCGGAGGAGAACTGAGATCTGAGCAGTCAAGGGGGAAGCCACTCCTGGCGGGCGTGCACCAGCCTGAGCGTGAAGTGGGGAGTGTGACATGTGCTCCTGGTATACTTATAAATACATTCTGGTTCTGTCATGGTGGCCAGGAGTCACTGCAGTGACCAGTACTGTGTTGAAGAGGAAGAGAATCAGAGGAGGTAAGACCATTCTCAATGAGGCCTGTCCAGCAGGCAGCAGGTCTGATGACCTTCTCAGCCAGGGGCAGCCATAGCAAAGACCCTGAGGTGACACTCCAAGGAGAAGTATCACACTAGGTCCTCATGGTGGAAGCACAAGCTGAAACTCCCTAGGCCTAACTGTCCCATTTCCCCTGCAGCTGCCTGGCATGTGTCAATGGCTCCTTCCCCTGCCACTGGTGCAAATACCGCCACGTTTGTACCAACAATGCGGCTGACTGTGCCTTTCTGGAAGGCCGTGTCAACATGTCTGAGGTAAGGCTGGGTAAGTGACCTGAAGGCTTCATAAGTACCAGTGACCTTCAGGGTATCACAATACCCATGGGTGGCTAGGGTACCAGTTGTATACCAAGGTGTGACCAAGGTGGGGACAACTTCCTGAATGTCATAGCCTGAGACCATGGGTGTCCTTTGTGGTCCTTGAGAGATAGCAGCCCTGTGGTAGCTTGTGCCGGAGCCTGACCAGCATGTTTCATAATAGTTCTTTTCCCAGCCAGGGAGGGATGTTAGCCATGGAGCTGTGGGGTTTCTGAAGCTCCACATGGCAATTGCTGCTGAGTCTGACTGAGTGGCAAACCACTTCTCCTGGAACCTATGACATCCTGGGCATACAGGCCTGCATGCATGGGAAGTTGGGACAGGATCCTAGGGTCCATGTTGATGTGGGGCCAGGACTTAAATCAGGACCCATTCATTTCACTCTGAATACTATGCTGGGTTTGGAAGAGGAGGCCATGAATTTTCTTACTTGGGTCTGTGGGAACTGCAACCAAACTGGACTTATCTGGAAAGCTTGGCAGGTCATGTGTGTGTGAGTGGGGCCCCAGGAGCTGCCCTCCCATCATCCTGCTGCTTCCTGTCCTGATGTCTCCTAGGACAAGTTGGCAGTTAAAGGCAAGACCCTGGACCTAATGGTGATGGGGACTGTGACAATGGGTGGAACAAGGGACACGGTGGTGGTGGTGGTGGTGGTGGGTTTCTAGGAGGGTAACAGTCGGAGAACTGGATCACAGTATCTAGGGTAGGAAGTAGGAGCCAAGTCAGGGACCTTGGGACCTGTCCAGGGCTGGCCTGAGGCCACTCCAGAGGCCTATGCAGTGCCCAGAGAGTGATGTGCTAGTAGACGGCAGGGGAGACCCCTGTTGGTGGTTCCTGAAGCCAAGGTGGTCCAGGTTTCTTCTCAGCGTCCCTCTAATCCTGCTCTGAATAGCCCATCACTGCTAGGAAGTTTTATTAACAGAGGAAATTTCTCCCTGTAGTGGTAACCCATTCAGGTTCTCATACCCAGGCAGCCATGGTATTCTGGGTGGGATGGGCAGCACAGAGCCTGACTTGTCTGCACAGGGCTGGGGTCGGGAAGGGTCTTTTGGGAACAGCTTGATGCCATGTACACATGCTGTTCTCTAGCTGCAGCTTTGTATGGAAGGTCAGCAGCGTTACACAGCCATAGATATATACATAGCACACAGAGTGGCAGCTCCCCATCTCCCTGCCTGCCTCTGGCCCTGGAGGACCTCATGCAGATTCATATAGTCCTGGGACTTTCTGACCCAAGATCCTTTTCTGTGCCCAGAATACTGGCTTGAAGATGCAGGAAGACCTGTAAGCACTCACCTTGCCACCTGTTCTCGGGGCCTGCTGAACAGGTAGTGAGATGGGCAGCCAGCATGGGGTGGTAGGCCCTAGAAAGAACCTCACAGAAGCATGGTCATCAGAGCTCACACTGACAGTCCTGGGGGCCTGGCATATCCTAATAGTTTCCTTGCTGTATGGATGGAGAATGGCCTCCCCAGTGGCCTGGTGGGTCTCACTCATAGCTTCTCTCCCTTGCTAAGCCCTAGGATGAGTTCCGAACAGGGAAGTAGACTTGTCTGCATGAGGAAGAGGGCTGTGGGTCAGATGACTAGGAACCTGACCCGAGTCCTTAAATATCCCCTTGTCTTGGCTACTTCCAGATTGGTCCTGAAGTGAAGGCACAATCAGGAGCCCTAGGCAAGGACACCAGCTCCACTCCACAGTGTTGGCCAGTGTCTCCCAGGCATGCCTTGGGCTGCTGAGAAACAAGGAATTAGTTAGACCTTTCAGGGCTGCTGGTCCCTAAGCCAATATACCCCAAAGGCTCTGTGACCTCCTGTCAGCAGGACCTGAGGTACAAGTAGGTGGTGGGATTAATTCAGCCTGACCCTGTGAGCCCCACAGGTCCCACTCATTCTGGCCTGTGAGTTCTAGGAACCATAATTGGAAGATGTTCTCCTAGCATGGATAGGATACAGGAGGCCAGGTGAGGTGGAAGCTATCCCCGGAGACCCAAGCAGGTCTTCCATCCAGAATGTGGCTGGCAGACTGAGAGCTGGGAAGACAGTGTTGGGTTAGTAGGGCACGCAGGAGGATCTGGCTAGGCTCCATTCAGCCATCTCTGCCCTCTGTCTGCTCCACTCACACAAAGGTATTGCAGGGGTCAGTGAGCAATGCTGGGCTCTGGACCTGGTATGTTATACTAGGTGGATGGTAAGCCCAGCTCTGCGTGACTGTTGGGGCGGGGGGTAGGGGAGGCTGAGCCTAAGCTGATGCTGCTCTCTCAGCTAGGTCCCATCACAGCCTGAGTCTTGGGGTATAGTCACCAAGTGCTCCTCAGATGGTATGGAAGACAGCAATGTGGATGTGTCCCTGCATTCCAGTGTCTTCACCAGGGTCATCCCACAGTCTCTCCCACTGAGCCTGTGCAGATCTTCTGAGGTCAAACCCTGAGAGGCTGGGTCAGAGTCAGGCTCTACCAGGCTCTGCAGAGCAGACCCTGGGCCTACATCTTGGGAGCCACGGCAGTCAGTCCCCAGGGATCAGGCCTGTTTTCAGCATCCCTATTTAAAGCTGCTCCGCACGCTCCCACAGGGTGTCGTCTCCTGAGGCTGCTGCCAGCCATGCTGCAAGCAAGCCGGGCATTGCGTCAGTTATTGTCGCTGAGGCCCTGGCCCTGGGGGCCTGGCTGTTTTTCTACATGGCCCAGGCTATTTTTACATTTCCCAGGCCCCCAGCTGAGAGCCTGCTACCCCAGCACCCTGTTTTTGGCTCCTGCTTTGGGTCTTTGCAGTTGTGGGCCAGATGGGGTACCTGTGGCCCCAAGACTGAGTAGTGGGGTCCTAGGATCTGGCATGAGTAAAAGGCTAGCCCGTGCAGCCACAGCCTGGTGGGAGCAGGACCTGAAGACCACTGTGTTTGCGGTGCCCAGATGCATAGTGGCACAGGGAACCAGGGCTTTGTGAGCCACCATATCCTGGGCCACAGTGGGACTTGTACCTCTTGCTGCCACCAGACCTAGCTCAGCCAGTGCTTTGCTGCCCTCAGGACTGCCCACAGATCCTGCCTTCTACCCACATCTATGTCCCAGTGGGTGTGGTGAAGCCCATCACCCTGGCCGCACGGAACCTGCCACAGCCACAGTCAGGTCAGCGAGGGTACGAGTGCCTTTTCCACATCCCAGGCAACCCGGCCCGCGTCACTGCACTACGCTTCAACAGCTCCAGCCTGCAATGCCAGAACTCCTCGGTGAGAGAATAGCAGTCGGGTGGGCCAGGTGGGGTGCTCCATGCTTTGGAGTGGGCCATTGCCCACCTGGTCCTGGTTTGTTAGCAAAAAAAAGCCAAGATGACTTATGTGGCCAGGTGAACCCTCAGGTCTGAGGGCTCTGTTGGCTTCCTGGCCAATACTGAGTCCTTGGGCGAGTATGGGTGGTGTAGCTGACTGGGATGGTGGTGCGGCTGCACCATCAGGTTCTTAAGTGAAATAGCCCGGTAAAGGGACCATAGCCTGTGTCTGCGTCCTTTGGCCACAAAGAAAGACTATACACACCATGGCCATCTGAAGATCAGCAAGTGGCCTTGCTGGATGGGTAGGGAAAACCCATGGTGGAAATCTCTTACCTCACAGCGACATTCCCAAAGTTGTCACTGAGTTTACCAAGTCTGCTACTGAGGTCTTTTCCAGAGCAGAGTCCTTTAGAAAACAAACCCTTTCGGGATGTGCACGGGACACCTGAGCTCAGGTTTTGAGCTCTCCTCTGGCTCCTGACTGCTGCCAGGCCTCACTTCCCCTCTGTTCAGGAAGTGTATAGTCAGGAGAACAGTGAACTTTTTGAAACAGTCAAGACTTTAGTTGTCCCCACCCCCTGGTTCCAGCAGCCCTGGGCTAACAGGGGTATCCTACCGGGCAGGAGTTGGGGTCAAAGTAGACAGCTCTCCACCTAACAGGGAAGGCTACACTCTCCCCTTTGACTTCCCACCCTTCTCTTTCTCGCTCCTCGCATATCCTGCACCCCACACACTCCCCTCTGACTCTTATCATCCCCTTTTCTTGCTTCTGCTTCCTGTGTCTCTCCATCCCTGTCTCTGTTGTCTTCTTCTCTGCAGACCCCCATTTATCTTCCCTTCAGCAGTGTTTAAAGGGAAGAAAGGGTATCAGGAAATTTGATAGGATCCAATTAAATTCCTTGAGATAAAATAGTGATGAATTGCTGAGCCACCCCTTTGAGATGCCAAGCCGCATGCCTGGGCCCAAACACAATACAGAACTGAGATCATCAACTGCAGAAAGTGGGAGGCAGCTAAGCCCAGGCCCCACCCTTGAGAGGGACTGTTACCCTAAGTGCAAGCCAGCCAGGAAGAAGTGAAAACAGCACTTACTCCCCAGGACAGTGATCTTTTGACCTGCGCTCAGGCTGTGGGGTCACAAAGACCTCACACCTCAAAAGTCCTGGCCTATTCAGTAGAGACTCTTGTTCACAGAGCTTTCCCCGATGCTTTTGGACTCAGCCCTACTCTCCCAGACGCTGACTGCACCGCTCAGGCAAAACGGCCCTACTGTTGGAAGTAGTGTCTGAGATAGCCTTGGAGGATAATAGATGGAGACTGGCAATTGATGTGGTTTCTCCATGGCTGTAGGAGATAGAACGTGGCAGGAGGGAGCAGGACCATGGAGCTAGAAGAGAAGCCATGTATGGAAAGATGACCAGAAGAGCTGTGTATTCTCGTGCAGCTTGCTTGTCGGCAGGCCCATAGTAGTCCGTTTCGGAGATGTTGAGGGGCCCCCATAAGCACCATTAACCCTCCGTGTAGCATGGGGGTGTGGCCCACCACCCTAAGCAGGACCACTGTCCTTTCTTCCAACAGTACTCCTATGAGGGGAATGATGTCAGCGACCTGCCTGTGAACCTGTCGGTTGTGTGGAATGGCAACTTTGTCATTGACAACCCCCAGAACATCCAGGGTCAGTAAGGGCTGTCAGCCTGGGTGGGTGGATGCTGTGTGGGTCCATGCTGACTAACCTTCCCACCATTATAGCCCACCTCTACAAGTGCCCAGCCTTGCGCCAGAGTTGCGGCCTCTGCCTGAAGGCGGACCCACGTTTTGAGTGTGGCTGGTGTGTAGCTGAGCGCCGCTGTTCCCTACGACACCACTGCCCAGCTGACTCACCAGCCGCCTGGATGCATGCCCACCACGGCAGCAGCCGCTGCACAGACCCCAAGATTCTCAAGGTAGGAGCTGGAGACCCAGTCCAACACCTACTCAGCCCCACCCTTTTAAGCCCACCTACCATCTCCCACCTGGCACGGTAGACCTTGCTATGTCCGCCCCAGCCTCTGCCTTCCTGCAGCTGTCCCCAGAGACAGGCCCTCGGCAGGGAGGGACTCGACTAACCATCACCGGTGAGAATCTGGGCCTCCGTTTTGAGGATGTGCGGCTAGGCGTGCACGTGGGCAAGGTGCTTTGCAGCCCTGTGGAGAGCGAGTACATCAGTGCAGAACAGTAAGGCAGACTAGGGTGGGTGGTGAGGGCTTAGGTGGCCTGGGGAGCATTTTTGAAGTGCTGAGCCCCACTATGCCCACAGGATTGTGTGTGAGATCGGAGATGCCAGCTCATTGCGAGCCCATGATGCCCTGGTGGAAGTGTGTGTGCGGGACTGCTCCCTCCACTACCGAGCTCTGTCCCCCAAGCGCTTCACCTTTGTGGTAAGCCCCACCCTACTGCCCTCTGCTTCCTGCTGCCCCCAGAAAGTAATTAAGGGTACTGCAGAAATAGGCCTGGACTCACCTCTAATATAGGACACTGCCCCAGTTGCCCATATGCAGGCTCAGCCCAGCTACAAGGGAGTGGTTACCCCTACCCCAGGGTTGCCTGTCTGGAACACAGGGTAACAGGCCTAGATGCTAGCGTATGCTTCTAAGAGGGAATTCCTCTAACAAGTCATCTTCCTGCAGACACCCACCTTCTACCGTGTGAGCCCCTCCCGGGGGCCTCTGTCTGGAGGTACCTGGATTGGCATTGAAGGGAGCCATCTGAATGCAGGCAGCGATGTAGCTGTGTCCATTGGCGGTCGGCCCTGCTCCTTCTCCTGGTATGGGGTGAGAGGAGTCAGGGGACACAGGGCTTTCCCTCCTGGCTCTGCTGTCCCTTCCTGTTGCCTGGGCAACGGGTATGGAAAACCTGGTTGGGGTGATCTCTATGGAAACCTAGAGACAGGAAAGGTTGCCATGGAGATGGGGGGCAAGCCTCCAGAGTAGGAAGGGGGCGTGGCCTGGCCTCAGTGGGTACTACTATTGCCTCCAGTAGTTCCTCCTAAGAAGGGGACATCTTTCTTACAAGCAAAATAAAAAGTATTTTTAAAAGTTTAATAGAGAAAACAGACATCGTAACAAAAGCTTTGAGGCTTGAAGTGGATAATTTTAGATTAAGGATGATAATGGAAAGGCCCTTTAAATATTTTCCTGTGGTAATTACCCGTTATCAGACTAATCATTGGTGTTTGTAGCCTGGAGACTATAAGGCCTCCAGGCTGCGGTGATATATAGCCAAGGGACAGCCTCAGAGCAGGTATTGCCTTGCTGACTGCTAATGAAGGTGACCTGTGACCCCATGCCCCAGGCCAGCTTACTGTTGCTAGGAACAGGGCCTTTTCCAGGTGTCTGCACAGTAGGGAAAGGGAGCTGGTTTGTTCAAAGCACCCAGTGATAGTGAGTCTATGCTCAGGGGTCTGAAGAAGTCAGTGCTGACAGGTGGGAAGGGTCAGGCCTGTAGTTTAGTCTCTGACCTCCAGGGCAGTAGCCTGTCAGCCGCAAGCAGTCTTGATCCCAAGCCTGGAAAGGTGGACTAGGATGGATGGCTGGTACTAGTGCTGGTACTTGTTAGAAGACAGCCTGGCCAGGGTCTCCTGAATAGCCAGCCGCAGTAGACAGGATCTATTTCATCCATCTACATTAGAGATTATGTCATTAGAGTACAGTGGAGGGCAAGACCAAGGGAGATGTACAGCTCAATGTAGATGAGACCCAAGCGGGGAAGGAAAGAAGCCAGTCAGGGTTTAGGGTAGGACCAACACTAGTTGGTACTCAAAGGCCAGAGTAGTCATCCAGTAGCCGCCTGAGGGAGGCCCAAGCCTTTCCCTGGGAGCCAGTTCTCAGCCACCAGTGGAGAGCTGCTCATGTGTTGACATGTTACCTCACAGTGCCCTCACCCATCTTGACCCCATCCCAGGAGAAACTCACGAGAGATCCGCTGCCTGACACCTCCCGGGCAGACCCCTGGCAGTGCCCCTATTGTTATCAACATCAACCGTGCCCAACTCTCCAACCCCGAGGTGAAGTACAACTATACTGAAGACCCTACTATCCTGAGGATCGACCCTGAGTGGAGCATCAACAGGTGGGAGACCTGCTGTGGAGCCACTGTGGGTCAGGGAGTACCTCTCCAGGGTGTTGTGTGGGGGTTTGTTCACTGGCAGCCTCCTGGGGTTGTTAAAACCCTGGCAAGCAGTACTCTGGCTGAGCTCTGACCCACCTGCTCTTGCAGGAAGAGATTGCGTCTGTCTTGTATTTCTAGGCCTCGGGCACTGTCTGATTCCTCTCTTCTTCCTTTAGTGGTGGGACCCTCCTAACAGTCACAGGCACCAATCTGGCCACCGTCCGTGAACCTCGAATCCGGGCCAAGTATGGAGGCATTGAGAGGGAAAATGTGAGTGGATGCCCTGGACCTCTGATCCCCTACCTCACTCTGCTCTCCCTCCCGTCCCGGCCATATGGGTATTTCCTAGACTGGTAACTGTTGCTGCTAACACTCCTGCTCCTGCCTCACTGTGCTTACCTGTCTGTGCTGGGGCCTTGAGGACAAAGTGGTCAGCTAGGGGTGATCCTCAGCCTGTCTAGCCTTCAGCCTACAGAGAATGGGCATCTTGTGTGCCCCCTTGGTGCCTCGACCATCTACACAGGAAGCTGTCCTTCCTAGCGTGGGGTTGTTATTGGGTAGCTGGCCCACAGTGGGAGAGATAGCCTGCCTGAGATCCTGGTACCTGTGTCCAGAGCTGCATGGTGTACAATGACACCACCATGGTGTGCCGGGCGCCGTCTATAGACAACCCAAAGCGCAGCCCGCCAGAACTGGGAGAGCGGCCAGATGAGATTGGTTTCATCATGGACAATGTCCGCACGCTGCTGGTACTCAACAGCTCCTCATTCCTTTACTACCCGGACCCTGTACTGGAGCCACTCAGCCCTACTGGGCTCTTGGAGCTGAAGCCCAGTTCCCCGCTCATTCTTAAGGTAGGTCTCAACAAGCCACCATGGCCTCCTGCTGCAGAGGCTGCTCTAGGGCGGGGTTTGTGCAGAGACCTCAGGATTGGCCCTCATTTCACCCTAACCGCTGTAGGGGCGGAATCTCCTGCCACCTGCTCCTGGCAATTCCCGGCTCAACTACACGGTGCTCATCGGCTCCACGCCTTGTATCCTCACCGTGTCTGAGACACAGCTGTTGTGTGAAGCACCCAACCTCACGGGGCAGCACAAAGTCACGGTACATATTCTAACTTTTCTTTATACAGAGAGCCAGGAATTCCCTATCACAGCCTATCTATGGCCTCTTGGAACCACCCTCCTGACCTACTGACCCTACCCCCACTAGAGCAACCCCACCTCTGAGAAAATCCCCACGGACTGAGTTCTAATGCAACCCCATTCAGTCCTTGCCATCTTTCCCACTGGAGCCCCTCTCCCACTGGTAGTCCCACTGCCGCGTGCTTGTGTGTTAACTACCTGGGCCTATCTGCTCCCAGCATCTTGTACCTGTTAGCTGCTTTTGTCGCCACAGGCAGGTAGATAGATGCTATGGGTGACTTAAGGGCCATTGCACAGGGCCTCGGGCTCTGAGGGGCCGATGCATCTGAATACCTCTGTTCCTTCTGGCAGGTGCGGGCAGGGGGCTTCGAGTTCTCACCTGGGATGCTGCAGGTGTACTCAGACAGCCTGCTGACGCTGCCGGCCATTGTGGGCATTGGTGGTGGGGGTGGCCTCTTGCTGCTGGTCATCGTGGCTGTGCTCATCGCCTACAAACGCAAATCCCGGGATGCTGACCGGACCCTTAAGCGGCTGCAGCTCCAGATGGACAACCTGGAGTCACGTGTGGCCCTCGAGTGCAAGGAAGGTCAGCAGGGAGATGGGTGGGGCCAGAGCCAGGGAGGGAATCTGAGTACTGAGTCAGTCACCACCACTGGACTCTGGCTCAGTCCCAGGGAGATGACAGATGGCAGAATCGTCCTACTTGTAAAGGGACCACCTTATGAACAGCTATAATCTAGGGGCTATGCCACTTACTCTTTTGTGTCCCAGTCTCCTGGTCTGCCCAGTGGGCACAGAAACAGTGCCCACACCCTTGGGTATCACATAGTGAGGCAAGGGTACATACAAGTGATCGTGCTCAGCCCCCCCAAGAGTCCCAGATAGTCCCATGGTTGACTGGGTACCTGCCCTGTAGACCACTTTGGTGGACAGGAAGTAGATATGACCTGGGACTGGAGGATAGGGGCCCTTGGCTCCAACCTATAGAGGGAGATTGAAAGCCCAGTGTACATCCATATCTTCTCTGCCAATTTGTGCCAACAACTGCCAGAGAGGGGAGGCCAGATGCCTGGCAGCAAGCAGGAAATGAAGCCACAGCACTTTACCAAACCTGCTGGGTACTCCAGAGCCTGCCCTGCCCCTCTGATTCCTGATCAGATAGAGGGCAACTACAGGGCTGAAACCTCATAGCTCTGGAGTGTTCTATAGGGCCTGCCACTGTGCCCTGTTTTCTTTGACCTTGAGAGGTGGTAAGGGCTAAGATAATGGTGTTGAGGGCCCTGGGGCCATGATGTGTATAAGGCAGAGGCTAACATTCAACTGGGACCCTGGGGGCATTACTGGAATATCTGTCACCCCCCTCTACACAGGACTGGGTCTTGGCTAAAGGACTTCCTATTCCTACCCAGCCAATGTTGGGGCCATTTTTACTCTTAGCTAGTTAATCTCATGATAGTAGAGAGGAAGAAAATATTTGGTCCTAAACTAGGGAAACCGAGGCACAGAAAGGCACTTGGTTTCTTTAAGGTCAGGACCAATGATCCTGGTCCACAGTAGGCAGACCAGGACTGAGAAGGGCAAGGGGAACCTCAAGTGTGCTGCTCTTAACCTCACATTGCCCCTGACCCCACATTTGGGCACAGCCTTTGCAGAGCTACAGACAGACATCCATGAGCTGACCAGCGACCTGGATGGTGCTGGCATCCCGTTCCTTGACTACCGCACATATGCCATGCGAGTGCTATTTCCTGGGATTGAGGACCATCCTGTACTCAAGGAGATGGAGGTAGGACTGCCACTTTAGAGGTTCCTGGGGGCTGCTGGGCAGCCAAGAGCATGGGGATAATATGGCTTCCAGAGAAAGTTGAAGAGCTTGGCCACATTGAGAGTATGGAGGCCGACCCATGTTGGAGACAGCACAAGGTTGGGACCCTGAGCTCTGGGGCAGGGACCCAATTCCTGGGGCAGGTAGCTTGCCTTGGGTGACACCATTGCCCATAGTGCTTCAGGAGGCTGGAAGGAGACCCTAAGCTTAGAACAGTGCCCCAGGCCTCACCAAGCTCGCCCTTTAGCCTAAGACCCTGGTTCCTCTCCTTGTGCTTGGTTGTGTGGGGCTTTGCTGCCATTCACCTGCCTGAGTCCCTTGGAGGATGTAGGTGCTGAGCTTCACTGCAGTGAGGGCGATCTGGCCTACCTGTGTGTTCCTGGCCCAAGTAGCTCGGTGTCACAAAAGGCTTTTCCCCTGCCTTAGCTATTGAAGCTGTGTGCCTCTGTGGTCTGAGCAGGCCTGTGTGCCCCCAGGTGCAGGCCAACGTGGAGAAGTCGCTGACACTGTTTGGACAGCTGTTGACCAAGAAGCATTTCCTGCTAACCTTCATCCGTACACTGGAAGCCCAGCGTAGCTTCTCTATGCGTGACCGTGGGAACGTGGCCTCGCTCATCATGACGGCCCTGCAGGGTGAGATGGAGTATGCCACAGGAGTGCTAAAGCAGCTGCTCTCCGACCTCATCGAGAAGAACCTGGAAAGCAAGAACCACCCCAAGCTCCTGTTGAGGAGGTACAGGGAGGCAAGCCTGGCTGGTGGGGTCACCATGGGAGTCCTGGGACCTGCCTGCTGGAATGGTGGAGTGACTCCTCTTTGCCATTTGCTGCTCTTTCCACAGGACCGAATCAGTGGCGGAGAAGATGTTGACCAACTGGTTCACCTTCCTTTTGTATAAGTTCCTTAAGGTAGGCCTCCGGGGCCCAATGAGTGGAGGGAAGGGCTGGGATGGGGAGGAAGGCACGAAGGCAGAGGCCAGGTCCTAGGTGTGGTGTCCCAGCCCAGCAACCTAGACTACTTGCTCTTAGCTGTTTCTTGTGCTGATGCTTGCTACCTACAGAGGGAGGATAGACATTCACGCTCTGAAGTCAGTGTCTAAGCTGGAGTTTGGATGTAAGCTTGGATGCCTGCTTGGTACCTGGAACTAGCTGCCAGGCTCAGAAGGGACTATACCTAGACAGGCTTCTGAGGGCCTGACACTGGCCTCGAGAGCTCCGTGTGGGGTGTGAGTCCATCCTGGGCTTCTGGCTCTCCAGAGCTCCCAGAATCCTTGCAGGTGACAGGGTGGGCTGGTTGATTGAACTGGTTGCCTACACTTAAGAGACTGGATAATTACACAGTTCCAAAGTCTCTGACTTCCTCTGACCTTGTGGCCAATGGGACATATGTCACAAGTGGGAACAGTGGGTCGTCCAGGGAGTATAGCCCTATCCAGTGCTCTGTGGATTCAGTGACAAGTAGTACAGCAGGACAGGGGTGGGCTGGTGCTGAGTCTGCCAGCACTTGGACTCTGTCCTCCCCCAGTAGGCTGCTGCTGAGCTCTGGATGACCCAGAAGTGGCAGCACATGGGTCTGCTCAGAGCAGATCCCTGGTTGGATGCCTTTACTTGCTGGGAGGAGAGCCAGTGATAGGACATGGTAGTGAGTGAGAGACAGAAGATCTGAGGGACCAGAGATGGAGAAAAGTGACCTGGATGGCACAGGGACAGCTGAGGAGAGGGGGATCTGTGTGTTCAGCAGCCCCATAATAGTTAATGTGCACATCTATGAAAGCGTGGCCCTGTGGACAGTTATTTACATGCTCATTAAAGCAAGTCTGAGCAAGGCCTTGGCACTCCAGCAGCTGTGCCCATGCTGGGCCTTGACTCGTGCTGACCCTGTTTGATCCTCATTCTCCACAGTGAGGAATCTGGATCTCAGATCCTGAGCCAGTTCTGCAATATCTACTGCTACAGTATAGGGAGGCAGACTGCCTCTGGAAGCTGGCAGAGCTGGCTGTGCACCTGTCATTGTGGGGCAGAGGGAACAGAGCCATCAGACATCTGGGACAGCCTCACTGAGGGGCATTGACATCTCAAGGCAGTCAGGGGTGTAGGAATGATGATGGGGGTGGGGAACAAGGCAATGGGGGAGCAGCAGAAAGGGAGGAAGTACAGCTTCAGAGAAATGAAGTGGGCCATCTGCTCCAGGTTTACTCTTAGGCCCTCTCAGTCTCCTTTCAGCTCTGGTTTTTGTGTGGCCTTTTTTGCTGTATAGTGAAAACGGATACTCCAGGAATGAGCCCAGATTGGCCTGGGCTTATTCTATCCCTGTCTGGCCACTGAGCCACACATGGGCCTCCTGATACATGCCTGCTTTTTGGTGCTGAGGGAAGACATATTTCAGTGCCTCCCTTCCCTGAGCTGCCCAGCAGATTCTCTTGCCTGTAGTTCTGCCTTCTGTGGAGTCTAAGGCTTGAGTCACATCCTACATAGCCTTCCAGAGTGCTTTCTTTCAGCCATAAGACCAGCTCCTCCACCCTTTCATGGCTCAATAGTTGGTCTCTTTTTACCATGCCACAGACTTAAAAAATGTTTTACTGGACTAAAATATACATAATAGAAAATGCACTACCTTCTAGACTTCTTTAAAATTACATTTTTATTTCTTTATTATGTGGGCATATACCACAATGCACATGCGGGAGTAGGAGGACAACTTAGAGGAATGAGTTCTCTCCTTTGACCATGTGGGTCCCAGGGATCAGACTCAGGTTAGCAGAGTTGGTTCCTTCACTTGCTGAGTGATCTCACTAACCCTTACCTTATTATTTGAGACAAGGCCTCCCTAGATAGCCCAGGTTGGCCTCAAACTCATGACCTTCATGCTTTAGCCACTGGAGTGAATACATCTGTAAAGTGCAGCCCCCGTCAATATCATCTGCATATCATCTTGTAAGGCTGAAATCTGCCTTCATGACACACTCCTTGTCCCCCTCCCCTCCCTCCACTCTACCACCTTTCTGCCTCTGAATTTGACTGATATGAGGATGGCCTCTAAGCAGAATCGTCCGTGATGCCCTTGCATTGCTGACTAGTTTAACTCAAGTGTGTGGCTGCAGAGCTCTGTCTAATGACAGACGTGTGCAGCCTACACTGCTACTGTGCTTTCCCTTGGGTCAGTTGCTTGTGGCCAGCTACAGCACACAGTATGTAATGGACAACTGTTACAGAAATGCAAGCATGTTAAGC
The DNA here is from genome assembly GCF_011064425.1 of Rattus rattus. Classification (NCBI taxonomy): domain Eukaryota; kingdom Metazoa; phylum Chordata; class Mammalia; order Rodentia; family Muridae; genus Rattus; species Rattus rattus. The sequence goes on from NC_046159.1 coordinate 57,048,063, forward strand.
CATGAGCCACTCTGAGAAGCATGAACGGTCCCTTCCTACCCTGGGGATCACCCTCTCTGGCCAGCATAGCCATACCACACACACAGCTCACTTGGACTGGGGAGGACAGAGGGAAGAACTAAATGCATGGCCTTCTCATGAGTCTGCACTTGGGCAGGGTTTGAGCCCATCCCCTGCTCACAGATACATGTGACTAGAGTGTATGTATGAGCAAGGCAGTTGCTATGCCTGTCTATCAGGACACTGTCAACAACAGCCCCTGTGAGGTAAAAGGGGCAGGGGCCCTGCTCAGATGGCCACAATCATCAATAGCCAGTGTCAGTGAATCTAACTGAAGCAAACATCTGCAGGTAGAGGAATGGACTTTATTGAGATTTATTGTCTTGAGTTCTGACTGCATTGACATGCTGGCCCAAAATTCTGGCTTAAGTGAGCCCTCCCACCCTACCCGCCTCACCTCCCAGGCTGTGGTTGTCACACCTGTCCCGGGTGCTCTTCACAGGGGGCCCTGGTACCCCACCCTGCTTCTGCTCCTCACTCCCTTTTACCCCACCCCAGGTAGGGTGAGCCCATGTCCTCAGGTAAGCTGGCACACGTCCTCAGGTAAGACCACTGAGCCATCACTTTCACCATCCTCTGTCACACTGGCAGAGGGTGTTAGGGGACTGAATTCTTCCCCAACACAGCCGGCTTCTGCTGGAACTGTCTGCTCTGTGGGCTTCCAGAGTGAGCGCAGGTACCCGGGCATAAGATGTGCTGCCTCTAGAGCCTCTCCTCGCCTGGGTGCCGTGACACCATCACTGGAGAGGGCACGAGGACAGACAGCACTTCCTTGGCTGCCGTTTATTCAAGTCAAACAACTTGTCTGACCAGCCACTTTGATCTTGGAAGCCTCAATTCTGTGTTTTCTAGGGTTTTTCTTTAGGATATGGTAGGGGTGTTTGTTGTTGTTTAAATAACAACATTCCATCATTTACAGCTTTTATGCTACAGGTGAAGCGCATGACCTGAGGTTGAGGTAGGGTTGACCTCGACTTTCCTTGCAGATGAGTGTTGGTACTGTACCCTATTTACTGAGCTGCACTCCTGCCCTGTTGTCTCTCTCTATGAAGGAACTGTTCTCTGCACCTTCTCAGCAGGGTTGAGAGGAAGGTGGAGCCCTACCTACCCCTGCCATAGAACAGGGAAATGAGGCCCAGAGAGAAAAAGCCCTTAGGCTTAGGACTGCTTCGTTCAGGGCCCACCTCCTCCCTGGGCTCCCGTCTCTGACCTTTCTTTCACAGTCTTGGAAAGCCTGGTGAAATGATGGTCCATGCTGGCCCTGGGGACAGCTACCTTCCAGGTCTGAGCTTTCTCAGAGAAGCCCTGGCTTTTCTGGGGCAGATGCATTAGGATTGGGCCGGCCTGCATCCAAGGTTGGGCACTGGCCTGCCCCCTGTGCTCCTTTAACTCTGCTCAGGAACCCAAGGGCAGACATCTAACCTGGGGAAACCATGTGAGGTAGTGCTTGCCAAAAGAGGCAGTTATTGATGGCTCTGAGTCCCAACCTGCTCCCCCTCCCTCCTACTTCCTGGCTGACTTAATGAAGCCAAGTTTGCAAATGAAACATAATTTCAAAGACAGGAGTGTTGTCTGAAGGTCTCAAGATGATCTATACTCCTGGCTGTTCCTTAGCAGCTGTCTCTTTAATTGCCTCAGATGCTAACAAGGGGCTAGAACATCTGGGTACAGGAACAGAGTCAGCATGGGCTTGCCAAGGGCCCACCTGGGCCAGCCTCCCACCTAGGCATTCTCAGCCAGTGGCCACTGTGAGGAGTGACTCCAGCAGTCGGAGTGGGCCTTCAGGGCCATGGACCAGTCTGAGCTTCAGCGTCTGCTTCACTCACCTTGCTGAGTAACATGGCCCTTCTCCTGGCCCACACCTGCAGTGCAGGGAGCCAGATGACAGGTAGCTGACGGTAGGGACAGTGTAGGCCCTTGCCAAGTGTGCATTGGCTACCCCACCAGTCCCCGTTTCTCCTTGGCACCTGTCTGTGGGTTCCTTTGCCCCTTGGGGATGAGGAACATCAGGAGTCAGTGTGTCTGTGCTGGTGACCATGGTGAAAGCATGCTCTGAGTGATGCTGGACCTCTGGCGAGGTGGGTCCCTAGACACCCACAGATCATGAGCACACCTGGTGAGCAGTAAGGGCAGTATTTCAAGGATTTCTGTGTCTCTAGTCATAAGGACACTGGGGGTGTCATGCTCGCTAGGTTTCCTTGCCTGGTGCTGGCTCTCTAGAGACAGGCTTGCCTTCATGAGGAGATGGAGCCGCTAGAAATAGCTAGATAGCCCTTAAAGGGCTAACCAGGTCCTAGCCCAACCTCATACCCTACCACCCACACAGGAGTGTGCTGGGGAGCCGCTTTTCATGCTGTACTGTGCCATCAAGCAGCAGATGGAGAAGGGCCCTATTGATGCCATCACAGGGGAGGCCCGCTACTCTCTGAGCGAAGACAAGCTCATTCGGCAGCAGATTGACTACAAGACCCTGGTGAGCCCCCAGTCCTGGGTCCTTCCCTTCCAGTGACACTGAACTGAGTGAACAGGGCTAGCAGAAATGAGGAGTGTGACTGATGCTACTGTAACACCCTCCTCACACACAGACCCTGAATTGTGTGAACCCTGAACATGAGAATGCACCTGAGGTCCCTGTGAAGGGACTGAACTGTGACACCGTGACCCAGGTCAAGGAGAAGCTACTGGACGCTGTGTATAAGGGTGTGCCTTACTCACAGCGGCCCAAGGCTGGGGACATGGACCTGGGTGAGTGGTGGGCCATTGTTCCTGTGATGTTGGTCAGAGGTCAGGCTCCTTATCCTGATGGTAGGAAGTCATACAACAAACACTTCAAGGGAGGTGACAGGATAAACTAGGGTCTGCAGGCCAGAGTAGAATGATGGAGGAGACCTGTGGAGAGAGGCAGGGTGTGAGTTTGATATTCTCTGGGAAACTGTCAGGGCTGAAGGAACAGGACTTTGCACTGGGGAAAGTCAAAAGATGTGGGACACAGTTCTGGGATCCTACAGGAGATGTGGCTGGAATGGCTGAGACTGGAACCTGGGTATAGCAGGGCCTACCTCTTGGGCTCATCCAGGCACCAGAAGAAAGGCCAACCCCATGGGCAGACCATGCCACCTCTGAGCTGTGAATGTAGTTGTCCAGTAGAGGAGCCTCTGCTTCTGGCTCTGGCCCAGGTTCTTCCTCAAGTGCAGAGCAAGCCCTTCCCTGCCTTCCTGTCTTCCCCACCCCCTTGTTTTATGTACCAGTAGGATGAGGAGCTTGAAGAGAAGGTAGGGATGGAGAAAGGGAGGGAGGGAAGGAGGGAGGGAGAGAAGGGGTGGGTCCCACCTCTAATACCCTACTTCCTGTAGAGTGGCGCCAGGGCCGCATGGCACGCATCATCCTTCAGGATGAGGATGTCACCACCAAAATTGACAACGACTGGAAGAGGCTGAACACGCTGGCTCACTATCAGGTAACCCCACTATCCAGGGACCACTGCCACCATCCAGGGACCACTGCGTGGGCTTCTTTCCCTTAAACTGGAACATGCCTGTCAGCTGTGGACTACGCCATGCCTGAGTGATTAATCTACCCTGGGACGGTCCCAATGGAGACTCAGAGTGGTGGCATGACTTGCCTCCGGGGGCAGAACCATGGGTGACTTTAGGTAACCCCAGGTTGGGCAGGACACCCTGGGACTTGTATCCTTGATGTCTGCCCACAGGTGACAGATGGGTCATCAGTGGCACTAGTACCCAAGCAGACGTCTGCCTACAACATCTCCAACTCCTCTACCTTCACCAAGTCCCTCAGCAGATACGGTGAGGGGCCGCAGGGCTGCAAGCAGGTAGTAGGTGGACAGTGGACCTGGATGGGTTGCCCTTCTTCCTAGTGCTCTGCCAGTGTGTCGGATGCCAGGACTAAGGGGGCATGTGGTGTGTCACTGGGCTCTTGGCCTTCCCTCCCATTCTGAAGTAATGCCTGTCCCCATAGCCTATAAACAAGGGACCTCGTGCTACTTATGTGACCACAGTGGCCGGCCATCCCCTACATACCTAGCAGGAGCCTTAGTGCCCTCTGAAGGAAACTGGCTGGGGTAGGGCAGGGTCTGGCCGTGGGTAAGGGACACAGCCCTGCCAGCTGACAGGCTATTCCTGCAGAGAGCATGCTGCGTACAGCCAGTAGCCCTGACAGCCTACGCTCACGAACACCCATGATCACGCCAGACCTGGAAAGTGGAACAAAACTGTGGCACCTGGTCAAGAACCACGACCACCTGGACCAACGTGAAGGCGACCGTGGCAGCAAGATGGTCTCTGAGATCTACCTGACAAGGCTGCTGGCTACTAAGGTAAGTGTATGTGAAGATGCCCAGTCCAGAGTTCCTACAGACCTGTTCAGGTCACCTAGGAGGTTTGTGCCCTGGGTAGCCCTGAAGCTCACTCCTCGCCCTGCAGGGAACACTGCAGAAGTTCGTGGATGACCTGTTTGAGACCATCTTCAGCACGGCGCACCGTGGCTCAGCCCTGCCTCTGGCCATCAAGTACATGTTTGACTTCTTAGATGAGCAGGCCGACAAGCACCAGATCCACGACTCAGATGTGCGCCATACCTGGAAGAGCAATTGGTGCGACTACCACAGGGGTGGGACTGCCAGGGGCCCAGCCTTACAGGGCCAGGATCACCCTGAACCTTCCCAGTTTCCAGCCCTGGATCCTGCCGCAACCCCACTACTCTGGCCTGTAGGAATTCCCTGGGTGAGGGGCTGCCATGTAAGAAGCAGAGTTTGGTGGGCCAGAGCCAATTGATAGCATAGAGGAAGTGCTATTTATAGCACAAGCCTGTGCTCGGTGACATGAAATGCTAGCACCTGGGGATAGAGATGGCTCTAGAAGGCCACTCTGAGGTCACATGGCAGTAAGTGTGGAGCCGTGCATTGTAGGTGAGAATTCAGGACAGCCAGACCCCAGTGGGCTCACTCCAGTGCTTCCCGTGACTGCTATGGGCTCAGCCCCGACCTGCCTGCTCCTAGAATAGACCACCTATACTTGTGGACCAGCCCTAGATGCCTGCAACCTAGCCTCAGGCCCCATGTCCCCTTTCCTGATTGGGGCTGTTCGGTGTTCTCTGGCTTTGGCTGACATGAGGACTTGTGGGCTTCTGCTGTATGTAACCTGACCCAGCAGGTTCTCCCCCTGTGTATGGTCTTCCCACCCCCATAGCCCACAATTTTAGAGAAGGGCCACTTGGACTGAAGACTGGTCAGCTGACCTTCCTCTCCTGCAAGGTTACACCAGATCCCCACTCTACATTCCCACCAGGGCATACCTTTCATGGCCACACACCCCTGTTAGCTCCTTTCACCCTGAAGTTGTGCTCTGACCTCTAAGTCAGGTTGGCCATTAGCTTTCCTAATCTCATGACCCTTGACCTAGTGTACTGGATCCTGTACCCCTTCCCTCCCCCTCTCAAGATTCCTCTTGGTTTTAACCTCCTGGTCTCCTTCCAGCCCGTGGGAGCCTAAGTCCCAGGTCCATCTGGGCTGCCTGTCAAGAGTCCCAGCAAGGGAGGAACTGCTAGGAGCACTGACTAGGAGCAGTGTGCTCTATGGAATCTTCTTATTTACTCTAGAGCAGCTGCCTCAGCCATGTGGAGTTAGCAGGCTTTTGGCACATGCCTATGGTCACCAATAGCCTCAGTCTCCAGTTTTATTTAGTTAATGTTTGAAAAGCATGTGTTCTAATTGGGTGCTCAGCCAAGGCTGTCGGAGGCCTTGTGGGGCATAGAGGGTGGGTATGAAGGCATATGTCCTTGGACTGGAGCTGAGTGCCGGGACAGGATATAAGCCAGTGTGCAGGCCTCAGAGATGGCCATAGACGTAAGCTCAACATGAGAAACGATGCTCTGAGAGGCAACAGGTTGTTGGCAGCATGTTCTGTCTGGCCAGTGGGGTGACAAAGCTGCCTCCATTCATTGTCTGGGGGACAGTCAGGCCTGTGGGATGGTTGGCCACTCTAGCTGCTGTCTAGAAAGGGATAGGATACAGAGTAGCGATCCTCATCACTCTCGGGCCTGCTTGTCCACAGCCTGCCTCTGCGCTTCTGGGTGAATGTGATTAAGAACCCTCAGTTCGTGTTCGACATCCACAAGAACAGCATAACAGATGCCTGCCTCTCAGTGGTAGCGCAGACCTTCATGGACTCCTGCTCCACATCAGAGCACAAGCTGGGCAAAGACTCACCCTCTAACAAGTTGCTCTATGCCAAGGACATCCCCAACTACAAGAGCTGGGTTGAAAGGTGGGTGGCCAGCAGGGAACATGCAGACCAGGGCCACAGGTTGGTGGGTGGGTAGGCCCTGTGACCCCAGCCATGCTGACCCTGCCACCTACTGTCAGGTACTATGCTGACATTGCCAAGATGCCCGCCATCAGTGATCAAGACATGAGCGCCTACCTGGCAGAGCAGTCCCGGCTGCATCTCAGCCAGTTCAACAGCATGAGTGCCCTGCACGAGATCTACTCCTACATCGCCAAGTACAAGGACGAGGTGTGCCCCTCCCCCACCCCAGTTCCACCTGCATCTCAGAGCTCACCCAGTACTTGCTTTGCTTCTGTACCTGACAGCAGAACTGTTCCTGGGGCAGTAAGGAAATCGGAGATTCTAGCCACACAGAAGGGTCTCAGGGGCAGGTTGGGGAGACAGGGGGATGTTTTTCTGGGGTGGATAGCTGTGGGCCTATAATAGAGTTTATTGGACTGGATGGTATCTCTGGGACTGGGCAAAGGTTTGCCAAGGAGCAGCTCCCCTGACTCCTCTCTGAGATGACTTGTCTCTGACTCTGGGCTGGAGCTTGTGGGTACCAATAGCCAAGGACTGGGTATATGTGGGCAGTGCCAAGGCACTGGGTGGGCCTGACTGGCCACGATCCATAGAGTCTAATGGCTGAGCTAGAGCTCACCTGGGAACAGGCAGAAGATACACAGGCCAGGGTGACATGGTGTGGAGGCTCTGGCTTGGCTGTGTCCCTGAGCCAGACAGATTGTTATAGGTCAGAGGCAGTAGTCTGCTGGCTGTGCTGGGCCAGTGAGGTAGATAGCCAGGCAGCCTGTCTGCAGATGGGAAGCCACAGAGACCGGTCTAAGGCCATGGAGCTGTGGGCTCAGAGGGCTCAGAGGGCTCAGAGGTTGTAGTGATTAAGGGCATAGGATGGGACAGTGGGCCTGGGCTCCCACATAGACTGAAGTGTCGGGAGTCAGATGACTGCAGGTAGGAGTGTGATACTCAAGAAGGCAACCTAAGATCATAAGAAACCCAGCAACAGTAGAGAGCAGTGACCATGTCACATCAGAAAGCAGGACGTGGAGCACTGCCATAGAAGACTCACAGAAGCCTAAGAAGGGTGAGGTAGGAGAGGCCATAGCCAGGATCTAAAGGCTGTTGATGAAGGAGATGAGGGTGGACGTAATGACCTTGGGAGCTCACCCTAGAGTACAGAAGTACTCTGGAGCAGAGCTGTTTTCACAGCTAGGAACTGGTAGAGTCAGGTCTTGCCTGACTGCTCCCAAAATCCCCCAAGGCACACCACTGTTACATATGGTGGCCCAGCAGCTTCCCTCAGAGCTTCCAACCCCTGTCTGTGGGTAGTTACCCCTGACTCTGACCCTATCCTACCCCTCAACCCACCCCTGCAGATTCTGGTGGCTCTGGAAAAAGATGAGCAGGCTCGAAGGCAGCGGCTTCGGAGCAAACTGGAGCAGGTGGTGGACACAATGGCCTTGAGCAGCTGAGCCCTGGAAATGCCCACCCAGCAGGAGGCAGAGCAGGAGGGCAGCAGAGGACCCAAGAGACAGCCCTTGGCCCACCTGTACCAAGTGCCAGGTGTAGGGCTGCAGTTGGGTCCTAGCCCTCGCCTTCCTCTCCCTGCCGTGCAGGGCCGACTTTTATCGCTGTGGATGTGAGGGTTCCTGCTGAGCCACCTCTATGCCTAGGGCTCGCTGCCTTGGGCGAGGATTGCACAGCATGGCTGGTCCTGCCCAGGGATAGTTGCTGCTTGGCTAGAGCTGCTAGTGGCTTTCCTGGGAGAGAGGTGGCCTCTGAGGGGCCGAGATAAAAGGCCAGGCCCTCCAAAGGGAGGGCAGCAGGACAAGGGACTGGACCAATCCACAGTTCTTGGCTTCTCCAGCTGCTACCAGCAGGCAGAGTCTGAGGGAGAGGTGAGATACCCAAGGCTAGGCCACACAAGTCTCAGCCGGGGCTGTCCCACCAGCCTCTACTCTAGCACCCTGTGCTTGCCACCACCCTCAGATTCACCGCGTGCTCTGCGCGGCCAAGGCTGGAATGCCACATCCTTCTGCTGGGGAGAGGCCCCACTCCCCTCCTATGGAGGGCCTGCAGACCCCACTTCCAAGTGACACGCGGACGATGGCTAGGCGAACCCTTCTCTGTCCTCAGGGCTGTGCCTCTGGGAGCCCCTGGTCCTGGGGCTCCAGTCAGAGTGCATGTTCCCATTATTTATTCCCCGCCTCCTGCTCCTGTTGCAGCCCACCATGGAGCTCAGGAGGATAATAGCCCACCATCCACTACCCTCTATCCTCCTTGCCCCGACGCTCCCGTTGGCTTCCGGTCTGGCATCTCAACAGTGTCCTGGCCCCTCTACGGTGGGACATCTGGGTACTGCTTTTAAGGGAACAAGAAAGCCTGTGGTATTCTGCCCTGGGGGTTGGGGGGCATTTCTGCCACCCTGCTGGCCATGGACAGTGACCCAAGGGACCAGAGGTCAGCTGTGTCCACCTCTGCCCTCAAGGAGCAACAAGGAGTACATTTTTAATGGACCCTGTACATATATATATGTATGTATGTGTATATATATATATGTGTGTGTGGCCCTGGCCCCAATGGGGTGCTGTACAATTATTTGAGGGAGGGACACGGAAAGGCAATTCTGAGGAACCCAGGTGGAAGAGAGCAAAACCAAGGGCCCTGGAGCTGCCGTCTGATGTGGCCTCTACTTCCCCAGACGGAAGAAGCCACTGCCCAGGATTCCTGGTGCCCTGAGCTTCGGGTGCAGAGGCTGTGGACCTGCATGACTGTGCTAGCGTTTAGTCTGAGTTGATCTTTTCAAACTGCAAGTGTTGAATACTAGAGGTGATTAGACCTTTTTTTTTTTAATGTTTTTTTTTTTTAATTAGTCATTGGAGAAGCAAGCAAGCGGCCTATTCCCTTTTCAAGTTCACCTTTTTGATGGTACTAAAGATTATAATGGATTTTAAGGGACAGCTAACTGTGGCCAGGCCCATCCTCAATGCTGGGGACAGCACACTCCACGTCCGCGGGCTGCTAGCCTTGTGGTCCCTCACACTCCAAGCTACGGAGCCGGTGGGACAGCGTGGAGGTCAGTTTAGAGCTGCGCCTTTATTTGCTATGGAACAGGTGCAAGGTCTCAGGGAGCAACTCCTCTGTGGTAGTCATGGGCCTGGGTACCCTGGGCCGTGAATTCTGGTTAGACTCCCACCCCATCTCTGTGGCTCACTCCCTGAGCTAATACTGGGGTCAGAGCCAAGGCTAGCCAGCCTGGCTATAGCCGTTTCTCAGTAGCCCCTGTTGTTGCCTGGGGGTTTACCCATGGATATATCCCTCTCTTCCTTCTGATGCCTCCGGGCTGTGCCTGGGTGGGAGCCTCAGTTTCCCCTAAAGTCTTCCCTGGTTGTAGGCTTCAGATGGAAGCCCCCAGTTCTTCCAGCTCTGCCTGGACCACGCACAGCTTCTAGGCTCATTGCCTTCACTATCCATCCCCACCACCCTGCCCAAGGCTCCAGAATAGGCCAGCCTCATCTGTCCTACCAGGCCGCCTTGCCTGGGTGGGTGATGAGGTGGCTTGGAGCAGCTTCCCCAGGGCATTTGTTCGCAAGCACTTTAGCATATCTGTTTACATGCGAACTGCCCTAGCTGTTCTTACCATCTCGGCACAGCCATCAGGGCCAGGCCTCACCTCCCTGCTACTACTGGAACTGAGCTCTGACATCTTCTTGTCCTTGGTCTTCAAGAGCCATCCATCTTGTGGTATCCTGCAAAGTGTTCCACTCCAGCCTCAATATGGCTCGGGATTGGAGCCCACTGCGCACTGGGTGGTGGATGCTCAGGCCACCCTCTACAGTCCTAGGGCCCAGGGAGGTGGGCAAGCACTACGCCAGCCAGCCCGGCCCTAACATTCTTGGTACTGCTGTCCTGCCATGGGCCCCATCCCCAGAAGCCCCAACTTCCTGCCTGGTCTTTCCTTTGCACCCAGACTCAGGAGTGCCTGGGCTATTCAAGCTGGGCCTGGGGTGCCTGGCCTCCACATGCCTTGGCTGGCCCTGTGCTCTCCAGCTGCCCCACTCTCTTATGGTTGGACAGCTAAACAGCATCAGGGATGAGGGCCTGATGTGTCCCCAAGAGACACTGCATTGAGTTCCAGGCACAGGCCAGCAACCTCTGTTGGTACAGAGGGGCCTGACCGCCACCCTCTACTCCAGTTCCCCCAGTTTGGATCTGGTGGCTCACATCGGTGCTACACAAGCTAGAGTAGATATATTTAGAGAGAGAAAGATATTTTTAAGGTGAAGCCCATGATTAGCTGTCCTTTAATGCCGCAGAACACTCCCTCTTACCTGCTTCCCCCAACCCCCACCCACCCAAAAAAAACTGGTCATTTGGATGGTCTGAGTAGATCAGGCCTCGGCCATTGCTTCTCTGGAAGCGGCAGAGCCAATACGCTCAGCCATCAGATGTGTAAATATACCGCTATTTCCTATTTTACGGTTCTTCAGATTTAGTACTTGTAAATAAACACACATTAAGGAGAGATTAAACATTTTTGCTAAAGCTCGTGGCTCTGAGTCTTAATTTTAGTGGGTTGGGAATCAAGAGGTAACCACAGGAATAGCTTATATCCTCAGGGGTGGCAGCAGACACCTTGGGGCCTCTGCCCTCCAGACTGGAGGCTTGTGTGAACACCTAGAACCCTGGAAATCTGGCACAGACCCGTGTGTCACATCACAGTTTTATATATGCAGAAAACAAACAGCGTACCCCCTTGTTGGAACAAAGAGGAAGCCTCAGTGGTAGTGTGTGTGGCAGGACCATGTGCAGTCCTCACTGGGAGCACACTCATCTGTAAGGCAGGGTCCTGGTTACCTCTCTTCACCATGGCCTTACACAAAGGAGCCCAGAGTGGGATAGCCCATGTGCACGCTCATCCAGTTTCCTGGGTTCATAAGTCTGCTGTTCCATGACATAGCTCAGGTACGGCCTTGCCCTCCTCAGCTTGGCAGAGTGTTGTTTGGAGTTTGGTGCAGTAGCACTAAAGGAGGCAGTTCTCAACGGCTGTGGAAACATGCGACCTCCCTGGGAGCATCTTAATACCTAGGATCCATCTCTGAGGATAGTGCTGATGTCTACCCACTGCACAAGGCTGGGAGTGAGCTTCCCGACAGTGAGGTGGAACTGTTCTGAGACAACCTGGGGAGCAGAGGTCCTGGCCACACTGGCCCTCTGGGCTCCGAGGCACTCTAGCTGCCCCTGTCTCATTCCATTCCTTTTTGGGTTCTGATGGCATTCTGTAAACCACAATCAGTGCTCCTCCATTCCCAGCCGATCTGTCCTGTCACACAGAGGGGGGACGTAATCACCCTAAAATTGCAAGGGAAACAGATTTAGCAAATGTGGCCCTGTTTGGGGTGTGACATGGCCCGCTTCTGTCTCCTGAGCCCTCCCGACTTTCTGGCACAATCAACTCTGCCTGAATTACCCTCGTTAGGCTGCCAGAGGCTCCAACCCTGCCACCCGGGAGTGAGGCAACCTCTCAAAGAAGCAATCAGTGCCCCTGCACAGGGTGATCAAGCATGATTACCGCAAGCAGGGTCTGATTGCCACACGGCTTATAGAAGGCAGCGATCCATCCATACAGCACTGTGGTCACTGAGCATATAGGGCAGCCACAGGGGTCTGGGTGGCAGAGACTCAAGGCCTGTCCTCAATGCTGTGGATCAAGAAGACACTTTACTGCATTTCTTTCCTGGATCCAAGAGCAGCCATGACTCTAGCAAAGGACAAAGCAGGAGGCTAGGATGTCAGAGATATGAGGAAGATGTCTACTGATAGCCTCAAGTACATGGAGAAGTCTAACTGAGGCTCAGACAGCCGGATCAAGAGCCAACCAAAGCCAGCCAGGGGCTGGAGAATGACTGGAGACTTGCAAACTATGTAGTCCCAGAGAAAGGAAGGGCCATTTGCAGAGGCAGGACTGACCTAGACATCAGAGCCAATCTAAAGACCTAGGAGAGGCCTGTGTGAGGCAGAAGCCAGGACAGGCTGCTGAAGAGGAAGGAGGATGCCACCCTTGGGAAGCAGGAAGCTGACTTAGGTTTGCTCTTGGTGGCTATAGCTGGTCATCAAAGGCCGATGGGAGGCATCTGCCACAGCACATCTTCATCCATTTGGGGTGCTGTGTGGCAGACAGCTCTTGCAAGTGGCTGTTCTAGTCTCTGATTATCTATGAGGTGACTGGCCACACCTAATGGGACAACTGGGTCTCCTAGAGTGACGTTCTCTGCGTCTATAGCTTCAAGCTTTGTTGAACCCAAGATACGATACAGACAGGGCAGCTCTGATGGCCCAGGCCCTGGGATGGGTATTTCTTCAGTGTGGCTCAGACTAGCAGCAATCAGCCAAGATTGGCTAATTTTAGAGCAGGCCAGGAACAAAGGTGAGATATCTGCTCCAAGGGACCCAGGGCACCTCGGTGGGGCCTGAATTCATTCTCAGACTGTTGGCTCCTAAAGCTCTTCTCTGGGCTGAGGCTCTTCAAGAACAGTGCCCAGGACCCCCCAAACATTAGGAAGGCAGAGTGGAGTTTCCACTTGAGAACAGGTACTAGTAGCTTTGTTCCTGGGAGACTTGCCTGATGTTCAAGAAGGGGTCTGCTGGGAACCGAGCTTTCTGACCATGCTGGAGCATACTCTACCTTAATAAACACCCAGACATGTCCCTTAAAAGTGCCCTTCTGGGGGTTGGGGATTTAGCTCAGTGGTAGAGCGCTTGCCTAGCAAGCGCAAGGCCCTGGGTTCGGTCCCCAGCTCCGAAAAAAAAAAAAAAAGTGAAAAAAAAAAAGTGCCCTTCTGTTTGCAATGTGGTGTGGTGTGGTAGGTGAAAGAGCTGGTTGACTTTTACAAAGGTACAAGAAGTGGCCAGATCTACCCTGTACTGTATCTTGTGTTTGGCAAAGATCGAAGCTACTCTGGTTGGCTGGACACAGGCACATGCCCAGGAGAATGGCCAGTGCACTTGAACCCAAGTTCTGCCACTTATTCAGAGCTGTGCCCATGCACAGGTCCTGGTCTGCACAGTCCTAAGCCCAACTTCTTTGACATTGTAACATTCCCTCCTGGAGAGAAAGGGAAGCTTCCAAGATTTATGAAACTGTAAAATCCCAGAGACATGCCCCCGGCCCCAGTCAAATAAGCGGTGCAACTTCTGAGCAAGAGGCTTTCCAGTGGGACCGCCTGAAAGTTGAGCAGGGAGCTCCAGGAATGCAAATGCGGAGAGTGGTCACCCATGCTAGGTCAGACTTTTCAGTGGTTCAGCTGCTAGCAAGTCACCCATACACCATAAACTCATTGGTTTCCTAAGTGAGGCTTGGATGGAATAGTTTCTCCGGTCAGTCATTGGTGCCCAATTGAGATGATTAGTTCTGCTTTCTTGGATGCTTGTCCCACTTTGCCTCCAACAAGAGAGCGAGCAGAGGGGAATGAGGGGACTTACATTGCCACACAGGAGTGAATATTTACATAACAGGAAAGTGGGAATCCTGAGATCCTCAGTGGCAGCAGGATGCCAACCAAGAGAGGCTTCAGGTCTTGCAGCTCCATGTTCTAGGCAGACTTGAGGACACCACCCCAGAGACTGCCAGCAAGCTTACAGCTCCAGAGCTTGGAGGGCTTCTAGTACCTCAGGCGTGGGAACCTCTGACAAGACTGCCCCCCACTTGAATTTTGAGGTCAGTCTTCTTTCTCCACAGAGGACCTGGAAATTTGACCAGAGTCAGGAGCTGTCTCTGAAGCCTTCTTCTCTTCTTCAAAGCATGCCGCAAAGAGAAACTGTTGAAAGGTTTGGTAAATCGCTTATGTAGGACTGGGTGAACTCTGATTGGCTGAATGTGCGTGCATGCAAATAAGATATAAAATGGGACCGATAAGGGAAGAGCTGTCAAACCCCAAGGAGAAAAGAGAGAGCCCATCAAAATATGAGCGATACCTACCCCCCATTTCATGTTTCACAGGAATTGGAAAGCTGGGAATCTCCCTGCAGCTTTTCTTGTTCGGTGCACTGCCAGCAGTTTGAGCTTGTTTAAGGATCCTGGGGACTTGGAACCAGGCAGCCTGATCAAAAGCCCAGAACTGTTCAATCCTCTCTGCCCACCACAACCTGCTGCGTCCCAGGGTTCTTGTGTGGGCTTTGCACCACCCAGGTGAGGGGTCGTGTGTGGGTATGTTTCATCCTCTTGCTACCTGAACACCTGAGAGGTAAGAAGGCACCTGTCTGTCAGATGATGGCACAGGAGCCTCTTGTTTGTCCCTGGACCAATCCAATCAGTTGTAGCTCTTGGCTGTCAAACATAACCCACCCAACTCTTTCAGCTCTTCACTTTGGGAGGGGCTCCTAGCCCCCAGCACTATCTGCTACCGAGAGATGTTTGCTCCTGTTGTGCAGGAACCCTGGTATCAGGGTCAGTCCACCAGCTTTCCTGTAGCTTTGGTCTGGCCACAATCTTTAGTCAGAGTTGTCCCCAGTCAAGCTCTCTGTCCTACCGTTTCTGTGACCCTGTGTGCCTCCCTTTCCAGGTCCCCTCATTTTTGCCTGGGAGGGTCTCTGCTGCTGTTTCATGTTATATCTGTGGAACTTATCATACCAACTGGTGTCAGGCCCACACAACCTGAAGCCCAAAAGCGCACGCAAACCTAGACAGCTCCACAGAGGAACTGACACATTCCTCCCACCTTTTGCTCATTGGCTAAGACCGAAAGGACCAGAGGAAGGACACACAATGTTTGCTCAAGAAAGAGCCATATACTGACAAGTTGGGCTCAGCTGGTGAAATAACTTATTACCTAACCTAACCTGACGACCCAAACCAAGTTCCATTCCTGGAACCCCTAAGTACCGGACCTACTTGCTCATAAACAAACAAACAAACAAACAAACAAACGAGTGACTCTAATAACATTTTAGAAGACCCAGAATCCCACTTGTCTCTGTAGGAATAGATGACTCAAATGCATTTGTGTCTACTGATGTGGTGGGGAGGATAGCTGGCAGGAACATCAGGTTACCTCCTTATGCACTTTGCCACTGGCCTCTATCACCCAATGGACAAACTTGGGTCCCACTCAGGCTTAGGGCAGGAGTCGGGGGAAGGCTCGTGAAAAAGTCAGACAGGCTGACTTGCTGTTTGAAGCATCCTGGTGGTGGGTGTGAGGGAGGAGGATCTAACCCTTTAAGCTGCCTTGAGTGCCATCAGAAGAGTTCACATGGACAGATCAAGGGGACAGAGGTCAGGCCAGAAAGATCCTGCCTCTCCTGGTGGGACTGAGGAGAGGGAAGGAGATAACCTGCCCAGCTGTACGAGGTGACATTTCCTGAGCTGGTCAAGGTGACATTTCCTGTTTGCTGCAGCCTATCAAGTCCCAGCAGTCTAACAGGAGCCTAGTGAAGGAGAAGGGGGCTGTTTAGGGCAAAGGAACAAGTACCTGACAGGGCCATTCAGGGCTAAGGATGGAGGAGAATTATGACTCTAACATGTAGGGAGCTGAGCCAAGGAATCCCTGCATGGGTGACATCCTGAGTGAGTCACTGTTGTTGACATCGACAACCCATGTTAAGGACTTCAAACCTCAGACCTATGGAGCCAGGCTCAGGAGGGCCAGGATCCCCTCAGGAATCCAAGTAGGAGTGTTTATGAATGATTATCAGTATGTGCAAAGACTAGCAACTGTAGCTTTCTTCTCCGCGATGTGTACAGTCTGCGACTGCTCCCCATAGACTCCTACAGAGACCAGCAAAACCCCACTCTTGTGCTATACCTAATAAATATGCTTAGCTAGCAGAATTCCACCGGATCCCAGCTTTACTGTACATATGTCCATCTGACTGTCCTTTCTACATTCCATTGCTGCTCTTAGATGGGGTCCAGGACCCAAGCTGCATGGGATATAGCACCCAAGAGAATCGTCTATGCTCACATCACCCAGGTGACATTCAGTGCTTAGCCTGCCCAGCCACACAAGGTGACATTTCCTCTGGAGCTGACAAGGGCCCTGAGCTCTCTTTCCCAGTGTCAGGAGACCCATGTGCTGTGCCATGGGTGACCTTAAGCCACCTGGGGAAGAAGAAAAGGAAGGGAGCAGCCATGTCTCTTGAGAAGATGATCTGGAACCAACACATTTTCAAAACAGAGACTGTTAAAAAGATAGGTTTAATAGCACGGGATCGAGGCAGCTTCAAAGTCTGCGGTTTGACCCTGCCTCCCTGTGGGGCAATATTAGAGAAGCCACAGATGGTTTGGAAGCCACATCAGCAAACCCAACTGAGCGGGGTGTATATGCACTCGACGACAGATGCCACAGGCTGAGGGCAGTGCAGAGATCACAGTCCTCCTCCTCTGGGAGCTGGCAGACATGTGACATCCTGCAGATCAGAGCTTGTGGTGGAGCTCACCAGGCTACCAGAGAGCCAGCTTCCTTCCTGGAAAGGAAAGTGGCAGGTTTGGTTTGATTTTACTTTGTAACAAAGAGTCTGTGAAGAGAGAGTTGTGGGTCCTCTTTGGGCTGTCCAGCTATGAAGTTCATTCTAAGGGTTGGGACCCAAGACATGCAGTATCTATACTGCCCACATACAATGACCAAAGTCCATTTGCTTCCCTCCCTCAGCCACACCAGCCTGAGAAGCCTGATAGGTCTGCAGAGCATGGCTGTCCCTCCTGAGAGGCAAATGGCCCATTATCTGCCACCAGGTATAGCATGGAACTAGGTGTCTGCTCAGGGCTGATACAGCAAACGTAGAGACTGCAGCGTGCTCAGTCGGACGGACGGACGGACGGATGGACAGACACACACACACACACACACACACACACACTACATCACATCACATTACATTACACACACACACCACAACACACCATATCACTTCACACACTTGAAACTGTCCCCTCAGGCTTCTGCCCACAAGTCAGGGACCACTGCGACCCACTTGTAGACCTCAACACAAAGGGTAAAGCCACGGCTATATCCCACGGTGGGCTAATCCTGGATTAGGAAGCTGCCAGCACAGAGCCACTTGGTTCCAGCATGCTCTCAGCGTGCTGCTAAAGGCCCATTAAATCTTGCAGTCAGAGGCCCTCGAAGCTCGGGCGGGTGGTCGTGACTTTGGAGTTCTTGCCAGCTTCGAGCTCCCACTTCCCACGGTCACTGGCTCACAGCATCTCCCATGGTGGGCCTTCCCCCCCACTCAGTGCAGGATCTTCATCGACTCACTAGGATTAGCAGTGAGGCAGCTGAGGGCTGGCAAAGGTCTCCTGTCCTCGGCTTTACCCCTGGGTTCTAGAAAGAACACCAGGTTTAGTTACTCTGAAAGGCCATAGTTCTTCTTTCTCCCTCCAGGTACACCCTTCTTGGTGGCCACTGAATTCAAAATGGTCACACCGTGCAACCGCCTTCCCTGTCACGACACACTGCTATTGTTTATCTCGCTGGCCTGTGAGGACAGGTAGACTTCTGCTCTTAGGACGGTATCTGGCACACGTTCAGCGTTTGTTGAGTGAATTAACGACCACATGCTAGTCTCTGCACACATGCAGCCTATACATCCTTGTGGACAGTGCCCCATTTGTGACTAGGCAAGTGCACCAAGCTGTCACCTATCTTCCTTGAGCTTGACCTTTCCAACAAGACCCAGGGCCCTGCCAGACCCTACTATGATGGGCTGTTGTATTGGTCAGTGTATTGTCCCTGAGACAAAATATCTGAGGGAAATGACTTAAACAAGGAGAAGGTCATTTTGGTTACAGTCTTGGAGATTTTGATCCAGTTGTATCCAGTTGTTCCTTCTATGAGACTGGGATGGAGCTGGGTATCATGGAGGGAGAGCATGGCTGAGCCCAACTTCTCACCTCATATTGTCCAAGAAGCAAAGATAGACTGAAAGGTAGGGCACAAAGCATCCCCTGCCTAAGCATGACCCTAGCAACCTGCCTCTTTCGTCTAGGCCCACCTCCTAACTCTATCCCTTGTCAACACTACCAGGGTATCAGGAGTTCATCAGGGGGTGATCCAAGATGAGGTAAGAGCCTTGCGATGCTGTCACCTCTCCAAAGACCCAGCTCAGCTCCACTTGCAATGGGGACCCTGCTGCCACTCAGCCTGGACAGGGATAAGGGGACATTCCCAATGCAAACCTTTCTTCATCCCAGAACAGGACTTAGGTGCTTTGGAGAAATTGCAAACTTTTCCCGATGCTGGCTTTTCTTTGCGACTCCAGCTGCCAGTTCTGCGTCACTGGTAGCTCTGGAGACAAACTCCGGGTGGTCCTTCCATGCAGAATTCACCATGAGTTTCAGGTTTTGTTTCCCAAGCTGTATAAATAGCTAATTGCAGTAGAGTTTCTCTCTATCTTTTTGCCCTACCTTGTTGTGAACTGCCCCTCTCATGGAGAATGTGAGTCCCTCATGCCCACCTCTGGTCACAGGTGACTTGACTTGTCAATGAAGTGTGGCAGAGATGCTGCCTTACTCTGTCTTGGACCATTAGGAGACTCCAGGCAACATCTGGAGGATGTGAGATCTTGCAAAGAGAAGCCAACCATGACCACCCAAGATATGCTGTGACCAGCTGTCCCTAGACATAGAGAGGAGAACCAGGGAGCCAAAAGGCCAGTCAGGGACTCTGTGAGCAGTCAGCTATGAAGCATCAACCCAGGGTTTCAGGAGGCTGAGCACTGGGCCACCTGATAAGTATCTGACTATAAGAGGTGAGAGTTTGAGGGTTGTTTTTCCTTGGATTCACTTTATCAGGACAGTGTTTTTTGCTAACCCTGCAATTGCTCATCAAACAGCACCAGCTGACAGTGTGCAGAGCTGGGGCCTCCTGAGGCAGCAGAATACCATCCTGCTGACCCACTTATGGGAATCAGCCCCTGGAGACCCTGAATGGTCTCCAGAAGCCACACAACCTGGAATTATAAGCTTCAGGGGCCCTGCAGAGCTAAGCATCTCCAATATCCTTCCAGGTCACACTGCAAACCCATAGCATGCTGGTGAACTGAAGGGGCTGGGCTGCTGCTGCTTCTCCTTCCCCTTCTCCTTCTTCTTCTTTTCCTCTTCCTCCTCCTCTATCCCTCTTTTCTTTCTTTCTTCTTCCTTTTCTCCTCCTCCTTTTTTGCTTGTGTGTAGAAGTTTGTCCCAAAGTAGTTGAAGGCTCTTGTCCCAGCATGAGCTGTAGTCCTCCAAGCCTGTCTAGTGGGTGATCTCCAGGATCCCAGATGTTCCTATCCCTGGTTTTCAGTCCATGACACTGTGGAAGACTCACTGGAGCCTGCCAGGGTGTGTGCATCAGGTACTGGGATGAAGGCCTTTGTTCTGTGATTACTGTTGGGCTGAAGAGGCCTGGTATGCCCCAGATTCTCCCCGTGTGGCTGCTGATCTCCGCTCTCCACGTATCTCGCCAGCTACTGACTAACGTGCGATCTTTCATCTGTGCAGACAGGACACCGTGACTTGCACAAAGTCAGATCACTAAGATCTCCAAGGCTTCAGGAGCCTTGCTGGGAGGAAGCTGAGCAAGGACTCCCCATTGTGGGAGCCCCTGATTCCTCTCAGTCATTCTGTGGTGTGACATTGGCTATGGCCCTGGCAGTGCATTTTTCTTATTCCAGTTTTCCCAACCTCCCTGGAGAGCTATGAGTACCGTGTCAATTTAAATGGCCTCTATGGCTTGAGTTCAGATTCCCCTTGGCTTCCAGGTCCTGGCATCTGCAGGGTCCTAGAGAGAGACTGAGACAGTGGTCATCAGAATGGTACGCCTGCCATATGCAATCTGTGTCCATCCTCTGAACTTGGACATGCAGGGTCAGGGAGCAGTGACAATGCCCAAAGGGAGAACAACAGGCCTCAGATGTCTACAGGGCAGCAGAATGGGTCCCTGTCTGTTGGCTGGGCCCTCGCCACCCACCTGACACCTGTAGCTTGCTTTTCCTGCCTGCTGGGGCTCTAGAACCAGCATATCATCCCAAACTGCCACTTCCCTCTCTGTCAGGGTTCCAGAAACATCCCAGCAGGCAAAAATGAATGTCCAAGTGCCATGCTATGTCCCTGCACATAGCACCTGTGGGTCCCTGCTCCCCTGCCTGCCCAATGTGTGCTGAGTCCCTGGGGCCCATCCCAACTCATTGTTTGCCTCAGTCGTGTGTGTGGATCTTAATTCTGAAAGATTTCCTCCTCCTCCATTGGGGATGGGTGTGCCCATACTTCAGGGCTAAAATGATGTCATTAGCTGAGTCTTTCTTTGGAACAGCAGGTGATTTGCTAAAGGTGGGTGAGTCCTAGCCATCATCTTCTCAGGGGCTAGCAGCCTGTTGCTCTCCAAGGCCTACTTCTGTCATGACGCCTTCAGGAGTGTCTAAGCTGCCCGCTCAGTTCCCTTGTACCATCCTTGGTATGTGACTCCTCAGGAGGTCAATACACATTACATTACATGTGATAACACTGCTCAGCCATGCTGGCCAAACACAGCCAGAGTTAGTTAGATGCAAAGGCCAGAGCTTCCTGCAGACAGCAGGATGACCTCTGACTTATATGGAACAGAGCTTGCAGAAGGGAGCTATGGGAACACCCCAGAGTCCCAGAGGTCTACAGGTAGCAAGTTAAGTCACAGGCTGGCTACAGAGTCATCCCTAATGGTATGTCCAGCTGGGTCTTATCTGATCTGAACCCTCCATGGCTATGATGGCTACTGCCACCATTCTTGGTTGTCCATGTCACCAGCTTTCCCCTTGAAGCTCTGCTCCTTACTCTACTGCAGTTGATGCCAAGGACAGTGGCACACCTGTAATTGTTGTTAGACAGTCCCCGTGGGAGCCACTCAGACATCCTTACCACATAGCAGCTGCCTTCTCAAGGGCAGATTCCCCGAGACGAAGCCTAAGGAAGGCCCTGGTCAGCAGTCAGTAAATAAATGGATATGATGTTTTTTATAAGTCATCTTGAGGTGATTTTAAGTATAAAAGAGGTTTGCATGAGTTATATGTAAATATGGCACCATTTACTTACTATAAGGGACTTGAGCATATGAACTTGGTGTGAACAATGTGCAGGGGACAGTTTGGCTAGGTATAAAATCATAGCTGGGAATTTTCATTTCTTCAGCACTTGACACTAATGCCTCATTGTCTTCTTTCTTAAGTCATATGTTATGGTGCCCTAGTTTCATTTCTATCCCTGTGATACATATCCTTATGAAAAGCAACTTAAAGGAAGAATAGGCTTCTCATAGTCTCCCTACTGTCATACTTCCCTCATGTCATAGCCATTGGGAGCAAGCCATCAGACAGTTTTCCTTGTACAAAGACAAGCGTATTGTGCTATGCTTATAAATACAATATGCTGTATCTGTGTCCATGTTCCCCTTGTGTTGCTCTGGTTATGTGGTCATGGTAGCCACAGGATGTGCTCCTCTAGAAAGAACTCCCTGTCACTGCAAGGGCAGCCAGTGTCTAGCGGCTCATTGGTGCCTGCAGAGCATAGGCTGCCTACATAGGTCCTACATAGGTTTATCTCATGTCTTTGTCTTTGAGGGAAAGCTTTGCCTTACTGTATGGCACAGACTGACCTCTAGTTTGCAGAAAATCTCTTGCTTTGATGCTGAGTAATGGGATTTCAGGCATAAGCCACCATGATTGGCTTGCCTCAGATTCCGAAGCAGGGTCATGGTCAGTCTGGGCAGAAGCAAGCCAGATTCCCTTCTCCCCCACACAGCACTCCTCTCTGGCTCCAGGCTCTCCAGAAATCTAGACAGAGCTCCTATCTATCGACCTTAGGGACAAGGGCTTCCTTCCCAGTCTGCTCCCTCCTGCCTGTCACATGAGTATCCCCTGATCAGCCACCTCCACACAGCCCCATCCCTCCTGCCATCCCTCAGCCATACCACTCCCTTGGGACCACCAACAGTCCCTTCTGATTGCTGATTGTTGCAGTTAGAGATT
The DNA here is from genome assembly GCF_011064425.1 of Rattus rattus. Lineage (NCBI taxonomy): Eukaryota > Metazoa > Chordata > Mammalia > Rodentia > Muridae > Rattus > Rattus rattus. The sequence continues at coordinate 57,070,397 of NC_046159.1, forward strand.
ACCAGGGACGTCCTTCTGTGCAGGCACATCTACATCTGCTTTGTCCTTTTTGCACGGGTCAGCAGTCACTTCCTGATTCTCCTGCAGAACCTTAAGTACTCTTTAGTTTTTGCTGCCTGTGCCCTTTGCCCCAGATACCCGTGGCTTTTTGCTTTCTTTCGTCCTTTGGTTTCATTCAAAGCTCTAGGTTACAAAAAAGACTTTCCCCAATTACTTCTGTAAGAAAACTTTTAAAAGACTTACTTTTATATTTTTGTGTTTGCCTCTGTGCATGTATGTGCCACATGTGTGCCTGATGCCTGTGGAAGCCAAAAGATGTCAGATCCCCTGGAGTTACAGTTGGTTTGTGGGCCAGCTGCTTTGTGGGTCATCACCCCATTTCTTTGCAAGAGCGTCCAGTGCTCTTAGCCATTGAGCCATCTCTCCGGCCCCAGCTACTTAATTTAAAATTGTAGCTCTCACACCCTGGTTAGTTCCATCTCCCTGTCCTACTACATCTCTGCTGAGTCTTCTCCATTTTCCTTGCTGTGTAATATCTCATGTATTTTTGGTTCCTTGTTTTCTCTCTCCCACTGGCGGCTGACAAACAGCAGGTGCTCAGCAAATTTGTCCAATGAATGAGTGACTGGGGGTGGTGGTGGCAAGTGAAGGATCCTGGAGATGCTCACAGGAATGGGTCCAAAGTGGTTACTGAGAGCCCTGACTAAAAAGAAACAAGGATGCTTGGTCCAAGCTGGTCTCCTGATGCAATTCAGAGTTCCATAGCATTCCAGCGCCTGGGAGTCTCCCACTCCCTCACCCTCATGTTCCACCCCTACAACAGATGGAACCTGGCATTCCAATGGGGTCATGTGACTTTGTCGGGGTCTCACAGCAGTAGGTGACTGTTACCCAGAAAGACCTAGACAGAGGAATCCAGGTGGACCCTGAGCCCAGCACCCACTGACCTATATATTTCCTCATTCCAACCTTGAGCATAAGCTAAGTTCTCTGGCCTCTCTTTCTGAAGGTGGTTGCTTGGCAACAGTTGCTAGGCAAATTCATAACGAGTGAAGAGTCAAGGCTCTCTCTTAGAGTCCCTCAGGAATGCCAAGGTATATCAGGCTATGATGACCCATGTTTGACACAGCCCATAGATTCCTGCCCAAGATATGGTGTGAGTGTGGTATGCTGGGTACTTGTCAGGCTCCGCCTATGGCAGGGTGGTGAATGGAAGCCACATGGGACTCCATCACTGAAAGGATTCCTTACTGGTATGACATGAGCTTTCAGGTCCCTATAGAGTACAGTAACCAGGGTCTGATCAAGGTGCCTCCTCCGCCCCATCCCCCCTACCACCAAGACCATAGGGATATTGGTACTGGCCTTCTTTTTTTTTTTTTTTTTTTTTTTTTTTTGGTTCTTTTTTCAGAGCTGGGGACCAACCCAGGGCCTTTGCGCTTCCTAGGTAAGCGCCTACCACTGAGCTAAATCCCCAGCCTGGTACTGGCCTTCTAAGGAGCCAAATTCTGTCAACAACTCCTAGGCTATGAGGTAACCCTGGAAGCTAGGCTTTTCTAAGAACACAGTTCAGCCGGCAGACACATTACCAGTCTGTGGAACCCCTGAACAGCAGGCTCCTAATGTTGGATTCTTGGGCCTGTAGACACCAAGGTCTTCAGAGGTGATGGCTGATGTCGCTGAGTGAGTTACTTGCTATACAGTTGTGATGGTAGCACTGACCATCAACTTGTTGGTCTCTAGGATGTAGGAGACAAACCTCCGGGCACATTTGTGAGGGGCGTTTCTAGCTTGAATTAACGGATGTGGGAAGAGCCACCCTAAGTGCAGGCAGTGTCATTGCACAGGTAGAGGTTCTGGGCTCATTAAAAAGGGGAAAGCAAGCTGAGTGCCAGCATCTGGCCCTCTCTTCTTCCTGACTGCGGATTATACATGACCCGTTGTCTCAGGCTCCTGCTTCTGTGACTTCCCAGCCGTGACGGACTGTACCCATAACCCGGAGCCAAAATATTCCTTCCTTCCTTCAGTTGCTTTTGTCGGGTGTTTGATCACAGCAAGGAGAAAAGTAACTAAAATAGCAGCCTAGAAAACAAACCGGTGTCAGAGCAGCTTGGGGATGCTGGTGGCTCTGAGTTTGGTTGCTGGACTGAGAAGAATAAAGGACTGGAGGGGAGGATCACCACCCTGACCTGTGTCCATGACACTGAATGGATGCAAGATGCCATGAGGTTCTTTGGATGCCTGGTGCAGCTCCGTGCTCTGGAGACAACCATGATCCTACTGGTAAGTGTGTCTATTTCAGAGGGTCCTCGCAGCCTCAACAGCTGTAGCCCTCAGCTGCAAGAAGGTATTGGGCATCCCCTGTGGGACCTCCGCCAGGTCCTGATCCCTCAGACAAATACCAAGCACAGGGGTAATGCTTGAGAACTTTCCTTGTGCCCCATGGCTCACTGGACCTATTATCATCCTGTTTACCTCAAAGGACGCTGAGACCCAGAACAGTTGAACAACTTGCCCAAGGTAACACAGCTAGGAAGGAATCGAGGAATCAAGGTTTGGACCCATAGGCCTGCCTCTCAGCCCTTCCCTGTGGGCCATGCTGAACCTCTGTCCTCAAAATATCTGTGCCCTCTGCTTTCATGACCCAGGGCCGTGTTTCATGCTCACAGTGTAGGAAGAAGGCTGTGGTCAGGTCAAGTACATGTAATGTGGAGCTGCCCTCGCCACTCATTCCAGTCTGCCCAACCCAGTGTCTAAATTCCTGGGAAAGGAGGTCACTTGAGAGAAAGGCACTGAAGGAACCTGGGAACCTGGGAGGAGCCATGTGTATCAGTCTCTGGCCTTGAGGCCATGTTCCCACCCCTCTCCCCTGTACACCAGAACAAGACCCTCAAGGCTGCCGGTTGGGTTAGACTGTCAGATCTCTATCAGGGTTCCTGAGCCCCTGGGAAGGGGCTGAGGATGTATGCTAATATTTCCCCCTGCTTCTCTAGGGCTTTATGTTTATTGACCCAAGGTCCACGTTTGCCTACTTTTAGCTGAAGTGATCCTTCACAGACGAACCAGAATTCCTTCCCCCATGCCTCACATTCCAGCTGAGTTCCAGGGTCCCTCCCCCATGCCTCATACTCCAGCTGAGTCCCGGGGTCCCCTCTTCCACATTCCAGCTGAGTCCCACACTCCACCTGGGTGGGGAACCATTGGTGAAGAACCCAGATGATCCGCAAGCTTCCCAGTGGGGGCCATGAGAACCCTGTACTGGAGACCCCTATGCTTTATTCTATTTTAATAAGACTGTTACTAAAAGCCTAGGGAGATACATGCTTCTTAGACAGCAAAGAGATGCACAGAATAAATGCCAAGGTATAACTCGTCACCTTCCTGGGAACCAGGGAAGGGGATGGTACAACCCTCCACCCCCTCCTTCTACATGTGTTGACATGAGTTCTCTAATGTACCCTCTCTCTCTCTCTCTCTCTCTCTCTCTCTCTCTCTCTCTCTCTCTCTCACACACACACACACACACACACACACACACACCCTTATACTCACATACATCCCACATAGGCCCATCCCATCCCCCTACATATACACACCCATACATCCCATATATACACATACACACATGCATACCATACCTGTACATCTCCATACACATACACACACTACATATACACGCCTTTTCCATATACATCCACATACTCATACCTTTGCATACACACCCATATATACCCCCATACTTACCTTCACACACATCTGGGTTCTAAAAGAAAGTAGGCTGAGCCAGTCTTGGGGAGCAAGCCAGTAAGCAGCACCCCTCCATGGCCTCTATATCAGTTCATGCCTTCAGGTTTCTCTCCTGTTTAAGTTCCTGTCCTGACCTCCTTCAATGATAGACTACATTGTGGAAGTATAAGCCAAATAAACCCTTTCCTCACCAACTTGCTGTTTGGTTCATTGTAGCAATAGAACTGAGACACCTCCACATACGCACATATACACCCTACACATACATCTCTCTATCCACACACCACATATACCCCTCTACATACACACCCACACACTCACTCCTCTACACACACCCCCATACACAAACACACCCTTCCTCCAGATGCGACCCTCATACACACTCCATACACATACTTCCCCCATATACGCACCTCCATACCTCCACATACTCTCCTCCACAAACACCCACACACCATTTTCCTCCTTAAAAAGAAAAGAAAAACACAAGAAGAAGCAGAACTGGATCCCACTATATGCATTAGAAACAGGTTGGGCCCTGGGCATTAGTAACTGTGTTGCCGTGAGAAAATGTCCAATGAGACCATCTGAAGGGAGGAAAGGTTTGCTTTGACTCTCAGTTTCACTCGCTTGCAGCAGGGAAGTCAGGGAGGAGTGGCTCCCTGTGGATGATGGAGGGCCTGGCAGAGGCTGCTTACACACAAGACCAGGAAACAGAGAGAACACAACCAGGAGGGTGGCTATGACCGCCAAAGACCCAACCCTACCGACCCACTTCCTAACCCCTCTTCAACCGCCCCAAGCAGCTCTACCAGTTGGGGAACAATGTTGGGAGAGACGCTTCAGGTTTGAACTACGACTAAGCAGACGCGATTGCACAACTGCCGGCTGCCACATCCTGGCCATGTCCTCACAGCACAGCAGTTGGCTGGCTTCTTCTGGGGCTTTTGTACCAGGGCTGACTTCTTTGTTGGAGATGGAATTAGGTCCCCCTTTCTTTCTATATTAATTTCCCAAATACTTTGAAAGTGGAGTTCAGAGCTCTTTTGTTTGTTGGAAATTTTGCTCTGAGGCTTAGAAGAAAGACCTCCATGGAAGCCAGAGCCTGGGTAGGGGAAGGCAGGGGTCCTCTGGGACTCGGGACACCTTCTATAGTGTCAGAGGCTCAGCAAACCAGTCTCTTGCCTGTGGTGGCCTCTGAACTGCAGGAGGAGAGACTGCGTGGGCCTTGGGTCAAGGACAGCTCCTGTACACTGTGGTGTGGTCGTCCTGAGGTCCCATGAACCATGCACCAGGCACGCCCAGAGGATGATGGTCCCAGAGAAGTTCCTTGAGCAATCCGTAAAACTGTAGGCATGGTGTGCTTGGGCTGGATCATCCAGGGCCGCCATCAACTTTCAACTTCCCTTGATTCTCCCACCGTGAGGAGCAGCCACGGGCGGAGCCAGGTGAGAGAGATACCAGGGCCATGAGGGCCCCACAGAGACAAAAGTTAAGAACTCAGCATGACCTAGGAAAGGACACTGCCATATCTGACAGGGATTTAGAAAGAAGAGATTCAAGATTTAAGAAAGGGGCGAGTGAATGTAGAGAGTGGGAAAAGATAAGGACGTATCGCTGAAGATGGAGAGATAGAAACAGTGCAACCCATGGCTGCCCGTGGAAGGCTGCAAAGAAGCAAGGGTGAAACTGCTTAAGGAGATGAAACCGAAGATGGGGAAGGAGGGACGAGGGCTGAGAAGCTACGAGTAAAAATGGGTTTGCAGAATGGAGGGCAAACCGCAGAGGCGACCCAGCCTGTTTCAGGCTAAGCCGCCCGGGGAAGGAGAGCAGACCAATGACTAGCTGCGGCAAGACTACGGGAGATCGATGATGCACCAATCAATAAGACAACACAGAGGTAACGAGCTAGAAAGCCACAGAGTTCCTCCTTCCTGTGCAGAGGAAAACTTCCTGATAGAACCAGACCCTTCTGGGCAGCTGGACCCTGTGGCCTGCATCCTGTATCACATTGGGCTCCTAGAACTGGCTGGCTGTGACCAGCATTCACTACCCAGCTTGAGTTCCCTGGGATCTGAGCGACCTGCACTCAGGGGAAGTCAGGTCCTTGACTACACCCAAGCAAATAATTTTGGGATAAGCCAGAGTGAAGTAAGTTAGATGGCCAAAGGACACACTTCAGACCACAGAGCAGTGTTTGGAGGGGCACACAGGAAAAGGACAGGCCACACCCAAGCAAGGCTGTCAGGCACGCTTGGGAGTGTTTAAAATGGTTCCGTTTGATCCTGGGGTTTACAAAGTCACTCGCTCAAAGGATGTGATTTACCATGAGGCTTAAAGATTAACAATGTTCAGAACGAAGCGTAGAAGTGGGAGCTAGCTCACCTTTCTCTTTCCTGAAAAAGTAAAATTACCAGAGAACCACGTTTTGCTTTAGATGAGAGAAGGTTCAGTGTCAAACTCCAGGTGACAGACTTTCTGTCCCCAGACAAGCAGAGCTTACTGTTTTCCACAGCCTTGTGAGAGTTGTCTCTGAGGAAAGCAGGCATTATCTCTGTAGGCAATTTGATTTTATCGGTTCTGTTGAAGTTTCCTAATGCTCAGTCAGCAGGAAGGCAACCTGGGCCCCCGGATGAGGGACGTCTTCCGTTCCTCAAGCCCCTTAATTTTCCACCTTCTGTCTTGCATTAGCATCTAAAATTCAGAAACTTAGGTAAGGATTTGGATGGGCTCAGCAGACGATAGCTAGAAGCTGCCCCTCTCCTGTGCTGTTCAGTGCATGACAAGGGCAAGAGAAGCCTTGTCTAGACCAGAGCAGACAGACCAACTGACAGTCAACATCACTGCATTGGCTTGTCCCAGATACTGGGCTCAAACATCCTCAAAAAGAAAACATCCAGGGAGCACCATTCTCCATGCTGACTCTCACCTCCGTGCAGACTCCCCACCCCCACTCGGACTCCCCACCCCCACACGGACTCCCTACCTCCACACTGACTCTCTGCCTCCCTGCTCCTGAAAGATGCATAGCTTCTGAAAATTTCATCAAAACACTGGCCTCTGGTCACAGGCATGAGGAGCCGGGGGTGGGAGGGTGGGGGTGGGGTGGGGTGTGGTTCCAGGCATCCTGGTGTCGATCGAGCCTGGACTGCCCAGGATGTTGCAGGCATGGGGTGGGGTAAGGAGCTGGGGATGCTCCTAGTGTGCACATAGCAGTGGGGAGGGGGGAGCAGAAAATCTGCTACACCAGCTTTCTGGGTGAACAGGCAATGCGGACGGCAATGTGAGTACAGGGTGCGGGAGGCACAGAGGACAGGACATTCAGGGTCCCAGACCTATGACTGCCATGGCTCCAAATCACATTTACTCCTCTTCCTGATGCTTTGTGGTTATTTAACAACCAAATCATGCACTTAAGTGGCTTTAGAATGGGTGGTTTGTAGGGGACACACCTGTGTCCCCACTGTGAGGGCAGAGATGCCATTCCCTTGTCTGAGCTGATCTGAAGACGTCAGCTCTTCCTCGAGGTGTGCCTGCAGGGAGCAGGTCGTACAGCTTTAGGTCTTGCCAACAGAAAGAGCCTGTCCAGTGTGGTAAGGAAAACCATTCAGAGAAGCATGAAGAGGGGGCCTTCTTTGGGACTAGAACACAGGAGCTTGCAAACACACATGTGCATGTATGTGTATGTATTGACCTGTTTGTGTCCATGTGTGTGCATGTATTGACCTGTTTGTGTTCATGTGCGTGCATGTGAGTGTTTATGTGTATGTGTGAATGTGCGTGCGAGTGGTAGTGCGCATGTGTCGTCTGTGGAGAAGGGAGTACAGTGTAAGTGCAAGGCCCCGTGCCCTCGAGGTTGCTCAGTTCCTCAGAACTGGAGGAAGGGATCCTGGGCAAAGGCTAAGGATAGGACAGTTGACCAGAGCAGGTACAGGGCGGTGTAGCCAGGGCTGTGCTCATGGATTAGTCTTGGGAAGGTGATTGCTGAAGCTGGGTGCTGCTAAACATGTTGAGGCCTTGAAGACCAAAGGAAGGGCACAGCACAGCAGCTGTGTGGAGAGGTGGGCCATAGAGGGGGGATGACAGAAAGCAGCAGTATGTATCAGTCACCTCCAAACAAAATGGTCCAAGACTAGCAAACTGGACAGATGCTGTGGGCTGGGCTGGGCTGGGCTGGGCTGAGCCTGACTGGGTCGTGTTGTGCTGTGCTGGACCTCCCACACCTTAGGACCAGGCTTACTGTGTGCAGAAGTTGTGTGTGACGGAAGGCTGGCTGGGAGGGTCCTAGGTAGGCAGAACTTTCCAGGGACCTTGTGGGTATAAGTGAGGGAGATCCTGAGGTCAGGTTTTCTGTCCACCTCCCGAGAAGGACACGAGAGCACAGAGCACATGTATGGGGCAGTGCAGTCAAATTGGCCACCTCAATGCCTGGCCAGCACATTTCAAGAGTGACCTCTGCCCTGGAGGGCACAGTAGATGAGGAGACTGCAAACAGAGCTATGATACTTGGCTCTATAAGAGGAACTCAGGAAGGGTTCAGAGGTCATTCTGGCTGGGGTCTGAAGGTGAACGGGGTTCTGCCATGTGGTCAATAGGGTAAGTTAGGGCTGAGGCTGGCCAAGGCGGCCAGTTTCACCAAGGAAGGAGGGGCTCCCGTGGGTGCTTTGGAGCCCACAGCACTGCGCAGGCTGCTCTTGCCCAAGCAGCCCAGGGATTAAACTGACTTTGTTGGGATTACAGTTGCCAATCAAGTTCAAGTACATTTTTAAGAGCTTAATTTGCGGCCCTAGGTTTCAAATAAAATCATCAAGTCCAGTCGATTAAACTCATTAAGGCGGGCAGCCTGGCTGGCGTTTACACCGCCATCAGATTCGAAGAATTAATTAGGGGCTGTTATCCTTTGTCGGGATTAGTGGTGCTGGCCTCCAGGCCCTGGGTGTCTGTAGAAGGCATGCTGTAATCTCTTTAGCGGGCCTCAACACATCGGTGGTTGTGGGGCAGGAGGACCATGTGATGTCCTGATTCTACAGATGGGAGCAGGGCCTCGGGAGCTCCACCAGCAGGTTGGACTGCCTCGAGGGCACTGAGGTTATGGGCCCTCCACTCCAGCCTTTCCCAGTGTCCCACACAGCAGGGGAGGGAGTGTTTGTGCTGCCTCCACTCTTAGATTGCATGACGTGTTCCCAGTAGGGGGGTCCAGGCTCCAGTTCCTTGGGTGGTGCATGTACTTGCCGTGCTATGCCTGTGGGGCCTCCCAACCGGCTTGTGTTCCCCATAATCCCCAGCATGGTGTCAGGAGCGAGTTCTGAACACAGGAAGGACAGTTTCCACACTGAAGCAGCGTGCACAGGCATCCTCGCTTTCTAGCAGAGAACAGAGAGAGGCCGTGTCACTCACGCAGAAGAGCACATGAGACCGGAAATCGGGCTCTGTCCACAGCTCGTCCCTGTTTACCTGTCGTTACCTGTTCCTCTGTCTGCTTCCTCACTTGATGGCTCATTTCCAGATGCCTACCTTCTTTCAGTCCTTCATGCATGCTAAATGCATCCAAGGGCCTCAGGACCTTTGCACGTGCTGATTCCCCAGGTGCCAGGGCTCTTCCCTTTCCTACAATATTATGTTTTCAGAGAGGCCTTCTTCTTTTATCCAAGAATGTTCTAGAAAAGAACCGTAGAGTAGAAAGACCACATAAGCCATGTAGGTAATTTAAAAGTTTACAACAGCCTGGCTAATGAGAAATTAAAATTAGTTACTACTTTAGCTTCCTTTCTGTTGTGATAAAATACTCAGACCAAAAAACAACTTGATAGGGAAAGGATTTGGCTTACACTTTCAGGTCACAGTTCATCTGTAGTTGAAGGAAGAAGTCAAGGCAGAAACCTGGAGGCAGGAACCATGGAGGGAGACTGCTTGCTGGTTCATTCTTAGGCTAGCTTGTTTATACAGCTCAGCACTACCTGCCTAGGAATGGTGATGCCCGCAGTGGGCTGGGCCTTCCCACATCATCAATGAAGACAGTTCCTTACAAACACATTGACAGACCAATCTGATAAAGATAATTACTCAGACGGTTCCTCAGGTGATAACAATTTGACAGTTAATGCTAATTGGGACAGTTAATATTTACATGCATATTAAGTATTTAGCTCTATTTATCTTAATTCCCTTAACCCAACATATCAAAAATATTTACTATTCTGTAGGTAACCAATGTAAAGATATCAACGAATGATTCTCATACTCTTGTGTTGTGCTAAGTCTGTGAAATCTGATGAGTTTTATGCTTTTGGCCCGTGTCAATTCCAAAGCTAAATTTTTATCAGAAGCACTCGATCTGCATTTAGATTTGATAGAGTTTATGTTGAAAGAGATTTACATACCCAAGTAGTTCTAAAATATCTGAACTGATTTGAGCTTCCATTTTTTTTTAATTTAAATTACTTAAAATTCAATAAAGTCTAAAATCCTCAGGTCCTCATCTCACGGGAGCCCAGCATTCACAATCATCCGGGGAAGAGGTGCTCATCTTGCAGAAGATTCTATTGGGCCCTGGAATATTCCCTGAGTTTTCTAGGCAGCCCTTCCTGCTGTTTGCACACTTTCCACATCTGTTTACTGCCTTTCTTCTCTTGCTTCCTCTGGACCAGTGGTTCCTCTAAGGCGGAACCCATGGGGAGGGACTCTGGCAGCAGAATGGAGGACAGAGTGGGGCTGAGGGTGAAGCACCAATGTGAGGACTGATAGCAGAACTTCCCTAGGCTGTGGCAAGGAGGCTGCCCCTGGGCTGCAGTGTCTGAAGAACTTGGTCCCTGCTAGTGTCGGGTGAGGATTGAGCAGGACTGGCTTGAGGAGAGAAAGCATCATGGCTCCCAGACCAGAGCAGGGACACACTTGTCGCACATACTCAGGATGGCCACAGCATTCTCCCATTCATGCTGGGCTGCCCTAGGCTGGCCTTCTTCAGCCCTCTAGCACCTCTCTCTACATATGATGACACCTTGTTTGTCCATCTTAGATTGACTGAGGAAAACCTGGTAACTGACCAGGCTGGGGTACAGCCACCCATTGACCCAGAGAAGAGGAAGCTCCAAGAAACTCCACTGCCTAGAAATGAGTGGCAAGTCCCATGAGAAACCAGCAGCCATCATCTCTGTCAGTCAGGGGAAGTCCATGGGTCCCAGGGGAAGTACACTTTCCTGTGGGGCAGGGAATGGGGATTTGGCACAGTGGGAAGTGGCTGCTCTACTCTCTGGACACAGTCATAGCTCTGTGAGTCACCAGAACACATTTTGTGGCTGTAGAAACTGGCTGGGAGATGGACAGGGAGGCCCTACTTGTCCCCAGGGAAGGGCTGAGACCAGTGTCCCAACCTCTTGAATAGAGGCATGAAAACCTGGTTAGGGTGGGCAAGGAGGGAGAGAGGCCAAGGTGGGGAGGGGGTGTCTCAGCCATAGTCCTGAGTCTAGCCTGAGGTTGGTGACCCTGGGACACCCTAGCTTTTCGTCGGTCAGTGGTGGTGTCCTGTACTCTGTGCTTTATGTTCTCAGCATGGTGTCCAGGGAGCAGTGAGTTGGGTGGGGTCTAGCTTCCAGCTTGTGTGAGCCAGGACTACCCCACTCCTCAGGCAGCAGAGGAACTATGGGATGGTGAGTGTGGGGTCTCCGGGTGCTGGGTCTGGGCTGTGTGCTCCTCTAAGTGAAGCACCCGTAAAGACACAGCTCGCCTGGTCTCTGTAAGGCCTGCTTGGGCACCACTTTGAGCATCTGCTCTGCCCAGTGCCTCTGTGTTGGGCATGTGGGCAAGGGCATCCAAGAGCCCCTTCTCTCCTTGTTTCCTTCCAAGAGTCTCTCTCTGGGGTCTGACCTCTTGACTGATCAGCATCTTCTCCCATGGACTTGACCTGGAAATTCTCATTGTTTCCTTGACAACTGGTGGGTAGCCATTGCCCTCGATCAGCAGGCTTTCTGATCTAAAATGCTTTTGTGTCCTTTCCTCAAGGCCCCATCAGTCCCTCCCATGACCTGTGGAATCTTCAGACCCTGTCTATTTGTTAGTCCTATAGGTGGTTCTAATATGGCTTCCCAGAACAGAGTCCAGGGAAGAGTGTATGAACCTACATAGAGTTTAGGGCCAGGGGCCAGGGCTCGGCTGAGATGGATTGGAGTGGGGTGGGGTTAGCGTGTCATCATCCAAAGTTATCTGTCTCTGTGGTCTGTCCAGAACTAGCAGTAATGCCAGTGTGTGTCCACTGCTGTGGGCTTGGAGCACTGGAGCAGGTATGATTCAGCTTTCAGAGAGACCAGGGTGGTCCTTCCTCCAGCTGACCCCATAGCTCACAGGTCTTCTGATGTATGAAGAAGTGAGTGGCAAGCTGAGATCTCCTGGGCTTCCTCTGGACCAGTGGCTCCTCAAGCTAGAACCCACAGGGAGGGACTCTGGCCACAGAATGGAGGACAGAGTGGGGCTGAGGGTGAAGCGCCAATGTGAGGGACAAACCCAGGAGGTCTGAGCTAGCCAGCAGCGTAGCCTGGATGGGGCCTGCATCTATCGTGGAAGGTTAGGTATGGTCCTCCATGGAGGGGTGAGGGGTGAGCCCTTCCAGGAGGTGCGTGTGGAACCAAGGACTCAGGATGCTAGTCTATGAGGCAGCTGACTGAACCTCACTTAGGCCCTGTATCCTCAAGCCTACCTCGCTAGCTCTCTTTCTCCTCTACACCTGCTCTTCCCATGGCCCCACCAGAGCAGCTCCTTCTACAGGCTGAGTCTCTGGCCTGGCTTGAAAATCCTCTCATTTGCGGGGGACACAGTAGAGCAGGACCTATGATAATCTTCATAAGGGCCAGCCTAGTCAATCAGTTGCTCAACAGGCTGGGGCCCTGTTGGAGGCTCACAGACCCCAGGTCCATGCCTTGCACCCTACTACCAGAAAGTCTACAGCTCTGATTGTCATTGGGCACTGACATGGAGGTGGCTAGCAGCTGGGTCAAGCTTCAAGGCCATTGGCAACCTGGGCCCAGCAACTTTTTTTTTTTTTTTTTTTTATGTTGAGGCAGAGAGAGGCTCATCCCGAATTGAGAGCAGGGAGGAGGGCTCTACCTCTCCCTGCAAGGGGTCTTGGCACTCACTCACATGTGAGACTTCTGCACAATCTGAACTTAGCGATTTCTAGGATTCTCAGCAAATGTTCTTGCCCAATGTTTCATAGCTTAAAGCTCCAAGTTCCACCATTAGGCTCATGAGCCACGGACAGTGGTGGCTGAGGAAAAATGTCTGGTGAGTGACATTTCAGCAAAACTCTGCACAGAGCATCGGGGACCGAGTTCCTGGCCATGGCATAAAGACCCCGAGGCCACACCGTACATTGAATGAGCTGACTGGACATCTGTGTCTGAAGGCTACTTTTCTCAGAACTAAATGGAGACTCAAGCCTTATAGCTTCTGAGGCTGGCTTCCAGGGCCATGCTTTTGTAGTAACAAGGTCAGGGCCCAGGCCAGCAGTTAATTAAGTCACAATGGGCCTGCTCCCTCCAGCTAGGGAGCAGAGCCAGAGCGGAGGCTGTGGAAGTCATCTGGAATCAGGAGATGAGAGGCCCCATACCACCTGCCTCCCTGCCTGTCCAGGGATGTGGCCAAGGAACTCGGGTCCCTTAACCTCACCAGCATATGTGCCCCCAGCCCTGCCCATCCTCCTCTGGAATGATCACCTCCTCAACCAAGGCCACCAAGGCTGAAGGCCAGGTGAGCTCTTGCTGGACTCTAGCTCTGGGTGGAGTGGAAAGCAGAGATCTTGTTTCTGAAGGCCGAAAGAAGTCCGACCTTCCTTCCATCCTTGCAAAATGGCCAAGCCGTTTAGCTGAACCCAGGTCTTCGGCTGTCCCTGGGCCTGAGACATCAGTGGATGCCAGCACTGCCTCCTCCTGGTCCTTCTGCCCCGGCCCAGTTCTGTGGCAGAGAGGCTACCTGCTCTGTCCTGGCTTTAGAGAATTGGGAAGGGCCAAGAGAGGAAGGTGGAATTGCAGCCTGGCCTAAAGCCACACTGACCCCTCCCTGGCCGCACCCTGGATCCCGGCATGCTTTAATTAAAGATAGATACTCAGAGGCTCAGCTGTCTGCCTCCTAACCCGATGACTGAGCACTGGCCACACTCGTGCCCAGCCCCCTCTCTCCCCCTTCATGTGTGGCTCCTGCTGCAGAGCACTGCTGGGCCATTCTCTTATCTATCACGAACAAGAGCAGAGCAAACCACTCTTTCCAGATTTCTCCCATGGCACCCACTTGCTATTCTAGATAGTGTAGCTGGATAGCGCACTATGGGCTCGGAACCCTCTGCAGCTCTGACATCCGCCTGGGACCTGATGATACAGAAGCCAGTGCAGGAGGGACTCCCTTAAGTCCTTTGTCGGGAAGCTGCACTCTCCATCTCTGGGTTGCCCTAAATGACAGCGGAGAACAATGCACCTTGTCTGTAACTGTCCACCTGGATGGCCGCGACGAGCTCACTAAACTTCCTGCTCTGGCTTCCTGGCTGTATAGTGTGAGAGCCAGTGCAGTTTCCCATGAGGACAGAGCAGGCACAGCACTGAGTGGAGCATATGACCCTCCAGGTGTTCAGCCACCGTGTGGGCCCTCTGGAACCTCCAACTGTTCATCCCCGAAAGCCTGTGTCAACACTGTTTAGCTGGTGCCTCTCTGTGCCAGCTCAGGGGCAGCATAACCTGGAAGGTCAAGGACGGCACAGAACAGCTTGCTTTCCCTGCCTGGCAGCCTGCAGGCAGGAGGAACATTTTTTCTTCTTGATATTGTTTTGACTTTGTTGTATACATTTTATTTTTTATACAGAGGTCATATCTTAACTGTGGATATTCTAATTACTATTTCTAAATTTTTTAGCCATGGTTAAATGCGCAGAGCCCAGTATCATCTTTGCCATTGTTGACAACAGCAGTGTTATCTGGGCAGCATGCTCTGGAACTCTCCTCACTGGTCCATGAAATGCCCTGTTCTCTCCTCCTTGGCCCCTGGCAGTCACAACCCATCAAGAGTCTGACTTCTCCTGTGAGTGCAACACATGGGTCTTATCTTCTATGATTGGCATGTCCTCAGGATTCACACATGTTCTAGCATGTATAGAACCCCTTCCTGTATAGGGCTGTAAAATATTCCACGGTATGTTTCAATCCCACTGGGCTTACCTCTATTCCATACATGGATGTATTTAGAGGGTTTGACTTTTACTCGATTGAAAAGTAAGGCAATGGAAATTGCTCCTTTTGTGCTGTGTGCAAACATTCGCTCAAGTGCTTGCCTCGGTTCTAGGCTTTTGCTGCAGTGGGTCCACCACTGTACACTGCAGGCCACGGTGCCCCAGACTCCCAAGGCTGCCACATCCTCACCAACACACACCATGAGCAGTTTGCTCTTTTGATGGTGAGTATCCTAATGGGTGTAAGGTGAAAGTTCATCGAGGTTCTTATTTTTATGGCATTAGGGATAGAACCCGGGCCTCCTGGATGCTTGACAGGTGCTCTCCTCTAAGTTATAGTCCCAGCCCTCATTTTATTCATCTATCATCTGTCTGTCTGTCTGTCTATCTATCTATTATCTATCACTTATCTATATCTATCAATCTATTATCTATCAACAACTATCTATCATCTATCATCTGTCTATATCTATCAATCTATCAATATCTACCTTTCTATCATCTATCTATATCTTTTTATCATCTACTCATCATCTATTCATCTATCAATCGTCTGTATATCTTTCTATTATCTATCTATCTATCTATCTATCTATCTATCTATCTATCTATCTATCTATCTATGTCTGTGCACATCCCCAATCACTTTTCACTCCGTTTTTTGAGACTGAATTCAGAGAGTGAATACCTGTCAGCTTGAATGGTCGTGAATAAGCCACAAATGTCCTCCCTGTCTCCACCTCCCCAGTCGCTGGGATTATAAATGTGTGCTATGCTGCCTGGCTTTGTCTATGGGTGCTGTGGATCTGAACTCAGGCCTTTATGCTGGTTCTGTGTGTCAACTTGATACATACTAGAGACATTAGAAAAGGAGCCTTAGTTGAGGAAATGCCTCCATGAGATCCAGATGTCCAGCATTTTTTCAACTAGTGATCAATGGGGGAAGACCCAGCTCATTGTGGGTGCTGCCATCGCTGGGCTGGTGGCCCTGGGTTCAATAGGAAAGCAGGGTGAGCAAGGCAGGGAAAGCAAGCCAGTAAGCAGCATCCCTCCATGGCCTCTGCATCAGCTCCTGCCTCCAGGTTCCTACCCTGTATAAGTTCCTCTTCTGATTTCCTTTGGTGATGAACAGTGATGTGTTTATAAAAAGATAAGGGGGGGGATATGTTGTATGGAGGTGTGGTGAGGTATGTGGTAAGGGGTTACCTCAGCAGGCCCATGCTGAGGCATCCCTTCCCCCTTAGGGACCAGCCACACAACTGTACAGTACAGAATAGAGTTTATTCAGGGCATGGGGAGAGGAGTCAAGAGGGTAGTAGAGGCAGAGAAAGGCAGGGAAAAAGAGAGAGTAGAGAAGTAGAGGCTGGCCATGAGCACATGGAGAGAGAGGGGAAGGATGAGAGGACAGAGCAGGAGCAGGAAGGCAAGAGCAAGAGAGAGAGAGGAGGGGGCAAGCAGCCCCTGTTATAGCGAGTCAGGCACACATGGCCATTGCCAGGCAACTGTCAGGTGGAGCTTAGACAAAATGCCAACAAACAGTGGAAGGGTAAACCTAATAAACCCTTTCCTCCCCAACTTGCTTTTTGATCATGGTGTTTCATCATAGCACTAGAAACCCTAACTAAGGTTTCACTAAATTGCCCAGGCTAGCCTTGAACTCCCTCTGTAGCCCAGGTGGAACACAAGCTGTTAATTCCCCTGCTCCACAATGCTGCCATGACAAGCTTGTGCTGTGCCCACTCAGTGTGACTTGCATTTTCCCAGCCACTGAGTTCTCTGCATGCTCTCTGCTGCTTAGCAATTTTGTTAGGGAAACACAGTTGGGGGCAAGCAAGGGGTTGGAGTCCATCCAGTCACCCAACACTGAAACACACCAGACCAGGTTCCCACTCCTGAATAATGTGTGCTGTGGTCTGGATCCAGCCTCAGCACGACTGCGTGACCATGGTCTGACTCACCCAGGATGGCGAGATAAGACTCCAACCTTCCTAGCCCCTGATCCCCACCTCTTGCTTTACTCTCCTTCCTGTGGCCCGAAAGGACCAGGGAACACAAACTCCTGAGCTCAGCAAACCCTAGACCTCAGAGACCCCAAGGGTTCATTTAACACCGGAGCAGTGTTACAGACTTAGGAGAAGGAGTCAAAGTCTGGGACTGCAATCCTCCCTCCACTCCTAATCTCCCCCCCAACCCCCACCTGGCCCAACGGACCCTAAAGTCTCTAGGCCTATTTATTTGCCAAGCTGTGGGTTCTAGAACTAAAACTCCTGCTCCCACCCCTATAGATCCCAGGTCATCACACTGGCACAGCACTCCAAGTGTGAGCCTCCAGGGGCCTCAGCTGTTCATCAAAGCCCAGCCAGTAGGTTTCCCACCCTCCCCCTTTCTGGGTTCATGCCTCTCTCTACAAGGGCAGCTGAGAAAGGGGCCAGAGGGATGCTGCCTCCTGTCCCTAAACATCCGGGTCAACAAGGAAGTCACCAGGTCCGCTGACTAGAAGACACCATCTCCATAGTTTCAAACCCTCAGAAGGAAGAAACCTGTTTCCCCTGTAGGAGGACCAGCTCTATCCGCAGAAAGCGGGCAGTGGTAGTTTAAACCCAGGTATTCAAGGTTCAATTGCATGCAAATATATGCACCTGTTGGGAGGGTGGTGGGTAATCTCCGGAAACAGGAAGCAGCTCTACAAAGGCACAGAATCCCAGAATCTCAGGAGGGCAGCAGAGGGGGAAGGGCTGTTGGGGTTCGATGGTGGAGCTCTCCAGACTGGTGGAACCCTGGGTCCGGGAAGCACTGGGGGTGAGAGTGCTGAGAGGCTAAGTCCTTAGCCCAAGGTGTGCACAGGACAAAAGGAATAGCAGAGGCTGTAGCGGCCTTTCTTATCTGTGTCATTCACAGCGAAGGAAAAATAATTTATACATATTAATAAACTTGAAAATGTATTCTCCTTGCATCTTCATTAAAAAAAAAAAAAAATGCCAACCTAGCAGATGACTCAGTCGGGAAGGGTTTGCTGCTCTTGTAGAGGACCTGAGTTCAGTTCTCACCTGGTGCCTCACAACTGCCTGGACTCCAGTTACAGGGGATCTGGGGTCTCATCTGGCATCTATAGGTAACCACATACAGGTGCTCATGTGCACACACATGATTACAAATAAAGTGAATCTTAAAGAAAAGAATCCCCGTTTGAAAAGGCAGCAATCAAGCTGGGTGTGGGAGTGAACCTGTAATCCCAGCCTAGGGCAGATTGATGCTAGCCTGGGCTATTATAATGAGCACATGTCTCAAACGGCAAAGCAAAACAAAAGGTCTGGGCAGGTGGCTTACAAGTACGGATATGAGCTCAAGTTTCAGAACTGAACCCATGCTTAAAGAAATAAAAAGCTGGAAATGGTAGCATGTGCTTGTAGTCTGTGCTGGGCTTGGAGAGCTCCAGACCAATGACAAACCCAGTCTCACAGAACAAGGTAGATAGCACCAGAGGAATAACACCCAAGACCGACCTTTGACCCCTTCACATGTCCACCTGCATATAAGGAACACATGCGCATGCACACACACACACGCGCACACACACACACACCAGCAACAGTCAGAATATTTAACACCTTGTGGGTGTTTCTCGTGAACTGCCCTCAGACAGTGAAGGTGTAGGTAGTAATGTGTGAATGAAGACTTCGTGAAGGGGAACGTGTTCTCTCTGCTGGTGCAGAATGAGTTATGTATAGGAAAAGAAATGCATTCCTCCTGGTTTCAGGGCCGGGAAGTTCAAGGCTGGGGGCTGCTTCTGCCTCATCCAGCTCAGGACAAAACAGCACACAAGAACCAGCAGTGTTAAAAACCCCACCTTCCTAAGGCTGGAAAACCCCCTGTCCTTAGCACCTCCCACTAAGCTCCACCCCTTACACTGTTGCCCTGGCAACTAAATCTCAAACCGAGAAGACAGAATGAGGTCATCTCAGAGTAAACTCAGTCTGGGGGCCTTGGGCAACACCACTGAGGGTGAGTGTCAGCTTGCCTCCCATCTGTCTGCTGATGGATGAAAGGCACTATGTCCTCCAGCCTGCTGAGAGGATGGCCTGAGAGTCCTTTACTACACACACACACACACACACCACCCGTGTGTATGTGTGAATGTGCACCATGTGCCCTTGGAGGCCAGAAGAGGGTGTTAGATAGCCGTAGGCTGCCATGTAGGTGCCAGGAACCAAACCAGGGTCCTCTACAAGAGCAGGCAGCGCTCTTGAGTGCAGAAGCACCTCCCTACCCCTAGACTAAGATTCTGGTCATCACGGAGGTTGCAGGGTAATTAGACAAACACACCATTGCTCTCCAACTATGAAGGCAAAAATGAAGGTAGAAAGTTGCACTGTGAAAATCCCCCGACGTGGGGACCCTGCCCTCCTGCACAATTTGACCCAGCCTATGTCCTGTGTGGAGGCCACTATGTCCCCAAGAGATGGAGAACTCAGGGCAATGGGCGGGAGCCCTGGCCACCTTGCCCTCAGCCTTGGTTGGTGTCTTTGATCCTGGATCCTGGCTCGGTTCTCTTCTGCCACCTGCCTGTGTGTGTTCGCGCATGCACATATGTACACACACACACACACACACACACACACACACCCTCATTATGTTCCACCTGGATTGGTGCTCACTTTGCAGTGGGAAAGGGGACGCTTCCCAGAGGGGGGTTGAAATGATGAGCAGGTAAAAGCCAGCCGCTAGGTTCCTCTTCATCTTTTGATTTCAGCAGGAAGTCTGCCTCTGCTCACACGTGGCAGGGCTGGGTTCTCAGTGAAACCAGCACTTCTCAGACACCGGGAACAGCAGGGGCCCAGCTCAAAGGAAGCAATCTGTGGATGCTGCCACCCAGGTGGGCCTCTGTGCAAGGGGGTGGACGGGGGTCACATTTCCAGGCCTCCTCCTTTCTGAGGGGTTAGACTGCTGTGTGTGGGGGGGAGCGCTGTTGGGGACTAATGTCTAAATAGGAACAATGGCTCAATAGTGGTGGCCCTGACAGACTGTGGGAACTGAAAGGAAGGACTTGCAGATTACATCCACTTGTGGCCTCCAGCTACCTGTGCTGACCTTTGGAGTCAGCTGTGTGTAGGATACAGCTGGCCCTTGGGACCTAGCACATATCACATGACCTTGAATTGAGTAGAATGTTCTGGTCAAGGCCAACCTGGACTGGACTGTTGGGGTCTGGTCTGGTTTGATATAGCTTTATCTGGTTTGGGCTGGTCTAGTCTGATCTAGGTCTAGTCTATATTCATTTAAGCTGGCCTGGTCTTGTCTATTCTGGTCTAACTTCTGGGCTGGTCTAAACTTTACTGGGCTAGTCTATCCTAGTATAGTCTGGTTTGGTCTAACCTGGCCCAGTTTGGTCTATTCTGGGGTTGTCTAAACTAGTCTAGTCTGGCCTACAGTAGTGTGATCTACCCTGATCCAATCTAGTCTAAACTATTCTGGTGTAGTTGGTTTGGTCTAGACTGGTTTAGTTAGTCTGGTCTGGCTTATGCTGATATACTCTAGCCTGGTCTAGATTAGTCTAAGCCAACCTCTCTTCTGTTCTGTTCTGTTGTGTTCTGTTGTGTTCTGTTTTCTGTTGTGTTCTGTTGTGTTCTGTTGTGTTCTGTTCTGTTCTGTTCTGTTCTGTTGTGTTGTGTTGTGTTGTGTTCTGTTGTCCTGTGCTGTGTATAGTAGTCTGTTTGGGGTTGGTTTATTCTTTTTTGGTCTGGTCTATGCTGGTAGGTCTAGCCTGGATTGGTCTGATATGAGCTGCTCTTGGTTAGTTAATTCTGGTGAGTTCTAGCCTTGTCTGGATTGGTCAAGTTGATCTGGACTGGTCTAATCTGGGCTTGTCTGTTCTATTCTGGTGTATTTAGTCTGGTCTGAGCTGTTCTGTTCTGGTACAATCCAGTCTGGAATGTTGCAAACCATCCATTGTTCACTAATTGTTTTCTCGGAGAGGAACTGCTGAACAAAGGGACTGAACCTCAGAAGAACTAGACATTCTACTAGCAAACAAGTCCCATCTGACAGGACAGAGGATGGGGTGACATGAAGACACCAAAGACAGTGGAGACACCACAGCATACAAGCCGAGTGGCCTGCATGTGGTACTGAATTCTTTCTTTCTTTGCATAGGAAAATTTTCCTTCCTGTGTTGGCACAGCAGTTGACTTTCTTACAGAGAATGATCTGCTCCTTTTTTTTTTTTTTTTTTTTAAAAAAAAGATTAATTTATTTATTATATATAAGTAACTGTAGCTGTCTTCAGACACACCAGAAGAGGGCATCAGATCTCATTACAGATAGATGGTTGTGAGCTACCATGCTGGGATTTGAACTCAGGACCTCTGGAAGAGCAGTTAGTGCTCTCAACCGCTGAGCTATCTCTCCAGCCAGAGAATCATCTGCTCTTATCCTGTGGCACAGGTGGCCTTCTCCTACCACCAGGAGAAGGAATGCATGTCCAGAGAAATGCACGTTACCTGGGCTTAGCAGAATGTTCTTGTCCCTTCCATTCCTGTGGCAGTGGGCTCAGAGGACTTAGGCTAGGTAGTGAGAAACTCCCAGAGTGAACTTTCCTCACAGATAAGAGGGCTAGAGAGGCCACATCAGCTACTACCTGGGAAGGTTGTTTCTAAGAACACTCAGGACTCTCAGGAAAAATTCAGTGATATTCCTAGTATTTTAATATCCAACCAAGCTAGGTCTGGAAGTACCCCCCTTCCCAAATACATATTACAATTTTATTATAGGTTGATTTTTATGTAGTTAACTTAATAAAATACCATGCTTCCAGTAGTCATTCAATTAATTCTGCCAAATATAATTTAATCATTTTCTGTTCTAATTGTTACATTTTATTTACTTTTCTTGTCTTATGGCACTGGCTTGAACTTCCAAGGCAATTTGAAACAATGGTATCACTAATATCTAACATCCTTGACTCATCTCTGAGTACAGTCCATGGCAACTCTTCCAGTGTGCTACTTTAAGAGTGATTTTTGCTTCTAATTTAAACTAAGTAACTCTTCTCACATTCTGGAAACTTCTTATTTCATTTTTAGCTTGTCAACAGTTATATTAGGAAAAATATATGTTTTTTCATAAATACTTTCCACATATCTGTCAAGATCAGGGGCTGGCAGATCCAAGGATATAATCTAGGTGGCCTGTTTCTGTGAGCTGAAAGCACCCTTCTACTTCAGGATGCTCGCTACAATCTGCAACAAAGGTTGCTCATGGCTGGGAATGCCTGACATTTATCATTCAGACTTTTACAGAACAAATGTTCTGACCCTTAATCTGGAGTGGACCTCAGACTCTAAATTACCACTCTCATGTTCTTACTATTAATACCGAGCCACCACCATTGAATTCCTAGAACAACCCAAAATCTTACAAAGTGTCACTAGAATAGTAGAGAAAGGGTCCATGCTTCGGGGAGTGACAGTCTCTAACCCTCTGCAGAACTCCTGAACGCCCGTGTGTTTAGGACAGAAGAATCTGAGAAAGTGGGAGTACTGCATGGTTTGTATGTGAATGTGCGTGTGCCTACACACACGTATAAGTGTATGTGTACACGTGCTTACGTGTGGTGTACATGTGTGCGTGTTGAGTGTGTGTGCTTGTGCTTTGGTATTAGTGTCACTGCTCCAGGCGCTCCCAGGAAGCAGGCTGTACCCAGTGTAGAGCTGGTGCACATTTGGCAAGCTGAGTTGTGGATGAACTCCCTTTCCTGGAGATAGCTTTTGTGGGAAGCCCTCATGGCATATGCCCTCATGTCTGGGTTGGAAAATTCTTGCTGTAATAGATTAGGAGACAGTGTCAGAAACTGAGAACTGGGACTTGAGAGATGGTTCAGGCGCTAAGAAAACTTGTTGCTCTTGTAGAGGACTCAGGTTCAGTTCCCAGCACACACATGGTGGCTCACAACCATTGGTAACTCCTGTTGCAGGAGATCTTACGCCCTCTTCTGGCCTTCCTGGGCACTGCATGTACATGGTACAAATACATACAAGCAAGCAAGCAAGCAGTATTCATAAACACAAAACAAAGTGAATAAATCTAATTTTTCAAAAGTCTGAGACAAACATTAGGATATGTACATTCAGAGATTGAGGAAAGCAGGCACAGGTGAGCACTGGAGACGGACACCCTGTGCCCTGCATGCCTCTCTTAGACCAGGATTCTTTTTTGTAATTTGAAATTGACTGCACTGTTGGAACTTGACTACCCTCTGTTCCTTTGAGTTCAACCCAAGGTTCAATGCAAATGTCCTCTGTGGTTTGGGAGTTCTCTGTTGGGTCAGCTAAAATGTTGGCAGAGATCTCCCAAATTTCTGGAGCCAATGTGTCTCCCACACCTAGCCAAGGAGGCTTTGGGCATACACCTGCAGCCTGTGTCCAGGCAATTTGCTGCTCTACCTCCTCCTGTGCAGGCCTTCCAGTCATCCAGCTGGTGGGCTTGCCGCCTCAGCCTCTAAGGCCTTCTATCCTGGTGTGCAGACAGCCTCTCCCCACACCCTCCCTCTTCAGTCCCGCCACAGCTTACAGATGACCAGCATCAGGTGGGTTCAGCGTCCCTACCCCTGTGGGCACCCCACTTCCAGCTTTCCTTTACTCTCTGGTGAACCTGTTGCCGGCCTCGCTGTCCTGTGCAGCCTCACACATCTGCCACAATTGTCTCTGAAAGTCTGGGACAAATATTTCTGAGACACAGGCTGTTTGCCCTAAGTAAACACCGAGTTCATTCAAATAAAGACACCAGACAGGTCAGATAAAGACCCTGCCTCTCTACTGGTTGCCCAGGCTATTGGCTTCCCTGTGCTTGTAGGCTGTTGAAGGCTGAGGTCTCTTGGAGTAGTGGGGGAGGGGGATGGGATGGGGCAGATTAAAATGCCCCCAAGTTGTGCTCTTCAAGAGTCAGCTTTTCTTTCTTTTTTTTTTTTTTAAGTGCCACTCCGCCCACAGAGGGCTGCCAGCCTTTGGTTGACTTCCAGAGTTCTGAAATGTTGATTCTGACAATCTAGGCATGCCAGGGTGCTCCGGGCTTCTGGGAAGGAGAGAATTTTTGGAGAACCTGACTCAGCTACATCTTAGAGCGGCTTTGCCTTTTTCTCATGTAGCAGCTATCTGGGGCTTTTCTGCACGGGGCTGGGTCTGCAGCTGGAAGGAGAAGGAGGGAGGGGGTGTGGTTCTGGGGTTGCACTCACCCCCTTCCCAACTCCTTTCCTTTAGGCTTGGAGTCAGGGCAGAAACCAGCCCTGTGGAGAGTGAGCTAATTCGGGGCCCGGGGTGCTCCACACTGCATTTTCTGCACTAGCTCCATGGTGAGGCTGGGCTCTGAAGAGCCCCCTCCGGCTGGGACCTGCTTGTATGCCGGTTTACAGAGTCTGCAGCTTGATAATTAACTGGCTCAGTTGTCTGTCCCTGCTCTGGAGACCTCCCAGTGCCAGTTTCCACTTCCCTCTCTCATCCTCACATCCCGCGCAGCTGGGCGGCAGAATAATGACTTTATTAGGCATATCCTGCTCTTGGTTCTCCAAGGACGTAGGTCCATTAAGAAGACTAATCTGCCAACAGCAGCCACACTGCTGGTCCAGGCCCATGTGTGGAGACCAAGGAGGGGGCCCAGAAAGATGGGGCTGCCACTGTGGGGGGTGGTCCAGGCCTTCTACACTGGATGAGGGGTGTGAGCACCGCCTCCATCACTCACCTCTCCCCACACGTGTAGTGAGGCTCTGCCTGGACACTGGGAAGATCTGGGTGAGGCCTCGTCTCTAGGAACTTGATGCTCAGCTACGCACTGGGTGGAGATGAGGGAGAGGGAGAGTTGGGAGGGGCACGATTAGAAACGGGTGCAGGTCAGAGACTGAAAGGAAAATCTTCCCCACCCCCTCCACCCCTGGAACTGAGGACCGAGCCCAGGGCCTTGCGCTTGCTAGGCAAGCACTTTATCACTGAACTAAATCCCCAAACCCCTGAAAGGAAAAATCTTAAGAGAGGTCACAGAGGGAGCAGTAGGCAGCCCAGATCAGCCCTCTGCTGCCCACCCCTGTAAGCCAGAAGTCTATCCTCTGGTCCCCAAGCTTCTCTCCTCTGAAATAAAGATGGTGACTCCTGGACCGTCTTGGGTCAGAGGGAGGTAACTCCTTTGTGAGGGACCTGAAGACCCTGCCCAGCTAAGACTCCTCTGGCTCTGGGGAAGGACATAAGCATCATGTAAAGGCCACTGGAATGAGTCGTAGTGATGGTTGGTCTGCCAGTGTAGAGCCAGGCCAGCCTGTCCTCTCCTTTCCTGTTACTGCCTTCATCCCAGGGCGAGCCATCCTTCCCTGATGTATATGGACAGCAAGCTGCTCCAGCCCAGGGAAGGGGAGTCCACAGTACCCCAAGTGACTCCAAGGGTTATGCCAGATCTTGCCTGGCACTGCTGCAGTCACGTTCTAACTGAGGGAAGTGTGGACAGGAATGGGAGAAGTCTTGAAGACCACAGGAGTGAAAGCAGAAGCAGGACTTCCCCCAGAAGTCCGTGCCAAGTACTGTGTCAGGGTGCTGTGTCAGAGTATCAGGGTACTTATCAGGGTGCTAAAGGATTGTTTCCAGTATTATGCTCCTGGGTTGCTGTGCCAAGGTGCCATCTTCAGGATGCTATTTAGGATGTCCCAAGACTACTGTCCTCAGGGACAGTGTCCCGATTGTGCATCCCCCAGGGTGCTTCCCGAAGTTATCCCCAAGTGCCTCATCCCTGTCCCATCCTGCTCCCCTTTCAGCAAAGCCATCAGCATGAGCTTGTTTTTTTTTTTTTTTTTTTTTTTTCAAATTTATCAAGAACTTTATTCTTTTACTACAACTGTATTTGGTGGCCCAGGAAGGTAGTGCTGTATGTAGACGCATACATAGAGATATCACATGCTTTAAAAATCCCCTGGGGAATGGGGTGTCATGTGCAAAATTTTGCAACCTGCTGCTTTTCTGGTTGCATAAGGAGACAATTGTTTGAGGTTTTTGCTGAATAGACAATTTGTATCCCTTGTCTCACTGAGCTGAACAGTTAGATTTCTTCTCTCTCTCTCTCTCTCTCTCTCTCTCTCTCTCTCTCTCTTTCTCTCTCTCCTTCATAAAAGTTGTGGGCATTTGTGGGCGTTCTTGTCGTATATGGGGTTAGGAATGGAGTCGCTGGGTCAGGGGGTAGATAAATCTCTCTACTTGTACGTATGTTCGGTGTGTGAACCATCCAGTGTTCTAAGTGGCAGACAACTGCCCAGTGGAAGGTAGGCAACTAATAAGTGTGCATCAGAGAAGGCAGGGGCAGGAGGATCAAAAATTCGAGGCCAGCTTGGACTACAATGTGTGACTCTATCTGAAAACAAACAAATTAAACAAACACACACAGGCACACACACACACACACACAGACAGACACACAGACACGCATACACACAGACACACAGACACACAGACACACAGACACACACACCAGAGAGAGAGAGAGAGAGAGAGAGAGAAGAGAGAGAGAGAGAGAGAGAGGAGAGAGAGAAAGCAGGAGCTCTGGCTGTGTCTTCTAGGTTCCTTTGGGCTAATCTTTTCTCAAGTGACCTTACACTGCCCAGCCCCCTCCTGAAACACCCCCCAGGCCCCTATCCTCCACCCCCACCCCCACCCCCACCTCCCATCTTCTGCTCATTCTTTGTCAAGACCCTTAGCATTTCCCTGACCCCGTTCTTCCCAGATCCCAGTGCTAATCTTTGTGGGGTAGCTGTGGGGCTGATAGCTTACCCGGCTGGCTGGCGTGCTCTCTCAATTTGATCTGCGTTGTTTGTCTCCCCGAGTTTTACATTGGAATGCGTTCAGTGCGTCCTACCTCATCCCCTGAATTTTGTGACCTTCTACCCTTGTCAGTGAGTCATTTCCACCTGAAACACACATAGCTTCCTAGAAGTCCATGGCTTGTCTCTCATGTTTAGTTCGGCAACGTGCCACCATTTAAAAGTGCTCTGTCCTTGAATTAAGAATTTTATTTTTATTATTTTTCATGTTGTCCAAAAAAGAGTGGCACCAATGTGTATGTTCTCCTTTCTAGAAAGCTCTACATTGCCAGGCCTGCTAGCTCATACCTTTAATCCCAGCAAAAGCAGTTGAATTTCTACAAGTCTGCAGCCAGCTTGGTTTACATAGTGAGTTCCTGGACAGATAAAGTTACCTAGTAAAACCCTGTCCTGACAGACAGACAGACAGACAGACAGACAGACACACACACACACACACACACACACCAGACACTCCAATTTTCAATCACATTTCTTCGGACCTGATATGACACTTCTTCCCCTTGTAGTCTGAGCCTCTGTCCTTCCTTGCCCTGCTCTGTCCCTTTGACTTGATTTCTTCCTGAGCCCAACACCTCACTCTGTCAGCATCTGAAATTTTCAGGTCTCTCAGAGCCCTCAGGATGAGCCCTGCCTTTTCATTCAAGAGCTTAAAACTCTTCCAACTCTTTTATTCATCCACGTAAATTTTAGAATTAGCTTGTCATGTTCTCTAAAATTCTCTGCTGGGATTTAGTTGAGATTAAATTAAATTTATAGATCAATTTGAGAGAATTGTCAGTTTTATTACGTCAATCCTTCTCGCCTGTGAATGTGGTATATCTGACTAATTTGCTCCAGACTTCTTTTATGTTTTTCAATAAGGTCTTATAATTTTCTGTGCAAAGATTATGCATAACTTCATACTAGATTTCGCCCTAATCCTATACATGCATTGTTGTATTTTCCAGCATCTTTTCAAAATTAAAAAATCTAATGGCTGCCGCAGCACGGGGACACAGTCCTCTTTGTGCTCTGATCATCTGCCCCACAACTTTGCTCAGCTCTTGAATTAATTGTACTGAATTGTTTCTAATTCTATAACTCTCAACGTCAGGTCCCATCACACCGTGTGGGGAATGCCTTTGTTTTTTCTTTCCTAGATTCCCTTTTCGTGTCTTACTGCACAAGCCAAGCAAGACCTGAGGTACTATGTCGAGTGGACACAGTGGGAGTGGGGGTCCCTAGGCGTCCCTGGGTGCCCCCGACAGTTACTGCCATGGGTCTGACCATGAATTGGGACTTTACAGCAGATTGCTTTCTCACACTGAACCATTCTGAGTTCTTTTTTGTTCCTCCTTGGGAGTTTCTGCTGTGAGTCACTGAGTCATGGTAACTAGGGTCCTGCGTCTGCTCTGACAGTCCTGTGAGTGCCCTCCGGTTTATTCTATTGACTATGTGACACAGAGAGGGAGGGGTCCTGTGTGACACTGAGGGGTCCTGTGTGACACTGAGGGGTTGTCCTGTGTGACACTGAGAGGGAGGGGTCCTGTGTGACACTGATGGGTCCTGTGTGACACTGAGGGGTCCTGTGTGACACCGAGGGTGTCCTGTGTGACACAGAGAGGGAGGGGTCCTGTGTGACACTGAGGGGGTCCTGTGTGACACTGAGGGTCCTGTGTGACACAGAGAGGGAGGGGTCCTGTGTGACACTGAGGGGTCCTGTGTGACACTGAGGGTGTCCTGTGTGACACTGAGGGTGTCCTGTGTGACACTGAGGGGTCCTGTGTGACACTGAGAGGGAGGGGTCCTGTGTGACACTGAGGGGTCCTGTGTGACACTGACGGTGTCCTGTGTGACACCGAGGGGGCCCTGTGTGACACTGAGGGGTCCTGTGTGACACCGAGGGTGTCCCCTGACACAGAGAGGGAGGGTCCCAGACACTGAGGGGTCCCTGTGTGACACTGAGGGTGTCCTGTGTGACACTGAGGGGTCCTGTGTGATACAGAGAGGGAGGGGTCCTGTGTGACACTGAGGGGTCCTGTGTGACACCGAGGGTGTCCTGTGTGACACTGAGGGGTCCTGTGTGACACTGAAGGGTCCTGTGTGACACTGAGGGGTCCTGTGTGACGCTGAGGGGTCCTGTGTGACACCGGGGGCCGGGGTGACATTGAGCATGTTCAGTTGGCACCTCTGGTTAGTCCTAAATTGCAAGCAGGCCAATGCTACGGAAGCTGCCCACTATTAACCATGTCCTGGACACTTGGGTAGGCCATCATAGGCACATTGGTGGGCTCTCACACTGGCTGTGCCACCATGGTCTGACTTCCCACGGGTCTGTCTGGTCCTCCTGGCTGGATATCAAGGACTCATTAGCTGCTGAACATTGTGCCAGAGAGCAGCCTGCACATCGGGATAGGCTGTCTCTGTACCCCAAGCCTCTAACCAGGAGTGGCTCCAATTTGCCGTGTATTAAGGTCTCATCCTGACAGTGCTGTCAGGGCCTGAGTTCCCACCCTTCTAAGCCCCAAACACTTGCCTCTTTGGCTGTGCCTCTTACCCCATTTTAAAACCATTTTTTTTGCATTTATAGTCTATCTATCTATCTATCTATCTATCTATCTATCTATCTATCTATCTATCTATCTTTCTATCTGGTATTTCAAGACAGGGTTTGTCTATGTAGCCTTGGCTGTCCTGGAACTCACGCTACAGACCAGGCTGGCCTCAAACTTGGCCTCCCAAGTGTTGGGCTTACAGGTATGGACCACCACTGCCTGGCCTAATTCTCTGCTTCTAAAGAGGCCCTTGCCGTGTTTATTCTGTTTTGCTCAGCAGCAGCAGGGACTCTTGGATTATGTAGTAGGCTGGCCTGCCGTACCAGAGTCCCAGCATCTCTGAAGGAAGGGCTTCTTTCATGTTCCTTCAGGAGGAACTCTTGGCTGGTCTCAGAGCCATCTAGCTGGGTCCATCACGTTCAGAAGTAAGTGAAATGGTTTGCTGAAGTTCTGATAGAATTTCTTGTTGCTCACCAGTGATGGAGAACCTGTGGTGGACTTCTTCAAACATAGCTACAATTTGCCCTGTTTCAACCTGCACACACCTGTGCCAAAAATAGCTGAACTTTCTCCCCTCCCTGCATCCCGCATCCTGGCTACGTGATGCGGCCTCTCTCACAAAGGGCTAAGGGCTTGGTCTCTACCCTGGCCCCTGGCTCTGGGCTGGCTGAGACCTGTCTTGGCTGGTAGAATATGCTAGCTTCCAGCCTCAGCTTCCAGTGCTTGATTTGTATTCACGCGGCGAGAACCAGCCCTGGCTAGTCTGACATAGTCTGGGACACACGTGGGACCAACTGCCTGCTGAGTCCATCCTGAGCCCTGTTTGCACCAGTATTGCTAATATCCCTTCCCTTGTGGAGATCACCTGCCCCTCCCCCTACAATCCCAAAGACAAACCGAGGTGTGATCCTGCCAGTGTTCACTCTGAGAAACCAAGGAGTTTATTAGGCTTCCAGAGTAGCGGGGTAGGGGTTACAGGCAAAGAGCATGAGTGACTTTAAACATAGACTGTCCACAGCCAATACAGATGATGGCTCCCTGGGGTTGTGTAGATGAGGCCCACTCCCTTAACCCCCCCCCCCCAGAGACGCCAAGGTTATGTGCAACTAGGGCAGAATTACAAACCATTGGCTGGAAGGGGTAGTTGGATACTCAGGTGAGGGTCTCATGAGCCTCCTCACCCTTTCCTTCTAAGAGAGAAGGCCCACAAGCCTAACTGTGATGATCTTTACCAAGAAGGTCCAGCTGGATTTCTGAAGATGGAGACAATTTGGTGTGCGGGGTAGTCCTGTACAATCGATGGCCAGTTGCTAAAGAGTTAATGTGTCCAAAACCAGCTGAGAGCAGTGGACCAAAGACCCCTTCGAAAGCCCAGTCCTAAACACTAACCCCAGAATTATGAGCTAAATAAATGGTGAGCCCGTAGCTCAGTGCACTTTAGGGCTCACCTCTTACATTGCTAAAGCTAACTAAAGTTAACTGACATGAAACTTCAGACAGTGTGTCCCCTGTATCTGTCACATCTCAGTGTCACTCTACACTGTCCTCATTCTTGTGCAGCCTCATGGTCCTCTGTGTTCCTCCGCTCAGCTCCTGGATCACAGATGAGCTGGCCATCAGCAACTCTGGAGCACAGGGGATGCCACCCTTGCAAGAAAACTCCCAATCTTGAGTTCAGATTGTGTGCTTTCTTCCTGACCAAGAGGATGAAGCATTCGGCCTCCTGGGTCTGGGCGAGGTGCAGCCATTAGACCTAGCAGGGTCAGCTCTATACAAACCATAGGCCAGGAGGAGATGGGGAAGGATGCTGGGTACTGGTACCTGACTTTTTTTCCTGGTGTATGCCTCTCAGGCTCAGGTAGGAAGATGGGAGGGACAGGCTTGAACCTGTCAGAGGATAAGGACAATGATGGATGTTTGGGGTCTCAGGTTGGGTTACTGAGAAGCTGGGGAACCAGATTGTAAGTACGAAAGTAGGACTGCACCTGCCCCCCAGGGTATCACTGGCATGCGTGCCCCTGGAGGACTCTGAGGAACACACACCTGCATCCACGTAAATCACTTTGGTGAATTCGATTCTTCTTCTAGAGGAAGGGCTGGCCTTTGTGAGCTGGCCAGGGCCCGGTGTGTCAGCCTCCTTGCTTGCTGGCCTATGTCTGAGAAGTGTCACCTGGCTGAGAATATCTCCTGTAGGTCACCCACTGACCTGGAAAAGCAGTTGGACAAAGCAGAGCAGCCAGACTTTCAGGTGGTCCTGCCCCGAATCTAGTCCTGCCCTTTGCTTAGTTTGACTTGGACTCGGGTTGTCACTGATGTCACTTGTCCTGGGTTCTGACACCACCCTAAGCAGTTTTGCAAATAAGGCAAGTCGTCCCCTTCCAGTGGCTTCGCGTTCAGAGGTTCAGCTACCTATGGGCAACTGGAGCCTGAAAATATTAAATGGAAATTTACAACTGATTGCTTTTGAGCTTTAAATTACATGCCATTTGGGTGGAGAGATGAGATCTAGTACTGTATCACCCTGTCCTGGTGATGTGACCACCCCTGTCCAGGGTATGTATGCACTACCCTCCCAATAGTCTGTTGGAATCATCTTGGATATCAGACTGTCACCAAGAGGCTCCTCTATAGTTCCCAGTGTCCCCAAAGAACAAGAGAACTGGCTGTTCAGATGTGACAGAAGAGTTATAATGCACAATGCTTAATGAAGAAAAATGTCACACACACCAAGACTGCTAAGACCTAAGGACAAACTGAACTTCCAGCCTTGGAAGTCTAAGAATGGAAAAAGGAATGTGGGTCATCCCTGCTGTGACAATACAAACTCTAAAAGTTATAGCCATAACATCATTCCTGTAGCTAAGGCGAGAAGACAGTAATTACCAGGTAGATTCTGCTCGTGGCTCCAGACATCCACTGCAAGTTTGGGGAGTATTCTGGAATGTATTGCCTGTTGTTTGGGAGGCCTGCGGCATCACCCCCATGTCACTCTCACACCTTTCTTGTTGGTCACGGTGGGGTGAGGATATGGAGTGACTTCTGATGGTCACACAGTGAGAATAAAGCAGGTGCAAGGGCCTGCTTGCTCCCTCTGCGGTGCCTGGTGCCCCCTCTGTGATGTCTGGTGCTCCCTCTGTAGTGCTCGGGTGCTCAGAGGGATACCTGATGCTCATTCTGCAATGTCTGGTCTCGCTCTGCTATGTCTGGTGCTCCCTCTTCAATACTTGGGTGCTCAGTGCTCCCTCTGCTGTGTGTGGTGCTCCCTCTGCTGTGTGTGGTACTCCCTCTGCTATGCCCGGTGAGGTAAACTGCTGTGGCCACAGTGACTGAGTATCTCTCACCTGGCACTCCTGAGCTGGGACAAGGAAATAACGGAAGTGAAAATGGTGGGTACAGGTCTCCACATCTGAAGGTTGGCAGCCACGGCAGAGAGACAGCCCAGCACTCAGGTGAGAAGCCGTGTGAGTAGCAAGCATAAGAGTGCAGGGAAGATCTCTAGGAGTGGTCTAAGCTAGGAAGCCTTTGGGAGCCTGCACCTCAGCTGGGAAGGTCAGAAGGAGAAAGGAGACCCTGAAGGCTGTGTGGTTGGAGTATGGGCTGCAGATCAGAAAGAGCCAGGACACAGCACAGAACTAGTGGTGTCTGGGGGCTGTTTCCAAAGAATCTCTTCAGGGCTTTGTCAGTTTCAGCCCTGGGTCCTGGGCTGTTCTCTCCCTCACCCCAGCCCCATCCTTGGTTCCTGTGTCTGTGCAGTGTGGAGGCTCCCAGTGCCTCCCATAGCTGACTTGTGCTTGTGCTGAAGTTGACACTCCTGCACCCTGAGGTCCCGGGTCCCCATGCATTCTCTGCAGTCCATCTGCAATCTGACCCTCCTTAGAGTTTGCCCCACACAAGACTTTCCTCACCTCCATCCCCGACCCCCGAACCCCCGGCCCCCAGTGCTGGTGGGCAGCTCTGCACTGAGGCTGAACTGTCTGCAGGTAGCTGAAGGGTTTTTCCTTTCTGTGTCCCGAGAATCAAGGTGGGGAGCAAATGTTCCCAGGCCACGCAGGATGGAAGCCCAACCTATGGTGTTGATTTCACAAACTGGCAAAGCGGTGGCCTGTCTGGTTTTTGCAGGAAAACCAAGAAAACCTCATATAGTGGAACATGGTCCAGAGGTTGAAAGGCGAAGGCAGTGTGGGGTACGGTAGAGGGGCAAGAGAGGGGATAGAAGCAGGAAGTGGGGAGCCACGTGAGAACCCCAAGGGAGGCTGAGAACCCAGTCAGAAGCAGATGACAGGCTGGCCTTCCTGCCTCAGGACTCATAGCAAGTTGGGAAATTTGGCTCCTTGTGTGCTGCTCTGAGCTGAATAGGGGAGAGAGAACGTAAGCTTGCAGTCTGCCGGAGGCTGCCTCCCCCACACTACCCCTCCGCCCTGCAGGAAGACTTTCTTTTTTATCAAAGATCTGTGTTTTTGTCCTAACCTTTTAAAAATGCACATACATATACATATATAATTATTGTTTAAAAAATAAATGGGCCCACAGTGTACCATTATGCCATCTTGGGTTTCTCTGAGGTGATGGTGTGCTTTGAGATATTTCTTGGTCTCTGTATAGCTCTCTCATTCTTCTTAGTAATACAACGTGATTTCCTAACAAGTCCCTGGCAGACAGTCAAATAGCTTCCAATTCTTTCTGTTTAGTCAAAGATCTGTTTCTCCGTGTGCTGTGCATGTGTGCGGTGTGTGCCTGTGTCACGCGCTCAGTATCTGTCTTCTTTCCTTTCTTTTCTTTCTATGATAGAGTCTCACTACATAGCCCTGGCCTGGAACTCACTGTGAGACCAGGCTGGCCTCAAATGCAGAGATCCACCTGCCTCTGCCTTCTGAGTGCTGAAATTAAAGACACACACACACACACACACACACACCTATGCCCAGCAAAGATGTGATTATTTCTTTATTCATTTATCCATCTGTGTGTGTGTGCCCATGTGAGTTTACGAACCATGTTTGCAGGTGCCCTAAGAGGTCAGAGGAATCAGATCCCCTGGAACTGAGGTTACAAGCAGTTGTGAGCCACTTGCTGTGGGTGGCGGGAACTGAACTCAGGGCCTCTATGAGAACACTCTCTCAACTGCTGAGCCAACTCTCCAGTCCCCCCATTTCTTGTAATGAAATGGTTTCTATACCATGTGTGTTTGCTGGGCGTGTACTTTATGCATGCATGTTGAGTGTTCATACCTGCAGTATTGCATATCTGTGGCATGTGCCCTGTGTATATGTATGAATGTGTGATGTGCAAATGCTTGGTACATCTTAATTTAATAAAACAGGATCCCTATCTCAGAGTGTACATGTTGTGTGCAAGCACATGCACACATGTTGTGTAACATGGATGTATGAGCTTCCATTGAAGCAAGAGTCTGCACATATACACATGTGTGCTGTGTGCATGTATCATATATGTGCATCATATGTGGTGTGTGTGTCTTTCAGTAGCTCAGAAACCCCACCTTGGGCATAGCTCACCATCCCTGTTCCACTATATGGTTCTGAGGAGCTGGCATAAGCATCAGAGGCGATGGACCTTGCTATTGAAAATCTCTAGAAAGTCACGAGTCTCAATGTGGGTCAATCAGCAGTGTCCCTCTGACAATCTACCTTTGGAGATGAATTGACTGTCACAGAAACCAGTCTTTTGCTTATGTGGGAGAGACCTTGTCTCCACCTGTGTCGCAGAGCCCAGTGTCTTGTGTCCCTTAGTGCTTCAAACACATGTGTCCTCTGGCTGTATGATCCCAGGTGTTTGACCTTTTCCCGTTAACAACTGTTCTGCATCTGTAGGGTGCCTACCATGAACCCTAGCCTTAGAGTTGGTAGTTAGGGCCTGTGTCATACAATTTACAAGCTATGGTGACACTATTCCCAGGGACATGCGAATTTACCCCAGATGAGGAACTGATAATAAACCAGAGTCCAGCTTAATAAACCAATGAGTTTATTGGAGTTACCTACAGGAGTATGGGTGAGGAATTACTTAAAGGAGCAGAAGGGACTCAAAGACAATTATATCACCAAAACCCCAGCATGGATGGCAGCTCATGACATCTAGAAACCTGCAGCACATGGCACAGCATGTAGACAAGTTGATAGGTTGGAGATGTCACCTTCAGGTGGCTCAGGATGTCTGTCCTCTGCTAGGTAGTTCAGCTTGTTTGAAATTGCCTCTCTGCCTTTCAAAAATACCTGGGGAGAAAAAGCCTAGTGAAGCTGGTCAGTTTCAGGGACTTCCTAAAGGCTTTGAGTTGTTTACTTTCTGAGCTTAATGGGTTTCTCAGTAGGATGGGATGGAAGTTTAACTCAGAGAAAATCACAACAGAACATATGGACTGGGGAGGGAAAATCACCTGTTTTCCTGCAGATAATGGCAGTTTTTGCCATATGCTCACTCAGGGTATGGGGCAGAAGCTACCCAGCTGCCTACTAGGTGACTGGCTGGGCAGGGTAGTGACCATAGGAACCCAGTGACTGGCTAGCTATTTCTGACTGCCTAGGAAGCATACAGAGAGAAAGCAACAAAATGCAGGCTGTGAAATCTAAGATGGGTGGAGGAATTATAGGGCCTCACTGCATCCTGAAGCAATCTCGTTTCCTTTGTAGCTACAGGGCTGATCTGGCTGAAAACGAGACTCACAATTTGATCACATGGGTGCACAGTGACAATGTCGATTGAATTTGCAGCTCTGACAGATGTGTTTTATAAAGGCCGGGGCACTGATCAGAGAGGAGCAGGATGCCAGGGCATGTTATTGAACTTGGATGAGTCTGAAAAACAGCTGCTTCTTGCTGTCTGGAGCGATGAGCCTCTCCTTTCCTGAGAAGCCCATGAGGAGTTCACAGGAGCTAGTTCCCCAGGGGAACATTGAGTCTCCTCTGCCTGAGCTGCCATCCCGTCCCTGTGCTCTGGGACACTTGTCTCAAAGGAGATCATTATGGTGCCATGGGAATCTTTCCACCACTCATTGATAGAGAAAGAAAAGACACAACCCCAGTTTGCTGATGCTTTCGTTTGGTCCAGCAGGGCTTCCAGACCAGCAATTCGTGAAGATGAGGTCAGTTTGGTTGGGTACAGATCCCAACAGAGGTGTGCCTTTTCATGTTCATGGGGAGTGGGGCTTGGACTTGGGGAGGGGGGTGAGCTTCCCAAAAGAAGCAGAATGTCAGAGAAGACAAGCTAGACTTGGCCCACGGCCTGTAGTTTGCCAAGTCTTGATATAAACTACCAGAGACTCAGTAGTGGAGCAGACAAGGAAGGTCCCACAGGGTCTGGATTTCGACCTGTGATCCACAGGGTGCTGTTCTATCCATATTCAGACTGTTGAGTTTGGAATCGAGGGAAGAAGCAAGAACAAGTGAGGTGATATATTTGTCATTGGGGCTCCATCCCCAGGGCTCTGGCACTGCTTAATTAGACACTGAGTGAGGTAACCCAATCACAGAAAAACACACACGATATGCACTCATTGATAAGTGGATATTAGCCCAAATGCTCGAATTACCCTAGATGCACAGAACACATGAAACTCAAGAAGGATGACCAAAATGCAAATGCTTCACTCCTTCTTTAAAGGGGGAACAAGAATACCCTTGGCAGGGAATAGGGAGGCAAAGTTTAGAACAGAGGCAGAGGGAACACCCATTTAGAGCCTGCCCAACATGTGGCCCATACATACACAGCCACCAAATTAGATAAGATGGACGAAGCAAAGAAGTGCAGGCTGACAGGAACCGGATGTAGATCTCTCCTGAGAGACACAGCGAGAATACAGCAAATACATAGGTGAATGCCAGCAGCAAACCACTGAATTGAGAACGGGACCCCCTTTGAAGGAATCTTAGAAAGGATTGAAAGAGCTTGAAGGGGCTTGAGGCCCCATATGAACAACAATGCCAACCAACCAGAGCTTCCAGGGACTAAGCCACTACCCAAAGACTATACATGGACTGACCCTGGGCTCCAACCTCATACGTAGCAATGAATATCCTAGTAAGAGCACCAGTGGAAGGGGAAGCCCTTGGCCCTAACACAACTGAACCCCCAGTGAACGGGATTGTTGGGGGGAGGGTGGTAATGGGGGGAGGATGGGGAGGGGAACACCCATCTATAAGGGGAGGGGGAGGGTTACGGGAATGTTGGCCTGGAAACCGGGAAAGGTAATAACAATTGAAATGTAATCAAGAAATACCCAATTTAATAAAGATGGAGAAAAAAAAAAGAACTGAGTGAAACACACGCACATTATCCCACTTAATAGAGGGAAAATATTTGACAAAATTTAATCTCTTTTTATGATATAAAAATAAAAATCCAATGGGAAAGAAAAAAGAAATGCTTCCAACAGGGGGAGCAGTGGCTCCCTGGTGATGCACCTGGGCTTTACACATTCTGAGACAACAAAGGATGAGAGGTTTGTATTGGTTGTAGGGAACAGATCTGTCTGTCAAAGGGACATGGGTGATAGGGGCCATGGGGGCTGGGGCTGGAATCTCTATGGTGACCTCCATGGATCTTTGGTGATAAAGGGCTGTGGAAGAGACAGTATCCCGAGGAGGCTGGGGGGAGGCTGGTTGGTTTCACTGTTAGGGAAGGGCCACAGCAGGGGGCTGACTGGAATCAAAGGGAACTTAAAGCAGAGAGAAGAGGGAAGGAAAGAACTCCAGTTGCACAATCTGGGAGTGTAACCGTGCTATCTCCCCCTTCGTAGGATGGGTTTACTCACGAATGTTTCCACACATCTTCTCTGTCCCTTGTTCTTAGTGTAGGCATTTAACATTTAACCAAATGCCAGAGAGTATCCAGGCTGCATGGTGACTGGACTGAAAGCAGGGTCCCTGTTGCCTTTGGGGGAGAGGCGAGGACGTTCTCATGTGTCCAGGAGATGGCTACAAATAGGACGTGCAGGGGCTGCTCTCGTGTGGGAGAACAAGGATGTGGCTGGGTCCTGAGGGTGTGATCTAAGCTCCCCCTCTTTAAGGCTGGAAGAGTGGAAGCTGTGTTTTCTGGGGTTGTTGCAAGCTGGCTTGCCAGTGTGAGTCAATGAAGCCACTTGGAGGGACAGCAGAGAGAGGCAGCTGTGGTAGTCCGGCCCCAGGTACAAAGCAAGAAGGCTCTGGTTCTTTCTTTGGTGGTGGGATGGGCTCTGGCCCCAGCGCAGAGGTCGCAGTACTGTTCATCACAGAAGCAATGCCACGGTTATTCCTCCAGCCAGCGTGGGCCTGAGCAGCCCTGTGCTCTCTCCCATCTCAGCCCTGCGTGTGGAACCTCCTTTCTTAGCTGTTTGTTGTGCTACTGGGGATGGAATATGCCCTCCCCGCAAAGCTCAGGTGTCAGAGATTCCATCCCCTGACTTACATGCTAATGATGTCTGAGATGCAGTCTCTGGGAAGTGGCTGGGTGTAAAGGAGGTCAGGAAGAAGGAGGGCTCCAAGGCGACACCAGCAGAATGGGAGTGGCCTGAGCTTGAATGATGCTCTGCCTCCCATGGGATGCCTTGTGTCACATTTGTGTAACTGAGGTCTTTGCCAAATGTCACCAGATGCCAGCACCATGCTCTTGGACTTCCCAGACTCCACAACCCTGAGTCAAATAAACTTTCTTCTTTATGAATCAGTCCCTCTTGGGCATATTCTTATACCAGTAGGAAATGGCCTGAGATTTATGCCTGGGGTGCTATAGCGATCGCTATAGAATGAGACGCCCTCGGTATGCCCCAGGCTCCTGGATGTCTTCTTAGGTACATTCAGCTTTTTGGCTTTTCTGGATGTGACCCTTTGCAAGAGAGTTGGGGGGAGCTGCTCTGCTTTCTAAGTGCTGATGGTGAGTGTGTTGATTTCAGACAGGGCTCTTGGCCTCAGCTCCTTCACAGCTGAGGCAGACAGTTCTTGCTGGAGGGCTGTCCTAGGACTTCTTCCAGAAGCCAGAGTGATAGTCAGCAGTGTGACAGATGCTCTAGGGCCCTTGTGACACTCTCCCTGGGAGCAAGAGGCACTGGGTGAGAAAGCAGACACAGAGATGGGTCATTTCCCCCAAAACGGAGGTGCACAGTGGGGTTGTGCTACACAAGAACATGAATAGTCTCTTAAAAATAAGGATGGTTTTTAATTCCAGAATAATACATTTTAGCTGCAGGAAATGCAGACAATGCAAAAATACAGAAAGCAGAGAGAGTGCCGGCCCCATCCTATTGTGGCAGCCGGAGACACCATTCCCGGCGTT
Organism: Rattus rattus; assembly: GCF_011064425.1. Lineage (NCBI taxonomy): Eukaryota > Metazoa > Chordata > Mammalia > Rodentia > Muridae > Rattus > Rattus rattus. The sequence goes on from NC_046159.1 coordinate 57,109,989, forward strand.
TCACTTTATGATCTGCTATGTCCGGTGCATATAAATAGATGTATTTTCTATTTTCAACAAAAAGGAGATTATGGTGCGTAACTGTTTGGCGCTGCCCTGTCTTCACTTAAGGACACAGCCTGACCATCTTTTCCTATCAGGCATACAATTTTACAGTACCCCTTCCCCGGGCTGTTGATTGTGACGGCTGCGATTGACGTGGTCTCTGTCATTCTTTAAAACACGTATTTGTATCGCATAATTAATGCATGGTTTTTGTAGAGACTTAGAAGTGGGAATAATGTCGATGCAGGGGGAAGGTGCCAATACCCTGGGTGTACCCTGCCTGAGTTTTCTCATAGAGACGGACTTATCTTTGCACATGTTATTACATTGCCTGCTCTTTTAACACAGCATTTGCACACACACTTGTGCAATGCTGTCATGGACAGACATAGAATTCCATTGTATGAAAACGGAACACACACAGAGAGAGAGAGAGAGAGAGAGAGAGAGAGAGAGAGAGAGAGAGAGAGAAAGAGAGAGAGATTGACATTAAAAGGCAGCAATAAACACCCTTCAAGCCAATTCTTCGTTTTTCAAGACAAAATTCTACAAGAGGGGGGTCAAAGGTGAGCAGAATGGATATGGAAGATGAAATCACCCCATAACAAGCTATGCCACTTCAGGTCGCCCGGAAGCAGAAACACCCAGATTCACCCGCTCCCTACCCCAGGTGCAAAAGCAGTAATAATGAAGAGCCAATTTCATAGGTGAATCTGGGGGCTTGTTGTTTTAATTTGCATGTGCTTGAATACTAATGAGGCTGAGCGTTTTTCCCAAATGCTTTTTGATATTTTCATTTCTTTCATTGAAAGTTGGGGGTTCACGGTCCCTGTTCATTTTCCTATTTGTATGTTAATGTTTTCCTGTTTCTTTAATGTGTTACAAATATTAACCCTTTACCTGGGTACATATAGGAATAATGAAATCATTTTCCCACACCCAGTACCTCTTTTCCACTTTGTTTTTATTTTCATTTTCTTCATTCCACTTGTTTAACCCTGAAGAAGTTTAAGGTGACAGTATGGTCAAGTATTGTGACTTTTGCTTTTGACATTATGATCTATCTGTCTGTCTATCTGTCTATCTATCCATCATCCATCCACTATCTGTCTGTCTGTCTGTCTATCTATCTATCTATCTATCTATCTATCTATCTATCTATCTATCTATCTTCTGTTTTTTGAGACAAGATTTCTCTGTGTAGCCCTGGCTGTCCTGGCATTGACTCTGTAGACCAGGTTAGCCTCAGACTCAGAGACCTGCCTACCTCTGCCTCCCTCCCGAGTGCTGGGATTTAAGGCCTGTGGCATCAATTTTTCTTTATTTATATATTCTGACAGTTTATTTTGAAGCCTTGACTGGTCTATTCCTGAGTTGTCATTAAGAAAGGCGACATGTCAGATTCCAAGTTTCACACCTAAGCACATATGACCGTGTGCTTGTGTGCACGTACAATGCTGTTAATAACATATTTACATTCCTTGGTAATTTCTTTTGTCTCCTCCTGCCATCAAGAGCTTGAAAAGAAGTTGTAGTTTTCCAATTAGTGTTTTTCCCAACCCCCTTCAGGACTAGAGAGGTGAGTGAGCAGTTAAGAGCAATTATTTCTCTTGCAGAGAACCTGAGTTTAGTTCCCATCCCCCACGTGTGGCACCTCACAACCCTTTATAACTCCAGCTCCAGGGGAGCTGCAAGCCTCTACTGTCCTGTATGGATACTGCACTCATGTGCACACACATACATGGGCACATGCACATAAACAGAAATAAACCTAAAAATAAGTTTCTCTTTCCTTGGAATGTATTGTAGTTTGGTATGTAGGATCTCATGGCCGTTTGGGCCCCCTGCTCTGTGGGATGCTTTCTATCATGCACTACTGAACCTCAAGTGAGTACTTGACCCGCAGGCTCCTTCTGATCCTTTATGCTGGTTTGTTTCTATCTTCTCTAACTTTGCATTAGAAAGATCTCACATGAATGGTACTTACTCCGTTATCGTCTGACTCCTCATGGAAAGATGGGCTCTTTAGTTAGGTAGTTATTGTAAAACAGCGTGTCAGGCACTTACTGTAATTAATAGTTCCACTATTCATCTGTCTCCTTACTCCGGGTTTCTTCTTTCCCAGTGACAGATTCTATGGCCATCTTCTTGCCTTTAAATTTTTTTAAGAGTTATTTTATTATTTTATGTGCATGGGTGTGCTTCCTGCTTGCTTGTGTATGCATTCATAGTGTATATAGAGGCCAGTAAATGGAGGTTTCGAGATGTCACGAGAGTGGCTAGGAATAGAACCCAGGTCCTCTGGAAGAGGAACAGCCTGTGCTCCTAACCACTGAGTCATCTCCCCAGCCCTGCATCTTCTTGGCTTGCAATGGACCTCAGAGAGTTGCTAGGTTTACGTGTTCGTTTTTCCCCCCGTCCCTTCAGATTCCTGTTTTAGACCTTGTGCTTCTAGTTTCCACAGCCAAGAACAAAACACAGTTTTTCAGAGGCCTCCTATTGAAGACTCCCACTAGAGTACATCCTGACTGACAGACTGTACCTTCTTCTGCTGGGGACACGTTGGCTCCCTTATATGCCCAGGGGTGTGCTGGCCTCTGATAGGGATGGTGCCATCTCCTGACAGATGCTTGTATGCTGACATGGACACCTGTCTCCTGGGAATACTTATTGACAAGCTGCACTCCAATGCAACCAGTTATTTGATGGTCCGAATGGTAAATTGGGACATAGGAGGTTGCATCAAAGGGGCCTTTTTGTTATTATATTGGTGTAGACAGGATCAGAGAAAATCTCAAGGGTCACTGAAATGCCCAGAAATCAGCAGCTGTTGCCACCTCCCACTGAAAGGCGGAGGATCGGGGGAGGCAGTGCTGACCCAGGGGAGGGACAGGCTTGTTCCAAGAGAATGACAGCAGCTACAGGGGATCAGGAGAAGGGAGCTAGGTTGAGAGAGTGCCACATGACTTTTCTTGGGGAGATATGAAAAAATAAATGAATCTTCACCCCAGACAGGACACCAGTAACCAACTAAAGAGAGGATTCCAGCCAAATCTAGTTTGGTGAGTCATGGAGTTTATTGGGGTCACTCCCAGGGTGTGAATGAGAATTTACTTACAGGGGTATAGAAGAAGGTGTACTTCTGAGAGCACGGCTGACTCAAAGATTACCCCAGCATGGGCAAGCGCTCATGAGACCCCAGCGCAGCCTGCAGGCAGCTCCTCTGAGGGTCTCCCCTTCCCAGCCACAGTTAGCTACCTTATGAGTCTTGTAAGTTGGAGAGTCTAGTACAGCAGTTCTAGAGACTATCCCTTGGAGGAAATGTTTCAATTCCACTACACAGCTACATGACAAGGGGGAAGCAAGGCCCCAGTGCTTTTGCTCCTCATTCTGCTCCATTCCAGTTCTGGAGGTGGCCCTCAGTATCATGGGGAAACCAAACTGATCAGTGGTCAGCAGAGTCAAACAGTCATCCTTGGGGACACTGGAAGGCGTTGAGAAGGATGCAAAGAAGCCAGCCGAGGGTAGCTTCAGAAAGCAGATGAATAGCAGTGTTGTGTTTCTGCCTTCTCCTGCATCATGTGGTGGTGGAGGGATGGCTGCTGTAGCTTCCGGTACCCTACATTCATGTGACAACATCCAGCCGTAGAGCACAGAGGTGTGAATACCATAGTCTTCCTGAGTCGCAGTCTTGTGCTTCTGACAACCCCAGCTAACTTAGAAGGCCATTAGACAGGTCCCCTGACCAACCAAGAGTGAAGGCGACAGGTTCAGGCTGCCCCAGCCCAGGCCTTTGCTGGATACACCAGGTTCTCTTGCCCACCCCTGTCTGGTTCATGTTCCATGACCGTCATGGGGCTGGTTGGCCTCAGTCGTCCTCCTGCCTCATCTGTCTGCGGGATCTGAAATAGCTGGCCACTCCCCGAGTCTTTAGAGATGCATTCATGCTCCCAGCCTTTGCTACAAATCAGATGTAGAGCCCTAGAACCACTGCAAGAGCCTCCTCCCCTCTATCACTGCTACTTTTCCCAGCCACAGCCCTGGGGCAGCATTGCAATGAGGCATAGGAGCTTAGAGTCTGTTCTTCAGCTCGGATGCTGTGGAGACACGTGGTGTGGACAGGCAGCGCAGCCCTTCATGGTGTGGAACTGTTTTCCTAGTCAGGAACTTCAGATGCATGTGCACGTGTGTACACACACACACACACACACACACACACACACACACACTCGCAGATGCACACTCAAACATGCACATGGACACACACACATGCAGATGCACACTCAAACATGCACACAGACACACAGACACAGACACAGACACAGACACACACACACACACACACACACACACACACTGCCTTTTGAAGCATGTGCTTTCTTGACTTCTGAGAGACCTCCTCCTCCCCACCCTCCTCTTCTGGTTTCTTTCATCTCCTTGACCTTCTATTGAGAGCCCTAGGGCTTGAGCAGAGCCCGCTCTTGTACTGGTTATGGGGTTTCTCCAGCGTCACTTCAGTCACCTCCTAGAAACCAACAACTTCTATTTCTAAGCGCTTCCCATACCCTCCAGCACCTACCTATCACACAGACCGTCTCTTGCTGCTGCAACAAACAGGTTAAGGGGCCTCAGCGTGCCAGTTTACCCTTCTTCGGTGCTCCAGGTTGGATGTCCATGAGTCAAGGTGTTGACACTCTGGGAAGGAAGAGGAATCCATTTCTCAAAGCTCCATGTTCCCTGGCTAATAGACTCTTCTAGTCTTCAGATCCTGGTGACATCTTTTAGGGGTCACAAGCCAGACAGAAGTAGCTAAGAGAACCTGGCATGTCCAGCAGAAGCAATGGATTGTAATTGTCATGGCCACCAGAGTCATCTACCACCAATGCCTTTGGGGTGCCATGACTCTGTCTCTCCTACCTCCTTCCTGCAGTGCCTTGGGGATGACATGAGGGTCCACCTGGGTCACCAAGAACCACCTCTCTACCTAAGGGTCTCCTTTCTGTAACCATACCAGGAGCTCTTCCCCTTTTTGCCATGCAGCACAACACATCTGGGGATTGGGATATGGACATCTCTAAGGACATTTATCTATGCAGAACATGCGAACAGAACTCTAGACTTGCCTTCCTTCCAGCACTCCCTGCAGGCTCACCGCCTCAGACTTCAGTCATGGTCAGCCTTGTTCCTCTCCCCTTCATCTTCTCATGATAACCTTCCAGAGGAACCTGGTGACTGTCCTCTGAACCATGCCCATGTCCCCGACCTGCTGCCCAGTTCTGAATGTCTCATTCGATGGCAGACCTCCAGCCTAGGCTGAGGCCCTCTGTCTTACTGGTCTTATAGTTGGCACACCCGCTCCCTGGCAGGGTACATGGTAGCACTCTTGCTTCTTTTCGTCCTGGCTGAGTACACCCCAGGTACCTGCCCTGCCCTCTCCAGATCTCCTCTTCTGGAATTCAGTTTTTTTCATCTGGCTCCCACTGCTTTCTGGTCCCAGTGTCATGGGCTGTAGGTGAGCTTCTTACCTGTGTAGCTCAAGTGGGTAGAGTCCGGCTTCACCCTAGGCTCCAGGCTTCATTGGCTGATCAAGTGAACATGAGGCAGAAGGGAGCGGAAGCTCAGCAGTGCCGGGAGGAGGAAGGTGGTTTTCCCTTAGGTGTGGGATTGGGCCCCAAGGTGGAAGGATGGTCCCTGATCTAGGCTCCAGGTTGTTTCCCTTCAGCTGGGTGGGGATTGGATGTGGAAAGCCTGGAGCTGGGAGCTGGGTGCATTCGGAGGCTGAACCAGGCAAGAGGACCAAGTGTACACGCTACAGAGCTCTGATGTCAGAGGCTGGCTCTTGACTATGAGGAGAGTGGTCCTTCACTTGGGCTGTGTTTGTGAGCTTTGTGTGTATGCATGGATCTATGTGTCCTGAAGAAAGTTCTGGTCACTGTTTATGTGTGTGATTGTGAGCTTCTGGGAATGTCTGGGGATGCCATTTGTGTACATGGTTGTGTCCTTGGGTGCCTACACACACACACACACACACACACACACACACACACAAGTGTGAGTGTGTGTGCATGTGCGTGTGCATGCATGTGTGTATGTGTGTGTGTGAGCGTGTGCGTGTGTGTGCATGAGTGTGCGTGCGTGTGCGTGTGTGTGTGTGTTTGTGTATCTTTATCTGCCTGTGTCTGTATGTGTATGTTCCCGGGTGCTTCATGAGGTGTTTGATGTCTGTTATCCGGTTATCTGGTACCTTTTGGTCTGGATTTTCATGCATGTATATAAGCATGCCTATGTCCATGCGTGAGTATGTGTGTGGGGCTGTGTCCTGCTGTGTGCCAGCATGTTCCAATGGGTCTGGGTGTCTGTATATGTGTTAGTGTATAAGAGACTTGGTGGCATTAGAATAGTCATGTTTGTGCATCTAGGCGTAGCTGCCCCAGGCATGTGTAAAGGCTCCTTTTCAACCACCCAGTGCTGCTTCTTTGCAGCATTCCCTGAGAGGGGAGTGCGTGAGGCTCTTACTGGTGAGCCGTGCCCCAGCTAGGCCAGGTAAAGCAGAGCAGGTGGTCTGAAGCTGGTCTGAGGAGTAAGCACAGCCTTGGTCCGGCCTGTCCTCCTGTCACCAAAATCCTGTGTCCCAGCCCAGGCTGAAATCAGCCAGCCCAAGAACTCTAGAGCCCAGCACCCTCCTCTGTCCCACACTGTCACCAGGGCCACTTGCTCGGGTTAACTGATGGCAGTGAAAAACCCATTAAGCGCCTGCTTCTCCCAGCCATTTGCTATCGTGAGGCAGCCTGGCTGACACATGCTGGCTCTTCTTCATATAATTGGAGAAAGTTTTCCCGTCACCCCGTTCTCTGTGTGGCAGCGCTGGCCCTCTTGGGCCCCTCTCTGCCGTCACACGGGCTCTTCTCTCCTCCTTCAGAGGCTGACCTAATTTCCACTCTGTCATTTTCTCCTCCACGCTGTGTCAGTTTCCCTAGGAGCTCCCAGGAACCCCAGTCCCAGCTAGCCATCTGCTCCTTCTTTCTCCTCTCTAGAGAGGATGCTGGTATAGCTTAACCATCTCTGGGGGAGGCAGGAGCAGCCATGCCGTGTACTAACCCTGACAGAAGGCACATGGTAAGGCATTGGAACTCAGACCTGTCCGGGCAGGGTAGCCTCATTTTAGATAAGAGCAGGCCCTAATGCTGGACGCTGGATACCTAAATGGCTGCTTCTGCAGAAGTGGGCAGGTTGACTCCTAGCATGCTACATCCCTGACTTCCTTGTGTCCTTTCAGCAAGCTCTGAACCTCTTATAAGAACACTCTGCCCCACCCCCAGACCTCTCTTCCAGGTTCCCATTGCCACGGAATCCTGTGCCAGTGCAGCATTCCAGCCAGCCCCTTGGACTCCAGTCTGTGAGGATCTGGCACGTCTGAATGAGGCCAGGCTCTGGGGAGCACATGAGGAGTACCCCCACCCAGAAGAGGAGCAGTGTCCCTCTCAGAGCCCCTGGCCAAGAATCCAGGCCGGAACCTCAATACACACAGCCTCATGAATGGAGAAGCCAGGCCTGCCTTGGACCATCGGCTTCTCTTGTGAGCTGGAGACAGAGCCACTGCAGGCTCAGTCTTATCCTTGGAGTCCCTGGTAGGTGAAACCCCAGGGTGCAGGTTGCTCGAGACTGATGATGTGATCATTCGTGGTGTTTAACTCTAGTCTCCCTGATCCCTAACCCTAATCCAACCTTGCTGGATTTGGTCTGAGTTCCCGTCGGTCATGGTGTTTTATAGCAGTAATAGAAAGCAAACTCTAATTTACTTCCGTTTATAACTAACAGTCCATCATAAATGGAAGTCAGAGCCAGCATCCAAGGCAGGAACCCCGGGGCAGGAGCTGAAGAGGCCATGGAGGAACACTGATTGCTGGCTTACCCCTCAGGCTGACATCCAGGTACATTTCTTAGGCCTCCCAGGACTACCTGCCCAGGGGTGCCACCACTCATAGTAAACAGGGCCCCTGTACATTGATCATTTAGAAAATGCCTCACAGATTTGCCCACAGGCCAACCTCACAGAAGCATCTTCTTGGTCGGGGTTCCTCTTTCCAGATAACCCTAGCTGTGTCAAGATAACCAAACTAATCAGGTCACCAGGCCTTAAGTAACTTGCCACAGCCCTACCCCGCCTTCCACAGCCGTGTCTCCCGAACCCCCGCCTCTTTTCATAGTTGCAGACACTGCAGAACACCAGCTACAGATACTGTAGAAAGACTACGGTACCTTCCTGGGCTCCCAACGCTAATCAGCTGGGGCTGACCCGTCCACCTAGGTGAACAGCAGCCAGATGAGAGAGGAGCCTATGTCAAGCCAGCAGCCTGCCTGTGGCATTCCCCAGCCACCTCACCCTCAGACTCCAGTGTCTTCGACTCTGCTATTCTATACCCCCTGCCCCCTGAGCCCCAATATCCTGCCCCTGAATCAGCCTCCAGGGAGTTTAGGGCCTGGCCCAGCCCCAACCCCCCCCCCCCGGCCAAAGGTTCTGTAGCCACACAGGGATTTCATGGGAGCTGCATGTCCCTTCAGGGTTGACACATTCCTTGTGGCATGTGGTGTCATCATTATACAGCATTCCAAAGCACATATGCTGTCAGGAGCACTGGAAGAGTTTTAATTAGTGGATAACGTTCAACACTCCAGAGACTTCATAGGAAGTCATAGATGGCTGACTTCTCTGGAGCCACTGGGAGCAGGAGTCACACGGGCGGGCAGCATGTCTGTGCTGGGTGGAATTGGTGCTTAGGCAGGATGTCCTTATGTGAGCCACAGTTTCCTGACTTCCTGCAGTGGGCTGCACCCAGGCTGGCTCCTGTCTGCACACCATACCAGTATACCCTGCTGGCTTTGTGAGGTAGCTGTTGGGTATTGCTACACCTTTGCCTCCAGTGGACTGACCTGCAAAACTGTCCATGCACACATTCCCTCCACTCCTCCCTGTGCTTAACCTTCAGCACAGGGCTCTACGGTCCTTTTCCAGAAGGGGTTTACTTACTCACATTTGGAGTAGGCCCAGCCTTATGACTTGGTTTAGCCAAGGGGCACTAGAAATGTGGATAGGAACTTGCCGTCTGCAGAGGCTGCCATGGCAGGGTGAGGCAGCCGACCATGGTAGGACGATGAGAAGCTGAGGCGACAGCCAGGGAGCTTCAGAGTGAGCAATGATGCTGTCTGTTAATCAAGGTATGGGAGAGCCTGGCAGAGCTGGGTTAGGTCTGTACCCAGATGCCCAGAGCTTGGTTCTTTTGAGCCTTCAGCTTCGGGGCTGTGTGTCACATGGTAAAACCAGCCGATGCCTCAGGTCAGCCGACTCTGCAACGGGGCCTGGACAAAGGAAGTCAGGGCCCCTTTTCACTCTGACCTTTTCAAGTACCTAGCTACTACCAGAGGATCCCAGGGCCCCTCTGGTTCTGTAGGATGGGGTTTGCTCTCTAGTGCAAGGTTCCTAGGAAGACTTCTGGGGGCCACGTCATCAAGGTATGTCCTCTGCTGGGTAACACTTACTGGGTGTGCCTGTTTCCTGTTGGCCTTAACTATTGCAGCTCCCGCACAGCTCACATACCCGATGTTCTGTCTGTCGTCCTGTGCAGCACTCTGGCTTTCTGATATTCCGGGCACAGGCTTCTCAGACCTTCACCAAGGCCACCGCCTGCCTCTCACTGTCTGTGCACGATCAGATCACGTTCAGCTCTTCCAACTGTTGAGACTGTGTGGTGAGGTGTGACTTAGAACAGACACTGTGAGTGACTGGAGATGTCTGCAGCAGTCCTGAGCGCCTTTGTATCGGTTGGCACCACAGGTAGTGGGCATACACAACAGGAGCATACCTGCTCATTCTCACAGGCATGCATGGCACACATGGGCATGCACCCTCCCTGTGAGCACCTGTCTTCTTAGATGCTGGGCTTTCCCTCCAGGGCAAGGCTAGCTTTGGGAGGAGGTCAGGATACCACACCTAGACCTGGGAAGTACCTACCATACAGGGGACATGAGATGTTTCTAGTGGCTGGTTAGAGAGGGGTGAGGGGCTGCTGGCTAGGCAGGGGTGAGACTCCATCTCCATGGACTCTCTGCTCACCCTTCTAGCCCTGAAAACATTCTATGCTGAGTGTGCTGTGTACTCTGCCAGGCGTCAGGGAGCTGAGACAGAACCTGAAAGTGACAGGTGCTTCTTGGCTGCGGGCGTGCCCCAGGCTCAGGCTGAATTGGCTGTTGCAGCCCCTGTTTCCTGGGCTAATTGGGGAAGGAGAAGGAAAAGGAGGGGCCGGAGGGGAAGATGCTGAGCTCTGGGCTCAGGCTAAAAAGGCAACAAGGCTGATTTGTGAGAATGATGAGCTGGGGGTGGGTGTGTGTGTGTGTGTGTGTGTGTGTGTGTGTGTGTGTGTGTGTGTGACAAAAGAAAAACAAGAGTACGGAGAAAAAAAGCATAGAGAGGGGGGACAAAGAGACAGATGCAGAGATACAGAGGGAAAAGAGACAGGATAGGAGATAACAAGAGAGAAGAGACAGAGGAAGTAGGAGCAGGAAAGAGGAAAAAAACAAAAAAACAAAACAAAACAAACAAACAAACAAACAAAAAAAAAACACCCCCAAAAAACAGACTAGAGAGATGGAGAGGGAGGAAGGGAGAGAGAGACAAAGAGAGACAGAGAGAGAGAGAGATGGGGAGAGACAGAGGGAGGAGAGGGGGAGGGGGGGAGAGGAGGAGAGGGGGAGAGGGAGACAGAGAGAAACAGAGGGGGAGGGGGGAGGGAAAGAGAGAGGAAGAGGGGGGGGGGAGGGAAAGGGGGAAGGGGAGGGGGGGGAGGGAGAGAGGGAGGAGAGAGAGAGAGAGAGAGAGAGAGAGAGAGAGAACTCACAGCAGGAATGCCTTGAATCCTCCCATGTCCACCAGGTTCACTATAGAGGAACCTCAGATATGATCTAGCCCAGTTGGTCATAGGCCCTGATTCCTGCCTAACCCCTGTATTCTGCTGTGCCCCAACCCTGGCCCTGGGCTCCTGGGCCTGCCTCAGGCCTGGACCACACCCTGGGCACATGTGCAGCCTCTGCAGTCTCAAACGGGGGAATGAAGCTCCCTTCCATAGGCTCTCGGGCTCTTCAGAGCAGAACTGGTAAGAAGAGACTGTCTCTGTGATCTACGGGGATCATGCTCTGGCTCTCTTGATCTCAGTGCTCTGTGTGAGTGCTAGGGTCCAGGGCCACAGCAGGCACGCGTTAGTGCTGGGAGCTCAAGTCTGGGGAGAGGTTGTTGGGGAGGGGGAGCAGCTTGCATACCTCTGCAGAGTGTCCCTATTGGCTTGGGATGTGTCACTTCCGAAGACTGTCTACATCAGTTTAAGAAGGACTAGAATGCCTCGTGGGAGGTGCTGTAGGAGGGGCCATCACAGGTGGAGAGTATGTTCTGGAGCTCATATGCTGGAGGCACAATGGGGTGTGGTGGTCTGAAGCAGGAGCAGCAGGTAGGTGGGCATTGTGGGAGCCAAGAGACTGAAGTCACAGCGGACCCCTCCTAGGTGGCAGGACCTGTGTGAGTTAATGTGAAGCAGGAGCCAGGCTTGCATCCTCACCTGCTACACGCAGCTGGGCAGTTCTGGGCACATCTCAATGGGCAGAATGACCCTGCCTAGAAATGACCTGAAAGGCTCTGGCATTATTCGTGTCTTTGTGGTGGTATGTATGTGTATGTGCATGACAACCGACCCACACACACGCACACGCACACACACACATGCACGCACACACACACACACACACACACGCACACACGCACACACGGAAGTCAACTGTCAAGCTCTGCGGTTTAAAATGTGCTTATTTATTTGGTTTGCTGGTACGCTATCTCCTCGGCTGCCTTTATAAATATTTATCAATGTTGTCACAGTGACATTTCCTGGGAGGAGGTGAGGAGGGGAGGGAGGAGAGGAGGATGTCAGAGAGACCTGACAGGTGGAAGAAGGCAGGCTCTAGGGCCCCAGATCAGCCTTGATGGGACAAAGCTCTGGAGAATGGAGGCTACCACCTGGAGACCTGACCTATTCCCAGCAGCCGGGGTTCTACACACAGGATCCAGACGCCAGTGTCTCAGGTGAGGATGAATAAGAGCCTCCCATCATGGGCTGAGTCCACGGTGGCTTGTTAAGCCAGTGGTTAATACCGACTTGCTGTAGTGAGGATTCAATATTTAAGTCTTTTTAACAACCGTGTGACAAAGAGGCTCCAGCCAACCAGAGAGGAACTTCTCATGCTTTATGCATAGTGGGCCCCTGCCAGGCACTGGAGATCCATGCTGAGCCCAGACAGACAGCCCTGCCCTCTGGGGATGTCTTGTACCTTAGCAGAAGACAAGCATTCCCATGAGATCGCTATAAAAGCTTCAGGGATGGCATCAAGGAGTGTGTGCACCAATGTGTGCTGTGTGGGCCTCTGAGTGCATGCAGGTCTGTGCATATGGTCCATTGCATGGTCATGGGAAGTTGCACACTGTGTACCTACTCTTCTGTGTGTAAGGATTTGGTGTAATACATGTTTGCATAGGTACATATTTGTGTGTGAGGGTTGTGGTCATGCTTGTGTGTGAGTCTCTGAATGTGAACATGCATCTGTGTGCATGAGTGTTGCATGTGTCCATTGCATGTTCAAGACTCATTGCATGCAAAAGAGTTCAGGACTGCAGCAGGCCCAGGGAAAGACACAAGCAGCTGTAGTGTGGTGGGGAATGCAGGTAACATAAAGCAGTGGGAACTTGACGGAGAGGAGGTTGTCATTCTGTAGCTAAGAAAACACTGGAGTCAGGAGCCTATCAGCTCACCTTTTCTGCATTAACAGATGCTCCAACCCTCCAAAGCGTCATGGCTTCACATCTGCCCGCTGTTCTTTGGTTTTATTGCTCTGATAAAACACTAGGGCCAAAAGCAACTGGAGGAGACAACTTACGCATCTCAGGTCACACTCCATCACTGAGGGAAGTCAGGGCAGGAACTGAAGCAGGAGCCACATAAATGCTACTTAGTGGTTAGCTCCATGGCTTGCTCAGCCTGCTTTATTATAGCACCCAGGACCACTGGCTCAGTGGTGGCGGCGTCACCCACTGCAGAGCTTCCCATATAAAATCACCAATCAAGAAATGCCCTGTAAGCATCCCGCCAGGGAATATCAGGGAGGCGTTTTCTCGGTTGAGGTTTTTCTTTCCAGAAGATTTTGGCCTGTGTAAAATCGACAAAAAAGAAAAAAGAAAAAAAAAGGGGGGGAAGGAAGGAAGGAATGGAGGAAGGAAGGAGGGAGGGAGGGAGGGAGGGAGAGAGGGAAGAAGAGAGGAAATGGACCAGGACTCCCATTATTTACTGAGCTCCCCACTCTATTGTTGGCCATTCGGGCTAATCAATTCAGCTGTTCGTTTGGGTCTGACTCCCATGAGAGTCTCAGCTGGGATAACAGTGTCTTCCTTACAAGTCTTATGTACCTGCAGCTATCCTGGACTTCTTCACATTCTGATCCCAGAGTTCCTAGGGTGGGGTTGTAAGGCCTTCTGAGGCCTTGGGTTAGAGCTAGTGCAGTGTTATTTCCAATACATCCGATTACCCTCGAGTCCTGACACACGGCTTTCCCCACACTCCCATCGCTGCTAGTACAGCCCCTGTTAGGAAGAGGCTGGGATCTCTACCTTCCCCTAGAGTTAGTGCTCACCTCAGCCAGGCACTCAGTGTGTCTATTATGGCTGCCTCTCTTGCTCCACCCTGATAAGCCTCATCTTCATGGGGGCACCTAGACCTCACCTCCACTGCCATCTACAATCACCCCACACCATGACTGCCCAACCTGCTTGCACTGCCTTCCCATCTCAGGGCACACTGAGGTCAGAGCATGGCTGGCTGTTATGCAGGGTCATGACCTCACCATGGTCCCCGTATTCTCTGATGGCAATGGCCCCTCTGCCTTTGTTTCCTTCACCCAGAGAAGCTTCATTTGGCAAAGCATTTAAAGGTCCAATCCTACCCAACACCCTGACCCCCTTCTCTGCTTTGACCCCCAATCCCTCCCCACACAATGCTGTCATTACTTGTTATATTCTATACTTTGAGGACTATCTGTTGGTTTCTTCAGGATTGGATGCCCGTGGGCACAAGTATTTACATCTGTTTATTTACCTTTGTATCCTGCACAGGTGCTTGACAAACAGCTACAGATGGTTCTGAGTGAATTAGTGTTGGGGACAGACAGGCGGGTGGATGGGTAAATAGGGCACAAGAAGATGGGTGGGTAGACGGGTGGATGGATGGGTGAGCAGATAAGTGGATGGAAGAATGGTAGAAAGACAGGTGAACAACTGGATGGGTGGGTGGACAGGTGGATGGATGGAATGTGGGTAGGCGGATGGATGAACAGGTGTATAGATAAAGGGATGGATTAAGAGATGAGTGGTTAAAAGGATGAATGGGTGGTTGAGATATTTTGCAACCTACTTTTAATAATTCAACCTCTCCTCTACCCCACCACCCAGCAGAGGTGGTAGAAAAGTTATGAGAATATGGGGAAGTGGACCTGTTCAGCAGTAGTTCTTTAGCGGTGAGCTCAATCTTCTTCGGCATGAGTTCAGTCCCATGGCGAACACCAAATACAAATCTGCAGCTGCAGACCAGTCCTCAAGGGAGGCAGACACCACACACGAACCAGCAGCTCTAGTTCAATCATGAAGGAACTGCAAGGCTCGCTCACAGGCCTGAGGCAAGGCTGCAGAGGCAGCAAGCTGCCTCAAGAACCTCATGAGCAGTTCTTCGGCGAGTTTCTCTCAATGGCTTTGTTACCACAAGTTGAACTCAACAACACTTTGTAAGGCAAACCAATACATGCGTGTCTTTAGTGAAGAATAGTGAGGAGGAGCAAACCACACCAATGCTAAGTGCTCCTCTCCCACTGTCTGTGGGGTCATAGTTATACTCCTTCCTCCCAGATTCCTTCGTGTGTTTGCTATATCAAAACATCCTTTTACTTGTGTCTGCTTAGCAAAACATTCTTCAACGTGTCTGCCTTAGCAAAGCATTCTCTTACCTGTGTGCCCCAGCAAACCATCACTTGACATCACTGACAAGTTTCCACTTCAGGAACAGGTAGATACCTTGATGAGTTGATGGATGGAAAGGAAGGATGGGTGTGTGGATGGGTAAGTGCGTGGCTTCCGGGTCTCAGGGCCAACTGCTCCTCTTGATCCCATTACAACCACAGCCAAGTAGCCAGCCTCTCTGTGATGGGAGGAAGGAGAACTTGCTGCCCTTGTGCTGACGCCATGGAAAACTGTCTGCAGCTGGGGCTTGTGGCCACCTGTTTCACGGCCAGCCTCAGCCTCTTCCCATGATAGAGAGCCCTCATGTCGGTGGCAACTGGGGACAAAGACAACCTCATAGAAGGGGTCTAGGAGATACCTTCAGGGAGTTCCTGCAGACCATCCAAAGCCCCAGAGGAAAGCCACACACCAGGGGACACTGGGCAGAGGTTCAAACTCACAGGGGTCAGAAAGGCAAGGTAACTGTACATGCTACTCTGCCCAAGCAGTGACACTGGCTAGCTTTGGTGGCACACATCTTTAATCCCAGCACTAGGAAGGCAGAGGCAGGGGGATCTCTGTGAGCTCAAGGACAGCCTGAGCTAAATAACAAGCTTCAGGAAGCCAGGCCTATAGAGAGACATTGTTTCAAGAAAAGAGAAAAGTGACATGGGACCTTGGGAGGGAATACAGCAGAAAACTCCAGCAGGTAGGAGGTTCTTTGCTGTTAGCCTGAAGTGTACATGCCCCTGGCAGTGCACACGCACCTTAGGCTGGGGCTGGGCAAACTGACACTGTGGCAGTTGGTCACATCAGACAGGCTCACTCTGAGGACACAGAGCCACCTCACCAGTATATAGGGCTGGGTGGGGCAGCAGCCTCAGGTGGACCTTAAACATGATGCTGTTTGTATCTTTTTGGGATGCATTTCAGCAGAGCTGTGCTGATCACTGTGACCCACAAACCTGGCTGCTCCTGTCAGGAGGAGAGGTGGGTGGAGGAAGCATATGTCAAAAGACAAATCAGAGTAAAAGAAGCTTCCTCTGAAGACACTAAGAGCTAGTGTGGCCATTGCAGCCCACCTATCGGATTTCACCCCATCCCTGACTCCCAGTCACACAATCAAAATATAGGATTTAAGGGAATCTAACAAGCTAATCCTATGAAGGATGAAACGGTTAAAACAGTTGTTTTTGGAAGCCAGAAAAGCTGGCCAATATGCCTTTCAAAGATTTTCACACGTTATAGAAAGCCTGGAAAACCATGGTCTCTGAGAGCTTGGCATAGGGACAGAACTGAAGTCTAGAAGGCTCCTGGGTCTGGGCAGGGTGGGGGCTGTATTTTCACAGACTCGGCTATCTTGGCCCTCTGTTCACACATGAGAGGTAAACTTGAATCTCATCTGTCTTAGGGTTTCCATTGCTGTGAATAGACACCATGACCAAGACAGGTCTTATAAAGGACAACATTTAACTGGGGCTGGCTTACAGGTTCAGAGGTTCAGTCCATTATCATCATGGCAGGAGCATGGCAGCATCCAGGCAGGCATGATGCAGAGTTCTATATCTTGTTCCAAAAGCAAACAGGAGAAGACTGGCTTTCAGGCAGCTAGGAGGGTCTCAAAGCCCACCCCCACAGTGACACACTTCCTCCAACAAGGCCAACCTCCTAATAGTGCCACTCATTTCCTGGGCCACGCATATACAAAGTACCACACCACTGGATCCCAGCTCCATGCTGGGCACAAGGACCAACCTGGTAAACACCAGATTTGGGGTGGGGGTTGTTCTTGGTTCAGGGAGAGGAGACAGGAAGTCACCTTTCAGACTCTAGTAATGGTCTGTAATGAGAACAGGGGACAGCCATCTGTGGCCACATCACCCTGAACACCAGATCTCATCTGATCTCCAACGCTAAGCAGTGCCAAGCCCATTAGCACTTGGCTCAGAGGAAGAGAGTCAAGGAAGGCTGCGGGGGAGAGGTGGCAATTCACAGGGATGAGTGTCTGCTAGAGGAGGGAGTCTCTCATGGCGTGTCCCCACACACAGGTTTATCTTCTAACTTTTGTCAAATTGATCATTGACACAGATCAGCACAGCTGTTGGTTTAAACGAGGAAACTGAGGCCTATATAATGAAGCTGCCATGGAGGAATGGGTTGTACCTGCCACGGCCTGATCCGACCTCTGTGCCCTAGGGTCCCCCACTGACGGGAGCCCAGCCAAGGTCTCCTCTCAGAGGTGGGCACCTTGAATTTAAGCAAGGCTGTTGGTGTGTTTAAATACTGTCATTGACAACTGTAAGTGGGCTTATGAGCCTTATCGGCTTAGATTTGTATCTGCAGGAGAGCCGTTCATCTTAAATAAATATGTTTTTAATAATCTCTGAGTATTTATGGAGCATAAAGCTGTCAGAAGCGATGGAGATGAGGAATCCTGAAGTCGCTTGCCGCACAAGGCCCTTGCCGAGTCATTAAGGAAACTGGCTCCCAGCAGGACGGCAAGTTCTGCTGCCAGCGCGAACAAACGTGCGAGCGATTATCGTCCCAGAGGATTTTTAATAAGCCGGGGTTGGTTATTTAACCTACAATAACTACTTAATAAACATAGTAAATTACTCGCAGGTTTAGAAATATCTGCTCCTCCCAGCTCCTCCCAAGGCCACCTGTGCCCTGGAATGTCTTACAGGAAGTCCTGGTCGGAGGCTCACACTGCTGGTTTGCACTGCAGCGGTCGGGCAAAGGTTCCCCTCTGCCTTATGCGTCCAGTTGATCAGGTGCCCTTCGGCCTGATTTCAGCAGGAGTCCAGGCAGACTCTTTGGGGCCAGGCTAGCCCATCAGGTTTGCTTTTCTGAGCTGGCCCAAGGCATACAGCTCTCTGTCAGAGTCGAAGTTCCCATCCTGAGCCCACCACCTTGATGTCCTTTCTCTGTGGACTGCTGCCTAAACACAGCATTTTTACCCCAGCATTCATGGTTCCTAACAATACGGCAAGCAGCAAACACCCATCGGTGTGAGATCTATCCACTACTGAAGACCCTTAACCAACTTTCAATTCCTACAAAGAACCTGGCATCCCTGTTTACATCCAATATGGTGGAACATTGCTCAGTGCCAGGTGCCAGACACTTCATACAGACATGCTCACTCTATGCTCCCTTCCAAGTTATGGGGCAGAAACTGTTGGTTTCTCTTTTACCAGATGGGGAAACTGAGGCTCGGGTGCTTCTCTAAGTGACATTTGAAAGTGTTACATCAGGGATTACACACCCAGATCGTCAACTGGTTTTTTTCCCTCTTGCACATAAAATATGAGTCACATAATGTTAGCCAATGATCCGTGAGCTACCCAATGTACAGAACTTTTATGTCTCAGTCAGCTCAGCCCGTGTAACAAATATACCACATTGGGAGGCTGGAAACCCAAGGTCAAGGAACCAGGAGGTTCTAGTCTGGGCGAGGACTTCTCTCCCAGCTTTACACCCATATCTTGCTGTATTCTCCTATGCTATTCCATAGTGTCTAGCTTACTTTCCACTACAGGTTCTATCTACCCATACTGAGGACCCCTCCCCCAGATGCATTATGGGTAGAGGGTTAACACACGGACTTACATGTGACTCAAAGCTTTGGCTAAAGCAGCGTGAAACATCTGGGATCACATCTCATGGTCCTCCTGGTCCTCATGCGTGGATGGGCACAGCCAGATGAGCTTCCTCTTGCTTCTCCCATGGACATAGTCAGATGGACCCGGAGTTGCCTGGATGGCACCTCTTAGATAAGGGGGTGGGTTCTGCACCTCTCATGGCTTGGGTCTAGAAACTTGACTGAGGGAATGTAGAAAGAACAGATACTAAAGAAACAACAGACAAGCTGGGGTCGGGTAGACTGTGTGTACTCTGATGGAGCTGCACCAAGTACTGTTAGCTAGCTAGTCTTGGTATGAGGTCTCTAGAGGTGAGCATTGTCAGGCTGTAAACATCCGGGAGGGGGAAGCTGTCATGGATTGCTTTTGCACATACCCATAAATTGTTTATAAACAATCACACTTGGACCAGAAGAAGGCTTTACCTTTCAGAACCTGACCTGAGAAAGGCTTTGCTACTCCATAGGTATGAGGTGTTGGTCTTTGGAATGGCTGTGCCTGTGTCAACAATACAGATGCCCTGAATCTCTGATTAAGACTCTGCTGTCCCTGCCCCACATTCTGGGGCTTCCCTTTTCTGTGGGACTTATGATACTGAGCAGCACGGAAGGCTGCAGCCCACTCATGCAGGCACGTGGCCCATGGACCACATGCGCTCAGGGGCATGGCCGGGATAGGAGGGATGGTCAGTTTTTATTGTCAACTTCACACGACCTTGAGTCACCAGTGGAGAGAGAACCTCAACTGAAAAATTGCCTAGACCAGATTGGTCTGTGGCCACATCTATGAGAAAATGTCCTTTTTGATGACTGATGAGAGACAGCCCAGCCCACTGTGGGCAGCACCATCCCTAAGCAGGCGGCCTGGGCTGCCTAAGCACTCCAGCCAGCAGAGTTTCTTTATGGTGTCGGCTTTGGTTCTTTCCTTCAACATATGCTGTGCCATGGGAGTTGTGAGCTGAAATAAATGTTTCCCTCCCCAAGTTACTATGAGCAGTATTCTATCACAGCAACAGAAAGGGAGCCAGGATAATGGGGAAACATGCTCCTCCTGTCTGTCATTGGCACGCTTTAAGGATTGCTAGGTGTGATGAGTCCGGGACCCTGGACAGGGCTGTGTGAGAGACTGCCCAGCGTCAGTGATGGGTTTCACACAGGAGAAGGAAGATGGCACAGAAGCTTCGCGTGGGCCAAGCTGTGGGCAGCAGGGGCGGCCAGTGGGGCAGGTGGCCCTGAGAAGACAGATACGGTGCAGCTGGTTCAGGTGGGGTACTGGAGACACCCCTGGTACAAGGGCTAGAGGTGCTACTAGTGGCTTTGTTGGGTCAAGAAGGGCTAGGAGCAAGCAGGGACAACAACTTGAAACAGCCATGCATCATGGATAGGCTGAGGAGAGGAGGCAGTCAGGTGACCTGCTGGGGATGCAGCAGCCTTTGTGTGCGAGTGCAAGTATTTGGGTGTATAAGTGAACATCATTTGGGAGTGTGTAAGCACATTTGAGATGAGTGTGCGAGCAAGGGGACATGTGTGTGCCTTCCCAGGTCTCAGGCTCGGTCTCTCCCCAACTCTTTCCCTTCTATTAACTCTCCTGGCATTCAGTTTCCTCCCTTATTTAAAAAACTTTATTGTCAAATATTTGACCCACTCTAAAGCTTGAGCCATATGTTTTTGGGTTGAGGAAGAATTAAGAGAATCTGAAACGAGGGCATGTCTGACTCCTGCAGCTTCCCAACCCCATGTTTCGTCCCCTACACTGCCAAGTCATTTTGTTGGCCAGTCCTGGCGGCGTGCAGCTGCCTCCCCCAACCACCTCGCCCAGCCCCCCATGAACTGTTTGGACTTACTGCTTTTCTTAAAAAGCATCATGCAAATGGAATCGGACCTGTGTATTCTTGTGTGACTTGATTCTGTCAGGGGCATTGTCTCTGCCATGAGTTCCCGCTGCCGTGCGTACCTACACATTAATCACTGCCGAGGCAAGTGGCCCCTTTGTCTGAACGCCCAGCACATCTGCATTCTCATGGGGCGGGCACACAAGTCGCCTCCAGGGTTTCTGTTGTCCCAGGGAAGCATAGTGCCACTGCAAGGGTCTTAGAGAGCTACACAGTCAGGGTTGGAGTGAGCCACACGGTTATGGATATGAGTGGTCAACCATGACTTAGGCATGGCCCCCAGAAAATAGAGACCCTCCCACTGTTCTTTGCCACCCCACTCCTCATTTCATCTCTGTATTCTGAAAAGGGGGGCCATTCAGACAAACTGATGTCCTTGCTGGCTTGATCAGAGCAGGCTGCAGCCCAGGAAGATCGACATCCTGGAGCAGGATGAGGAAGGGCATCCTTCAGCCCAGTGACCCCTGCAGCCCAGGCAGAGTCACTGGTGGGCTCCATCCGTGTGCCTGTGCACTTGGTTCACAGCAGAGCTGTGTAAATGCCATCTCTTTGGCAACCAGGCCATGCAAAATTCACCCTTGGCTGAGGAAATCAGGACCTGGGGGGAGGCAGGGAGCTGTCCAAGGGTAGTGCTAGATCTGGGTTGGTCATCTACCCTGGCTGCTCCGCTGCCCTCTGCCAGCAAGAGGCTAGCATGTCAGCTAAAGGCACATGGCAGACTCTGTGTGAAAAGTGGGCGTAGGCTCTGTGGCTGGTTTGCAGGTGGTCAATAAATGCTCCAAGAAAATGCTTTTCTTAAAAGCTAGGCCCTGTATGAGCTCTGTGCTAGTGTTATGAGGGAGAGGAACCCCGCTGGCTCATACCCACCAGGCTCCCCTGCACCTTGCAGTGCAGGTGCTGCCCTGGAGAGAGCTCAGGACGCCTGAATGGCAGGATGACTTTCTCTTAGCAGCAGGGGTATCAGCTGGAGTCCGAAAGTCCTAGAAGCCAAGGGGATACTCCCCACTGCATTGACTCCCCCAGAATCTCCTGGAGTTTTACACATCTGTGACTGAGGAATTGGGGACCCAGGAGAGGTTGTCCTCTGAGGTCTCCAGGGAGGTAGGGAATGGAGAAAAGCAAGAATTCAAGTCGATATTCATCCAGGTCATACTTGGGGGTCACTTATTATTCATATATGCCTGCACCTGGCAAAGAATCATGGACAATCATTTGTTCTCATGAGGTTCATAAGGCAAGAATCCCCCCACGAGGACCCCTGTTCTGCACTTCCAGGATTGGCTATGTCCCATCCACTGCCAGAGGAATCAGGAGGCTATGAGTCCAGCATTTTAAGTCCCAGCCCTGGAAGGCAGAGCCCACCTTCAGGAAGACCTGGTGGACTATCTGTGGGTAGGCAGAACTGAACCTTGTGAGTTGAGTACAAATTCACTGTGATAAACCAGGAGAAAACAGAGCAGGGGATAGTACACGAAAGAGCTACAGATCTAGAGGCTCAGGGATGGAGATAAGAAAAAAGGTACAATGGATGCTAGGGGCAGGTGGGGGACACTTAGGGACAGGTGGGGGGCACCTAGGGGCAGGTGGGGCTCTCAGCCCTCTTGAGTCCTTTGCTGCGGGTCAGAGATTCCAGGATGATTTGAACCTTTCCAGGGTCTGGGAAATTATGTGGGCTATCTCCCACTCTCCTAACTGACAGTTCCTTCATTGTGTCCCCAGGGCTGAGAAGGAAGAAGGCAGATGCTGGGCAGCAGCTGGGAGCTGTGGCCTCGGGGACACCATTTCCTTAGGCAAACCTTTGCTCCTCAGGGTCCCACCCAGTGAGTAGTGACAAGTAGGTTCTCCTTGTGAAAAGAGCTCGAAGGTCTATAATGCGTTCAGTATTTAGATTGTGACAACAGTCCCTGCCCCACAGGCTGACTTAAAGTCAATCAGGGTCTCCTGCAGCCCGACGCCAATGTTCTGTGAACAAGACTCCCAAAGGGAGCTGAGGATTAGGGCACCAGGGATGTGACCACAAGGGTCCCTCTGAAGAGGATAGAGAATTGAGTGACCAGGAGGCAGTACTGAGACAGGAACCTGAAAGGAGTCGACATGGCTGCAGAAGAGTTGCAGTGGGCGCCTGCCGTCTGTCTGTCTGTCTGTCTGTCGGTGTGGTTGTGACTTACTATGTTGAGCTCTATCCTGGACTAAGTCTTGCTCACCCAGACCAGTCCAGGATGATCAGAGGCCTGCATGGGCCTTGCCTGGAGCTGAAATGATGGACCCAGATACTGTGTCCTGTGAGCTGCCCCACTGCTGAGGAAATGATTCTGGTCAAGCTTCAGAGCTTCTGTGAGCAGTTTTCTTCTTGTAGCTTGGGTGGCATCTGTGGGCATCCAATGGACTTCTGCATGAGGGGCAATCCGTCACCTATAGCCCTCAGCATGGCCAGGGGCTGCTGGTAAGTGTCCCTTCCTGGCTGTGCAACATGGACAAGTCTCTTGCCACCTGAAGCCCCAGTTATGGGGATAGATTTCTCCAGAGCACGATGCTGAGAAGACAAAGGAGCTAATGGTGTGTTTAGGGACGGGATGCTGAGCCCCTGGATTTCAGGACTTTTGGGGCCTTAGTTGGAGTGGGACCCAGTGGAGCCCTGGCTGATGAAGGCACCCCCCATTCCTTGGACTGATGTTCACTGTTGCCCTGTGACTTGGGCCCCTGGGAGTCTCCTAGGACTTGCTGCTCACTCGGGGTGTGGGGACCACCCTCCCTGAGTGGACATCTGCAAGCATGTGGTGGCAGGAGAGGGTAGACAGGAGTGAGGTGTGAGGCCCACTCTTTTCCCTGTTAATAGCTCATGCAAGAGCCTCTTCTCCATCGGATTCAATTTATTCCCATCTGGGCCCTGCTGTCTCCATCAATTCAGCTAATAAAGAGAGGTGGACGTCTGTGACCCAGGCCACTGCAGAGGCCTCTTCCAAGCTAATTAACCGGCCCGAACAATCCCTTTTAATATCTCTGTACTTAATGCCTTAAAAGGGAAGACTGAACTGGGGGAGGGGGAGGGACTGGGTGGGATGTAGGGAGGCTGCACCAGCTGGCTAACGAAAATAAGAGGGCAGGTCTCTGCCCTGAGGAAATTCTGCTTTGTGACAGGTGGACAGATCCAGGATCACCAGGGGACGAATTGTATCCTGGCTGGGGTATTCTCTATCCTGGGTTGGCCTTGCTGCAGTAGCTGGCTCCTTCTCTTGAGCCAGCTTCAGCCCAGGCTGGGAGCAGGGTGGAGCCTAGGGATGGGGGGCTGGGGGTGGGGGTGGGGGTGGAGCTGTCCACTCAGCCATGCTGAAAATGCTCATATTGCAGTCTCCAGGGATATCAGCCACTAGCTAACCCTGCAGTCTCTGACCCTCTGCATGTTTTGAACCTTCTAAAGTGCCCTTTACCTTCCAGAGAACCTTTCCCAAGCCCAGCACTGCACCTCCTGGTGGCCTTGGAACAGAAGAAGGGAGGGGACTGTAGCTATTCCTTGTTCCCTGGAAAATGGTCTTCTGCAAACAAGAAGATAGACTGTAATTACAGCAGTGATTTCCAGGCTGATGGCAGGTTTGGGAAGAGGTGAGGGTAGAGAGCTCACTGCAGGTTGGGTGGAGTCAACACGCAGGTCGTTAGGACCAGGCTGGCCATGCACACAAGGTTCAGGTGGATAGACCTGCTCTTACACACCCACACACTCATGGCCTGAAGAGTAATGGGGGCCAGACTGAGGGGAATCCAGTTCCTGGATGGGGGCTGCTGGCCCATTTGTTGTGTAAGATCTCCCGTATTGCCTGGGAGTTCTGAGACATGCAAGATTACAGTCCAAGCCTCAGCCTGTCCCTTCCCAGCTCCATGGCTGTTGGCTTATCACTCACAGCTTGCTTTTCTATCTGTTTTATACCCTGGAGTTTCTCAGGGTGAGTGAGGTGCCAGGTTCAGAGCAAATCTTTACAACCCTAGTTCATATGTGGTGGTTTGAATGAGAATGTCTCCTATGGCTTCATGTACTTGAATACTTGGGACCCAGTTGGTGGAACTGTTTGAAAAGGATTGGGAGGTGTGGCTTTGTTGGAGATGTGTCAGCTACTCTAGTGCTGCGTCTGTCTGCTTGCTGCTATGCTCCTCACCATGAACTCTAATCTTTTAAAGCTATAAGCAAACACCTAATAAACTCTCCCTTCTATAAGTTGCCTTGGTCATGGCATCTTATCAAAGTAGTAGAAGGGTAACTAAGACACTCATGACTACGATATACAGAAAATAACTTATACTGTGCCCACATAAAACCGCTAAATTTCTTACCATTGGAGGACTTGTGAGCTCCTGACCACCCTTCCGACCCACTTTCCCCATCTCTCACTGGAGTGCCTTAACTCTTGCTGCTATGGAAACAACCTAAACTAGTTGACCTGATGCCAGTGGGCTCTGCTCTCTCCTGTCTTCATATAACCCTTGTCCCTCATAGAAGGCAGGAACCCTTTTCTCTCTTTTCTTGTTCTCCCCATCTCTACGGGATCTTCACAATCATTTCTTGCTCTATGAGTTCTAACCAGGCAAAGGAAGCAATCAGCCTCGCTGGGGCTATGTCCAGAATGGGCCAGCCACCCTGCAGAGAGCATGAGGAGCAGAAGACATTGTGTCAGCTCTTTTTGGAAAAGAGATCTTTCCCAGGCAGAGGTCAAGTGGGGTGGATGAATGGGAGTGTGTGAAGACATGGAGCAGTGTCACTCAAGGGGGATTAGGGTGTTGGGTGAAAGCCAGAGACAATGGAAGGAAGGAACAGGCCTCTGCATGGAACGATACTGAGGCAATTGCTAATTAGATGGATGGACTGGGATGAGGAGAGCGGTCTTTCATGGTCTAACTCTTTGATCCCCAGAGAGAAGAATGCTCCCTTCAGTGTAGCCAGCTTTCCTACATAGACTACCTCATCTGCTCTCACACCCAGCCCTTCCTCCATTGGGTTCTTGGATCCCCACAGCCCAAATATCCTAGTGTCAGACATCATCAAGCAGAGATGGCCCCTTTCCTACTGTCCCCTTGCCCACCCTTGCATATCCCCTCTCTGTCCTGTCTGCAGATGCCACAGCGATATTCATGTCCTCAGCCCCACCCCCAACCTACCTGGTGCAGCCCTGCCCTCCTTTTGTGGCCCTAATGCTGTCAAGGAAAAGTGGGGCACGACCAACCTTCTTTCCTTCAGTGGCAGTCCTCTGACCTGTGGCTCTCACCACACCTGAATAATAACGACAGCATATCGTGAAATGCTCACCGTTTTGAAGACACCTGAGGGTGCTTGTCAACCTCCTTCCTTGCCAGCCAGCCACCTCCTGTGGTTTGAAGAAGAGAGGCAGAGAAGTCCATGCTGGGGTAGCAGGGACAGTCCACATTTCCCCTCCCACTGCTACCTCCCCATTTCTTCTGGCAGGAGAGTGTTCCTATAGCAACCCAGTGAATAACAAGTAGTTGCCATTCCTTTTCTCCAACAGGTGGATCCAGCTAGAATGGATGGATAGACAAGGGATGAAGAGGTTTGCTGTGGCCGTGGCTACATTTGAAAGTAATCCAGGGGAAAAAAATTCACACGTGCTCCACTTTCTCCTAGCTCTCACAGTGACTGTTGGCTTTCTCTCAGGAACCTGTCTCATTGTTTGCTTGATGAGCATTCTATTTCTCCTGTGATACACACACACACCACACACACACACACACACACACACACACACACACACACACACACACACACTCATGTGCCAGTGTGGGCAGTCCTGGGTGATCTCTCCCTACCCCCATGTAGAGAAAGTTGATGGTCTCCTGGCCGCTGATTTAACACTCGAGTGCTGTCATCGGGGGAGCTTGGTGGGCTCTGCTCCAGCTGCTGTGCACAGCTGCCTGGCTGAAGACTCAGGGCCAGGTCTGACATGCCGTGAGTGGCTTGCCAGATCCCAAGGAGGGCAGCCGAGGGCACAGCCAAGCCAGCAGGCCAGGCACCGCGGGCGGCGGGCAGCCAGGCCAGGCCAGAGCTGTTCCAGGCAGCCCACGGCCAGCTGCTCATGGTTATATTTAGCCCTTACTGCCAGGGACAGCAGGACGCTGGGGCTCCCCAGGCCAAGGGACCATACGCTGCCTAAGTGGTCCTTGGCACCGGACATGTGAGATTGTTTTCCATTTTGAGGACATTATTTTAAAATGTTTCCATGAGGGGAGAGAGAGGACGGGAAAGAAAGCTGATCTGGAAGAAGAGGCCTAAAAGAAATGCAGCAGCAACAACTGCAAATCCTTGTTTGCATTCCGACGGATGCTGCCGCCGCTGAACCAACTCCAAAGAGATCACTGGAGACATCTGGGAATTCGCACACAGGCTGAGAATTAAACGATATTAAAGAATTATTAATTTTGTTGAGTGTGATGATACCGAGATTAGATGTCTTAAACTCCTTATCTGCCAGAGACACAAATTGAAATATTTATGATAAAATGGTTCGATGACGTATGAGGCTCACTGGCCACACAGATCATGTGTACGGGAGTGTTGGGGGTGGAGGCGCACCGGCTGTGGATGCTGCCTCCGAGCTGGGGCTGACACACACTCGTTATTCTTGTCTCTCTACTTTTGTGTGGAGTTGACATTTTCCGTAATCAATGCTAAAAAGTGCTTCCACCCGTATATTCTTGCCTGAGGCTTTTTCTCCCCGAGTCCTTTTTTGCCTTGCTTGCTCGGGGAGAATTCCCAGGGGTGGAATTACTGGATCTGGGAGCTTCATGATTTTCCCCCCCTGGACATGTGCTGGCAGGTCGAAAGTCCACAGGACAATGAGGACTCACACTGTGCTTGAGCACGGGGCACCCAGAGTCACTGCACCACAACAGAGCTGACACCTACTCAATTCCTCACGCCATGGAGTCACTCGATATAAAACTGTCCCTTGACCCCCAGCTCCTGGATGCAGGGTGAGGCCGGGCACATTCACCAGGCCCTAAGAACCTATGGGATCTTTTGTTTGGAGAAGGTTTCTGGCCCACTGGGACCCTTGTCTCTCCTGATCCTAATCTGTGTATTGTCCTGCTAGTTTTCAGTTTTTATATTCTTTTAAAAATAGCATATAGAGGCTGGAAAGATGGCTTAGCGGGTAAAGTGCTTGCTATGGGAGTGTGAGAACTGAAACCTGAGTCCCCAGAACCCACATCTACGCTGGGTGTTTCTTGGAAGCCGCCATAACCCGGGCTCCAGCAGCAGAGATAGGGGATGCCCTGACCAGCTAGACTGACCACATCAGCAAGCTCTGGGTCCAGGGAGAGGCTCCGTCTTAGCAAATAAGGTGGGGGAAGACATCCCACACCAACGTCTGGTTCTCACACACGTGCGTGCGCACACACACACACACACACACACACACACACACACACACACACTTAAAAAATAGCACGTAGTCAGGAAGCTCTATTTTTGCAGCCTTCACTTTACATCATCTCCATCTTTTCAGTTTTGAGATGGGCATTCGTGCTTCCAAATATGGGCACTGACACCAACCGTGTCTTGGGGAACTGAGTCTACCATGCAAGGCAGTGATTCCTGGTCCAGGCCCTTCCCCCCCCCCCAATCTGAGCTCCAGTGAGCATTCAGCAGAGCAAGTGCTGTCTGTGGTTAACTTGACCTGAGTGACTCACTCGCCGCCTCCAGCAGACGGGGTCTGCCCCAGCCTCGTCTCTCTGTGTGAACACACACAGCCTTAGTTACAGCTGCAGCTTCCTGTGCCCCATACCTGACCATCCTAGCTTCAGGTGTCACCTCTCTTACCTCCTTTCGGGCCAACGATGTCTCTCCCTATCTTCCCCGCAGTGCCCTGGACCTAGGGAGATGGAGAGGGGAGACGAGGGCTTGAATTCAAATTTTCCACGAGCTCGGGAAAATCCCCGGCCTTCTCTGAGGAGCAAGCAAGGTGTGTCTTGTCAGTGGGCTGACATGTACAAACACAGTCACTTCAGAATGTTAAAGTACCCCCTTGTGGGTAACAGAGGCTGCAAATTGGTAGGTATTGGGGATGGGTCAGGATACCTCCCCAAGAGAGGTCCCCTGCCACCCTTTTTCGAGGACCCTAGAAAGGGTAACTTGCATGGCTGGAGAGTCAGAGGCAGCTCAGGTGAAGGGCACTGAGGGACCTCATCTTCACACAAGTTATAGCTGCTCATAGCCCTGTTTCCATGGTTACTGCCTAGGGATGAGATCACCTTCCACAGGCAGGAGCGCCAGGCACTCTGCCAAGGAGACTCTCTAGTGTGCGGCCAGCTATGCTGACCACAGGGCAGGATGAAGCCTGCTGATATCTCCCTTAGGTAGCAAAGGTGGAGCCACGGGATACAGGTGGCCATCACAGAGCTGAGCCAGAGAAGCGTGAGACCAGGGCCTCTTGTCCAGCCGGGCCCACGTGACATGTCAGTGCTGACAAAGCAGACTCTGGGAGGGAGCGTCAGGTAGTCAGGAGTGACCACACCCAGAACTGCCTGTGTTGGGGCCTCACCTCGGAGCTGACTTTCCCTCATCACAGAGTCCTTTGAGTCCCAGCTACTTGTCAGCCATGCAGTCCAGGGCCTGGCAGCTGTGGCCCCGAGTGGACACGACACATTCCTGGAGCCCCCAGGTCTCTAAATGCCAAAGCACAGAGCTGGATCCCATTAGGGTGGACTCCACTGGCCACACTGATGTCACCCCAGGACGATGCCTAGAGAGAGAGGATTCTGGGGCTGCACCAAGCAGGGCAGCTAGGGCATGAGGACCAAAGAGGGAAATTTGTGCTGTTTTTCTGCAGGAGATACGACAGAGAATTGAAGTGTGATGCCTGCTTGCTGAGACGTTTGCAAGAGGCGACAAGGTTCTCCTTAGTCCTAGTTTAGAGCTGGGGCGTGAGGGGTATGGGTTTGCTGAAAAGCAAAGCCCTGGAGAAAGGATGGACCAAGGAGGGTGAGGTTGACGGTGAGTGGTGTGGAGAGACAGGCAGGGCTGGGGTAAGGCATGAGGAAGTTCTCTGGGTGGTTCTGTAAAAGGGCATACTCAGTGTGCTCCTGTTAGCATTCCGGAGTGACAAAGAAACCCCTTCCTTCCTCACACAAAGCATCTCCATCTGATCTTGGCCGGTCCCGGGGGTCTCTTTCTAGCATTACTGATCTGAGCCTTGAGCCTGTGTGTCTTGTCTCTGGCCTTCTGGCTCCCACTGGTCCTTTGGGCTTCAGCCCCTCCCCTATCAAACAGCCTGTGCTTGCACGCGCCGGACTTTTCTTTGTCCTGCCGCTGCTATCCTGGCTTGTCTGCTTCTCTCCTTTGGTGTGCCAGCTCTCAGTGGGCGGGAACTTGTTACGGTCTCACAACCAAGGTCCTGGTCCCTAAGGCATGTCCTGGTCCCTAAGGCATGTCTGTCATGCTGGAGGTACTTCACCAATGGTTGTCAGAATCCACAGTCCCAGTTGCCTCTCTGCCCCTGGTATGGAGTGGGTACTGCTTTAATTTTGGTTTTTGTTTTTGTCTCCCCCACCTTTCCCCTGAGTGGGAAAGATACCTCAGTCCAAAGTGACCCAGAGAAGCATCGGCCACGGCTGCTACAAGAACTCTGGGCCGGTCCTTCAGTTTCGGGTCTGGCTGGCCTTATGCTGATGCCTGTCCAGGCCGTGAACGTGCAGCTGACCCTGCGCCAGAGCGGTTCTTCTACGAGGCAGCCGCCCCGCTAACTGCTGGGGCGGGCAGAGAGACCTGAGCCTGGAGGCTTCTCTGCGGGGGCTGATGTGTGAGGGATTTATGGGTCGTGGTTAGAAATGAAAAGCAATTCAATTCAATCCCAGGGCGGTGAGAGCTTCCCAGAGCCTCGCTAAGTGGGTCTGGAGCAGCGATCAGCGTTGCGAATCTATTAGCCCACACTCGGCATCTGAGTCACGGGGGAAGAGCCAGGAAGCGGCAGCGCCCAGCGGGCTGCACGTCAATTATGCTCCTCTCTGTTTAATTAAGTCATAAAACACACCCGTGTCTGGAAAGGGGCTGGACACCAAGGCTGCGACCTCTGCTGCCAGCATTACACAACCATAGTCTGGGAGGACACTGAGGAACCACACTCTCCTGCCTGCCCGGGACTCAGTGTCCCTGATGGAGGCCTAGAGGCCTGATGGAGGCACTGTCTCCATCCCTCTGAAGGCCAAAGAGGTCAAACAGGAGGATAGGGTGGATGGACCGGGCTGTGGAAGGTCACCTAGATTCAAGCTACTGAGCTGGGTCACCTATGCCCAGTCCTTCACCTCGCCGTGCCTCAGTCTCTCCACATGCACAGCAAAGGATGGGGGAGCATCTGAACTCACAGAGAAGTGGGATGGAAGACAGATGCAGGTGCATGGAGGGCATGTGGAAAGGATGTGGAGGGGGCAGGGAGTAGAGTGTGGAGGGTTGCAGAGAGGAATGGGGACACAAAGGGACCTTGGCATGTGGCATCCATACAGGTAGGGTGGCAGTAGCCTGCACATCAGGTGATACCTAGCTTCTGTGGAGCAGTGCCCTCGAGTGGTTCTCCTCTCTGCCTCTCAGTGGCTTGTGCCACCTGGGCTATTATTTATCCTATACATTCTCTGAATGCAGTTCCCTCTTTGAAAACATAAACAAAAGTATCTGTTGAAGCATCTCCAGGCTTCCCCAGAAGAGCCAGAGCCACTGGCCCTAAGGAAAAAGCGAACTGTGACAGGCACAGTGATCCCTGAACAGTTCCAGTCCAGATGTTACTCTGATGCCAAGGTGTGCCAACATGGCCTCCTTATCTCAGGAGATTAGCAGGTTCTGGAGGATTCAGACAGCCCAGGGGCATCTTGGGCTGTTCTAGCAAGTGGTGTGATCTGTAAAGGAGGCCCAGGTTCTTGTTGAATCCAAGCAGGGTCTTCAGTGGCGCCCCTGAAGCCAAGATGGGCAAGAGGAAAACAGCCATCAGTTGTAACCTTGGAGGGCAGCACACACAGCTTGATCCACAGAGGACACATGAAGACCCAAGGTCCTTCTGAGAAGGACAAGTAGAAACAGAATGAAGGGACATGCTCAAAGCACCCATCCCTCATCTGGGCATGCTCTGTCAAGTCAGGGATAGGCACATCTTTGAAAGTCCCCTCCTGCTTAGGGTCTTCTTGTCACATGATAGTCACTATCCCTCGCTGGGAAGGAATGACTCACAGAGCATCATGGGAAAGCAGAACCAACCTGCTCCCAGACCTTGCTGTACATGAGAGCCTGTCTCCAGTACCAGTGAATTTTCTAAACTTTCCAACCTGCAGGAGGTCTAGAGAGACAAAATGTTGGATTGTAAGATCTGGAGAATCATATGTGTGAAGAGATCTTGGGGAGAAATTCTAGAGTGGAGACTTATATGCACAGCATGAAGTCCAAGAGCTGGTCAGTAGGCACAAGTTGTCAAGATGAGTGTGGGGTGGGACTCATAAAGATCAAATGATCTCTCAGCACCTTATCACCAATATATGGCAATGACCCAGATGCTGGGTGTGATGGTTTGCATATGCTTGGCCCAGGGAGTGGCACTGTTAGAAGGTGTGGCCTTGTTGCAGTGGGTGTGTCACTGTGGGCGTGGCCTTTAAGACCCTCACCCTAGCTGCCTGAAGTCAGGCTTCTGGTTGCCTTCAGAACAAGATGTAGAACTCTCAGCCCCTCCTATGCCATCCTGCCTGGATACTGCCAGGCCCTTGCCTTGATGATAATGGGCTGAACCTCTGAACCTGTAAGCCAGCCCCAGTTAAATGCTGTCCTTTAGAAGACTTGCCTTGGTCATGGTGTCTGTTCACAGCAGTAGAACTCTAACTAAGACACTGGGAGTGAAGCCTGCTGTGGACTAGGCATGTGCTCCTCTCGCTTTGGACTCCATCTGCTAAGCTTTGGTGTGGCTTGAGTTTCCTTTAAGAGGAAGAAAAGACAACATTGACAATGCATTGACATTCACGCAGGAGATTAATGTGGCACGGAGAGCCACAGGGGCTCTCAGTGATGGCCGCCTTCAGCAACTTTTCTTCTGTGGGTCTTTGCTTTTGGCTAACGTAAGAAGCTGAAATGGGAGGGACCACTGTGGTAAACAGATACATTCATCACGAATTAATTTGGGCATGCTTACATCCCCCTCAATAGAGAGAAAATTAATTACAGTCAAGAGGCTTCTGTGGGTGTTTAAATGGAAGATAAATATATGCAAGGAAACAGCTTCTTTAAAAGTACGAGCAGCACGGAGACAGGTTGCCCATCACCTTTCCAGGGGAACTTGTCCTCCTTCAGGATTCGCTGAGCGGATATATTGCGGATGACGGCCTTCTTGGGATGGGCACCTGGCAAGGCACACTGTCTGCACGGCTCTACCCAAAACAGCTAAGTAGAAAACCCTAAATAAAGGACTAGAAAGATGCATCAGCAATTAAGAGCTCTCTGCTCTTCCAGAGGACCCGGACCCATATGGCAGCTTACAACGGTCTGTAACTCCAGTCCCTAACACCCTCTTCTGGCCTCTCTGGGCACCAGGCATGAACATGATGCACATACATGCATACATGCAGGCAAAACACTCATTCACATAAAGTGAAAAAAATAGAACTAAAAATGAAAATGTAAATGAAACAGAAACTTAAAACAGAGGAGAGTCTTAGCCCAAGACAGGGGACTCTGCATACAAGAGTGGCCTTGTGATGTGTGAGGTTAGACGGCAGCTAGGCTGGGCTAAGTGATGTCCAAGTATCTGGTGAGGCATCATGTCTCATGTGTCTGAGGGAAGTTTCTGGAAGACATTGATGTTGTAACAGTGACTGAGAGGCACCACACACCAGCTGGGGACACAGGGAAAGGTACCTCACACTCTGGGCTGGAATGCTATCTTCTGTCCCTAGATGTCAGCACTTCAGGGCGACAGTATCTCAGGGTGAATCCAGACCATCCTTGGTGGGATTGTACATAATGGAGGTGGATTTCTGTACTTCTATGTGAATCAGTTCCTAGAATATACATCCTTCTATCCAACCACTGGGCTACCTAATTATCCATCTGTTGGGAACGATGCTCTTGCAGCCCTCCATTATTGATGTTATTATTATGGTTAGAATTAAGTATGACTGGGTTCATGGAAAATCCCCAGCCAGCTGCAGAAGACTAATACAGATCTGTGGTCAGGATGAATAATGATATGATAAAGTTCCCTTGCTGAGAAATACACCTGACGTCAAGATGCCCAATGTGATGATCTGTCACCTTTCTGAAAAACCAACATCCTGCTGACTAATAGATATGACAAACCTGTGACCTTTCTGACAACCTGTCAACATCAGCCGATTCCCTGACCACACGAATATTGTGTCCTTTGCGTGGGTAAATGTTTCTTACTTCCCCCATCTCTCTGTTACCCATTTTATGGTACAAATTCACCCTTGGGGAAAAATAAAATTGTCGCCTTGATCAGACTCTTGTCTTGGAGTCCTTCTTCGCGTCTCTTGTCCCCCATTCTCTTCCAGGTACCCTCAGCACCGGTCATTGACATCTATCCGTATAGTCAATCTTGTTTGTAACCCAATGAGATCTACAATCACCATGGACATGAGCTTCTGGGAAAGTCTTGAGGAGTCTCCTAGCTTAGGTGGAGGTAGGGAGACATGTCCTGGGCTGGAATCCTGGTCTGAATAAAAGGAGACCATGAGCTGAGCACAGCATTCACCTCTCTCTGCTTCCCGACTGTGGATGCACTGTGAGCGGCTGCTGCCACCCCCTTCCTGGCCACGCCTTCTCTGCTGTAATGGACTGCACTCAGAACTGTGAAACTATGAACCGAAGTGAACCCTCCCTTCTTTAAGTTGCTTTTGTCAAGTACTTGATCACAGTAATTAGTAAAGTAATTATCTATCTATCTATCTATCTATCTATCTATCTATCTATCTATCCATCTATCTATCCATCTATCATCTATCTAGTTTTCTATTTATCTATCATCTGTCAGTCAATCATCCATCTACCTAGTTACCTAGAGAGTTTTCATCTCCCTGTCTACCTAGTTAACTATTAGTTCATCTCTCTCTCTCCTACCAATTACGTTTCTTTAGAGAAAGTATGCTAAAACTCCTTTCTTGGGCTAAATCTAAGCTTCAGCCTGTCCCTTTCTGGACTAAATACATATAAAAATCTAAAAGTCAACAATTTGACAGAAGTAGATGTTTCACCTGAATAAGAAGAGGGTTACTGGGTGACCCAAGACCATGTGCACACAGTATATGGGGTCACATGGCAGAGAAAATCTCTGTCCAGAGGGGTGGTGAGTGAGCAGGTCACCAAGTACATCTAGGGCCAGCAAATGTGTAGAGATGCTAAAGCCATCCCCCTGCCTGAGAAAGAGAACTTATGAATAGTCTATGGTCTCTATCATTACCTTCCCACTCCCACACACCCTGTGTGTCTCTGCATGTGCGTCTAATGTGCTTGGAAATATAAAGACCAGAAACTGCATCCATGACAAGCACAGGGGTATGAGAAAGAACCCTCGGGGTTTGTGGGATGGAGTATGTGACGTTCCATAGTAACTCAGCACATTGCAGAGCCGTGCAGCACAGAAGAATCAAAATCTGGAGAGAGAGAATGAGGAAAAACAGCAGAGACACTGGGCTTTTCATCCCTCCTTGCAAGGTTTCCAGGAATGACAAAGGACAGACAGAAAGAGCCAGTGTCTGTCACATTGTCCAATAATACGGCTGGGAACCTCTAGAATGCGTGAAACAGTTTTCAAGTTGAATCAATATGTGGAGCATATTGAAAATAAAATCTCCATAAAGCACAAAGAAAAACTGGGTACATTGTGTTAGAGTTCGTTACATCAGGATGAATGAAACTCCATGAAGGTTGCAACCAAACTTAAGGTTTCCTACACAGGAGAT
Organism: Rattus rattus; assembly: GCF_011064425.1. Lineage (NCBI taxonomy): Eukaryota > Metazoa > Chordata > Mammalia > Rodentia > Muridae > Rattus > Rattus rattus. Next base: position 57,145,585 of record NC_046159.1, read on the forward strand.
TCGGATGTAACTGGCAGCAGCTAAGCCTGGAAATAATGCAACGACGTCTTCACAAGGCTGTTCCTAGTGACCCTAGCCTAGCTCTCGTCTTACTTTTCTATTACCATGACAAACTGCATGATCAAGGTAACTTATAAAACAAGAGTTTAATTGACCTTATGGTTTCAGAAGGCTGGAGTCCATGACGGTGGCACAAAGGCATGGGGGCAGGAACAGCTGAGAGTTCACCTCTTGATCAACAGGTAGGAGGCAGAGAGAGCACGCGGCCTTTGAAACCCTAAAGCAGTGGTTCTCAACCTTCCTAATACAAAGTTCCTCATGTTGTGGTGACCCCCAAACATAAAATTATTCTGTCGCTACTTCACAACTGTACTTTTTCTACAGGATAAGTAGGATATCTGACACGCATCCCTTGTGAAAGGGTCGTTTGACTCCCCAAGGGATCATGACCCACAGGTTGAGAACTAGTCCTCTAAAGCCTGCCCCCATTGACACACCTCCTTCAACAAGACCACACCTTCTAATCCTTCCCAATCAATCCCACCAACTGGGAACCAAGTAATTAAATATATGAGTCTGTGGGAGCCACTCTTATTTGAACCACCATATTCCACCCAAATTGCCTCCTGGCCATATCGTACTTCAAAATGCATTTAGTCCAACTTCAAAAGCCTCCCACTCTCACCCCATCATCTCAACATTGTTTAAAAGTTCAAAGTTCAAAATCTCTTCTGAGACTCAAGGCAAATCTCCCAATTACAACCCCTTGTAAACTCAAAAAGTGAATTACATACTTTCAAGATACAACAGCACAGAATATACTTTACCACTGCAGAAAGGGAGGAATTTGACTATAGTGAGGAAATACTGGACCATAGCAGGCTCAAAACTCAACAGGGAAAACTTCAAATCCTCTAGCTCCCTGCCTGATGTTTAGAGGCTTAGAAGGCTCTGTCCTTCCTGTTTGTTGTCTGCAGTATACATCACTCTCGTTGCCTTGCTCCACTTACTGTGTGTAACTCTACTTGACAGATATTCCGTGCATTTTAACATCTTGGGATCTCCATGCAATCTAAGCTTTACTTTCACAGCTTCATGTAATGGCCTCTTAGGGCCTCCATGCAGGGACTCCCCTGCTACACACATGACCTCAGCAGCTTAACCACAGGGAAAGATTCTGCAACCCCTTTACTCATGTGTCTTGGTTAGGGTTTTACTGCTGTGAACAGACACCATGACCAAGGCAACTCTTATAAGGACATTTAATTGGGACTGGGTACAAGTTCAGAGGTTCAGTCCATTTTCATCAAGGCAGGAACATGACAGCATCCAGGCAGGCATGGTGCAGGAGGAGCTGAGAGTTCTACATCGTCATCTGAAGGCTGTTAGCAGAGTACTGGCTTCCAGGCAGCTAGGGTGAGGGTCTTAAAGCCAGGCACACCTACTCCAACAGGACCACACCTTTTAATAGTGCCTCTCCCTGGGCCGAGCTTGTACAAACCCTTACCCTCATGTATCATTTATGATTCTTAACACCAGAACTGTGTGGACTATACTGCCAGACTTGACTACTAACTTGAGGTAGACCCTGGACCTCTTGAATTGTGTTTGCAACAACTCTCCTTTGTTGTTTCTTAGGGGCAGAAAGTTCCTTAGGCTTTTTGCTTTGACAAGTTTGAAAGATTACATGTTTTATAACCCCAAAGCCTGCTTCCAATGACACACTTCCATTCAGTTTTACTAAATGAAGACTCAGGAGCCAGATGCTGGGGTGAAAGCCTGCTAGCTCAGAAAGGCAGAGAAAGCACACAGCTGACCTTCTGAGATGTCCAAAGCCCATTCTCTTTCTCCACACCGTCTTTAAAACCCTTCAAACTGAATGCCCCCCCACCGCCTCTACTTCCTGTGACTCTCTATCCTTCCCCATGACTTCCTCTGATTCTCTATGTTTTTTTTTTTCCCTATGTTTACTCCCTGTCAGATGGTTGCTTGCTCCATCACTTGACCTATGGATGACTTTATTTAGTCCTGTTTACAATAAACAGAAAGCTCTTGGATTAAAAGTGTATTCTAGGGTTGAGCCGCACCAGAACTAGAATCAGGGTTTTTTTATTTTCCCCAGTAAATAACACAATCTCAGGGGTCTCAGAATGATTAATACCCTACAACATTTCCCCCCCCTTTTGCCTAAATAAAAAGGAAAGATTTTTTTTAACTCTAATACAGTAAAACTATTTACAATAACAAAGCTATGTGTGCCAATCTTTCCTCAGTGTTTGGCTTGGCTATATTTGAAAGGTGTCCACTGTTTGAGCAAAGCCTGGTAGCAGGTGTGGGGCAGTTTCCCCCAGTGGTTAGTGTTGCCACAATCCATGTGGATTCATCTTTGCAGGGCCCCATCATCTTCTTGGAGACCTCAAAGGTTTCTGTTGGGAATGGTAGAAAACTTAAACATTTTAAATGTCACATTCAGCAGATCTCAGAAAAGTTTGAGGACCGCAATCTATTAAATTCATCTGAGGTTCACAAACTGTTCCTAGTTACCGGCTTCAAACTCAAACCTGAAAACTCAAACATGAGGCTAGACGAAGCTTACTTCTAGAATTAGTTAGTGCTCTATGACGACTAGTATCGAGACAGAAAGTTATATATATATATATACACATATATATATTCATTCTTGTAGTTTGAGATAATATTTGTACCTTAAAAAGTTTTAAAAAGTCAAATGAAAACCAAAAGATTATGCTAGTAGCTTTGGAACAGCCCCTTATTTTTTTGTTTTCCTCTGTCCCATGCCAGGTGATTCTTCTGATATAAGACAGACATTTTGGGTTTTCCGTCAACAAGCACTCATGGGTTTAGAGAAGGAGAGAGCCATGCTCCAACCACAAGGCCAGCTTTAATTTTTAATTGAATTGGGACCACATGAAGACCATATGACACTTAAGTCTGTAGAGGGCAGCAAGACCACTTGGCCTTATTCTTTTTCTTGGGACATTCTCTCTTGATGACCTGTCATTTCCTTCAGAAGCCTCACTTGTCCGCTGGTAGAGTCCTAAGTTGGATGCTTTTATTCTCCTGGAAAGATAAAAGCAAAGCCCTGCCCTGCCCTAACTCCGGCTTTATATTTTGGCAGATTATATCTTCCCGTGGGCAAAATGTTCTTCCACAACAGAAAAGGCATAATCTTTCAACTGAAATTAAAAAATATTTTGAAAAATTGAAACTAAATATATCTTAGTGGATAAACACACCTACGTTTTCCTTTCTCTTCATATATAAATTCAAGGTTAAAGTGTATTTATTTTTAAATCACAAAGGATATTCATTTTGAATTTCAACCTGCTTTTTGCAAGAGGCTTTTAAATTTAAATCACTATAATTCTTATGAGCCCGTCTCTGACATCCAAGTGCTGGGACTAAGCGTGTGGTCCCACCACCACCTTATTCACTGTAACGATAGGATTTAGAAAACAACTTATCTGCCCATCTCTGCTAGGATTAAGGGCATGGGCTAGCACTGCCCCTCTCAAACATTTTATCTTAGCTCCAAATTACTCCAACTCTTAGATATTTAGAAAACAAGTTTGAGCAAGGTAACCCTTGGGATTTGTTTAAAACATTTGAAATCTCTTACCTGTGTTTTTAATACCAAACTACAAAAATATCCTTTTTGTTTAAGAAGAAAACTCAAAAGCTGATGTGCATGACTGTGGACCATGTGGCAATCTACAGTCTAACATTCTAACATGGAATTAAGACATGTGGTTTAAGAAAACCAGTTTTCATTTCATGCCAGTAAAGCAAGTGTGTCTTTGGTAAACCATCATTCGAAAACAATTTTTTTTTCATGCCTGAATAAATGAAAGACATTTGTTAGTCTTTATAAATTAGTTTGGACTGAATGACCAACCGATCTAATGAATTTACCACCTCTCCTTATTCAGGGGACCGCTCCTGTTCAGATCTAATGTTTATCTATCAATCTTGATGGCATCCACAGCTTTTCTTCTCCTGTAGAAACAAAGACAAAACCTCTTCCCCAATGGAGCACATATCCGGTTTCACTGGTGAGGTCCATAGATCTTCAAAACATACAGCATGATTTAATGCAGCATTTAAAAAGACCCACCCAATGTCTCTCTGCAGCTGCTGTGTTCCACTCATGGACAATCTGGACAGTCTGTAACTGTTCTTGATAATACCTTTTAATACTTTTCTCAGAAGCATTTTTAATCTTATGGTTTGTTTCTGAGATTGGAGGAATTTTAATCTGTGTTTTCCATTATCACAGCCCCATAGATTCATAACTACATTGGCTACATATGGATTTTATTTTCCTATTTGTCCTTCTGGCCCCATACACTCAACCAGTCCTGCATTTTGTTTTACCTGAGGTGAAGTTCCAATCCTTAGAAGCTGAGTGATTACCTCTTGTAAAGGTCAATCTGGATGCCAAGATTTTGGTGAAATGGTTGTTACATCTCCTCCTCTGTCTAATACTAAACCTTCAATTTCAATGTCATTTATTTGCATTTTTAGCTTTGGTCTCTGGTCATTTATAACAGTTTGCCAAAATGCTTGCTTTTTGGTCTCTCCTGAATTTTTTTCTACTGAAGTTGTTTTGTCCTTGTTTATATCCAGAGCAGTGGTGTAGTTTTTTTTGTTTTTTTTTTTATTTCTGTATTTCATTTTATTTTTTTATTTTTTTTATTAACTTGAATATTTCTTATTTACATTTAGAGTGTTACTCCCTTTCCCGGTTTCCGGGCAAACATCCCCCTTCCCTCCCCCCCCCTTCTTATGGGTGTTCCCCTCCCCCTCCTCCCCCCCTTGCCCCCCCCCCCCCACAATCTACCTTCACTGGGGGGTCAGTCTTTGCAGGACCCAGGGCCTCCCCCTCCCCTGGTGCTCTTACTATGATATTCATTGCTACCTATGAGGTCAGAGTCCAGGGTCAGTCCATGTATAGTCTTTAGGTAGTGGCTTAGTCCCTGGAAGCTCTGGTGGCTTGGCATTGTTGTACATATGGGGTCTCGAGCCCCTTCAAGCTCTTCCAGTTCTTTCTCTGATTCCTTCAACGGGGGTCCTATTCTCAGTTCAGAGGTTTGCTGCTGACATTCGCCTCTGTATTTGCTGTATTCTGGCTGTGTCTCTCAGGAGCGATCTACACTTCTGCACTTCTTTGCTTCATCCATCTTGTCTAATTGGGTGGCTGTATATATATGGGCCACATGTGGGGCAGGCTCTGAATGGATGTTCCTTCAGTCTCTGTTTTAATCTTTGCCTCTCTCTTCCCTGCCAAGGGTATTCTTGTTCCCCTTTTAAAGAAGGAGTGAAGCATTCACATTTTGATCATCCGTCTTGAGTTTCATTTGTTCTAGGCATCTAGGGTAATTCAGGCATTTGGGCAAATAGCCACTTATCAATGAGTGCATACCATGTATGTCTTTCTGTGATTGGGTTAGCTCACTCAGGATGATATTTTCCAGTTCCAACCATTTGCCTACAAATTTCATAAACTCGTTGTTTTTGATAGCTGAGTAATATTCCATTGTGTAGATATACCACATTTTCTGTATCCATTCCTCTGTTGAAGGGCATCTGGGTTCTTTCCAGCTTCTGGCTATTATAAATAAGGCTGCGATGAACATAGTGGAGCACGTGTCTTTTATATATGTTGGGGCATCTTTTGGGTATATGCCCAAGAGAGGGATAGCTGGATCCTCAGGCAGTTTAATGTCCAATTTTCTGAGGAACCTCCAGACTGATTTCCAGAATGGTTGTACCAGTCTGCAATCCCACCAACAATGGAGGAGTGTTCCTCTTTCTCCGCATCCTCGCCAGCATCTGCTGTCACCTGAGTTTTGGATCTTAGCCATTCTCACTGGTGTGAGGTGAAATCTCAGGGTTGTTTTGATTTGCATTTCCCTGATGACTAAAGATGTTGAACATTTCTTTAGGTGTTTCTCAGCCATTCGGCATTCCTCAGCTGTGAATTCTTTGTTTAGCTCTGAACCCCATTTTTTAATAGGGTTATTTGTCTCCCCTTGGTCTAACTTTTTGAGTTCTTTGTATATTTTGGATATAAGGCCTCTATCTGTTGTAGGATTGGTAAAGATCTTTTCCCAATCTGTTGGTTGCCGTTTTGTCCTAACCACAGTGTCCTTTGCCTTACAGAAGCTTTGCAGTTTTATGAGATCCCATTTGTCGATTCTTGATCTTAGAGCATAAGCCATTGGTGTTTTGTTCAGGAAATTTTTTCCAGTGCCCATGTGTTCCAGATGCTTCCCTAGTTTTTCTTCTATTAGTTTGAGTGTGTCTGGTTTGATGTGGAGGTCCTTGATCCACTTGGACTTAAGCTTTGTACAGGGTGATAAGCATGGATCGATCTGCATTCTTCTACATGTTGACCTCAGTTGAACCAGCACCATTTGCTGAAAATGCTATCTTTTTTTTCATTGGATGGATTTGGCCCCTTTGTCAAAAATCAAGTGACCATAGGTGTGTGGATTCATTTCTGGGTCTTCAATTCTGTTCCATTGGTCTACCTGTCTGTCTCTGTACCAATACCATGCAGTTTTTATCACTATTGCTCTGTAATACTGCTTGAGTTCAGGGACAGTGATTCCCCCCTGAAGTCCTTTTTTATTGTTGAGGATAGTTTTAGCTATCCTGGGTTTTTTGTTATTCCAGATGAATTTGCAAATTGTTCTGTCTAACTCTTTGAAGAATTGGATTGGTATTTTGATGGGGATTGCATTGAATCTGTAGATCGCTTTTGGTAAAATGGCCATTTTTACTATATTAATCCTGCCAATCCATGAGCATGGGAGATCTTTCCACCTTCTGAGGTCTTCTTCAATTTCTTTCTTCAGTGTCTTGAAGTTCTTATTGTACAGATCTTTTACTTGCTTGGTTAAAGTCACAATTTAGAGGTATTTTATATTATTTGGGTCTATTATGAAGGGTGTCGTTTCCCTAATTTCTTTCTCCGCTTGTTTCTCTTTTGTGTAGAGGAAGGCTACTGATTTATTTGAGTTAATTTTATACCCAGCCACTTTGCTGAAGTTGTTTATCAGCTTTAGTAGTTCTCTGGTGGAACTTTTGGCATCACTTAAATATACTATCATAGTGGTGTAGTTTTTAACAACAAGCATTAAATCTTTTAATTGTTCTGTGGATGAGTTTCTCTTCCGGTGGCGGGGAATGATTGAATCAAATTTGAAATCAAGCCTGTGAAAATTCCCTTAGGCCATTTCTCAACACCAAACTGTCACTTTGCCAATCCCTTGTTGATCTGCATTCATAGCCTAATGCCAGACTTTGCCACAAGGCCGGGGCCTTCTCTTTGGATTATCTCTAGAAAAAACATTGTTTCTAAGAACACCTTGCTGACAATCTTTTTTAAAAATGACCTTGCTTTCAAATGACCACAACTAAAACATTTGACACTTTTATTTTTCTGAAAACTTTTAGAAATTACTTTTTCTATCATAGCAGCATCATAAATGTGGGAAACAATATCAGCTGTATTTCGGGGTTGGGGATTTAGCTCAGCGGTAGAGCGCTTGCCTAGCGAGCGCAAGGCCCTGGGTTCGGTCCCCAGCTCCGAAAAAAAGAAAAGAAAAAAAAATATCAGCTGTATTTCTAATCTGCTCATCAATGGAATTGATCTTGCCTTTAAAGGTCTAATCACCCTTTTTCATTCTAAATTAACATTTTCAAAATCAAAGATTTGATTAATATTTATCTGACTTCTGAATCTGATATTATTATATTTACAGATGAAGTCAATCTTTGCAAAAAAAAAAAATCAGTGGCTTCTTTTGAGCCTTGTATAATTTTAGTAAATGACTTAGACCTCTTTCCTGATTCTTCAACTTTGTCCCAAGCATTTAAACCTGCTAAATGACATAGTTCCAAGGTGTGAATATCAAACTCAAGATGGATTTGTAATTCAGCATTTTGACCTTCACCTAGCAACTGATCAGGGAATATATTAATACTTCTAGTCTATGTCATTGTCCTATGGCCCTAGATTCCTCTTTCCACCATGTTTACTATTGTAATGGAGAATCAGCTTCTGATATTGCCGTTGCCAAATCTTTACAATCTTGGAGGATAATTATGTTCTGAGTTGCCTATGAATTTAATATCTGCTTCACATAGAGTGAATGCATACCATATGAAATAATTTCTTCCTTAAATCTTCTCAAATCTAATATGTCTATAGATTCCACTTAATTTCTTCATAACCTACAGGGTGCCTATCGTCCCCTGGTAGGTCTTGTATAGTAACTGGATAAACTAAGTTTTTTTTTTTTAAGTTTTTTTTTTAAACAACCTTGGGGGTTGGGGATTTAGCTCAGTGGTAGAGCGCTTGCCTAGCAAGCACAAGGCCCTGGGTTCGGTCCCCAGCTCCGAAAAAAAGAAAAGAAAAAAAAACAAAAAACAAAAACAACCTTGGGCTGCCCCTCTTCAGTTTCATCATGTGGTGGCATGGTATGTTCTTGTCTAAATTCCTCTGTGTCTTAGTATTTTTCTTATTTTCATTTATAAGTTTTTCAGAGACTTGTCTAAATTCCTCTATGTCTGAGTACTTTTCTTATTTTCATGTATAAGTCTTTTTAAGGCTTGTATCTTATCAATCTATTTTTCATGTATTTCTTTTCCCTTATCTTTAAAGCTCTTCTCTTTGAAAGGGTACAGAAAGCCACCTATGGCTGTTAAGGATAAAGTATGAAATACCAAAATCATGATAATCATAATTGATATTGAGCCAATTGTGATTAAACCATTTAGATTTTCATTTCTGCATCTATTTTCAAGCCATCTAGAGTGGTGCTATACAGAGCCCTAACACCTTGTATTATGGTATTTCCCATCCTTAATTCTCTCCTTGAGGACTTCACAGGTGACTTACCAAATCTGATGGCTTCTTAGTTTGTCCGTAGCTGGAGTGACTTCTCTGTCTACCCAGTCATGCCCCATACTGGGCACCAGCATGTTGTTTTGCAAAACAAAATCCCAATCATCCTATTCTACCAAATAAAAACACAGGAGCCAGATGCTGAAATGAAAGCCTGGTAACTCAGAGGCAGAGAAAGCATTCAGCTGACTTTTCTCTTCATGGATGTCTCAGCAATAAAAAGCCCCTTCTCCTTCTCCACACTGCCTTAAAAACCCTGTAAAACGAATGCCTTTGTTCTACTTCCTGTGACTTTCTATCCTTCCTCCTGACTTCCTCCCAATCTCTATGGTTTTTGTTGTTGTTGTTTTTTAAACTATGTTTACTCCCTGATAATTGGCTGCTTGCTTGTTCTGCCTCTTGACCTATAGATGACTTTATTTAACTGTGTTTACAATAAAGAGAAAGCTCTTGGATTAAAAGTCTCTGTTCTTGGGCTGAGCTACACCATAACTAGAAACAGGGAGCCCCCCCACCCCAATAAATAACACGATCTTGGAGTTCATGGTGTGATCAAATATCTTGCAACAACACACCTCCTTCAACAGTGTCACACCATCTAATCCTTTTCAAACAGTTCCACCATCTGGGGACCGATTATTCAAACATAGGAGCCTGGGGGGCGATTGTCATTCAAACTGTCACAGTTCTCTACTAAGGTACATCTTCATCTAAGATGTAAAGGTGATGAAGAATGTGTGGAGTAGAATGAATATAGAGGGGTTTACCATTAGATCCCCACAGGAACCCAATTTTGGAGGGTCTCAGCATTGGTACAAGCCCCAGATAGAAGCCATGGAAGACAGGGAGTGCCTTGGAATGGTAGCAAGTTATAGAAGTATCGATTAGAGATTGTGTGAGGATCTGTGGAAAGAGATGAGAAAAATACTTCCATGCAGTCTGCCTCTATCCAGAAAGACCATGACATTGATTTTCTCAAATAAGGTCAGTAAATGAGAATGGATTAGATAAGTCTGCAATGAGATGAAGACTGGCCAGTAAGGTAAGTATCAACAAAGGAATAAGATGAAGTACTAGTCACACAGGGGGACAAAATGAGGCTCAAGGCAAAACCACTTGGAAGAGTTAAAAGCAGACTGAGTGTGGCTCAGTGGTGAAGTAGTTACCTTGAATGTGTGTTTGTGTGTGTGTGTGTGTGTGTGTGTGTACCAACACCAAAGGATTAGATCAGTCTAGAAGACAATTTAGCAAGGGCTATGAGAGGAAATATTTATGGAGTCTCAGTCTATCTACAGAGGTATCAATAGGGCTCAAGGAGCCCACAGGAAGTGCTGGAGTCCCTGAGAGACGCAGAGGGTGGGACTCCTGGGATTCACAGCAACTGCAGCTGAAGAAAAGAAGCAGATCTTCAGGCACACGGCTGGCCAGCTGCAGGCTGCAGAGAGGAGATATGCAACGGCAAACTAAAAATGGAGAGCCTCCCCTCTCTTGCTGTCTGGTCTCTGGATTGCAGAAAGAGATGTAGGTCACAGAGGTCAGCTTCCAGGGCAACCAGGGTAGGGAAGCGAAGCAAGTAGAGAGGGTGGCTGAAATGTTGCATGTGAGAAGATGAATGATTACAAAAACATAGGCAATGAGAAACTTACCTAAAAATAGAAATCAAAGCCCAAAGAGGTCACTTGGCTAACCCGAACCACCAGACATCTTTTCTAGACCCCCACATGGTCCCTGGAAAGGAGTCCTCATCTGAGATCACTCAGCTGTCAGTGAGTGGTTCTGTCTTTGCTCAGCCCTCTTTAGCTGTCCACAGGGGTGGTCACTGTTGCTGAAACTGAGAAGGGAGATCTTCGCTCTGTCTTCTGGCTCCCACAGTTTCATACAAATTTAGGATGAGACATGTTAATTTATGCAAAAAGCCAGCTGGAGATTTCAACAGGGATTATGGCGAATCTGATCAACTTGAGGAGTGTTTATCTTAGCACTATTAAGTCTTCTATCTGTGAACATGGGATGTCTTTCTATTTATTTTATTCTTTAATTTCTCTCAGTAATATTTTGCCGTTTTCAGTTACAAGCCTCAGGCTTCTTTTGTAAAATATTTTCTTGAATATCTTACTTTTTGTTATCATCATAAATGGATCTTTAGTTCTCGCTTATGGCTGCTTCCTATGACTGTTTAGAAATATAATAACGTTCTTTGGAGGGATTGAGATGGGCTCAACGCTGTAGCTCACGCATGCTTCAAACTCAATATTAACTTGAGCCTCTCCCACCTTCGTCTCAGGAATGCCGAGATTGTATGAATGTACCACCACCGGGGAAACACAATAGAGTTTAAAATGTATTACTAGTATCCTTCAATTTCACCAAACTTATTAGCTCTATTTTAATTTGTCTATCTATCTATCTATCTATCTATCTATCTATCTATCTATCTATCTATCTATCTATCTACCTATCTACCTACCTATCTATCTATCATCTATCTATCATCTATGTATCTATCTATCATCTATCATCTATGTATCTATGTATCTATCATCTATCTATCTATCATCTATGTATCTATCTATCATCTATGTATCTATCATCTATGTATCTATCATCTATGTATCTATCTATCATCTATCATCTATCTATCTATCTATCTATCTATCTATCATCTATCTATCTATCATCTATCATCTATGTATTTATCTATCATCTATCTATCATCTATCATCTATGTATCTATCTATCATCTATGTATCTATCTATCTATCATCTATCTATCTATCATCTATGTATCTATCTATCATCTATGTATCTATCATCTATCTATCTATCATCTATCTATCTATTATCTATGTATCTATCTATCTTCTATCTATCATCTATCATCTATGTATCTATGTATCTATCATCTATCTATCATCTATGTATCTATCTATCATCTATGTATCTATCTATCTATCTATCATCTATCATCTATGTATCTATCATCTATCATCTATGTATCTATCATCTATGTATCTATCATCTATCTATCTATCTATCTATCTATCTATCTATCTATCTATCTATGTATATGCGTGTTTTGTCTATGTATTTGGGAACCTGTCTGATTCCATTTTGAAGGCAGAAGCCACTGTGTTGTATCATTGAAAATAAGTTCCCATTTACTGTAGGAACTGAATTTTTGGTTGTTTGTTTTTTTGTTTTGAGATGGGGTTTCTCTCTGTAGTCCTGCTGTCCTAGAACTCACTCTAGAGCTGCCTGCCTCTGCCTTCTGAGTGCTGGAATTAAAGGGCAGGATTAACCTACCAGGCTCTGAGTTGACTTATCTTTGAGAATGACCAACCCTCCCTAACTCTTCCTAACTCTTCATCGTCACCTTCACCAGTCACATGACAGCCACATGGTGTTCCTTGAGATTTTTTTTTCTGTACTTTCTTATTGTTCCATTGTCTCTCTTCTGTAAGCCTGCTTTGTAATTACTTGTGATTTTCCTCCTTAAAAGGAGCCCAAGAAATGGATTCTGGGCTGCTTTTTTTCTTTTAGCCTGATTTAGGATGTAGTTGCCAGCCAGTACCTCAAAGGAACCCCTAAGCACCCCCTTTCCCAAATGGCAGGGCTGGAGACAATGTCATAAACAGAAGGACTTTCACCAGGTCAACAGAAGGATTGTTATTGGCCAACAGAGGCCTAAGGCTGGGCTTCTGTTTATCCAGAGCCTCGCTTAACCTGTCCTTAAGATCAACTACCTCCTTGGTCAAGGGCATCATTTCTGGTCAATCCAAATAGCCTGTATCAGCTCAAAGACACCACTCTGCTGTGACATAAACTTTTGGCTTTTCTACCATTTTCTTCTTCTCTTTTACCCTGGCCTTGGCCTTGGCCCTGGCAGTATGATCCCCAATAAAACTTTCTTTTTACCCATTGGGTGGTTCGGTTTGGTGGTTTCACTGTGCTCTTGACACACTTATAACTTTGTAAAAAAAAATATTTTTTTTCTTTTTTTTATGATTCAGGGGCTGTGAAATAGCCCCCTGGCTGTTTTGGAGCTCTCTTTGTAGACCACACTAGCTTCCAACTCACAGAGACCTGCCTACAAATGGTGGGATTAAAGGCATGTGCCACCAGGACTGCCACATTGTGTCTTTTGATCCAATTAGAGCTGCTCTTTCTAGGGTGGGTATGAGACCTGCCACTTCCCTTCCTGGGTGTGGATGTTCATGCTCCCACAGCACAGGTTGAGATCATAATATATTTTATGCTTGAAGTTGGTAATTTGAAGGATTTGTTTTCTTTTTCACTTCAACATTGACTTACTTATTTTTAATTTAAAAATTTAGCTATCATTTTAATTGTAATTATTTATGGGATATGGTGAGGTAAGTATTTCCATCCTGGGGTGTGAAAGACAATGAATGAGTCAGTCAATTGGTGTTTCTGTCTCCTCAATGCCTTCCTCTAATTTCTGTCTTCCAAGTGTTCCCAAGTACTTACTATTACAGCGTTCTTGGGTGGGAGTGGGGGCTTTCTCGGCTTGTTTGGCAAAAGTGCTGTGAGGCCCTAACTGCTCTGACTTGGTGGTTACACACGCCTGTAATCCCAGCTCAAAGGAGTCAGGAGGATCTCTTTGAGTTCCAGGCCAGCCTGGACTGCATATCAAATTCCAGGATAGCTAGAACTACAGAGAAAAACCTTGTCTCAAAAGGAGGAGGGGGGGAGGGGAGGGGAGGAGGGGGGGGGGGGGGGGGGGGGGGGGGGGGGGGGGGGGGGGGGGGGGGGGGGGGGGAGGGGGGGGGGGGGGGGGGGGAGGGGGGGGGGGGGGGGGGGGGGGAGGAGGGGGAGGAGGGGGGGGAGGAGGAGGAGGGGGGGAGGAGGAGGGGGAAGGGAGGAGGAGGAGGAGGAGGAAGAGGAGGAGGGGGGGAGGGAGGGGAGGAGGAGGAGGAAGGAGGGGAAGGGGAGGAGGGGGAGGGAGGAGGGGAGGGGAGGAGGAGGGGAGGAAGGGGGAGGAGGGGAGGAAGGGAGGAGAGGAGGGGAGGGGAGGAGGAGGAGGAGGGAGGAGGAGGAGGAGGAAGAGGAGGAAGGGGAGGAGGAGGAGGAAGAGGAGGAGGGGGAGGGGGAGGAGGTGGGGAGGGGAGGGAGGAGGAGGGGAGGGGGGAGGGGGGAGGAGGGGAGGAGGAGGAGGGGTTTATTCTGGCTCAGTTTGAATCCATCATGTCAGGGAATTCCTAGTGGACAGAATTTGAGGCAGCTGGGCACAGTGCATCCGCAGTCAGGAAGGGAGGCCTATAAATCTCACGTTCCGCTCACTTTTTCCTGCAGTCCAGGACTCAACCTCAGGGATTTGTCCTGTGCTCCTTTAGGGTGTGTCTCTGCCTCAATTAAATTAAGAAATACCTCCCAGGCTTGCCCAGGGGATAACCTGGATTGAATAATCCCTCTTGGTCTGCCCGGAGTCCTGTCTCCCAGATGACTCTAGGCACTCCTCAGACTGACAGTCAACATTAGCTGTCTCCTTAGGTAATCTTTGGATATCTCAAAGTTAGGGAAATGGTGTCCTACTTTCTTTTACATTTATTTAAACATAACTTTGGATCTGCGGAAAGTTACATTCTAGAAAATTTAATATCCATGTCATTTACCTTCCCTTAATTTTATTGTCATATAAAACCAGAATACAACTATCAATATAAGAAATAAAGTGTGTTTTTCTTTAAGTCGCCTTACTATTTTGTCACTTAAATGGGATCTGTGATCATTACAAATTCACATGTAGTCTGATGCTTGAGTTGTGTATTTCTCTCTAATATGTGAACCCGTGAACTCCAGCCCCATTAGCTTAAAAGCCCTTCAGTTCTGCACAGAGCTATCCATGCCCCTGCTGTACATGGCTATGAGTCTGTGTACAGACCCCGTGTTTTATTTCATTAGCTATTTGCTCCTACGTAAATACCATGCTGACATCTTTGATGTATCTTTAGTAGGATTTAACTTCTGCACCGTAAATCCCCCAACTTCATTCTTCTGTAAGATCATCTTGGCCGTTTCTGGCTGAACGCTATGATACGTATCAGAAATAGACTTCTCTGGTGAAATCGGCAGCTCATTAATCAACATAATGAATGTGTAAGATGTTTGAAACTGAAGAAAGAAATTAAACTTCGAGTGGAAAGGTCACACTAAGCGTGTAGCAGAACAACCCCTGCAGGAGAAAAAAAAAGGTGTAATTACAACCCAGTGACAGGTCGAAATATCAAAGGAAGAGGGAAATCCTGTTAGTTCCCAAGCAGAAAAAGGAGTATTTATAAGGAGACAGATTCTGATAAAAATCACAGTTCTCAGCAGCAAAAGAGAGGAAGGAGGTAGGTTAAGGAAACCAGCAAACCAGAAACTAGGGGCAAAGACACTGCACTTGGAAATCTAAACCCAAACAGACTGTCAATCAAAACACCCAGAACCTTTCAAACTTCAAAGAATAAAAGGAGAACATAGATGATGGGATGCTATGAGTTACATGTTGTAGAAGCTGAAGAAGAAAATTATAAGGAAATGCATCCAGAAAGAAATTATATAGGTCAGAAGTGAGGGGGCAGTCATGTGTGAGAGCTATTGCCAAGTCTAATTAAGCACAGATCTAAAAAATAAAAAAATAAAAATAGACAATGAGATCAAGTCAAGATCCCAACCATCCACCCAGGATGCTAGCAGCTTCTCAGAAGACAACACAGGATGGTAAGAATTTTGTTTCCTTGGAGGGTAAGAAAGATATCGGTTGCTAATTTGAGATAAACAAATGTGAACAGAGTCAAATTGTTAATTGAAAGGTAAACGCTGACAGTATCTCAAAGAGTTTGTTTGATATCAATATCCTCAGACAAAATACAACTCAGGGCTGAGCCCCTGGAGAATTCAGAGCTGGGTCCCTTTGAAGGCTGCAGTATGGGTGTCTGTGCTGAATCTTGAATGAAGAGACTAATGCTGGAATCTTGGAAAGCAAGGAAAAAGGATGGGGGTGGGGGTGGTGAAGTACCCTGAGGTTTATAAACAAAGACCTTCAGGGCCTTTTTTGGCCTGAAAAGGTAGGGCTGGGGAGCTGCTGAGAGCACCCAGAGCAGTTATTCAGGGAGAGCTGGGGATCAGAGGCCGTTGACTGCACCTGGGGCACCTAGTCTAAGATCTGAATTGTTGGAGTCCAAAAATCCAAACTGACACAAGCAGTCATGAAAGTCCAGCAAAGCCGAGACCTTGTTTGAATTAGGCAGCAAAAATTGACTGGTCAGGAACAACCACAGACTCAGGACCCGACATCATCTTCAAATGTTCCTCTTAGTAAGTACATAAGCAGATGACACAAATTTATTCTACACAGGCTGCTACAGATCTATCAGGGACACTGAAAAAAAAAAAAAAAAACCCCAACTTAGGAGTTGAACTTGGACCCCAAGCCAAATGGTATAGAGATTTTAAGACCCAAATCCTCAAAAATCTGGGCCAAGTTATGCCACCAATCGGGATTAGGGATAAGAGACTCCCTTAGGAGCATGTGTACTTATCCTGTTCCAATCGGTTGGTTTATTCAACAGTGGTGGGGCAACTTGCCTAGCATTCACGTCACAACTTGACAACCAGGAAGTCAGTTGCCTACCTCCATGTCTCTTTCTGCTAAGGAGTATCTGAGTTACCCAGAGAGGTCTAGGGAACTTCAATTTTATTTGACCACTGTTCAAAAAGGAAGTTTAATTCAAAATGGGTTCAGTTTAGTTTCTTCTTACAGAATAAAACAGGTGCAAGCCTTTTCTTCAAGTTTTTTTCACAGGAGCTGTGTGGAGCTCTGGCAAAGACTGTCAAGATCAAAGCAATGGCCCCTTAGTTCAACTTCAACACCCCTCACTGTGAATGTGACCTTGGTACAGTTACACCCGCAAAGCCATTGGTTGGCTCAAACTCTGATAGGGTCCAACTCAGGCTGATTGCAGTGTCCTGCTGAACTGTCTCTCCAGATACTTGTTGTCTAAGTAGGACAAATAAAAGATGTGACCGCAGCTGACACCTTGCAACGACTGGGAATGAATGTTTCATTTCTCTTTATTTTGGGACTGATACATGACCTTATGGAATATATATTGGCCTCGCTCGTTTTCGTAATTGATTTTTCTGGATCACACTGTGGGCTTCCTAGGGAAGAGTGAGGATTAATGGCGTTAAGTCTAAAACCTGTTCAGAACAGATCTTGGTACTGTTGCAGAAGAGGCAGGGGGGAGGAAAAAGCAAGTACACGTAGATTTCTGAATTCTTTTCCTAAGAGCTCCTTGTTCTAATATAAACTCTAGACATCATTAGGAACGAGCTACTTCAGAACAGAAACTAGTGCTATTCTAGCCTAGCCAGGAAGGTTGGGGGCTGGATGGCTGAATCAATCTTCAATTGGATTCACATGCTACTAAGGGCGTGGGTCTGTGGGCTTATCCCTAGGCAGTTTTATTTTTCAAAGTAGGTTGAGCACAAGAAGTATCTCATATACATGTGAATATCTATCAATGGATATATAGATAAATAGACAAACATATAAAGGCACACACACACACACACACACACACACTTAGATATGCAGAAACACAAAGATACATGGCTTAAATATTTGGAGACAAAGCCTCCAACAAAATCTAAAAAGTCAATCACAAAACACAGTGCTCCACCTGCTCCAGCCAGCCAGCAGGGCACACAACAAAGGCCTTTTGAATGCGGCTTGTATGTGCGTTTGTTGTTTGGACACAGTGTCTCTCCATTGCCCTGGATGTCCCGGAGCTCACTATGAGGACCAGGCTGAGCTTGAACTCAGAGGTCCATCTGCCTCTATCTCCCCAGTGCTGGGATTAAAGGCCTGAGCCATCACACCCTGCCTTACGTGCTGGTGTTTTGATTCACCTGAAACCTGTTTGGTGTCTCAACATTTTCCACTATCCCAAAACTCAGACAAGATTCTCCAGAAAACCTACCCATAATCTACTTGGAAGATTGTGTAAATACAGGGAAAGCCAAAACTCCTGCCCTCTGCCTGCTAGCCTGGGCCTCATGGCCTAGTTCATGCCTTCCCAGGGAGTGGGGCTTGGCGGGGAGGAGCCGAATACTGGTGTATACCGAGTTTCAGCCGAGACCTCCAGCTTTGTAGACTAAACAACTACTAGGTGCTCGGGTCTTCCATTCGTAGGTCGCCTGTGTTGGATTAGCAGCACCACATCCACTGAGTCATTTTAACAAATGAATAAAAGTGCGTTCACACTCGGGCACAGAGAAGCACACAAAGTGTCTCCCCTGAAGGCCTCGCTGGGTCACCCAGTTTCAGGAGGGGACACTTTTACCTATTTTTCCTTCTCTAACCTTGACTGAAAGTGCCAGTGTCTTGTGGGGTAAGCAGAGAGGCCTGCAACTCAGGTCTAACTATCTCCATTGAGTGATTGACTGTTGGTGTTCAGGCCACACCCACCATGCCTCTTGAGGCTTTAAAAGGGCACACAGCAGGTGTGTAGTCCCAGTCAGCCCTAGACACAGCTTCTAGAGCAAGGTAGGAGTGAAGGCTAAGCCCTCTTGAAGACCTGTTCAGCGGTTGTGGAGAAGAAACCTCACCAGCATGCTGTTAGGAAGACCAAGCCAGGGAGATGAGTCACATAACACCTACAGCCTGTTTGGAGGTCCAGGTAGGGTCTTTCTCAGTCTAGGGAGGCAGGCTCCCTCTTGGCAGGAAGTGGCTGTGTTGAGTTGAAAAGTGGGTTGCGCTGTCTTCCGGGCCTCTTGGTGCATGGGAGCCAATAGTGTCTTTGAGTCCCGTGGTAGTGCACTGCAGTGCTGTGACTGCAATGCTGTGGGAGGGAAGATGCAGCTCATCTCAAAGCTCATGCAGAGCAGCGAGGTTTCCATTGGGGTTTCTTGTGAATGATATGGAGGGATTGGAAGAAAATGGGCACACAGGTGATCTTGTTTCTTCCCATGCCGTTCTAAGGGTGGAACCCTGGTTCTCACCCATGCTAGGCCTTTGCTCTGTCCCTGAGCCCTAACTCAGCCTCTCAGCTATTTTGATCTTTGCACTGTGTTGTAAGAAAGGGTCTCACAGAAGCAGGAAGGTTGACCTGGGATCTAGTGCTGGAGCCTGTCCTGTAGGTCAGGTAGATGAGGAGCTTGGGGTCCTCGTGCCTCAGTGATTGTGTTTAGGTGCCCAGGCAGGTGAACTTTCTAGAGGCTTCTGAGCTGCTTTGGGACCCAAACACACCCTCACAGGCTCTGCCCCTGACACTGGTTCCCTCCACAGTTTTTCCTCCCAACATATTTTCTTGGTCTTAGCCTCTTCTTCAAGCTCTTACAATTGTCTGTCTCGCTTCCCCACAGACAGTTTGCAGGCCCTAAGAACCATCATCATGGACAGCCAGAAAGGAAAGTCCTCTCGGATTCCTATTTGGAAGAGCTCGTTCCCTTCATTGATGGATGACGAAGACTCGGCCCCAGAGTCAGTGCAGCAAGAACCCTGGTGCCCTGCAAGGAAGTTCTCAGACCAAGGCGCCACCTGGGTGCCCCAGATTGGTCCATGGTCCAACACGCTCTCTAGCTTCAGCCCCCTAATTTATGACCCCGAGGTCAACCTGTCTGCACAGACCCACAAAGATACGGCCAGCTCCATGGGGTCGAATCTTCCTGGGCTGGTACTGAGGTCAAGTCAGGCCAACAGATTTTATCATCAAGGTGATGTCCAGCACACTGCGGCCACATCAGCAGTCACATTGCATTGTTCCATGGGCCCAGCAAGCCCTGAACCCAGGGTCTCTCCCACTCTGCCAGGGGACTTTGTCAGCCTTTTTCTGGAAGCCAAGGACCAGGTACCAGACAACTCAGCCAAGCCTGCAGAGAAAGCCTCGTTGATTGGCAGTCCAAGAGGATGGGACTCTGGCTTTTTTAACATATGGCGCCGTCCACCACCTATCAGCCCAGAACTCCTGCCTCTTTCCCCTTTCCTGGGCCGAGACTTGGAGCCCCGAGCTCAGCCTTCCAGCTGCTTCAGGCCTCCAGTGAGCAGGGCCTGCCGCCGCCGCCTCCTCTTTTAATGCTCACTGGTTCATCGGAGCCCCTAGAAATACCCCAAACTGTGGCCTGTTGGCCAGAGTCCATGCTTTAGGCCCTCAAGGATTTTCAGTCATAATGTCCTTAGCCCCCATCCTCAGTCTTACTATGGCGTCCTCATCCAAGGGACACAGACCCTTGCGTTCATCTCCACCGACACACCTGCCAGAGGCCACCCTGAGAGTGTTGGTGTTGTGCCACTCCATCAGAAAAGACCACTTGGACCAGACTTCTTTACCGGCTGCATCGCAACTGACTACCCTGGGTTTTCAGGACCAGACTGCCTTTCTGAACCTTGCTACGGTGGGGTTGGGGGCTATGGGTCTGAGCCGTCAAGCACACAATCCACATTCTGCATCAGCAACAACAGTTAGCCGGAATCTGACCTCCAGAGCCAAAGAGCAAGGAGGGAGGGCTCCTTGAGAGACTTTCCCAGAACCGTGGGCCCTGATGGATTCCCACTCGGTCCCCTGATTGGCAGGATTTGCCTCCTCTGTGCTGGGTCCCAATTCTTGAAGGTTACTTCCCTCAATGCTTTCAGTTGGGCCAAGGGGACAACAGGACTGTCCATCACTTCCTATAGGAAAGGACCCCAACAGCTCAATCCACCCCATCCCCTTCCCTGTCCTCAGATGTCAGTTCCAGACTATCAAATGATGTGAGCATCCCCCATCCCCTCAAGCAAGTGGCCGTCCCCCTCAGTAAAGTTCACTGTCACTCCTGGGATGCCCACTGCACTCTACAATAAATTCTATGCCTCTTCCCTACATTCTGGTTCTTGTCTCATTTCTTCCACGGGGACTTCGCACAGGGGAGGTTGGAGGGAGGGAGACTGGACACCGCCACCCTATCTTGTGGGGTTTACGTGGCTGCTTACCTGTGTGTTTTGAGATAGAGTCTGTCTACACAGAGCTCACCGTCTTTGCACTCACTGTGTAGATCAAGGTGGTGGTGTACTTTCAGAGCTACCTTTCTCTGTTTCCCTATGCTTGCATTAGAGGCCTTTGCTTCAAAGTTCCCTAAGTTCTCCTTTAAACACTTCTTCTTGCCCTCTCTCGGTAGTCTGTGGTCTTTTCTTTGGGTGCTTTTGTAATTACCAATTTTTATTAGTTAGACATGAGCAATTTGCATAGACTTTTAAGATCAGTCATACTGTTTTCAGGTTTTGACTGTGTTCTTCAGTTATGTGGAGATTCTCGCTTCTAGATGCTCATTCAGTATATTCAGGTATCGCCCACTTATACCTGTAATAGTTTCTATACTTATTCTCTGAGGAAGTCTTATCTCCAAGGCAACACAGAAGGAAGAGGTTATTGATGGTGTCCAATTCCTGAGAGATAACACTTCGTGGGAGCAAAATTGGACGAATTGGCTGGGGCAGGAAGCTGAGAACTCACATTTCAAATGGCTACCAGGTAGAATGAACTGGGGTGCATTTTCTTAACCGATAATTGGTGTGTGATAGCCCAGTCCACTATGAGTAGCATCACCTCTGGACTGCTGGTCTTTGTGGTATAAGAAAGCAAATTGAGCAAGCCATGATGATCCAGCCAGTAAGCAGCACTTTCCCATGGCTTCTGCTTCAGTTCCTGCCTCCGGGTTCCTGCCTTCGGTTCCTGCCCTGACTTCATTCAGTGAATGAAGTGTAACCTCACAGTTGTATGGTGGAATAAACCCTTTCCTTCTCCCATTGCTTTTGGTCATGTTATTTTATTACAGCAAAATAAGCCCTAACACTTAATTGGAAACTTCTGGTTTCTTTGGAAAGTCAGTAGTGTTGGATGGTGTTTTACTGGGGCAAACACATAAAGGAGTGTTTTCTTGAAGGGCACAGCTGAAAAGCTAAGGCAGATTCGTGAAGGAGCATTTTACTGAGGCAGACACAGGGAAAGGTTGTTCTGCTAAAGCAAGCACATGAAAAGACATGTGATAGATTCCTTGCTAACATCATGCATGTATTGGTCTGCCTAATATTGTGTACTTGAACTCCATTTGTTGGGACTCCATAGAGAAAAACGCACCAAAAACCTTCTTGTGGTGTGCTGCAGTTTCTTGCTGCTTCCTTGGACGTGGGGTGATTGGCAGAGTGATGTCAGCTGAGGCACACTCACATGCTGAGGTAAGGCACGTGGAGGACATGTGATGTTTGGAGGGATATAAACAGGACTCGGGGGGGTTGGGGATTTAGCTCAGTGGTAGAGCACTTGCCTAGGAAGCGCAAGGCCCTGGGTTCGGTCCCCAGCTCCGAAAAAAAAGAACCAAGAAAAAAAAAAAAAAAAACAGGACTCGGTGGTCAGTGACTGAGGCTGAGTGAGGTTTGCTAGCTGTACAATGCTTATTGGTCTCTCATCGTTGCTGATTTTTGATTGCCTGAGAAAGGCACAGCCAAGAACTTCTGGCATTCCTCTGGGCCCCTCCTTATGACTTGTGCTGAGACTAACTCATGCTGGGTAGACTCTGCTAGGGAGTACCACTACTGCTGATTTGTGTTTGCCATCCCTACACTACTGAACTGGACCGCTGGCGTATCCATGAAGTATTTGCGAATGGACTGAGCGGCCACTGCTGACCTGTGAACTCAACTGCCAGTTCCCACACAACACAGACAGGAGTTGCTCCAAAGAACCTTTCTAAAACAGGTCCACTTCCCTCTATCCTTTCTTTTCCACTACCTCTGTTGGCTGGTGGGCTCAAAGGGAGGTTAACATGTTTAAGAACCATCATTAAAAATAGGCGTTGAAAAAAATTAAAGTTACGCTAACACAGTGCTCCAAGACAGTTTAAGATAGTAGCGCAGGGCATGGTGGGAGATCCTGCTCGCCTCACTTTCTCCTTGGGAGCATAAACAGAATGCATGGAGAGCTGGGCTTGGCTAGGGCTATGTTATGGGAGTAAGGCTAAAGAGAGATGTAGGCCAATTGGATGGATGAGGTGGTACATGTCTTTAATTCTAGCACTTGGGAGGCAGAATCAGGTGGGTCTCTGAGTTCAAGGTTAGCCTGGTCTGATCTACAGAGAGCAATCCAGTACAGCCAGGATTAAGAGAAACCCTGTCTCCAAAAACATACATACATACATACATACATACATACATACATACATACATACATATGAAAAGAATGGGGGGGGGATGATGGATCAAGAGATACACTTGAGCTGTGGTAGGGGTGGTGGGAAGATGGTGGGTTTAAACAAACGACCAGTAGGTGGTTTTGTTTCTTGTTTTTTTCTTTCCTTTTCTTTTCCTTTTTTTTTTTTTTTTTTTTTTTTTTGGGGATTGGGGCACTCTTTTAAGTGTGGGCCTCATGCCTCAGCCTTCTACAGGGCTGCATGCAATTATAGACATGCCCTACCACATCTGAGCTCAAATGTTGTTCTAAAGGAGTCAAGAAATCATTAGAATGGAGGGTATTAGGTAAAGTGAGCTTGAAGAACAGTGGCTCTTGTGGAGAGGCAATGTTCTAATGTCACTTAGGAATGAACTTCATTCCTGTAAATGACAAGTCCTATGGTGGGCCCTGGGAGGAAGTGATTGAGGGAATTTAGAGGTCTGGGACAGGGGCAAAGAGTTGGAAGACACGTCCCTGAACATCTGGAAGTAGGTAGAAAAGCAAGCAGGGCCAGTGGCTGACTAAGCAACACAGGAAAGGCTGTCACACTGGAGAGACAGGAGGACAGCATGTCCCCAGGGGAGCCTAGCTTCTGGCTTGTGTCCTGGCCGAGGGGCTGTGGAGTTGAAGCTCCTAGCCAACGCGTCTGAAAACATTCAGAGGCTTTGCTGATTGTGGTGATATTTGAAGAGCGGGCAGGAACTACAGAAGCTGGGTGAGCTCCGGCAGCCAGCCGTCCCTCCCTGGGGATAGCTGTCCTTGCTGTGCCAGTGTGCTTGTCCTTCAGACACTTGTGGAGGTGAAAACGCTTCTGCAGCCATTGAAGTCTAGATGAGAAGTCATTTTACATATAAACACACGGAACACTGGCCAATGTGACCTCTATTCACCCAGCTTTCTTGTTTTTTTGTTTTTGTTTCTTTTTGGTGTGGAAATAGCACTGATTTTATTTCTCACATCCAGACTCATTAGCAAGAGGTAGCATGAGATCTGATGGCATAATTTCATGTTTTCTAGGGTGTCATGCCCATATATTTACATAAGGACATCTTTTGATATCTAGACATTGTGTTTGTGCGTGCATGGGCGTGTGTGTGTGTGTGTGTGTGTGTGTGTGTGTGTGTGTGTGTGGATATGCATAGTCTGCAGCTCACATATACAGACCAGAAAACAGCTCACAGGAGTCAGTTCTCTTTCACCTTGTGGATCCAGGGATTAGTTCATTTGCCTTGACATAGAGAGCCCCTTAATCTGCTGAGCCATCTCACCAGCCCAGGAAATAAATATTTTTTAAGACCAATCTCTCGTAGCCCAGGGTGGGCTTTAACTTGCTGTACAGTAAAGGTTGGCCTTGAACCTCTGATCTTCCTTTCTCCACTGTACCAATGACAAGCATGCACCACCACACTGCTTTTATGTGGCGGTGCTGATTGAACCCAGGGTTTCGTGCATGTCAGGCACAAACTTTACCAGCTGAGACACCTCTCAAGCCTGGGAAATGCACTTCGTATGACAGGAGTGTGGTGGTCTTTTAAAATAGGTTCATTGGCTTCAATCTGTGACTCTTTCAAATGTGTCATTATTACAGACTTCCAGGAAATTGTAAAGACAGCAGAGAGAAAGTGATGGTGGCTCTCACTTTTAACCTCAGCGCCAGGGAGGCAGAGGCAGGCAGATCTCTGTGAGTTGGAGGATAGCCTGGTCTACAGAGTGGGTTCTAGGACAGCTAAGGCTATACCGAGAAACCCTATCCCCCAGAACAAAAGGTTTTTGGTTTTTCAGAGAGAGGTCTCATTCTCCTCCAGCACTGACCTCCTGCCTTGCTTAAGGTGGCGGGATCTGCGTTTGCCACCATGGTTTGTTTGTGGCCTATGTCGCTGTATCTTAGGTGTACTCTGTATCACACTTGAGAGTCCAGATCCACCTCAGGGGTCTTGAGTGTTCCCTTCATGGCCATGTCCCACCTTCCTCATGCCCTGCTGTTTTCTCAGGTGAGAACCAACGCAGCCACCTCCGGTTCATGTAATTATTACAGTGGGACTCTGTTTTCTTCCCCTGTGGTACTGTGGTAGGACCTAGAACTGGAACTCCATCCCAGAGGTATTTTGTTTCAGACTTTCACTGTCTACCCTCCCATAAGTTGCCTGAATGCTTTAAAGAAGCCTGTTTTAATTGAGCTGCAGTGTTCTTGGTGTATCTCTGCACAAATCCATATGTGCATGTGTGTGTTCATGTATGCACAGGTGCACATGTATGAAGGTGCTCATGGAGACAACCTCAGGAGTCTTCCTTTGCCCTCCAGTATTATTTTTTGAGATAAGGTCTGTATTCTCATTTATTATATCTGTATTTTAATGGAGGGCTTTTCCACTCTGAGACTGAATTCATTATTTATGAATAATTGCCTAGACCAAAAGCTTTGGCTCTGTCCTGTTAGCTCATAACTCAGTTATCCTGTTTATTCTAAGTTATCCTGTTTATTCTAAGTCCTGCCACCTGGTACTCTCAGGTTCATGAGATGCTCTTCCTCAGAGTTCAGGGTGAATCTCCTGCTGGGCCTGACTCTATCCCAGAATCCTCTCTGTGCTGGAACCCCCATCTCCTATTTCCTGCCTCAGTTCATTGGCCAATCAGCTTTTTGTTGACACCTCTGTCCATACAGCACACAAGAGATTCTCTCAACACTGCATTATTATAATAAGGTCTGTATTGCTTTCTTGCTGGTTTGACAAAATATCATTATCTACCTGATCTACGGGACAAGCGTCAGGATCAATCCGAGCGACTTAGTGAGACCCTATTTCAAGACAGAAAGTGAAAAGATTAAAAAAGCTGAGGGGCTGGGCTAGGGCTCAGTGTCAGAGTGGTTGCCTAGCATGTTTGAAACCCTGGGTTCAATCCTCAGAATTGCAAGAGAAGAAACAAATCTTCCGTGTGCCATTCCTTCTGCAACCCCTCTATGCCATTCACAGGAAACACCGAAGGAAACCTTGCTGGGCACCGGCCTCAGGGCAAGGGAAGCTCGAACATTCCACTTACAGCATGGCGGTTGGCTACTTCTGACCACTGGAAGCTCCCATCCATGGGGTGTGCTAGCCAGGAGGCCCAGAGGAACACATGGCAGGGAATAAGAGACAAAGACAGAGAAGGTGACGAGAACAAGGGAGAGGGATGTTTGTCTTGTGGGACAAGGGACTGCCTCTGGATAGAGAGGAGACAGATGGGGTCCACAGGAAAATGGTAGTTTATAAAGGGGAAATGGGAACCGGTGTTGGGTTGAGGTGTTTAACTTTAATTGGCAATGTTAACTAGGTGAGCCAAGGGGCCCTTTGACTGCTGGACTTCAATACTTTGATAGCTGGACCTTGGTAGTCACCCTCAGGAGGAGGAAGTGGCCCAATACGAGAGCAGACCTCGGTGGCTAGCTTCAGGAATACAATCTAACAGGCCTTCAGCAAGGCAGAGGAAAGATGGGCGAAGGGCGGGGCTTGCTAGAGCCAGAGCCCCTTCAGTCTTTGGTGGAGTTTGAGAAACCCGTTTGGCTTCTTTTGCCTGCCCACTCTCCCCACAGATGGTCTACTTAGAGCTCCACAAATCCCAAAGGGTTGGCTTATTTTCCCCTCACTCGGTGTTCAGACTGGGCCTAAGTTTTCTTCATTTAGCTGTTGAGCTGTAAAATGTCCAATACTGTGGTTTTCAGCTCTAATGTGTCTATTTGGACTGGTGAGCTGGCTCAGCACTTTAAAGCACTCGCTGTCAAGGGTATCATGGTGGGAAGGGACTGCTGCAAGCTCCTGGTGCTCGAGTGTGCACAGATGTGTGCATGGATATGTGCATGGATGTATGCACGGATATGTGCACAGATGTGTGCATGGATGTGTGCATGGATGTGTGCATGGATGTGTGCATGGATGTGTGCTCCCAACCCCGCCCAACAGATACATGCAGCAAAATATTTAAGTGTTCACTGATAGTTGGCTGTATTTCTTTTTCTTTCCCAAGGTTTTCTATTTTATTTCAAGAACATTCTGAACTGTTCATTGAAGAATAATCCTTAATGGGTTTGTTAATTGTTTAATTAATTAAGGGGTGCTGGCAGTGAAACGCAGGGCCTCTCACATGACCAGCTGAGCTGCATCCCGGTGCTGAAGGGGGTGCCTTAAGGTGATTCTGACCTTGACTTCTCAGCGCAGGCTTCTATTGGCTGTAGTTTTACTTGCAGTTTCCTAGGTTCTCAGTTCTTTGTGGCTTGGTGCACATCTGGGGACTGTGTTATGAAATTCTGGTTGTATTTAAACCTGATTTTCCCTGGGCTCCTCTGGTTCCAGATGTGGTGAGAAGGGACCAGTGACTTCTCAGAGATGATAAAGGTCTACATTTTCAGCAGGGCATCCCGGGAAGGAGTGTGAGATTCAGCCTCCCCACAGAGAAGGGTGGGTACCCTGCTCTGTTCCCCCGAAGGCTTCTTCTGAATGGTGGAGAAGCTTTGGCTTGGTCCCAAGGCATTCCTGACAGGATTGGGGAGGGGCATAGTGATGTGGAAACCTGGGCTTTCCAAGTGGCTTCCAGCAACATACCCAGGCTTCCCAAACATCCCAGCACATCTTTAGAGCCAGGCACGGGTGTGCTCTGGGTTCCCTCTGCCTGTGGACTGAAATCACAGTTTTCTGTGGTGTCTGGCCAGCAATGATTAATAATTGTCTGCAGGTTTTCTACTTTTCCGGGCTGCCCATTTCCTAGTCCCATAGCCAGAAACAAGAGTCTTTTTCCCTCTGTATTATTATTACTATTATTTTTGCATTTCTGGATATCATAAGCTTCCTCAGCATGGTGCCCAGGACATAATCACTGGGCTCTTTTGCTGCCCCTTCCCTTCTGTCTCTCCTACAGGTGAAATCCTGGGTTCCTGCCTCATTTAGCAGGAGATACACAGCACCTCCACCATGTCAGACCTGGAAGTTTCACAATGCCTCAACTTCGATCTCATTAGATCATGAAATGTGAGATAGTTAGTGTTCCAAATGGTAAAAGCAGCTTCAGATCCACACAGATCAGACCTGTGAGATATGAGCCTGCATGGCGTTGAGGCTGCTCAGAGCTGAAGGAAGGAGAGCAGGCTTCCTTCTCAGCAACCGCCCAGGAGCTGGTGTGCTCAGTGAACTCCATAGCTGATAGGACAGTTCCCCTGACATGTGACACTTGGTCTCTGCGGTATGACACCTGCTAGGTCATACTGTGGGCATTTTCATGTGGCTTAGCATTGCCATGTGGTCCCCACCAGCTTCTCTTCTGTCTTTTGTATTCCTGTGACCATCCAGGAGAGCAGGGTAGAGAGCTGCAGACCAGGAAGCCTGCCTTGGGTGAACCATCTCTGCTGCCCGGAGCTTCCCTCCCAGGAATCTCTGGGAGCTTCCTTCTGTTGGAAAGTGTTGTTACATCTCATTGTGGGTCCAGATGGTGGGTGTTTGCTGTCCTCTTCTTTTCAATGTCTTAATCTTTAAAGTGACTTTAATTCTGGCAAATGTAGGTCACTGTGTGTTCAGAAACTGTTTCTCTGAGGATTTTTCTGTCTTCCCTTGAGACTCCAGCATCCAGATGTGGGGGCTCTGGTCTTCACACCTCTTAACTGCCCTTTCCCCTTGCCTTCTAAGCAAAAGCTCAGCCTCATCTCCTGGCTCATTAGTCCTCTGTCTCCTGCTGCTCAGGTCTTCAAAGCTCCATATTTCCACCCCCAGCATTTTCTCAATAGTCTTGTTGTCCTTACTCAGGGCAGGAGACGGAATTCAGGGTTCCGTGCATCGAGGCAGCCTTGCATGACAGTGCCATGCTCCAGCGCCGAGGGACTTCTTTGATCTGCTGTCCCTGCTCCATGACACCAGCACCCTCTCCTCCCGGTGGGAAATAGAAATGAGACGTCTCTCTTCTTACTAGCTCTCCGTCCCTGCATTGCTTTTGTTGGACAGCATTGTGTGAGCCCAGCACTGAGTGGGCAGTCTGAGCTCCCAGGAGCCCTGTCTCACTGGAGTGGCCTCGCTTACACAGGGGACTATGCATGACTTCAGACCTCCCAAAGTCTCTGCCCACTGGCTCCGACAGCCTGGGGATATTCCTGAGAATCCTGCCAGCTGAGGGGTTGGGGCACAGAATGCAGTCTTCACTGTCCCAAGGCTTCCTGGGTAGCACAAAGCACACACGCCCTTTGTTGCGGCTCTTAGAAGGAATTGCCACTGTCAGGATGGCTCAGCCATCAGCCAGCCTTCCAGGCTAAGAGTCTCCAAGAAGCCATGCCTGGTGAGTGACAGGAGCTTTGTTGTTCCTGCAGAGGCTCTAGCCGCATGGGGCCAACTGATGGACAGCAAGAGCTGTGGCTGCTCCAATTGACTCCTGTTCTTTATGAAGGCTCAACCATCTTCACGGGCGGGGGTTCAGTCTCTGTGGCTGTCCTGCATTCCCCCAGCCAAGTGATCCATTGTTTTTCTGTCCCATCTTACATCCCTCCCCCAGCCAATACAGTCCTGCCAGCTGCTAGGTTCTTCTTGGCAGATGTTACCAGCTGGACAAAGGTTTATAGTGAGAATTTCCAATGAGCTCCCCATTGGCCTCACCCTGGACTGAGAGCAAAGTACAGAATGGGTTCCTTGCTGCAATTATAACCATGGTGCTGAGCCTACTCCACCAAGACAAGCACTTCCTACTCCTGCTGGGAAGCTGGGAAGGTCTGAGGGCCTCCAGTGTGTGTAAAGTGGTGCAGGTGGACGTTGGTGCTCCAGCGTTCTCCCAGCCAGCAGCATGGGCTGCCTCTTTCCTACCAATGGCAGAGAGAAGACTCTTCGTGTCAAAGGCAAAAAGGTCTGGTGACTTGGCCTGTCCACAAAGCTGCCTCACATTGCAGCCCAGCTGAACAAGCCACCAGTCCCCCCTCCATCTCTTACATCTCTGGCTTAGGGATAGATGAAGGGCCAGGAGCAGCCACTTTGCAGAGTGGCCTTTCTTATGAAAGTTGGGGACCAGCGCTTGCTTCCTGAAGTATAGGCCAGCCAGTCAGCATCCCTGGGGTGTTGCAAAAAGCTGCTTACAGGTACAGGGTGTCACTAGTAAAGTATCTGAGATCTCTAGTTACACATGGGCCTGGTCTCGGGGAACACTGTGGGGCCAGAGGGGCTGCTCCTGACTCACCACTCTAGGTCTAGGAGGAGAACCAGGGCCTTGACCTAGCTTAGAATGTGCAGCTGACTGTTCAACTAACATTGCCCAAAAGACACAGACATTTCGATCTCAGCCCCCAGCTTTGCTGGATGCTTCCTACCTTGTGTGCCTACTTCATGAGTAGCAGGTGAAAACTGGCTTCTATGGAGCAAGAGTGGGCTTCCCCATGCTCTCATCTACATGGGCCAAAGAACCATCAGCCTTACCTCCTGATGCCCCATGTCTGGGCCTAAAGTCATTAAGCCACAAACATGGGAGAAAACGAGCCCAAAGCAAGTGCTTCTAGGGTGGTAGATTATGCAGATTCAGCGGTTTATCCCATTGTCATCATGGTAGGAAGCATAGTGGCATGTAGGCAGACATGGTGCCGGAGAGGTCGCCAAGAGTTCTACATCTGGATCAGCAGGCAGCAGGAAGGGAGTGGCACTGAGCCTGGCTTGTGCTTCTGAAACCTCAAAGCCTACCCCCCCCTCAGTGACACACTTCCTCCCGCAAGGCCACACCTCCAATAACGCCCCTATGTCTACGGGGCCATTTTTATTCAAACCACTACAGATACCTCGGAGCCTTGCCTTCAGCCTTCCTGACAGTGGTTATGTCACTCACCCTGAGCAAGGAGATCCCAGGGGATGAGTTGTTGGTAGCCCTTCCTTTCCAGATGAAGGAACAAAAGCACACACCACTGAAGGCCCTGCTTGCTGCTGTAGCTCTGGTAGTGACTAAGCTAGCCTCCCATAAGGCACTGGTGCTCATGTCCACTGAACATACTGTCCCTGGGTCTCAGCTCTGTCCCCATCCCCACTGCTCCTGCTCCCCCGGTAAGCCTGGCTCTCCAAAATGTCATTCCCTAACCTGGCCTTCCAGTGCTGTTACAGCTAATGCTAATAAGTGCTGACATTAATTGAGAATCTACCATGTGCCCGAGGCCACAAGTGGCTTCCCAGCTTGCACGGCAGCATTACTAGGTTGGTGCCACCCTCAGGGCCACAACATAGATGGAAAGCCTGCCAGAGTGACTAGATGCTTTGGCATCAGACCTGCCATGTGCAGTTCCACTCACCATGAGGGGCAAGTCCAACTGTCATCCCAGGGAAGCCCCTCAATTCTCGTCTTGCTCCAGCACAGCACCTGAGCCCCCACCCCCTCCATTCTTACACCCCTTCCTTTGCAAGAGTTGCTGTGGTCATGGTGTCTCTGCACAGCAGTAAAAACCTCAAGACAGTGTCCAAGCTGAAAGGCAGCTGTGAGGAGCCCCACCACGGTCTAAGCAGGAGAATCCAGAGATTGAGAAACTGCAATGAGGAACTTCCCATAATGCCGTATGTGGAGAGAAAAGAGCAGCTTCTGCCACTGGGAAGCCAGGCAGAGCTTACTGCGGGGCAGTGCTGGCCTTTCATCAGACATGAACAGTCTCACAGAAAGCCAAGCTCAGCCAGGTCAAGGTGAGACCACAAGGAAGCAGGACACAGCATTGTAACTGACAGAAAACGAAGGTCCCTGCACCATCTGTGCTAAGCACATTCTTTACTCGGCTCAAAAGAGCAATGGCCACATAGACAACAGCTTGGTATGGCTCCCCAGGTCTTTCTCAGGCCTATGTAGTGAGACTCAGTTGCTTGGGCCCATGTCTAAGTGTAAGTATACTAGTCAGGGTTCTCTAGAATCATAGTTTATGGAATGAATATCTATCTATCTATGCTATATATAGATATGCACATATACATACAAATATATATATTCCTTCATTGGAATGACTTAGAGGCTACAGCCCAACTAAGCCAACAATGGGCAGCTGCAAACAGGAAGTCCAAGAATCCAGTAGTTGCTCAGTCCCGCAAGGCTGGGTGTCTCATCTGGTCTGTATGTACTGGAATCCTGAAGAAGTAGGATCCGATGTCAGTGAAGGAATGGTTGTGCTAGCAAGGCGAGGGCAAATAGGCAAAGCACAAAACCTTCTTTCTTCCATGTAGGCTTCCAATAGAAGACGTGGCCCAGATTAAAGGCGTGTGTCTTCCAGCCTCAAGGTCTGGATCAGAGGTGTGTTCTTACCTCAAAGGTCCACTCGCCTCAAACCAAGCAGAATATCTCTCACAGGGGTGCCCACTTCCAGCTTTAGTCAAGTTGACAACCAAGAATAGCCATTGCCATGGGATAACCTGGAGGCGTCACTGGGGTGCACAAAGCAAGAGTGGGTGTGGTGTGCACATGTACAGGTGAAGCAGCAGCAAAGCTTCTAAGCTGCAAAGGGCAGCTTAGCGCCCAGTGCTCAGCAAAGCCTGGTCCCAGCAGCCACTGCAGCATGGAGGCTGAGCTGGGGAGAAGGGAGAGGGGGTGGGACTGGGGAGAGGGGGTGGGGTTGGGGAGAGGGGTGAGGCTGGGACTGGGGAGAGGGGTGGGGGTGGGGGGAGCTGGTCTCACTCGAGTTCCTGTGCTCTACAGAGCGGGCGGTGACAATGTACTGAGTACCCAAATCTAAAACTGTGCGCTCTCCAGAAAACGCATAGCTTAACAGAGAGGGAGAGCGAGAGCTGCACATTCAAGTTATGTTAGAAAAATGGGACAAATCTGTGAAAATAAAACAAAACAAGGAAATGTTTGAACACAGACTAACAGAGCAATAAAGGAAAGTGAAGAACAAAACCAAACAAAACCCACCACCAGCAGGGGCTGGAGACATGGCTCTGAGCTTTCGAGGATAAGTGATCTCACAGATCAAAGTTCAACTCCAGCATCACAAATGCCTGTAACTCCAGTTCCGGAGCAATAGCCCCCACCACACACACATATACACACATATACATGCACACACATACACACACACATACACACACACATACACACATATACATGCACACACACACATACACACACACACATACACCCCCCCACACACAAACACACACACACACACACCACACACATACCCACACACACACACACACACACACACACACACACACACACACACACACACACACACATACCCACACACACACACACACACACACACACACACACACACACACACACACACACACACACACACACACACACACACACACACACACACACACACACACACACACACACATACACACACACATATACACACACATACACACACACATATACACACATACACACACACATAATACACACACACATACACACACACACACAAGGTTAAGGGCTTGCTGACATTCCAGAGTGTCCGTCTATGACCATCACTGTGGTGGTCTGAATGTAGCCCCCATAGACTCATATATTTGAATGCTTAGGGAGTGGCGTTAGGAGATGTGGCCTGTTGGAGGAAGTGTGACACTGGGGGTAGGCTTTAGGGTTTCAAATGCTCAAGCCAGGCCCGGTGGCTCTCCCTCTCTCTTCCTGTTGTCTTCAGATCCAGAAGTCGAACTCTCAGCCCCTTCTCCAGTACCCTGTCTGCCTGCATGAGGCATGCTTCCCACCATGACAACAATGATGTAAACCTCTGAACTGTTAGCCAGCCCCAATTAGATGCTTTCCTTTATAAGAGCTGCTGTGGTCAGGGTGTTTTTTCACAGCAATAGAAACCCTAACTAAGACAATCACCACTGGAGAAGTGTGGTGGCAGGGAGGCAGGTGGCCAGGCATGACAGTGGAACAGTAGCTGAGAGCTCATGGCTAATTTACGTTTCAGGCAGAGAGAGAGGGGGCCTCGCATAGGCTTTTGAAGCCTCAAAGCCAACCCCTAGTAATACACCTCTTCTGACAAGGACACACCAACTAATCCCTCCTAACAGTCCAACCAACTGGGGACCATGCATTCAAATATATGAGTCTATAGGGACCATTCTTATTCAAACCACCACAACTTGATATTAATAAAAATATACACAACTACAAAAGAAGTCCACTTGGCTGGAGAGATGGCTCAGCAGTTAAGACCGTTGATGACTCTTCCAGAGGACTTGGCTTTGATTCCTACCACCCACAGATGGCTCACAACTGCCTATAACTCTAGTTCCAGGGGGAATCTAATGCCCTCTTCTGGCCACAGTGGGCATTGCACACATGCGATGCACATACATATGTGCAGGCAAACATCCAATCACATAAAATAAAAAAATACATCTGAAAAATAATAAAATGTGTATGTACATATAAAAAAAGAAATCCAGAGACCACTAACTTGCAAGTAAATGTAAAAGCAAATGGATAGTTTCTGTTTTCGTGCTTTTCTGTGGCCGTGCTAAAACATCAGTCAAAAGCAACTTAGGGAGGAAAGGATTTATTTAATCTTCCACTTTACAGTCCTTCATCAAGGGAAGCTAGAGTAGGAGTTCAGGGGGAAATCTAGAGACATGAACTGATGCAGAGGGCATGCAGGAGTGCTGCTCACCGGCTTGCTTTGCATAGCTTTTCATTGCCTGGTCAGCCTGATTCATTACACGAACACCTGCCCAGGGAGGGCACCGCCCACAGCATGCTGACTCCTCCCACATCAATCGTTAATCAAGAAAATGCCCCGCAGACTGGCCAATCTGATGGAGGCAATTTCTCAACCCAGGTTTCCATTTTCTAAGTGGCTCTGGGTTGTGTCAAGTTGACAAAGACAAACATGTATAGCTTCTTGCTTATTCCTCAAACATCCCAGCCACGAACAGCTTTATAGGCTAATTTCCCAAACTTCCTCATAAATAACCTCCAGAGAATTTTTTTTTCCAAAAAAAAAAAGAAAAACGAAATTTACTTCTGTTTTTTTTTAAGCTATTTCTTGAGTTACTTCTTGGGGCCATATTACCTGGAATTCCAAACTGGTAAGATTAGTGCAAGAAAACACAACTAGATTCTTTTATAAATGCCATGAATTTATACATCGTATTACAAATACGATGAAAGAGACGTTACAAAATAAAAGCCTTTGCTTCGTTCCTCTCAGCACAGCCAGTGTGAGTCAGTGTAGCTCACTACTCTGTAGACTGTGGGAGGTGACAAGTTATTCATGCAAACGAATGCTTAGGACCTGCAGAGAAAGACTGATGGGATCCGTTGTCATTTAAGCAACATTTTATCCTGTGTGTATGGTTGTTTTGCTGGTATTACGTTTGTGCACCGTGTGTATACAGTGCCTGTAAAGGCCAGAAGAGGATGTCGGATGTCCTGGAATGGGTTACGGATGCTTGTGTGCTCCCATGTGGGTGCTGGGAATCCAACTAGGACCTTTGCAAGACCAGCCAGTGCTCTTACTGCTAAACCATCTTTCCAGCTGTAGTAAATAATTTTTTTGATACATTTGCAATTTGTAGAGCTCTCAAAAACACCAGGAGTAATACAGAGCTTCATAATCCTATACTCTGCGTAAGGCTTTAACCAATACAGAGATCAAAGGAAGTGGAAACTTAAGGGTTTTTTTTTTTTTTTTTTTTTTTTTTAAAGTTGGTTGGATGTTTTGTTGGGGCAAACACAGGAAGGAACGTTTAGCTAAAGTGGACACAGGTGAAAAACTAAGGCAGACTTGTAAAAGAAGGTTTCGGTGAAAGAGACACAGGAGAGAGGATATTGTGCTAAAGCAAACACGTAAAGGGACACATGATAAAGGATTTTTTGTTAACGACACACATGTATTGGTCCACCTTACATTGCATGGTTGAGCTCTATTCTCGGGACTCCATAGAGAGAAACTCACCAAAAAACTTCTGGTGGCGGGCTGCAGTTTCTTGCTGCGTCCAGACTCAGGCTGATTGGCAGAGTGATGTCAGCTGAGAGAAGACACGTGTTGAGGCAAGACCCGTGACGATATGTGTTGTTTGGAGGGTGGACATAGAACTTGATGGACAGTGATGGAGGCTGAGCCAGGCTTGCTTTAGAGCTCCCTATGTCTTCGCTTCCCTGAGAGAGGCACAGCTGAGGACTTTTCTTGGAGTTCCTCCTGGTCCCTCCTGATGACTCCTGCTGAGACTGAAGCCTGGCTGTCTCTGCTAGGTAGTACCACCATTGTTGATTCCTGTTTACTATCCCCACTCTACCGAACTGAACTGCTGGTGTATCCGTGAAGTGTCTGTGAGTGGATCGAGCTGCCACTGCTGACCTGTGAACTGACCTGCCAATTTCCAGACAACACAGACAGGAGTTGCTCCAAAAAAGGCTTTCTAAACAGGTCCATTTCCCCATATCCTTTCTTTTCCACAATCTCTGGGTGGAGGGCTAAAGGAGAAGTTAAAACGTTTAAAACCCATCATTAAAAATAGGGCTTAAAAACGTTAAAGTTACAGTCAAGCAATTAAGAGTTACAGTCAAGCATTTGAAAGATTTGATCCACGCTTTAGTAACTTGGTCAAATGAATGCATACAAACCCCTTCAACAAATACACATACTTTGGAATAAATTTACAAAGTTTAATAAGGGCAATAAATCACAAAGAATTGGTTTCTATGTACCTCGTCCTGGAGCAATGGGAACAACTCACGGCTCATAATTAAAAAAAAAAAAAAAGAAAGAAAGAAAAGAAAGAAATCACAATGGTGTTCTGGGGTACTGGGTGACCCCATCTCATGGCTGAGCAGCAGCTCCATTCCTGAAAGTAGCCTCTTTGTTCTGTGATACAATCCCTCCGTGAAACATAGAACGAGAGGTAAAGGAAAACCTGCCTAAGGAGCAAAAGGAGTCAAGCAAAGGCGACATGCTGGCAAATGAGGTGCAGCCACCTGTACGTGTGTTCCTCAGCAACCTCTAATTCCACCCAGGCGGCTGCAAACCATAGCCCCGCTCGGTGCGTGCGTGCGTGCGTGCGTGACTACGTGCGTGCGTGCGACCATCTGCCTGTGTCTATTTTCTTTCCTCTTTGGTGACAGGTCTCACTGTGTATCCCAGGCTAGCCTCAAGCTCTTGATCCTCCTGATCCTCTCAAGTACTGGCATCGCCACTGTTTACACCCCACCCCCACCTCGCTCAGGTTTTCAGTTTCAGAAAAGAGGCTGATGCACTTTCGTGCATATGGACTTCCCTGTCTACACAGCACATTTTCCTTATCCACTCAGCCGTCAGCCGACTTGCCCTTGAGTCTGTGTTGGCTGTTGAGACTGGTACTTCAGTAGGGGTGGGGGGTGCAGGTGTCTCTCTGATGATAGGATTTTGTTCCTGTGGATGTGCACACAGCAGAGGGCCTGCCCAATCACATGTCGTTCATGCTATTTTTAGTTTTTAATGGCTTCTGCATGGTGGTTTCCGTCGTGGATGAGCAAATAACCCTCCTCCCAACAGTGTGAAGTGTTCTCTTTCTCAGTATCCCAGCCAGCATTTGTTTTTTTCTTTTCTTTTTTTTTGACTTTTTAATATCCCCTTAAATCTGTACAGTATTGTAATAAAACGAAGCAGGACAGAAATGCTCCCAGGCAGATACAAACGGAAGGAATTTCTCATGTACCACAGATGCACCATGGAAGGTCTCCAGGTTGAAGGAAAACGAGCCCGGGTGGAGGTGTGAAGGTTAAGGAAGGAGAGGAGAGGGCTGGGAACAGAAACAACTGGGTGCATGTTTGGAGATAAAGGTCACGTGCACTAATGCAATAAGGTCGCATCTCCAGCATGAACTGGAGTAACAGTCAACAATAGGGTGTAAGGCAGATGGAAGACGGGAGTCACAACTGTTGAAAGGCACAATCTATTTAGAAAGCAATAAAATATACCACTGCAAAGCAGACCGGGGGATAGAGGGCACGTATTGTAATTTCTAAGTAACTACCAAATGACTGTGTGGAAAACAGCGGTGGAGAAGAGCCGTGCAGTAAAAAGTATGTTGGTTGCCTTATGGAAGGGCTTCTAACCATACCACCCCGAACACGACTGATCTCATCTGAATATTTTGTGTGAAAGGTGCCAGGAAAAAGTACTAAATAGCAGAGAGTAGAGTAAGTAGGAAGAATAAGGTGGAGAGATGGTGGTTGGGGTTCAATAACAGTAGTGACTACACTAAATGTAAGTGGAAAAAAGCAACCTAACTAAAAGGCAAAGGACAAATCAGGCTGGATCTAAAAACCAGAACCACCATCTGCTGTGTGTGAGGCACAGCTGAACACAAAGACACAAACTGACTGAAATCAGAGCAGGACACCGAGTTAGACAGACTATGCTCCCAGCACTGGAAAATGTCAAGTGAGATGTTTTATAGGGATAGAAAGGGCCCACTGTTGTGAAGATATTACTATAATAAATGTGTATATGTCAAGTAAGAATATAAAGCAAAAACAATATAAGAAATGGGATAGTGCACATCCAAACTTGATATTTTAATTCTCAACAACTGAAGACAACAAGGCCAATAGTGTGAAAGTATTCAACAAAATGGTTAACTAACCTGACCTAAATGAATAGACTATTACATTCTACCACTAACGAATCTTAACATTTACAAAAAACACCTTCATAAGGTACCAGATGTAGGGCCCAAAGTAAGAAGTCACTACCTTTCAAAATTAATGTCAGATGGACAACAGATGTAAACATGAAATACTGTAACAGAATAAAGCTCCAGTTAAAAAAAAATAAGAATATACCCACAACTTTGAGGGAGACAAAGCAATTAGTTGTATCTTTCAATGCTCCAAAGAGAGAGTTTTAAAAATTTAGATCTTCATACAATTCAAAACTGTTGACCACCAGATGCCATTTGGAAAGTAGAAAGGAGGCTGAAGAGATGGGTGAACAGGCAGCAAACCTGCTGGTTTGATGGTTGTACCCGGCCCCAGGTACAAAGCCAGGTCTGGAACTTGTGCCTGAAATCCTAGCCCTGGAGAGACTCCAGGGCTTGACAGCCAGCTGGTCATACTGAGTTACTGAGTTCCAAGTTTAATGAAAGACTGAACTCAAAAAATAAGACAGGAAGTGACAGAGGAAGATCCTGTTATCAACCTTGGCCTCCATATATGTGTATGATTAATTGAGCCCACCCATATACCAGCATGTACTGAGATAGACTCAGAGAGACAGGGAGACACAGAGAGAGACTAACAGAAACAGACAAGAGAGAGAAAGAGAGGAAAGCCACAGGGAGTGTCTGTAGCTAACACTTTTATTTAAAGAAACATGCACACATACAATAACATGTCATAAATACACACGTACAGCCAATACCAGCCCAAGAAAGAAAGCAAGAAAATCCTGGTCACATCAAAAATAAGACATGTGACCAGCCACAGGCTCTACCTGGGTTTTACAAAGCTATAAAGTGTGTGGTTGGTACCACTGAGAATGTTTAAATGTATTTTGAGCACAAGATAATGAGAGTATTAATTTTGGTCTGTGTGATTATGATAGAAGGCTATATAGAAGAAGTCCCCTTTCTTGGAGGCAAGGACCTGGCAGACATCTGCATTTTAGGTTGAAATAATCTAACAGGTGGTACATTGATAGATGGGGATGTGGCCCTTTGTAACTGCTCTTGTTTCTGGGTAGAACAACGAGATGGACATGGGGGCAGGGGGATTAACTGTCTTTATATTTAGATTAAAAAATATAAAAGTATCCATTCTTCCTATTATCTCTTATAACTGAAATTCTTCAAATAACAGTGTGGAAATGACAGAGTGTGCATGCCATCTCATCACCCAGGGGCCTGAGGCAGGAAGATTGTGAGTTCAAGGCTAACCTGGGCTACACACTCCATTTCAAAGCTTTAAAATACAGTTAGAGCTCCATAAATCTGGGAAGAAAGGCTAATGACAGAGAGAGGAGAGGACGTCACCCAAAGTTTTGAGACAGGCAAGTTCTTTATGGTCCTTGTCTCCTAAGCCAGGCAGCCATTCTGTAGGTTCCCACCTGGTGGTAGGTGTCTCTGGACTTTGCTAGGCCTGGGAGATCCAGACTGCGATAGGTTTCAGAGAAACAAAGGGGCAGTCCAACTTGCTTAGGGCACATAAAAGCCAAGTACCACCCCCATACCCTTCGTGTCCTCTGGGGACAGTCCTGTGCAACTGTTGGCAATCAGGTTGGCAGGAGGACTTTGTATACATCCGACCACTCTGATCCAAGAGCACAACACCCATAGGAAGGGCTGGGTTTGCAGGCAGCATTGAAGCAAGTCTTTTGAAAGGCTGCTAAGCTCAAGATGCTTCCTAACCAGAGCCCTGCACAGTGCTGGAAGAATGACCTTCATGCCTGAGGAGGGAACGAATTCTGGGGTCGGCAGGCAAGCCAGGCCTCGGGGGTGCTCCACATCAGGTGCAGGTCTCCCTCCCCAGGCTCTACTGGACTCCCACCCCTCAACAGAGCATCTGAGGCCTGCAGCTCCTTGCCCTTCCACCCCTCTAGGACCTCATGCAGACGCCCCACCACAGGCTGCAGGTCACGGAGCCTCCAGGAGGGTTTTTTCAAGTCCGCTCAACCTTCTAACAATCGATTATTTCAGACTCTAAAACTATACCAAGAAGCTTGGGAGTTTGCTATCCTTCCATATGTATTTTTAATGATCTCTCTTTTGCAATCCTAGACACAGCTTTGCTGCTCAGTGAACTGTTGTTTGGGGATCACGAATGTGCAGTTACTATCCCATACTGGACGTGGTAAGCTTCTACACGAATGTTCTTTTGCTGCATAAACAGAGTGATCACTAGACCACAGGGCAGCAAGAACTGGAATCATAACTCTGGGGAGGTAACTGCAGGCCAGAGAGAAATCCTCAAGAGACTTGGTATCCCTGGCTGGAACCTGGTACCTCAGGTAAATCAATCAGGAGCTTTCCCACTGAGCTTTTACCTCCAGTCCCCTAAGAGACATTTTAAAGTACAAAGACACTTTGGTTTATTGGGCCGTAAGACTATTAGAAAATTGACTGGGTACCCACCCCCTCCAACCCTTTAATAGTGATTGTTTACAGTGATCCAAAAACATGGAGCTGAAGAGACAGTTCAGCCGTTCAGAGTGTGTACTTCTCTTGCAGAGGACCTGAGTTCAGTTCTCAGCGCACACACCAGGCAGGTCACAAACCTCTAATTCCAGCTCCAGGGAGTCAGACACGCTCTTCTGACCTCTATGGGGACCAGGTGCACTCATGGTTGTACGTATACATAAATGCAGGCAGCACACTCATACACATAGATCTTTAAAAAGTAGTAAAAGTGGTCAGACATGATGGGATATATTTAAATTGGTATATTTAATAGTAAGAGGAACTCTAGGCAAATGAATTGACAGAAATTGTGCTTGAAGCCACAACATGAAACTGAGGCTACAGGTGATGATATGGGACACCAGAGACTCGGTGAGGTCAAAACAGAATCTGCTGAAACAACGTCATGGTGTGTCAGCGTCCTGTTACTGTAACAGATCCCTGAGGTGGTGAGACAAGGTTACTCAGCTCACAGTTTTAGAGGGTTCGGAGCCATGGTCACTTGGTCTTTTTGGTTTGGACCTGTGTGGCGCACACTGGAGGAAGTATGGTACAGTAAAACAGTTCACCTCAGGGTCCAAAAGGGGGCTAGGGTCTCAACATCTTCTGCAAGGATACATTCTCAGTGACTTAAAGACCTCCCTGCTTCATAAAGGCTCTGTCACCTCCCAGACCTTCAATATAGGAACCTCTAGGTAAAGACAAAGATCCAAGCCATAGCCTGTGGTGAGATTTCCTTTACCTCCTTTAATATGTTTGAAGTTCGGGAAGAAAGAATGCAGTAGGCAATAAAACCAGTAGGAAGTACAGAACCTCCATGCCAATAAACCTGGACATACAAATGTACTATTCACACTTGCAGGTTAGGCTGGGGTCTTAAAATATATCAACTGGTGAAACCTAAGAAAAATGATTAATAGAATGTCATTTAATATTAAGAACATGCAAGTCACTATGTTTTATGGGATGGTGTCACTAGCTCTTATGAGAAAGGAGACAATGTGGGGTGTACGTGTGTGTATGCAGTGAACTTGTGGCTCCTGTCTTCCCCCCCTTAAATGCATCCCTCATTGAGTGGGGCTTTTGAAGAGATTCTGAAGAGCGCCTGCTGAGTTCTGTGGTCCCAGGATGCTCTGGGGACACAGCTGCCATATATGGCAACCAGGGAGCAAAGGACCTTCTCTGAGGGAAAGGGACCAGGCAGAGGCTTGGAAAGACTGAGGAATTAGGGGGTAGAAATCCCATGAAACAAGGCAACATATTGGACTCCATGGCATCTGGGCACTGGCTCTCAAGTTGGTGATAAAAGCTGGTAGCCTCCCTTGACCACACTGAGGGCCCAGGAAGAAGCCACCTAACTGCCCCAGGGCATCCATGTGTAAGCACTGGGGACTCGGTAGTACCACAGGCTGCCCAGGTACTGAACAGTGAGCTCCATTTCAATGGAAAAGAGGGCTTGGTGCAGGCGATGGATCTTGATAGTTTACAGGTTTCAGTAATTAAACATCATTTTACATAAAATGTATCTGCCCAGGTGGATGACCTGTGAGAGCCCAGAATGAAAGCTGGGAGGAAAGGTGCCAACAATAGTCCTGAAGAAAAACAAACAAAAAACCCCAAAAGAACCAGTGGAGTCTCCTTCAAGGCCAGGAAGGCATGTGAGGAGGGGGAGGGGCATGATGGCGGAGATCCTTCAAGGTGGTAGAGGCTGGCTGCTGGCTCGATCAAAGAATGCAATGTAGGGTGTCTCAGGCTCTGAACATCCCAACCATCTGCTCAGAGAGGCAGCAGTGGACTCTGCAGGGTCGGTAGTTGGGGTTGCTGGGTTGTAGGGGCAAACATTTGAGGGCTGGGCTGGCAGGTATCTAGGTCACCACCCCGGAGGCCCCTTCCACCCTTCTAGGCAGGTTAGAATCTGGTACCGAACTTGGGGATAATGGCTGGGAACGTCATTGGCAAAAGAGAGAAAGACTAAGGAATTAGATGTAGGATCGCCTTGAGACTACAAGGAAATGTGTCGGTTGCCGCGAAGTCTGGGTACTGGCTCTCGAGTTGGTCATAAATGTCAGTGGCCTCCCTTGACCACACTGAGGGCACAATAATAGGCGGCCTCTTACCTAAGCCCCAGGGGAACCATGTGTGCGCAATGGGGACTGGATAGTCTGGTGTCGGGATGATTCCCAAGTGGTAGGCGACATAGGAAACCCTGGTGCTGGGGCTCAGGACTAGATCAGTTAGGTATCCTTTCCTCATGCCACCCCAGATACCATACGGAGGCCTAATGCCCAGTGCACGGGCTGAGGTAGCCACAGGCACGCGGGTTTCTCTGGATGCTTGCACACTGCTGTTTCTTCGCATAGCTTGCTCCTGGGTGGTGGCTCTCTCCATGAATGAGCTCTGCTCTTCCTGCAGCTGTATCTCCATGTAAAGGTTGAACTTCCAGTCCCTTTGTGTGGGAGCTACTCCTGTGGAGGGAATGGCAGTCAGAGATGGCCAGGAGGGGTGTGAGGCCCACTGGGGAAGGGGTAAAGGGACGAGGTGGCAGCCACAGCACACATGATAGTTTACCTGAGAGACAGAATATGAAGGAGATAGTCTTCCTTCTGGGGGTGAAGGTGGAACCTGGGACCTCACACATGTGAGGTGAGCACTCTGCTACTAAGTCACATCCTGGCCCAGCTATGGTTTTGTCGATGAGACCATATCTCAAGTCAAGTAAAAGTTCTTCTCTCTGAGCCTCGGGAAGCCCCTGGCCCTCACTGCCAAGATGTGGAACAAACAGCCTAGAAGACTGGTGCCTGCCCCACAGACATCAGGTGAAAGTTGAACAAATCCCAAAGGCTCTGGAACCCCAATATCAGAAATAGAACAGGCGAGGCTGACACAGAAGGGCTCTTCCCAGGGTGTGAGAAGGAAGTCCTCCACCTCCTT
Organism: Rattus rattus; assembly: GCF_011064425.1. Taxonomy (NCBI): domain Eukaryota; kingdom Metazoa; phylum Chordata; class Mammalia; order Rodentia; family Muridae; genus Rattus; species Rattus rattus. Next base: position 57,189,726 of record NC_046159.1, read on the forward strand.
TGTGAGCAGAGATCCCTCTTACCTCCCTAGATGGGTTCTGAGGATGCCTTCCTTAGCAGAGACGAGGCCACGGAGAGACAGGGTCACTTAGGGACAAGCAGGTCACTGAGATGAGCAAGAATGTCACTTGTTTTTCTCTAAGCCAAGAAAACTGACCAACTTCTCTCAATATGCTCAAGCATGCCGTTTCCCCGGTTGGTTCTGTCCCCACCATCCAATCCACCTCCCCCCTTAGCTAGTCACTTCCTGTGATCCAGCTTCCCTGCGTTTTCCCTTTGTCTTGTTCCTGTGTTTGGTTCCTGTGTCTCCCTGCCTGCCTCACACCTCATTTTCTTGGGACACACACAGAAACATGGGAATGAATAGAATGCTCTCCTGTCTGCGGTTTCCCAGCAGAAATCCTGTGGTTGGCCCAAACACAATCCTCCCTTTGCATGAAAAGCATGCACTATGGCAAAGTCGAGAAGGACTGCTCTGTGTAGTGTAGAGACCCTTGTTGAAACACCTATGTCTGGCTATAGGGCAGGTTGCTGAGCTAGCTTTTGACTGTCCCTCTACCCTGTCCTCTGGCACTGCCTGGCTTCCGCTCCTCAGTAGGTTTCACATGGTTTACCCTTGTCTACTTTTTAATTGTGTGGTCTACCCTCATCCTTTTATCTTTGTTAGAGGCAGAGGGCTGAGTTTATTGTGGAGAGGAGGCAGCAGGTGCATCATGGGAAGCAGAGGTAGCCAGTGCCTCCCAGAGCTGGTTGTAGATAGAGGAAGGTTAGAGTCCCAGAGAGTAGTGTGGCAGAAAAGATGGAGGACAGAGGTGGTAGTGACATTCCGAGGTGACAGTGGGCAGAGAAAGCTAAGGCTGAAGAGACTGTAACAAGCCAGGGACAGAAAAGACCTTTCTATTAATGCATAAGGTCCTAAGCTCCCCAAGCGGCCTGGCCTGAAACACTCAGTGCTGGAGGAGCTGAGAGTATCAAGCCCATGGCCCAGCAAGAGCTGGGATAGGAACAGACCCAGCATGCTGCTCATTCCTGGGAGTTACCAGTGCTAGCCTCCAGCCCTGACCTGGAAGTCTTTGCACAGGCTGCTGCTGGCCCAGGAGTGGGGTGTGGGAGGTGTGGGAAGTGTGTAGTTGAGCTACAGTCTCTGGCTCTGCCAGTCGGAGCTCCTGGGGCTCAGGCATTCAAGGGCTGGGACTGCCTGAACCTGTGTCCCTACCTACACTTGCCTTCTATCTGGCTGAGCAGAAGGACTCCAGTTAGCTGAGTGTTAGCACAGCTGGTTGATTAGCATCCGGCCTTTACCTGTGAGCTAGCACCATGTTCCAATAGACTCCTAGAAAAGCACTGCTGCCAGCAAAGTAGAAGGAAAAAAAGACCCCTTAACTATTAATAAGTCAGATCTGACATCTCAGAGCTCTATACCCTTGAGCTAAGAAAGGATTAGAGGGGTGGTGGTTGGTTTCAGACCCAGGGACAAGGGACTGAGGTGCATATTTTACATATCAAAGCAGAACCCCTCAGTCCCTACCTGGTGAACCCTACCCCTTAACCCTTACCTTTCCAGCCTCTGGGCTCCCCCCCCCCCAGAGGTTTCTCCCCATATAATCCAGACATTTTGGTCTCCCTTCTCCTCCTTCTGCTGTGTGTACCCTTTCTCTCTCTTTCCCTCCCCACTCCCTGTGGTGATTTCCCTGGCCTCCATCCTTGGGGCCAGTGAGCTTGCCTAAGAGCTGTTCCCCAATAAACCTGCATTTGATATAATCTAATCTGGCTTGAACTGGCTCTTTTCACTGGCAGAGATCACTCGGTGAGCATTCAGGGCAATAGCACTTAAAACCCTGGATTCAATGACAAAACTGAAGAAACCCCCCCTTAAAATGCCACAAAGTTAGAATGGTGGCCATTAAGAGAGAAAATTTAACAAATTAAAAGGCAAAAATGGTCTAATGTCCAAATAACAGGGCAGAAAGTAGAGAAGAGTTCGCCAAAGACTTACTTCAAGAAAATGCCCTAGGGGTTGGGGATTTAGCTCAGTGGTAGAGAGCTTGCCTAGGAAGCGCAAGGCCCTGGGTTCAGTCCCCAGTTCCGGAAAAAAAAAAAAAAAAGAACCAAAAAAAAAAAAAAAAAAAAAAGAAAATGCCCTAGAACTTGAAGCATTCTAGATCTATAAGGCCGTGGGTAAATTAAAATAGACCCAAATGAAGTATATTACTGTGGAACACTAAGGCTAGGACTTAGGGTTTAGAGGCCCTTGAAATCTGGGCTGAAATTTCATCCCCACTGTGAATCTTTAAAAGGCGGGACCAGGGGAGGCCCTTAAGAGGTGGTTGCCTCCAAGATTCCCACCTTTTCTGCCCTTGGGTCTCCTAGATTAGTAGGTGGTGGACCTGTTACAAGTCCTCTGTCACCCTGTCTCTCATACAAGGCCCTCTAGCCAGGGATCCCAGTCACCTGGGGCCTCTCTAGCATAGTGAAGTGTTCCCCAGCCCCACCTGGACTGTTAGTCATCCTTTGGTCCAGCGTTTCAAGACTGCATATGCCCTTCCTGCTGACAGCCAGCCACCTTCAGTCATCAGAATGTCAGGCTTCAGATCACAGCGACTCCTACTTTTGTTAATTGTGATTCCCAAAGTAAGAACAGCCACACTGGCATTGACTGCGCTAGGAAAAAAGCTGTGAAGTGCTTTAAAAAATGTGAAAGTTGTTACAAGGACAGAAAGCTCCCCGGGCGGGGCTGCTATAGACTGGCAAGGTGATCTGCGGTGTGTATGGGAAAGCACTCAGTGCCGTGTCCCATACCAGGGGCAGGTAGGTATCTATTTGGGGTCACGGTCAACTCCCTCAATGGAGAAGAGGGGTGGTTGTAATAACCGGGAACTTTAGGGAGACAGAAGGTAACTTTTGGAGAGCTTAAAGGAAGGAAAGGAGGGACTGAGAGAAAGCTCGCTTTTTTCCTCTAATTCTATTCTACTGTGGGTACCAAATTTGTATCCATAAGGGCCAAGCAAAGGGATTGGCTCTATTCTCTGCAATCGGGTTGGTCAAGATGGAAAAGATTCACAAGTGCTGAGAACTGAAGAGGTGGGAGGGTACCGTGACTCTTACTGGGTGCATCTGTAAAGTGATCAAGAGGCCTGGCCAAGTCCTCGCAGGCTGACCAGCTTCTTACTTACTTATGGCGGGTGTAACTTAGGGTACTGAAGGCTGGGAGGGGCTGGAGCCTGGGCCACTGGAGGCTGGGGGTGAGGATGGGAAGTTGACTAGGGAGCCAGGGGATCAGGACCTGGGAGGTTAGGAGTAGAGGAGGGGCAGAGGGGCAGGGGCCTGGGGGCTCCGGGTTTGGAGCTGAGGCGGGTTAAACCAGGGAACTGGAAGGATGGGGCAGGAAGGAAAGAGTCACAGACCCCAAACCAACCTCTCCTGGCCCCAAACCAACCTCCCCTTGTACCCAATACCCTTACCTGATGTAGAAAGGTCCCAATCAAAGAGACAGTGGTAGAAGAAGCTGGCGTCTGCAGAGAGGCGAACAAAGAACAGGTAGGTTTACTTAACAAATAAGAAGAGGCAACTGGAGGGGGAGGGGCCACGAGGGCTGGGGCAGAAAGCAGGTATTACAGCTACTCACCGGATCCTCCTTAAAGCTTTTTCTCCATGATGAAGTGTACTGGATGAAGAAACGGAGGTCCTGGGTACCCACAGTTTGGATAGCCACTGGCAGCAGAGTTCCAAAGTAGCCACTAAGAAACAGCCTTTCCGGGCTCCAACAGAGGCAGTCGGCCTGAGATTTGGCTCCATACCGATGCTCTTATGCTAAGAGCTAAATGCTAAAGGGTGAAACCAAAACTGGTCACGTGGGTGAGGCAGGCCTGACCTCGCGGGTGCAATTTTGCATGGCTTGGTGGAGGTGGGGAAGACTGGGTGGACTCTGTCCTTTGTTTTTCCAGAAACAAAGGCAGACACACCCAAGGGAGGCCAGTAAAGGGACACCCTGTGTGATCTGTCACTGAAATCTGGAGAAGGATCTGAGATCTGAAGTCAGGGTGCAGGAGCTGGATAATTCTGCTGGGTAATGAGGAACCTGCCTGACTCCATTTTGAGGGCAGGAGCCACTATACTGTATTGTTAAAAACAAATTTCCATTTACTGTGGGAGCCAAGTGCTGTTTTTGAGTCTGCTTCCTGGAGCCTGACCTGTCCCCAACCCATGACCTTGACTTGTTTGAGAACTCTTTAACTCTCCTTAACCGCTCTCCCTAATTACATGGTGACTTCGTGGTGGGTTTTTTGTTGTTGGATTTTTTTTTTTTTTTTTTTTTGAGATTTTTCTGTATTTCCTTATTGGCCCATTGCCTCTCTTCTGTAAACCTGCTTTGCAACTGCATGCAAGTTTACTCCTTAAAAGGGGCCCAAGAAACAGACTCGGGGCTGCTGTCTTTAGGAAGCGGTTGCTGGCCAGCTCTTGGGTGCAAACTTGCCTCAACGTGATAATGAACTTGTTCTCTCTGGCTGGGATTAACTGGGTCTGAAGCAGAGCAGAACCTAGCTGCCCAGGGCTTAAGGGAGGGAAGGAGGAGAGACAGGGTTACTGGGTCAGGTAGGTGAGTGGTCTCACCTGCTACTGTCCTACTGTCCTGGGGCTGGGGGAGTTTGGTGAGAGCAGGCGAGTTTGGGTTTGAGTTTCCTAGGCGAGATTGTTATTGTTAGAAATGGCCAGGAGGCTTAGAAAGTGCTGTGGACTAGCAGGACCGCTGGTCGGAGGAAGAAGGGGGCTCTGCCAAGGTGCAGACCTGTCCTGCATCCCAGCGGGGAAAGCGAGGCCCTCCTGTGCCTACTTTCTAATTGACAACCTTCACCGCTCCACCATTGCTTGTGGAACTCCTGATGGGGACCATTACAAACAGCAGGTGTTTTTAAAAGCATCTTTCACGGTGGCTCTGGGTTTGCTGTTTCTTCTGCATCCTCCTAGCTTTTAACTAGCATGTTTTGAAGCCAATTATTTATATAGTAATGGCTAGTAAGCACCACTCCCCGTACTCTCCAATTGGAACGCATTTAATCAATGCACAGCACTCCAACAATAGGAGGCCAGTTCAGAAAATTATATAGTGAGGATTTTTGAGAAAAATGTAATAAAAGTTTATTGATTAGCAGGAAAAATGGCTCACGTTATATTATGAAATGAGAAAAGCAAGCTACTCTGCAATTAGGCAAGTTGACTGAGTGTGGGGTAGAAAGACTATCTGTGCACAGAAAAAGATCCGGGCTGTGCATGCCCCAGCGGTGACATGGTGACCCCTGAGTGCTAGAACAATGGGAGATTATGCGTGGCAATTATATGCATACACATTTTCTGCTTTTCGACAGCAAAGATATATTAGTTTGGTAATAGAAGATAAATTATCTGATAAGGATCCTGTTATTTAAAATAGGAACTGAAAAACAGCGGATAAAAGCCCCGAAAACTGTGCTTGGTGAATAATGAGGGTTCAGCAGAAGGAGACAAAGCCAGCCGTAGGAGACAGAGTTCGAATCTGATGGGTGGAGAAGGATAGGTCAAAACTTGAGATTTCATTGTGGGTGGGCTTGTCAGCCTGGCGAGGTCACTGAGTTGTATGTCTGTGTTTCCAGAGTCCGCCGTCCCCAGAGCTCTGTCTGATGGATTCACAGCTGCCACACTACTGGGGAGAAGGTGGGCCTGGCTATAAAGTGGGTCTCTGAGGCACGACATTAGAGTTGTGCCTTGTCCCCGTCTCCTCACCACCATGAGTTTAGCTGGTCAGTTTCCCAACTTAGCTTTGCTGTAAGGACTGGCCCTTCTGGAACATGGACACAAACCCTTTCCCAACTATAAACCATGGACACGAACAAACTGTTTCTCAGCTACATGGTTCCTGTCAGGTATTTTGTCCCAGGAATGAAGAAAGAAACTAACACAGGGCCAACAACATGGCTCAGTGGATAAGGGTGCTTGCTGCCAAGGCTAACCACCTGAGTTCAACCCCCCAGAACCCATATGCTGGAAGAGAACTGGCCCTGCTAAGTTGTCCTCTTATCTCCACATGCACACCTTGATGTGTGTGACTGGACCACAAAACCATTAAATATTTTAAAGTAACAAATGCATGCTCCAGAGTAGAGACATCCTCCAGACTTGGGCATTTTCAGTACATCACGTAGCTTAGAGGGCTTGGGGCAACACAGAGGGAGGGCTCACACACACACACCAGCAAGCTTTTGAGTCTGCAGGTTTGAGACAGGAGGTTGGTTTTTAGCAAGGTCTCTGTTGTTGCTCCTGTTGCTCCATGAGAACCCACCGTGCCCTGAAAGTCCTAGTGATGCCTGGAACATGGCGAGGCTGTTTCACACAGTGTGGCTATTACACAGCTCCTCTTAAGAGTGTTACAAAGAATCCACAAAACCATCTGGGCCCAGAGCTTTCTGCAGAGCCTTACTGAGAAATGATCCAATGCCCACCTTGTGCCCATGCCCCCTCACAGGCCTCACTTCCTGCCACGGCCCCTCAGCGATGTTCCCTTCTGTGTTCTTAGCCTGATAAAATTAGCCATAGCCATCTCCTGGTGCCCTTGACTGGGTTCAGTTCAGCTGTGTGCTGTCTGATGAAACAAACAGCCCAGGTTTAACAAATACATGAATGGCCACTGCCAGTCCTATCTGTGACAAGAAATGCCAAGCATAGTGACTGCCAAGTTCTCCCAGCTGTGCGATCAGGCCTGGGCCACCATCTGAGAGTCCTGCCGCTGCTCCTGTAGTGAAGTGGCACTGGCCACAGCTGACTTTAGGCGTGGCCAGTTTCACACAAACTTCATAAGTTGGTCTGGTGGGATTCACCCGGAAATCCTTTCTTGCCAGGGACACCGCGGACCATTGGCTGGCATAGTCTAGTTTACTCAAAACTCGCCGAGCTCACTCTCCTTCTTCCCTAGGCTGGTTTTATTATTTATATTTTTCCTAGAAAGTTGCCCATTTCATTAAGCATTTAGAGAATAATGATAATAATTATGTGTGGCACGGTCCTACGATTTAAAAATCTCTTTCGAAGTTAAATCCCATTTCTCCGTGGTAGGAATCCACGTGCTCCCTCCCACCCCCTCTCCTTCCCCAGCTCACTTTCTTTCCAGGGTTGGCCAGCAGCCAACTTTGCAAATCTCAAAACAGAGGGATTTTTATTGATAAATAATAACGAAAAATATTTTAAAATGAAAGTGATTTCTGCTTCTCAATGTATTCCTTTCCCCCATCTGCAGGTTTTGGTTGTTTTGGTCTGTTTTGGTTGCTCTTTGCTAGAATTTGGGTTTCCTGACTTGGTTACCTATTTCCTTTTTTTACTATGAAGATCTCAGCACACCTGAAAAGCACCAAGAACAAGATAATAAGCACCTACCCCGCTAATGTGGCAAGTTGAACAGACTCCGCCTGCCGTGCGGCTCCAGCGTGGAGGAAATTCCGTTCCCTCCCAGCCTCTCGTGCCCGCTGCACCGCTCTTGCGGGTGTCTCTCGGTCGTGCGCAGACTTGTTTTGCACATGTTAAAGTTTGTGTTATCACACTCCACATCTCAGTTTGTAACTGTTTTTCCATCCACATGTTTCTGAGATCCAACCTCGCTGGTAAGCTCACTACTGTTCCCAGCTACGTGAGATGCCTGGGTTTGTGAGTGGAATCAGCTCCCTCGTGGTGACTGCCTGGGTGGCTGGGTGACATGCTGCTCCTTGTTCTTTCCTCTTCACTGTTGTTCCTTGTGTGGTGTTGTAAAGATGATAGGTCTGAAGCAGCAGCTTGTCACGTTACATATATGTGCATGCATCTGTGCACATGAGTATAGTGCCAGAAAGGGTGGTGGATCCCCTGGACCACAGTTGGAGTTAGTTGTGAACTATTTGACGTGGGTGCTGGGAACTGAACTCAGGACCCCTTGAAGAGCAGTAAGCACTCTTAGTCACCGAAGGCACCTCTCGGGCCTTTGCCATTTTATAGTACATTTCCAGCTCCTCTGTTGTTGTTGCTGTCTTGTTATTGACTGTGCACATATTTAAGTGTGGGCTGTGTTTGTGTGAGAGCATGGGCTTATGCCTTGTTGGAGACAGAGTCTCTTGTTGTTTGCCTCTGTGAACTGTAGGTTAGCTGGCCCGAGAGCATCCAGTGACTCTCCTGTTTCTGGTTCCTACATCCCCACATTTGCTGGAGACACAGATGGTCACTCCCACACCCTCCAGCCAACCATCTCACACCCTCCTCCTCTGAGTCTTCATGAACATCACCGTGCACTCACACGCTTGTGACGTCACTTCCTCTTAGTCACTGTCTCACCATCTTGGTCACCTTTTAACTCAGATTTGTCTTTTTCCTACCACTGTAGGTGTAACACTCCATTTTAGAAGCCATAGCTTGCTCTCCATTAGCTGTGGCCTGGAGGTTTGCTTTGACTTTTATTATCTTCAATTATTCAACATGTATTTATTTAGTGTTGGGAGGGAGCAGACATTCGTGCTGTGGGGGTCAGGGGACAACTTGTGAGCGTTGACTCTCTTCTTCTATTATACGGGTTCCAGGGAATCAGACTCAGACCACGAGGCAGCAGTGTCTTTACCCAGTGAGCCAGCCCTTAAATTTTTGAGTATTGCTTCTTTTAATTTTACAGAATTCTTCTTTGTATTATGGGCTTCGTTTTCTCTTGTTCTGTGACTCCACCTATCACTTCAGAGAGGAGGCAGAGGACTTTGGAAGTTCTTGAAGGTTTGTCCTTCCCGATACATACTTGGATTCTCTTAACTGGGGCTCAACAATTGCTTTCAGGCCTCACACCAACCACCAGAGCCAGCATCAGACACCACAGCTTTAAAGACTCCAACTCCAAAGCCTACCCTTTCTTCAGATGTCAGCTGATGAGAGCCCGGAATATCCACACTTCTGCTGGTTCCCTACAAAGTTAGAGGAGGGGTGCAGAACTTCCAGATGTGCTGCCTTACCAGAGCATCTGGTTTCACTGTGGAAGTGTTCTGTGTCAGCCAGCTTCCCATCAGTGTGACAAAATGCCTGGGACAGCCATGAATAGGAACTTTTTTTTTTTTTTTTTTTGGCTTAAGTTTCTGAAACCTTGGTCCATGGTCTCTTGGCCCTGTCACTTTGAGCCCCTGGTGAGGCAGTGCACCAAGGCAGGGCACACTCAGCGTAGTCCAACAGGGCAGGTTGGGAGCCAGTGTTACAGCAAGACCCAGGGCCCCAATACTCCCTTCAAGACCACACTGCTGGTCTAACTTCTTCCCAAAGGCTTCATTGCCTTCGCAATAGCAAGGCAGACAACCTTCAGCAAATGGCCTCTAAGGACACTGACACTCGGCTGTGACATTCTGCAAGGTGTAAGGAGCTTCGATGACTAGGCATAAATGATTACGACCTTGGCTCTCCCTTCCCAAGGTCAGGGCTGGAGCTGCAGTACTAACCCCTTTGTCCATACCTCAGTCTTCCTGGTGACCAAGCCCTGACCCTGAATCTAAGTGGGGACCCCCTTCATGAACGTTTCATTAGCACCGAAGAGGACATTGCTGACATAGGTTCCTGGGCTTTCCTGAGTGGTGTACCTGGCTCTCAGGATGAGGGCCAGTGTTGACTTCCCTCCGTGTTGAACAGCCCATCGTGAATCACTGAGCTGCGGTCCTCTTCAATCTCCCTTCCCTCGAGCTACGGCAGGCAAGCAGGTTTTCCATCCACTGGTTTTCCTCTTGAGCCTTAGACACTGGCATTGTGAGTCAGTCCGACTAGGTACACGGTTTATGGATTCTTGGCTAATCCTAATTCTGGTGTTTCAGATGACACTTACCTTTAACTTGGTGAACTGAGGGAAGTCTTTGACCTCTATTCTATTTGAGGGTCTCAGCATATACACAGAGGACCTCTGAGGATGAGAGAGTATTTTTGGTCTGCCTATCTTTAAACTGCAGTGCTGGATTTCCCCTGCCAATGGACTTAACTGAGACATGCCTTCTGGGTCTGCCAATCTTGACCACTTTCAGGGTTTTGAGCTGCTGCTTCACAGGTGCACCCTGAAGGTCTTGGGATGTGCTCCCCTTCATAACAGAGAGCTAATTCCCTTCAGCATACACGGCGGTATTGCTTGGTGATGGGGATATGTTGAGAAATGTGACAGGTGATTTTGTCATTGTGTGAACTTCATAGTACAGGTGTGCTTGCTTATCCGAGCCCTGATGAAAGGGTCGATTGTATCCCAAGGATCTGCTCTCTCTCTCTCTCTCTCTCTCTCTCTCTCTCTCTCTCCCCTCTCTCTCTCTCCCCTCTCCCCTCTCTCCCTCTCCCTCCCCCTCTCCCTCCCCTCTTCCCTCTCTCTCCTCTCCCCCTCTCTCTCTCCTCCCTCTCCTCTCCTCTCTCTCTCTCTCTCTCTCTCTCTCTCTCTCTCTCTCTCTCCCTCTCCCTCTCCCTCTCCCTCTCTCCTCTCCCTCTCTCCCTCTCTCCTCTCTCCTCTCTCTCTCTCCCTCTCTCCCTCTCTCCCTCTCCCTCTCTCCCTCTCTCCTCTCCCTCTGTTCTATTTCCCTGGAGAACTCAGCTGGACCCCTGGTCATTACAGGATTAGCCTAAAACAGCTTACTAATTCAATCAATAAATCTGAGCTACTTGAAATATCTAGGACTTGACTGCACATATGGAGAATATACATTCTTTTAACTCCTAGAATTTCAGAGGAAGGATTGGGACTGTTTATAGGCCACATAGAAAGTCTTACCTTGTTCTACTGAGTCACCACTACCCTCCATAATGTGATAAATTAGAATTTGATGGGGGAAAGTCTCCTTCATCAAATAGCCTTTACTTAAAGAAAGAGAGACGTGGAGCTGGAGAAACTGCTCAGTGGTTACAAGCACTTTAGCCATGCAGGAGAACACATGGACAGTTCCCAGCACCTATACTGGGCAGCTTACAACTGTCTGTAACTCCATCTCCGTGGGATCTGATGCTTCCTCTGTCCTCTGTGAGCATGCATGTGATGCACAGGCAGGCACATACACATGTGTGTAGATGAAACAATAAACACCAGGGCTGTTGGAGGGGTAACTGGGAAGTGGGATATCATTTGAGATGTAAATGAATGGAATGATTAATACAAATATAAAATAAAAACAAAAACCAGAGTGGAAATATGGACTTTTCCCAGTCAGTCAAAGCACTAAGAATACGTGACTATTGAGTGTTCAGACATATATGGAACAGTTTCTCAACCTATTCCCCGAGTGACACCACAGGAACATCATGGCAGAGGGGACAGAAAGGATGTCAGCACTGGGGAACGGGAGGAGAGCTGTGAGGAGCTGTCCTTGGGACACGACATGGTCATGGCACTGCTGATCTTCCGGCAGTTGTGGTAACTGTAAAAGACAGAAGATCAAACCAGCAATGTGCCAGCAGCTGTGAGACGTGGGCTACTTTAAAAAGGGATTGGGTAGAAGGACATGAAGGGAGATGTACTGGGGGCACTGGAGGGAGCGGGAGGTGGATTTGAGAGTGGATATGATAGATTGTTTACATGTATGAATTCATCAAAGAATAAGTAATTATTCTACTTGGAGAAGAAAAAATGTAAGAATAACATAAACTTCTGAACTTTCACATTAATACTGTTGGAGATTAAAATGATACAGTGATACAACTGCTTTGAGAAAAAACAAAAGGTGGGTGAGTGCCCCTCCCCTTGGAGAACTGAGCGTCACAGTGAGTGGGGTCTGTCCTCTGCCACTGAAGAGTAGGCGACTGGACAAGTAGGCAGGCTGAGCTGTCTCCTGTGTGTCTCTAGGATGACCTCTGAAGTCAAAAGTCTCAGGGGTGGTTTTCAGCACAGATCCCCACCAAAGTGCCTGCCCGTGGCCAATACACAGTAGACGATGTGGGGGAACATGACCCAGAGCAGGGAGAACTGCTTCACCCCAAAGTGAAATTATCGGGGAGCAGAGATGAGTTGCTTCAACCTAAGTGAAGGACTTCTGCTCAGCAAAGGTCAGACAACATGTCAGCTGGTGCAGGGACACTTCCCGTGCCTGAAATGGAAAAGCCTGGTGTGTACCATTAAATGTGTCCCTGCAGACACAGCTCTGCAAAGTCAAAAGTAAAAAGATCACAGTGCTCTTAGGGAAGGAGATGAAGGCCTGGAACAGAGAGAAAGATTAAAAACCCCAGAAGCTGGCGAATGGGAAAAGAGAACATGGTTTATTGGGGAAATGCAAATTAAAGCAATCAGGCATTGATTTAACCCATTGGATGTCAAAATCCTGAAAATATGGGTATGTCAGGCATTGGAACTGGCTCATGGCAGGGTGGGGGAGGCTTGGAGGGCTCATCCCTTGCTGACCAATGGGGGTTTCTATGAATTAGATGTGTATGTACACTCGATAGATAGCTTACCCAGCAAAATGAGGCCACTCAGGTCCTGTGAGGAGCTGGGAGCAGCTGATAGGACCACCTCAGAATGCTTAGATCAGAAAGCTCATGTGTGCAAAGCAAGTTGGCAATACATCATTTCCCAGGTAGACGCCCCGGCAGCATGGAAGGACCCAAAAGATGTCCCAGCGAGAAATGAAAAGTCAGGAAGATTCCTTGAGCTCTTAGCTGCTGAGTCAGAGATGCCTTTTAAAAAAGTGGTTTGTTACATTTATTTAGTTATTTGTGGGGGTCAGAAGACAACCTGTGAGAGTTGGCTCTCTTTTCCCACCATGCAGGTACCAGGGATCGGACTCAGGTCCTCAGTTTCACAGCAAGCACCTTTCTCCCTGAGCCAGCCAGTGCCCCAGCCCCAGAGACTCCATTTGATCTGACCCTGGAGATGAGGGAAAACATGAGGCCTCCGACCCCGGGATGTACCTCACTAGAAGCTGGAGTCAGAATACTAGAGATCAGCAAAGAGGATGAGAGCCCCAGTAGGGTAAAGTCAGGAGTGACCGTGCCACAGAAGGGGGACAGAGCACATGCCACACAGAGCTGGGATGCCCGCTGTCCCTCCACCACTGTGGCCAGATGCTTATACCACAGCCTCAGGGATTCCTGGGGATACCCAAATCATCTTTTCTTGTTTGTCCCCCAAGACATTTGTAGCTACCTTCCCCGGGACTGCAGGGCTCCAATGCTGAAAAAGCATACAGCAAAGTCCCCAGACCCAGGACATGTTTGTCAGCAGGGTGGGGACAGGAACAGGTCTAGGAGGAGATGGTCATTTCTCTGTAGAGGACTTTTAATTCAGCAACATGGCTGCTCTGGCGAGGAATCACATCCATAGACACTCCAGGTCTGTGTGATCCGGCTGGAGTGCAGACCTACCACCTTTAACCTCTCTGGCTGGAATATAGACATCCTCTTATCACACACCTTGAACACCAAACATTGAAGGTAAAGTTAGTTTGTAGAAGGAAGCAGCCATGCTTGAAAGTGAGGGACAGACAAGGTGATGAATCAGAGAACGATTTGACAGAATGAGTCAAAGATAGGATATGCCCAACTCTCATGAGAACAGAGAAGAAAGACAGCAGGGCAGGGGGTGCGGAGGGGAAGGGGAGGGGAAGGGAGAGAGGAAGAGGGAGGATGAGGATGAGGAAGACTTTACAGGACAATTTTCAGTTTTATAGAGACAGGATGCAGGGGAAGACAGAGTGAGCCAGAGAAGGAGACAGGATTAGAACAGACTGACAGTTACTTTGAGGCCAAGCAGTGCAATTCAGTGAAAGCTGAGGGAATCGAGATCTTATCAGTCAGCTTGGAGAGGAGTTTGAACCAGAACAGCTGAGTTGAACCAACCAGTGAGAGTTCAGAAAGAACTAGAAAGGGTGAGCTTATTCAGCAGTGAGCCTCCAAGATGACAATTACATCAGGAGAATAAAAGATGATACGCTAACATTTTTCTCTCTTTTTCATTGTCTTGCTTTGCTCTCGGGGCATCAGACAGAGTTAACTGAGCAACCCCTATGAGCGATTTTCTTCCTCTGGACTCCTGTGCATGTGGGTTCTCGCACCGTTCTCCGGAAGCCCACCAGTCTCCACCCCGACCCATGGGTATCATTAACATTCCCTGTGGGTGGAATATCCTTTTGAGCTCATCCTACTGTAGGCCGTGTCTGCTTTAATGATCCTTTGCACTTTGACACTATTTTATGCAGATAGTGAGAAAAAAAATTGAATTTTGAAGTAGAATGATGTGAAAAGCATTAATTTGGAGAGGATGGACTTGTGATATCAAGGTTCCTCAAGTCTTCCTGGTATCAACCCACCTTATCCTCAGCGGGGCGGTTCCTATCCTGACTGTCACACGTGCATCCTCGACCTCACTCCCTTCACAATTGCCAATCTCATCTCGCTAGTCCCAGCTCCCTTCCGCACCCACATGTGTCCCTCCACTGCCCCAATCAGTCCTGATTCCCACTGTCTTGTCTCTTAATTTGGCTCCTGTGCTCCCTTATTACTCCAGTCTCCCCACTCTTCCCAGCCCTGGTACTGCTCTAGAAAGGTAAAATGGCTTACCCCTTGGCTGAATGATTTCAGTGGCTCCTGGGCTCCCATAAGGGGTCCTGTATACCTCATGACAGTTGCTTCTCAATCCTGCTGGCATCGCCAGTCCAGCACAGGATCAAGGTCTCAGTTCCCTCCCTCCCCAAGGCCTTTCCACAGACAGCTCCCTGTCTTTCTTCTAGCCCAGGGCCACAGTGCTGTTCTGCTGGAAACCTAGCCCTGTTTACAGGATTCCTCTGTAGCTCCTTTCCCTTCACCTCCCATCCTAAGGTGCTTCCATTACAGCTCACACACAGAAGACAACCCCCACTCTCTGCAGCTCTAGGATTTTGCAGGGTAGGCAAGCACTCTACCAAGCAAGCCACTCCCCCGTCTGTCTGTCTGTCTTCTCTCTCTCTCTCTCTCTCTCTCTCTCTCTCTCTCTCTCTCTCTCTCTCTCTCCTTTCATATGTAGCCTGGCCTATCTCAGATAGAAAATCATGCCCTTCTTGCTGTGAGCTGAGGTCACTGTGGTTAGCACTCTCTGTACCTCCCTCAGATCTTACTAATGGCTACACTGACACAGGGTTTACAGACTGTGAAGTCTCCCACTCACAGCAGAAGCCCCACTTTTGTGTTGTGGGTGGGGCCAGTGTTAGGAGCCATCCTTAACCCAGGTCCAAATGAACAGCACCTCCCTGTCCTTCCTTCCTAGTCAGGCCGTGAAGTGACCTCACGGTCCAAGTGCTGGCACCAGAGTTCACACCTATGCATGTCAGCCCAGAGAACCAGAACCTCGGGCTTTGTATGATAAGCCACGACTGGGGGAGAACATTATCAGGACCCAATCAGAATTGAAGATGGCCTGCCGCTCTGTGGAGGGAGTCCTTGTGGGAGGGGAAGAGTCTTCCAGGTAGGGTCTCTGAGTACCTGGGGTCTGAGGACACCTATCCTTATTCTTATTTTTGTGAGGTTATCATAGCAGCTGCCTGGCTTCCCCGAGCTTAAGGAAGGAGCTATGGATCTGAGCTGGAATAAGTCTCCTGTCTTTGATAGGCCTCACAGACGGAGATCAGTTCCACTTCCTGGATTTCTGGGGAAAAGATGGAGATGCTGGCTCTGATCCAGGACCTCTGCCTGATGCAGCCTGTGCTCCTGTGGTCCATGCCTCCAGTTCCTTTCAGTGTGGGTCCATGTCTCCTCCTCTACTCCCTCTTACTGGAGTTATCTTTCCTGTCTGTCTCTAATACTCAACTATGGAGGGGGTCCCCTTGCTGCCCAATGGTGGCAAGTTCTGCCCTCTAGGGGTCCCAGGGCCCCAAGTTCTTTACTGAGCATGAGATGAGGGGGCTGGGTGACTCTGTGTACTCAAACCTGAGACTGTCTTCTCCCCTAACAAAAGCACCGGGTTCCAAAATTTCCACCCCTGAATTGCCTCCCACTGGAGGCATTCAAAAGCCTCAGCACCTGCAAATTGCCTGTCTCGGTAACAATCCACACTGGGCAGGAGGAGAATGGGGGACAGGAGGGAGCAGACATCTGAAATTCAATTGCAATTTGGAAATTGCTCTACCCAAAGGTTATGCCAATTTAGTCCCCCAGCCACACGTGCAAATGCCATGCTCTCCACCGAACCCACCCACTGACTGAATTCTTTAACCCGCCACTCAGCCCAGAAGAAACAAGCCCACAATCTTCCTTTTTAAAAGTCTCTCTAATATTCATGAGGTAAACGGGGATTTTCATGGGTACGCTGCCTTCTCAAAGCTTCACCACCCTCACAGTTTAGCCTGTGCGTTAGGGGTTCTCTCTCTCCTCTCCTTCCCTCTCTCCCTTCCTTTTACACAGGGATAGTTTGTCTTCACATTTCTGCCTTTTGTGAAATTGTCTGAGAGGCCTTTCCATTCATATTCTCATTCATTCTCTCTCTCTCTCTCTCTCTCTCTCTCTCTCTCTCTCTCTCTCTCTCTCCCTCCCCCCTCCCTCCCCTCCCTCCCCTCCCTCAGAAAGTTCTGGGTCAGCAGCAGTTTGCCTCACACAGGCCTTCAGAGGACCTTGATGTGTGGTGATGTCTGATAGTTTCCTGGTTCCCACCCGCTCCTTACCAGTGCCAGTGTGGAAGCCTAGCTGGCTTACAGTAGGCCTGGCAGCCTTAGAGCTGTGTACCCACAGCCTGCTGCACGGGCGCCCAGAGGTGCTCCACCTCGTTGCTGGCATTCTCCCTCAGAGCTGACTCCATCAAACCCAATGGTCCCTACTGCCTAATGCCCCATCTATCTCTCCGGATCATTCCACTTGAGTTCCAGTTCTCTGCAGGGACTTTGCATCTGTGGCTTTGGTCCTGGTCCACCTTCTGGTGTAACAGAATTCTAGGATCCAATCTCTGCCCAATGAACAGAAACTCACCAGCCTTGCAATTGTGAGATTGGCAGGACCAAGGAGCTGAATCTCGACAGGGCCTTCTGACCACCTCATGCTGGAAAGAGGGGCAGAGCAGGGGTGGGGGTGGGGGAGCAGGGGAGACGGAACCCAACCACCTCATGCTGGGCAGAGGCTATGGGAGTGGGGAGATGGGACCCTTAGCGTTGGCTTCTGATAAACACCCACTCCTGATCACAGAGCATATGGGAGCCTTGTGCCCACCAGGGGTTTGGCAGGAGAGAACGGTGCCAAAGGACGGTGGCATGGTGTGTTGTGGCTACCAGCCCAGGCTCTTCCTGTGCCCCCGAGTGTGTCCTCCAGTTCCTTCCCTCTGGGAGCCTCCTCCCATACCTGTGTTCTCACCTCCAGGTCCGACAGGGAAGAGCAATCCCACAGATGCCCCACAGATGGTTTCTCCCTGGGGGCTGGACAGGGGCTGAGCACCATGAGTGGCGGTTAGATACTCTTAAAAGCTACATTAATGTGAATAAGCCTACTATAAGTGCTCCTGGTGTTTATTTTCCCGTGAATATGCAAAAATGCTGGGGGCGGGGCTACTTGACTCCCAGTTGACAGCTGTTGGCCCCCATACAGAGAAGGGAATAGGTACTTGTAATTAATTGAGGGTCTTCAGTCAAGTGGTCTAACACAGGGAATAAACCAAAAGCTTTCCCATGAGCACCGACCACCACTGAGATGACACCTGATGCAGCCACATGTGTGTGCTACAGAAGAGCTGGGGTTCCCTGGCGTCCAGGGGACTGATTCCAGGACCCCTGAATTTAGGCACAAGTATCTGTGACGCTCAGGTCCCCCAATCAAAAGGGCACAGCATTTGTGTGGAAATGGTCCCTATATTATTTTTAATACCGGTTAGCAAATGCTGTAGGTCATGGACGTGCATCTGTACAGAGAGGGTATAGGCCTGTGTCTTATCATCCCCTACAGCAAGTAATGCAGGTCTCAACTCTCTCTGTACAGATGCAAACGGATTCCAGATGTGCACCATCTACTGCTGACACTCCCCACACGTGAGGAGCCTGCAGGGGTAAGGACCAACTTTACTGTAAGAATGAGAAGCTCATTATGACCCCAGAGCCTTGAAGCCACTACTGACCCTTCACAAAGGGCTGAGGCTGTCACCGTCTCCTTTCCCACATGGAATCCATAGTGACTTGGGGGTTATAGTACCAGTCTGGTATGGCTGGAGCCTTGAGATCCATGCCCAGCTCTTAAAAAGGAAAGTGGTTTTAACAAATGTCAAGACAGTCTAAGATGTACACACTTCCCACAAGAGCAATATTGGAGGAGGTAGAAAATGTGCTGATTCCCTGGGGTAAGAGAACGAGTGGGTTGGGTGAAGGGAAACTACCACCCTGAGAGCCAGATTTGTTCTGGATTGTTCTATGATGCCCCCAAGAGGAGAGCTGTGGCTGTGGAAGAAAACAGTTAGACTAACGGAGGAACTTACTGACAGTGATTAATCTGAAAGATGGTGAAGAGTATTGCTGCAAAAACAAGAAATAATTCTTATAAAGCTCCGTTTAGAGATCTGCAAACAAAAACAGAGGAAGACACGGAGGGCTACACACCACACAGATATGAGGGCAGCAGCAGCCAAGATACCAGGAACCCAGCCTACATCTGTCACTCACAGCATCCAACCCTCCCCGGGGAACCTGAGTTCTGGATTAGTTAGGGTCTCGTTGCCTGCACCAAGGGCACTCTCTGGCCACCAGGAACAGGAAGAACTGGGAAGTGTAGGAATCTGAGCTGGGCATCATGATTTGGAACTTGGCCTTGGAGGCGGGCCAATGTCTCCTACCCTTTATCCTTGTCCCAATGATGGCTTCGCACCCAGAAGGCAAGACATGAACACTTCCTGGAGCTCTGCTGACCTCAGCATCTTCCCATCCATAGGAATGGGCCACATGCTGTTTCCTTCTTCCCTGATGACAGTTGTTCCCTGGACTGTCCTGCTTTATAGAAAAGACCCGGGGCCAGGGTGGGTGGCCGCCGGCAGTGGTAGTGGTGGTGGTGGTGGTGGTAGTGGTAGTGGTCATCGTGGTGGTGCATGCCTTTAATCCCAGCACCCTGGGACAGAGACAGGCAGATCTCCGAGTTCAGATCTTCAAGTTGCCAGCCTGGTCTACAAAGTGAGTTCCAGGACAGCCAGGGCTACAAAGAGATACGCTGTCTTGAAAAACCAAAAATAAACAAATAAACAAACAAAAGTGTGTGCGTGTGACAGAGAGAGAGAGAGAGAGAGAGAGAGAGAGAGAGAGAGAAGGAGGAGGAGGAGGAGAGGAGGAGGAGGAGGAAGAAAGGAGGGAGGGAGGGAGGGACGGACGGAGGGAGGGAGGGAGAGAACAGAACATTACCTACCTCCTCTCCGGTCCTTGTTGGCTTTCTACTGCTGTGATAACCACCACAACAAAAACAACTTGGAAAGAAAAGGATTTATTTTACTTAACAGCTGACAGTCTATCATGAAGGGAAGTCAAGGAAGCAACCTGGAGGCAGGAAATGAAACAGAGGCCATGGAGGAAAGCTGCATACTGGCTTGCTCTGCCCGCTTACTTCTATAACCCAGGACCCCCTGCTGAGGGGTGGCCCAGCTCAAAGTAGGCTGGGCCCTCTCACATCAATCATAAATCAAAAAATGTCCTACAGACTTGCCTACAGGCCAGTTTGATGGAAATATTTCTTAGCTGTATTTCCCTCTTTCCAGAAGACCAGTTTATGTTGCATTTACAATAAATTAACCAGCATGTTGCCCTTTGGGCCATCTTATATACCCCTGGAAATTCAAGACCAGGTACTGCCAGGAACAGAGTCAGATGTGACATCTCTCCTTGTTGCAGAGGCTCACCATCTCGTGTGAGCATATTTGTGTGGGTGCACAATGAGGTGAGGGTGCTGTCTGGTGTCTCTTCGTACAGAGACACTAATCCTATAGGCTCAGAGCCCCACCCTCCTGACCTCAGTGACTTTTGTAACTTTTGTGGGTTATGGTTGTGCGTATGAACTCAGGGACCCTCAATCTGACGATGGGTTTGACCTGCCTGGAATCGCACTTGACAGGTGGTCTTGCCTGTCCAGATGCTACAGTTCTTGGCCTTGGGATAGGTGGTTACTTTCAGGCCTGGAGGGACTCTGGTCAAACAACAGCAAGGGCCTTGGCCATGCAGCATCTATTAGGTTGTGGGAACACCGGCCGCCCCATACTAGGCTTCTACCTCAGTATTGTTTGGATTTCCAGTATCTTCCTCACTCTCCAGCCCATGGGGGGAATGCCCAGCCTCCAATATCACCAGTGTAAGGGCTGTAGAGCCTCTAGCAGGTGGGGCCTGGCCGGCAGGAGCAGATCACTGGGGTCACTGGGGCAGGCATCTGAAGATCTTACCTGCCCTGGCTCCAGCCCAGCTGTCTCTGCTCTGCAGCCCACTGCCATGTAAACAGCTTCCTCCCCACACTCCCACCATTGCAAATGGAGTCACTTCCCAGTGCTTCCCCCACCGAGGTGAACTGAGGTATCCTGACACCATGAGTCGAAATGATCCTTCATCCCTCAAGTTGTTGTTTCTATCAGGAATCCTGCCATGGCAGCGCTAACATAGCTGACACACTGAGCCGCTGTCCAGTCATCTAGCTCATGGCCTGTCTATGCCCTATTCCCTACTTGCCCAAGGACAGGGACCAGAAGCCCTGATCCAGTCAGACTCAGGTCAGACTGAACTCTACTGTAACCAGGCAATGGCAGGACCCCAGACACTGCTGTGACCTTACTGGCTGCTCACCCAGCAAAGCCCCTGTCACTAAGCCTTGTCTCCCTTCCCCAGTAGGATATGGGAGTGCTGCCACGGACTGTTCTGAAGTTCTTGGTGTCAGTGCCCATGGGTGCTCAGGGCACTGTGCATAAACTCGTATTGACAAAAGGCCCTGATCTCATCACATGTCCTTCCTCTCCTCCAAGGCTGGGTCCCCAGGGCCCAGTGTTCTGCTTCTTGGCAGCATAGGCCCCTAGAAGCAGGAAAGATGCCTGACCAGGAGCCAGCAAAGCCTTTAGTGCAGAGATGTGCAGGGCTAATGGTTCTGGCCAGGCAATTATTTTTAATGAGTCCACTCTCCCACAGGTGATGAGTCCTCCTGTCAGAGCTCAGGGAGGTAAGTGGGCACCCACCCCAGCCTCTGTGTTTTAAAAGGAACTTCTGCCTTGCTCATGGAGAAGTAACATCAACCACAGCCTAGGAACAGAACCAACTACAAACCAAGCCATGCATAGGTGAGGCCAGATTCTCAGCAAAGTACTAGGCTGGAGTTGGCTACCTGCTTAGACCTGGTGCTCGGAACTGCAGTCTCCTGAGCTGAGTCTGATCTGTGATGCCTAAACGGCCTCTTTCTTAGGAATGTGATTCAGGGGCAGAGGACAGCAGTGAGCCTGGGCTCTTCTTCCAGACGTAAGAATTTCTTCCTAGAACACTCCCTGTTGTATAGTGCACACACCATGTGGCCCAGTGAATCCACACAACTGTGGCACAGAACTATTAAGATGGTGATCTCACAGCCCCGCTGCTCCTGGAGGGAACCACACAGGCGGGCTGGGGAGGGGAGAAATGCAGGCTGCTCCTTGGGCAGAGGCGGGCCTGAAGCCCTGGGCAGGCCAGGAGGAGGTAGGAGAATTATGGCACCACTTAGAAGTATAGCACTTCAGGGATGGCCCCAGGGGGCAAGCAGAAGTGGGTGGTTCTGCCAGCACTGAGACCCTGGGGCCTGCCTGTGGGAGGCTGAGGGATAGGGCAGGACATGGTGGGACCAGAGGCAGAACAGAGTCACCCCAGAGGCTGCTTCTTTTATTTACTGCTCAGCTGCATCTAAACCCTCCCAGACTGGGCTGGGTCTAGGCAGTCCTGCTGCAAGGGGCTTCAGTTCATATCAGACCCAGTGTCTTCCATTTTTATACCCCTTCTGGGACCCTAGCTCACACACAGTTTAGGCCCCTGGGGCCAGAGTCTGGGTCTCCACAGAATGAGCTCAGCTTCCTAAGGAACACTAGCCCTGGCTGATCTAACCTCCTGAAGATGCCTAGATCCATATCTGTACTGACCTCTGACCCTAGTAGCACCCTCACTTTGAACTCAGGCCTGACCCTTGACCCCAGCCCACACTGATATTTCATTGACAACACTGACTCCTAGCACAAGGCTGACCCAGCCTTGAAATCAACTGAACTCTACTCATTATTAGATCATGTATGAACCTGGAGCTTGGCCTTGGCTATGGCCTCACACTGATCCCACTGCACACGATGATGTGTGGACAGAGGTGCATGAAGACCAAGACACTGCTCCCTGTGTCCCTTCAGTTTAAGCTGGTCTGGTGAGGAGATCTCAGGATAAAATATCACTGCCCATTGCTCACCATCAAGGTGCCGGGCGACTTCATCAGTCACGTGCTTTTTCTAGAGGCTCAGTCTGTTCAAGTGTTAAGCCTAGAGTCTGGTGAATCCCAGAGAGGCCCAAGAAACAAGTGGGAAGGCAGCAGCTTGGAGCAGATCAATTGAGATAATGCATTTAAGATGCTTAGCACAGCGCCAAGCACATCCTAAGTGTCCAATAAATGTGGGTTATTAATGTGGCTATTAATAATCCCGCCTGCCCTCTTCAGTGAGCAGACACCGAAGCAGACAGTGAGGAGAGCGGGCAGGTGCTGCCCTGGGCAGCAGACATCATAATGAGGGGTAGCTGGGACAGAGCAGCAGAATCAGGGACTGTGCAGGGGAGTCAATGACAGAACCAGCCCCTTTCTGAGAGAGGATGACACTGCGCCAGGAAGAGGCTCCTTCCCCCCTCCTGTTGATGCCCTGGGCCTTCACAGCAGCCCATAATCCAGAAGGGACCCAGGGATGAGAGAAGCTATAGGGCAGTGTTCAGCTCGTGTGTGCAAGCATTGCCTGGAGCCCATTAGTAAGGCTAGCCCTGCCCGGTAGAAATATGATGTCATCCCGTTCTTGAGAATTTGGCGACTGGAGAGGCAGGTGGGAGAAGGGCAGCAGGAAAGGGACAGGGGAGAAAGCTCTCCCTGCCTGTCCCCTGGTCTTGAGAAGATATCTCTGAAGAGCCTTTGGCCAAAGCCACCCCATTCTCCAAATATCTCTGGGGAGCAAAGAGGGAACCATGCTGTCATCTTCTACCTGAGGTTTCAGTTTCACCTTCACACCCTTAACTGTCTCTTCTTCCTTCCTCTTAGCTACCCCTGCAGCACTCTGCTGAAAACAGCTGGCCTTGCCCAAGGATCTGGGGAGACAAGGCCATATCTGGTTGCTTAGCCCTTTATCTGCATCTTTTCTTATCTGAGCTGTCTGTGGCCCTGAGGGTGCTAGCTCTGTGGGAGTTGCTATGGTACTGACCATCCAGTTCGAACTGAATGGCCCAGAGACCATGGCTAGCAGCTGCAGCAGCCTGTGGGGAAAGGGCTGAGGAAGCCGGTGGCAAGACACATCAAGGTTCTTAACCAGCAACTTGTAGGTCAACAGGAAGCCACTGGAGGCCTTTAGGTAGGGTTGACATTTGGAATTCTATAAATTTTAGGAATCAAGCCTCAAACGTGGAGACGTTCTGAAAAAAGGCAAAGTCCAAGGAGGAAGACTTGTTCGAGGCCGTCGCTGCAGCCCTGGGAGCCATGCTTGCTCTGACTTGGGGTAGTAATAGACAGGTAAATCTTGAGGTAGAATGTTCTGTTGGGCACTAACGGGGACATAGCAAGGTTTCTTGGGTATATATCTATGCTCTTGTTTTTGTCACCTTACAAGCTAGAGTCATCTAGGAAGAAGGAGCCTCAATTGAGAAGATGCCAACATGATACTGACCTGTAGACAAATCTGTGGGGCATTTTCTTGATTAATCATGGACATAGAAGGGCCCAGCCCACTGTGAGTGGCGCTACCTCTAGACAGGTAGTTCTGAGTTGTCTAAGGAAGGCAGGTGAGCAAGCCATGGGGAAGGAGCCAGTGTGCAGTGTTTCTCCCTGGCCTCTACCTCAGGGCTTGCCTTGACACCTGCTTGAGTTTCCTGCCTTGGTTTCCCTCAGTGATAGACTGTGATCAGGACACATAAGCTGAATAAACTCTTCCCTTCCCCAGTTGTCTTTGGTCATGGTATTTATCACAGCAATGGAAAGCAAACTAGGGCAGAGTGAGTACTGCTGAGGCAGCAAGCGACTCGCGTTCCCTGTGGGTGCCAATGCTTGCTCACAACTTAACTGGGGTCTAACTCTCACTCTCTAGAGTGAACACTGACGCCATGAATTCTCTGAGCATTCTCGTAAGACTGCCCCACTTCTGGTACCAACTGTAGGTCTCATTTCCTAGGCTCCCTTCCACTCATCTGACTACAGAGCAGGAGCCCGCAGCTCCTGTTCACATCGGATGATTTTCTAGAATGTTCACGGAACCGGGGAAACACTATTTGGAGACTGAGTGGCTGCGGGGGACTGAAATGGGTAGTCTAAAGAGGCACATAAGGAAATTTCAGGAAGGGTCCCAGGCTCTGTGACCATGGCGTTTGGGGTGTCCCTTCCTCCTGGCATGTGGATGCCCTCCCCAGCTTATATAATCCCTGAACCTCTTCAATCAGGCTCCATTAGATAAGTGTGATTAACTATAGCACTGGCCATAGTGATATCTGCTCAGCTCTTTCTTCTTCAAGGTCCAGGAAGGCTGCCAGAGCTCCAACCCTCTAGTCACATGGCTAGTTCCCCTGGCAACCAGGAGCATCCACTGAAATAACCTGAGGCCATTTGTTTTATAAGAATAAACTTAGATACGTTTTTTAAAAAAATAATTGCTATGGATGAAACAAAATAATCCCTTTGACGGTGTGACTCAAGAAGCTCCAAGAGTCTTAGAGCAAGGAACCAGGAACAAAACCAACATATTAATCCGTTGTGTTACACTAGGAGCTCAGTGTTATACTAGGAGCCAAGGTCAGAGGTCAAGGGTTAAACACATTGCACCTTGACGGACACAGAGAAGGCTCCAGGAAAAGCACATTCTGAGAGGACAGTGACACTTGCCTGAGAGGCAGGGCAGGACCCTGTGTAAAGCTTCAGTGCCTCAGTTAGATTCATGGTTCTAAGGCCCCAGAGAGAAAGGGACAGATTAACTTGAGGACTTGTCAACTCTACTGAAGTGGCACACATGTGTGAGGCCACTGGGACAACACAGGGAGTCCATTTATATAGTCTGCTTTAGAAATCAAGCAATTGAAAATGATTGGAGGCATTACTTGTGATTCCAAGTCTTATTAAAAGTCCTGGATAGTGAAGTAAGACAAGAAAAAACAAAGCCTGAAGACAAGTAAGTAGCAAGAGCAGGAGAGCTCAGCCGTGCAGCTCCTATCTCTCCACCACCCAGGTCCTATCCAAGGAGGAGCTCCATATGCAAAAGTCAGCTGAGTGTCCTTTTAGCATGGAGAAACCTAGAGATGCTGCTACAATCTAACCAGCAACAAAAGCAACAGAAGCAAATGGTAAAGTTGTAAAGACCCCATGTAGAAATCAGCAGAATTCCCCCTGAAGGATATTATGACCCAAATAAATGAAAAGGTATCCTGTGTTTATGAATTGGAAAGTTTAATATTCTGATCGAAGCATCTCAGATTTATGAGATGATTACACAATATGCCAATCAAAACTCAACGGGGTCTTTTGCAGAAACTGACAATTCGATGTTAAAATTAACATAGGAGAGACACTCTGAGACAGCTCTGAAAAGGAAGGCGGATTTGCTGTGCCAGACATGGAAATTCATTGCAGGGTGTTAGCAGTGAATACTGTGTGCTGTGTCAGTGCGGGGATAAGCAGAGCACTTAGAATCATGTCGGTCTAGAAGGGTCTGGGGTGGGCGCAGCCTGTCATGCTGAATTACCAGCGAGTGGGGAAAGAGGCCACTTTAATCGCTACACCTGGAAGAACTGGCTTTCTGTTCCCTCGGCGAGCGATGCACCCCGCTCTGCTCAAAATGGATTAAGAACTACAGCAGAGCAAATGTCAGAGGCAAGAACTCAAATTACAAAAAGAAAGTATAGGTGAGAATTTCTGATCTCCAGGCAATGCAGGGTTTCTTAAAGCACAAAAAGCTCTCAAGTAAAGGGAAAGGTGGCGTGTTTGAAAACACCGTGAGCTTCTGAAAATCCGAGAACAATTCAGAGGAAGTAAAAAGGCTGAAGTGTGGGAAGGCCCTTATAAAGTGGGTTGCCGACAAAAAGGCGTCAAGATGGAGCGGACACCTAAGTCCATAAGGAACAGAAAAACAAAAACTGCACCGGGCAAAGATTAAGAGCCAGTTACACGGAACAGGGAGTACCGCTGGACCCCAGAGAGACAGTAGCCATTGCTGCTGTAGACACAAGCCACCAGACTCCATTTTTATTGGAAAGATAGCTAGAAATGTGATGACACAGAGTGTGTGTGAGGCAGACTCCTCCCGTGTGGCTGCTGTTCCTGAGTCACATCCCAGACGCCAGAAGCATTCCCTGCAACCCAGCAGGGTTACCTTCTGATAATGCCCAAGACAAGCCTTGCATGTGTCGACCCAAAAGAACAAGCCTCAAAATGTTCACAGTGACGGTACCTAATGGAAACGATTCCAGAAAACGTCTGTGGTTATGGCAATGACAAAACGCCTCATCAGAACAAGACAAAGCATGAAGGTAGGGAAGGAGTTATTCTGGCTTTGATTTTAGGAGTTTCAGTTCACTGCATTGGGCCTCCAGACAGGCAGAACTGTCATGGCAGCCAGACGGGTGTGGGAAAGCTTCTCATCTCTCTGAGGTACAGAAGCCAAGAGACATTGGGACTGATGATAAATTGTATCCTTTATGTGCTGTGACCTACTTTTGGAAACTGTTCCCCACTTCCCAAGCTACAAAGTCATCAATGCATTAACCCATTGATTACCGTTCAATATCCCCATGAACTCAAGACCATGCCTTTGACACATGAGTGCAGGCATAAACTTTTCCCAACCTACTTTTAATAATGGTTCAATCTCTCCTCTAGCCCACCAACTACCAGAGGTAGTGGAAGAGAAAAGTTATTAGGATGTGGGGGAAGTGGACCTGTTCAGCAATAGTTCTTTGGGGACGACCTTGCTCTTCTTTGGCAGCAGTTCAGTCCTGTAGAAAACACCAAATGCAAATCAGCAGCTGCAGACCAGTCCTCCAGGCAGGCAGACACCAGCTGGCCTGAGGCAAGGCTGTAGAAGCCGCAAGTTGCCACAGGAAACTCATGAGCAGTTCTTTGGTGAGTTTCTGTCAATGGTGGCGTTACCACAAGTGGAGCGCAACTACGCTAGGTAAGGCAAACCAATACATGTGTGTCATTGGTAAAGAATAGTGAGGCACGGCAAACCAAACCAATGCTCAGTGCTCGTCTCCCACTGTCTGTGGGGTCATAGTTACACTCCTTCATCACGGGTCCTCTCATGTGTTTGCCATATCAAAGCATCCTTTCACCTGTGTGCCCCAGTGAAACATCATTTGACAGAACTGACTTTCCAAAGAAACCAGAAGTTTCCACTTCACATGAGCCTTTTGGGGGACAACTTCACACCCAAACCACAGCCTGAGCCCAAAGCCCATCTCCATGGAGATGGGTAAGTTGCTGTGCACATAGAGGATACCATACAATGACCACGGAGGACCTGCGCATAGGCACAGCCACAAACCAATTGATGCTAAAAGCATGAGTGGTATACTACCTCAGAAAATGATGGACAGTCCTGGCCACCTGAGCTGACATTGCGTGGAGCACTGATGGCTGCCTGTCTGAGCCTCTCTCTAATAGAATTGTTGGGGGGGAACAACGTGGCAAGACCAAGCTTCTGGGCAGTTTGCCACATGCAGGTAGTTTCATAGCTAGCCCTGATTCTCATGTTGATGTCTAGTTGCCATTGTGATGTTAAGAAATGAGACCATAAGAGACTCTGAAGTCAGGCTCGCAGGGACAGCTTATGGTGGAAATCCAGCTAGGAGAGTCCAGCACTCTACTCACCACCTCCCACTCTCCTGGTCTCTCCTCCATTCACCGGCAGTGGCCATGAGGCTTCTCGGCCACCAGGACTATGTGTCAGATCACCTTCTGTTTTCTATAAATCAAAGTTTGTGGTTTTCTGCCACGGAGACAGAAAATGGACTGAGACACCGCTGCAGATAAGAGGATTCCATGTTCTGTCCCTCTCTGCAGCCCTGTGCAGGATCCTTTTATGGGGGCTGAATGATCACATGCTGCTCCTGTAGAAGATCCAAGTCCTGTTCTCATCCTGCACAGTGACCTGTAACTCCAGGGGGCCCAAAACCTGTTCAGACCACAGAGTGGACCACACATACAAGCACAAGCACAAACATACACATGATTAAAACTAAATCCAGGGGCTGGAGAGATTGTGGAGTAGTTAAGGGCTCTCGGTGCTCTTTCTGAGTGGCTCACAGCTGCCTCTAAGTCTAGCTCCAGGGGATCTGATGCCGCCTTCTGGTGCCTGAGGCACTGTACTCACTTGCATGCATGTGCACATAAACATAATTAAAAATAAAATAAATCTTTTATATTAAAGATCTAGTTACTTTTTCCCTTCTATAGATGAATGTCATGACCCCTACCCCAAAGTAATCCAGTACCCCAGTACCTGCTCCCTGCAAATAGAGCCTGTGTTCAGAAGTCGTGTATGGAGTTTACCCCATAGACCATAAGCCTGGCAGAGGAAGGAGCAGACAGAAGCTCTGAGCAGCGCTCAGCTTTCTGGGTGAAGTAGAACCATTCCCGCCTTTGAAATGAGAGTCTGCCATGTCCACTGAGTGTCTTCTGTTCACAATTCATTCCTAGTGCCCAGGTTAGACCAACCCATGAACTCATGTACTAGTCACAGGTTGGTATTCATTGATGTTCATGTTATGGTTCAGGAAATGGAGGAGTTTGAAGGACATGGATGTAGCTTCTCAGCTTGTAGATAGAAGATCCAGGATTGGAGCCCAAGCCAGCCATCTCCAGAGGTTGAGACAGAGCCTTCCCTGCTCATGCAGAATCAGAAAAATCACTGGTGAGTGCCAGAGCAAGGCTGGAAGCCAAGTGTAGACAGCATGGCGGGTTTTCACTATGGACCCCACGGGCCCAGGCTGAGAGCTCTATGGCACATGCTGTGAAAGAAGATGAGGCACGGGGACCATAGGTGATGGAGAGAATCGGGCCTTGCTCTTCCACAGTTCCAGCAGGGGCAGAATCATCAAAGACTAAACCATTCCCTACCTCTCTGCCTTAAACTTCTTCATGCTGAGGGGACCCTGAGTGAGACTTCATTTGTACGGTTGTAACACAAAGCCCAAATAAAGCCACAGTAGAAAGCCAGGACAGTGATGCAGGCCCCAGGGGGCTGCAGAACACAATGGAGGTTCTACAGATGCAGGTGCCTGGGGCCCAGCTCCAGTAGGGCCAGGTCCCTCATCTGAGAACTACCTAACCAAACACAGGGAGACCTTAAAAATGAGAATATTAGAAAATAAAATAAGAGCTTTTTACTGTTGGTGCTGGAGATGAATTCAGAGCCCTGGGCCTGCAACGCACAGTTCCCTCCCAGCCTCCAAATGAACCTTATAATTCAGAAATGCAGACCAAATGACCCCCTATAATAGCAGATTTAGGGCCAGCTAGATAGCTCAGTAATTAAAGGAGCTTGCCACCAAAGCTGCTGACCTGAGTTCGATCCAGGGGTCCCATGTGGCAGAAAGAGAGAAACAGGCTCCTGAGTCGTTCCCTGGCCTTTGCCTTTGGGTTTGAAAAGAACGAAATGGACTGTTAAGGATCAATTAAACCTAAATGAAAGGGCCGATTGAATGTAACATAAAAACTACAAATCCAACGTGGAGACAAGAAAATCAGCCAGAATATGGAACAATGGAAAGCTCCTGAGTCAGAACAAGGCGTCAGCAGCCAGAAATGATATCTGCCTGTGCTGTCACTGAAGGAGCGTGAGATTCCACGGGGAGGAACCTTCACGTGACAGACAGCAGAAATGGGCCTTCTCAAGACTTCTGGGAAATCAGATTCTCTGTAAAAGTTTAATAATGTCCATTGGGTTTTCTGTGCCCGTGGTGCCCCCCATGGGCTGAATGCTCCAAACACCTGTGACCTTTCTTCACCTGTGACCTTTCTTCACAAAGTAGGGCAAGCACAGAGTGAGCCCATGCAGGAGGACAAGAGTCCCTGTGCCTGGGGACTTGTGTTAGGTGGTGACAGCAGGGGATGAAGCTGATTTTCAGCCAAGGGCTGAATGAGGGACCTTGTGCCGAGGCTTGCATGAGGAGGCAAGACAGAAGAAAAATCTTCCAAGAAAGACCAAGGTAGACAAAGACCAGTGTGGAGTGGGAGCACAAGAGCAGAGCTCTAACATGTCAGCGTACACATACTTATTCATGAAATATTTTCTGTTTATGGATTTATTTGTATCTTATGTGTAGGAATGTTTGCTCACATGTATGTCTGTGTACTGTGTGTATACCTGGTCCCTGTAGAGACAGGAAGCATCAGATCCCATGGAACTAAAGTTACAGATGGTTGTGAGCTGCCACTAGGAACCAAACCAGGTCCTCTGCAAGAGCAGCCAGTGCTCTTAAGCACTGAGCCACCTCTCCAGCCCTTTACTTTTAATTATATGTATATACGTGTTTGCTCAGTTGCTCTCAGAGGTCAGAAGAGGATGTCAGATACACTTGCAGCTAGAGTTATAAGCAATTGCAAACCACCTAATGTGGTGCTAAGAACTGAGCTCAGGTTCTCTGGAAGAATAGTACATGCTCTTAGCTGTTGAGCTATCTCTCCAGCCCCTATATTTATTGAATTTTTAGAAAAAGAACAGTGCTGACCACTGTTCACCAGTATTTAGAATGAAGCAAACAATGCACACTTGGGAAACACTCTCATACCACAAAGTTTTTTTTATGGCTTCCACTGAACCATAACCTAGACACTGGAAGGTTGAGCCTATGCTTAACGAAAGAGTTGGGGAGGGGGAGAAAGCACGTGGGTCAGCAGGTCCTAACTCACCAACCTCCTTCGACACATGGTCACACTTCTATATGCCATCTTGACTATACCATGAGTTGTGACCTTTGAGTCTTGACATTATGTTAAGGAATGGCTCTCTAGAGGAGCCCCTTCAAGTCTTGTTTAGCTAATTCAAACAAACCAGAAGAAAATCTTTCTCTCTTTTAAACTATACAATCCAAAGATGGGGCCTTCAGGCTGAGGCTGGGCCTTGATGGGTAAAGTGGTTAGGAGGTCTGGAGGCAGGTAGACCAGAAGGACTTCCCCAGTTACATAACAAATCCAGGTTCAGCCTGGGATACATGAGACCCTGTCTCAACAAAAAGAAAAGAGAAGCCCCAAGTACCAAAGCATTTTGAGGAGGTTAGACATCTAGCAAAACCTAAAGGCAGCAGAGAGGGAGGAGGGAGAATCTGCTCTGAGTGGAGGCTCCCAAAAGAAGTCTGTGGAGCAGTCAGTCCTCTGTGGCCAGACTAAGTGGCGTGGCCAAGAAGTAACTAATCCAAGAAAAGCAACACTTTCTGCCAGCCTTAGTCCTGGATAGTATCTTAACCAACAATCATGAAGCAGGTAGGCATGGGGTCCCCACACACCCAAAGGCAGGACAGTCCATGATGTTTCTAGGCAGGCCTGAGTCACCCAGAGCAGCTCAGCCACCCCAAGCTAGCAATTGAACAGCTGGGGAAAGGGTGCCTCAGATAGGGATCAGAGGCCAACGTTCCCTAGGACTGGGAGAGCCTGCAGGTGTCCAGGCCAGTCCAAGGACTTCTGTAATGCTCTGTGGTGATGTCTGAGTGTGGCTTGACCCTACTGAGTCAGGCTGAAGTTCAGCATCACAGACTAGGTGAGACCTGTAAGAGGTGGTAAGATTCTGTCCTGGTGATGGGGTTGCTCCCTGGGTGAACTGGAAGGTGACAGAGCTGAGCCCCACAGCACAAGCAAGGCAGCCTGGGAAGGGAAGAGGAAGGTGGTGTGAGCAGAAACCACCTGGTTCGATGCTTCTAACAGTAACGCTCCCATAGGAGGAGACAAAGGAGTGGCACCCCACAGAGCGTGTGCAGGGGAGATATGCTGACCTGGAACAAAGAAATAAGTGGAGCCAGCAAATTAAACAGGTAGATAAACAAAAATAAAAAGATATGGAACCTTATTAATAGCCAAGGCAACTCTAATTAGAACAAAAATAAGATAACGAGTTTTTATCTAAGATATTGCCAAAAATTCCAGAGCCCCAGCATTATGTCTCATGCCATAAACTGGCATTGTGTGAGAGCTAATCTGGATCCAATTTCTTGGCATCTATTAAAATAAAATAGACCATACCATTTGACGTAGGGATCTAAGCTTGATAAGTTATTCTATAAACTTAAAAACAACAAAACCCACAAAAGCAGGCTGGTCCTTAAGATCCATGTGTAAACTGGGGCATGGAAGGGCATGCCTTTGGTCCCAGCGCTTGGGAAGCAAGGTTGGGTGTATCTGTGAGTTGGAAGACAGCCTGGTCTACAGAGTGAGTTCTAAGACAGCCAGCCTACACCGAGAAACTGTGTTTCAAAGCAAAAATATCTGTGTAGATGTGTGGTGAGGCCCTGTGACCATGGGAATGCCTTAGAAATGGCGTAGCCAGAACTTAGATATCCTGTGTGGAGATGCTGGTAAGGAGGTGCATGTAGAGGGGTTCTGAGGTGACGTCCCATAGGCTCACTTGAGATAACCACAAACCAGAGAACCTCCACAACCCTGTCCTCTGTGCTCCCACTGCTTCTGAGAGAAGATGGAGGAGCTGTGGATCCAAAGGGACAGTTCCCAATGTACCTACCACACCTATGACAGCTGCCTGGTCCCTGAGCTGGGTTCTGGAGGATTCTGGGGGAGATAATGCATCCTTCAAGAGGCTCGCGTGTTTGAACACTCAGTGCCTGCGTACAGGTGCTATGTGGAATAAGAGGCTATGAACTTCCGGAGGTGGAGCCCACCCTGGGCAGAGTGAGTCACCAGGGTGAGGTTTATGGTTTTATAGCCCTGTCCTACATCCTGTCTGACCTCTGACTGCGGGTGCAATGTGACTAGGCCTCTCCCACTTTTTACCTCCTTGAATCAATTCCCCATCCTCATAGCACGTATCCCCTCAAACCCTCACACTTCCAGCCAAGAAAACCCTTAAGTAGCTTCTTCTTAGGCATTTGATCTCAACAAGAAATGTGTGACTAACATGGACAGAGCACCGTATGTGTGTGTGTGTGTGTGTGTGTGTGTGTGTGTGTGTGTGTGTGTGTGTAACTACAGCAGAGACGTTAGAGCGCACACATGGTGACAGGCTTCCAGGGCTACAGGAAGATAGCAGAATGAGGGAACCAAACCGTCTTACAATTTCAGGAGGGAAGCTTTCCTGAACATGCTTTGCCTCTGCATTGGTAATTTGTGAGATTTTACAAAAAGAGTTTTGCAACAACCAAAGCCCAAAAGGAGGATTTATTTAAAGGAATAGTTAGTTACACAAAAAATTCAGGATAAAAACTCTTCTTGGACATTTTCTCTTAGAAACAAGTATTAAGATGAGCTAGTCAAAAACCTTCATAAGGACACAATCTAATTTATAATTCACATTTCATGGAGTATTGAAGACAGGAGCCACTTTAACTTGATCAGAGACATCCGTGAAAAAAACCTGACAGGAAATTCCCATTAATGATTAAAAGAAATTTTTTAAAAGACATTTAAAATATTCTTACTGAGGCCAAAGGCTATTATTACCCAAACTATTCCTTACTTAGTCTTATTTTGAGACAGGTCCTATTATACAGCGCTAGCTGACCTGGAACTCACTCTGCAGACCAGGTTGGCCTAGAATTAAGAGGTACTGGAATTAAGGCGTGTGCCACCATCGCCCAGCCTTTTCCTCGGCACTTTAAATGTGGCTTACTCACTTGTTTTTGTGCCTTTTGTTTAACTTTCCTGGTTTTCTTTAATTTACTCACTTTCAATCTATTTTGAACTTTTTCCTATTTCCTTTCAACTCACTTGGGCATCCTGGGCTGGTGGGATGACGTTTCAGGTTAAAACATTCTGCCAATCCTGCCGGCCTGGACTCAAGCCTCAGGTCTGCACAGGGTAAAAAAGAGCTGTCTCTGTAGTTGTCCTCTGACCTCTATGGACAGGCTGTGATGCACACATGTCCACACAGACACACATGATAAAATGTCATAGTAAAAACATCTCAGGAACAGCCACTGCTGCCCCCATCCTGTAAGGTTCCACATCAGGATGTCCTGCTTCACAGAACTTCATACACTCATCCTCCCTGGCACGAAACACGGCTAGGTCTGCTTCTGAGCTGTTTGCTCACTTCCCGGTGCCCTTTCTCGCGATAGTCCAGGGCTGCCTCTATGCCCGGTGTTCAGATGTGCCTCTCAGTCCCATCTGTTGATTCAAATCTGTAATCTTGCATCCCGGTAGCCATTTTCCATCTGAGGTCTGTAACTGGCTCTTTCTACATACATATACATGGATTTCAGGGGTACAGCATCACCCCATTTCCCCAAGGGTTATCCTGGGAAAGTCTTGTGTTACAAGATCAAGCTCGTCACCATTGCAACACGGATGGGAAGGGGGCCCATAAGGCTCCACCCCCAGCTAAGTTGCTGTTGGTGTTTAATGGTTGCTAGGGGAAGAAGAGTCCTTTGTCTGCAGTAGGTGGTCCATACTCCCGTGAATGATCCCACATTCATGCATTTGCAGGGTGCACAACAGATTTAAAAAAATAAAGGAAGTGTGAAAGGGAAGTGTTATGGGGGTCTAGGAAAGAATGAACACACACACGCACACACACACACACACACACACACACACACAAATAAACCCTAGGTGGGACAAATAGTCTGATGGTTAGTGTTAATTCTCAATTTTACCAAATCTGGAATCATCTGGGAACCTAGAATGTATTCGTGCTTCTGACTGTGGGTGTGACAAGGCCAGCTGTAAGTGCCGGGTACCCTGTTTTCCTGGCTGTAGTGAACTGAAGCCTAAACTGTGAGAAAGACTAAACCTTACCTCCTGTGAGCCCTTTTCCTCAGGATAAATAGGCTTCGCTAGGGAGTACCGATGCGGAAAGACACCAGTCACCAAGGGATGGACAAGAAGAATATGGGCCTGTATGGTATGAAGTGTGGGACTGTGTTGGTCATGGGGATGAAGGGAACATAGTGATGGGTAGCCAGGACCTGATGCTTCATGGCAACCCAGTATCCATAAACCATAGGTGGCCACTGGGCCATCTCTGCTGGCACTGGACTTATTGGAGTAAAGGTGGGGTACACGCTCATGTCAGCCCCTGTTCTCGGATCCAGATGTGGTCCTTCACTGTGGTTAATGTAGATTTGTGGAACTCGTCCCTCAGAGGCTTCCCGCCACACCTGGAAGGCTGCCTGGGAGTGGTTGCCGATCTCTCTCCTGTGCCACGGCCTCTGCCTCCACCTCTGCCTTCCAGGGTAAGCGCTTCCTTCTTGGTTGTTTCTTCTATCGGCATGATCCTCTGTAGCTTCCGCGGGTGCTGTGGGCTCGCACCTCCTGGGCCTCACATAAGCAATGGGTTTGGCAGGTCCATCTGGCTCATCTACTTCCACTGGGTCTGTGTGTTCCACACAGGGATCACTCTGCTCCCTGGGTCCCTCATCGGAGTCTGGAGAGAAACAGACAGAGAGCAGGTCTTGCTCAGGTTCTCCAGACAACCCATGGCTGGGACATTATAGCCCCACTTTACTGGTAGATAAACTGAGTCTGAAACTCAGTACGGAGATTGAGTTTGATATGGTATACCTTCCCTCTGTGCATCAGAAGGCGTCTACATGCAAACACAAAAAGCACACACACATACTACATTAAGGAGCTGTCACTCAGTGACGGGGAGTGGCAGACCAGCAGCAGCATGGAGAAGCTGCTCTAAGTTGGAAGGCTCAAGAATTACTTCATGCCTGTTTGTAGGGAGAATCGCTATACTGTAAGGAAGCATCGCCTGTCACTTAAAATGCTATATTATGCAGGAAATAGGGAAGTGGAAGTTCCAGTACAGAGAGAGGAATTCTGGGAAAATAGCCAGGCCTGGGAAGATCTACCCCAGACACAAAGGACGGTGGTCATATGAAACTGAGGACCAGGTAACCAGCCATGTGGCAGAACATAGAATTAATGGGTTATTAAGATATGAGCTAGTCAGAGAACAGAGGGCCAAAGCTATTAGCCTCAGCACTTATTCACATATATTAAGTCTAAGAGTTATTATTTCGGGGAACTTATGTGCAGGTGGGAAATCTTGCAGTTACACCTGTAGGAAGGTTTCCTTCTTCTACAAACTTCTGGTTGTTACAAGGATGGAGACACTGTAGGTGTCTAGACTGGTGCTAGGCCAGGAAACCTCTTGCCCATACACTGGGATGGTTGGAAGGAGTCACATGGGCCATATACCATGGCAAGAGGCAGTGAACAGGCCAGGCCTAGAGGTTAGAAGATACTTGGGTGACTGCAATAGCCCCCAGGAGAGGCTGAATAAAGCTCCAGGGGAAGACAGAGCACCCCAGGATGCACAGAGCTAGGAATGGCAGTAGGGTAGCTGTGGTAGTTTGAATGAAAACGGTCCTCAGATCTCATAGGCATTATTTGAAAGGATTAGGACACGTGGTCTTGTTGACACTGGGGATGGCCCTTGAGGTCTCAGAAGCTCAAGCCAGGCCCAGTGGCTCACTCTGTCTTCCTGCTGCCTTCAGATCAGGATGTAGAACTCTCAGCTCCTTCTCCAGCACCTCTGCCTGCACTGTTACCACACTTCCGCCTTGTTGATAACGGACTAAACCTCTGAACCCGTAAGCCAGCTCTGATGAAATGTTCTCCTTTATAAGAGTTGCCTTGGTCATGGCGTCTCTTCACAGCACTGCAGATGTTCATCAAGAAGGGGGCAGCTCTTAAAGAAGCAGCCCTAAGCTAAGCCAAGCTTGCTATTCTGAGGTCAGAGGGGTCCACTGAAGATGGTGAGGGAGGAGCAACATCCTCAGATGATAGGCTTCATCAGAGGGAAGTAGGCATACAGCGGGCAGGGCCGTGCCACAAGACAGCAAGTTCAAGAAAGATTCTGGGAACAGAGACAGAGAGACACCCCCATCACCACCACAGGCAGTTCTGAGTAACCTGCTGGCACTGGGGAGAAGGAGGATTGGGGATCACTGTCCCCAGGGTAGAGCTAAGGTAAGAACATCGGTTCAATATTAGGTTTGTAACTGAGGTATATGGACATCCAACAGTTCTGCAACCTGGAGCTCCATGAAGTTTGTTTCCTAGGCAGTATGTATGTGGAGGACGGGGTGGTCCACCCTGCGGTGGTCCATCCTCCCCGTGGTCGGTGGAAGTCAGCAGGGAGAATGGAGATACAGGGTGCCTCTTAGAGGAGCCAAAGGTTCATGTTGCCAACCTTTGGGGAAGCCAGAGCAAAGGTTCTTTCCAAACCGAACAGGGAATGCCTGGGTGGGCATGAAGAGGTCTCCAGAGCCTGAGAGCAGTGCCCACCTACTGGGAAGTGCTGGGGAGTCCTGAGCAGCAGTACTGGCTGAATGGATAGCTGTTCACTGGGGACAGCTAGAGAAAGGCGGAGAAACCTGGGGGTGGGGGGAGAGAGTGTAGGGTGGGGGAGTGGGAGGAGAGCAGACAGTGAGAACAGCTGGAGTAGGGCTGGGCTGGGATTTCCACTAGGCTGGCCCAGCTATATCAGAGGCAGCAGGACATGCCCAGAAGAAGCCGTCCATCACCAAAAACCCATATACAGGTGTTTCTGTGAGCATTCCGCAATCATTAAAAGCAACCAAAGAACAGGCCTCTCATGAGTGATGTTTTCCCTGCTTTGTGCTTTAAAAAAAAAAAAAAAAAAAAAAAAGGAACACTCAGGCTGGCTGGAGAGATGGCTCAGCGGGGTTAAGAGCACTGACTGCTCTTTTAGAGGTCCTGAGTTCAAATCCCAGCAACCACATGCCCTCTTCTGGTGTGTCTGAAGACAGCGACAGTGTACCCACATACATGAAATAGATAAATAAATCTTTAAAAAAAAAAAAAAGGGAGGAAGCTCAAACCTATGAGAATTATCTGAGGTTTGTCTGCAGACCCTCTGCAGGGAATGGTGGTGGGACGTGGCAAGTGCTCTGAGGGGGGCCTTGTGCTTTGAGGTTATTAGCAGTCCTCTTGGCAATTTCTCTGACCCCACTTTCAGTCAGGGACAGGGGAAACAGGAAGAGAACACAGAACACACACAGTGAGAGCTTCAAGGAGTGTCTGGGGACTCACAGTGGCCATCACAGGTGAGACTTTTTTGACCTATGTGGCTTTCCAGTGCCTCTTGTGCCACCTCTTCAAACCTAGACTAAGCTCACAGGACTTCTTCTAGAGCATCACAGAGAGCACAGGTCTAGAGGTTCACTGACCTGTAGGACACAATAACCAGGTGCCAGAGTCGGGGGTGAAGACACCAAGCATGGAACACTCCTTCCAGTTTCATGTTCCTGTGCGAGCCACCTCTCTCCTTTCCTGACTCAGCATAACCTGTGTGAGCCACCTCTCTCCTTTCCTGACTCAGCATAACCCCTGGAGTTGGAGTAGGGAGACTCTAATGAAGGGCAGCTGAGCTGATGAATTCCAGAAACTCAAAGGACATTTAAAACTCACTATGGAGGAAATATGTAACCAAATAGAACACAGAGGAGAGAGGGCTTAGCAGTTACCGAAGCGCACACGATGCTCTTCCAAGCATCTGAGTTTGACTCCCAGAACCCACATCGAGTGGCTCATGAACACCTTCAACTCTAGCTCCCCGCAAGGGGGGCTGTCCTCCAAGGGAGCCCCCAGCTATACTCACACAGACACATACATAGGATTAAAAAAATAAAAATAATTCTTCAAGAAAAGAAACCACAGGCAATTCAATTCACAAGGAGAGAAAAGCAAAGGGTCCATTGTGCATCTGAGATGCTGACCAGACCGCAGAAAGACTAAAAAGATGGCAGACAGTGTGTGAGGACAATGCTCAGGAGGTTCAGCGGAAACTGCCAAGTGTTAAGTCTCTCTAGAAAAATGTCCAGGTACAGGTACTTGGTCTGCCAGAGGAGAGGCTACTATATAAAAAGGCTCAGACTGCTTGGCTGTGTCACAGGCCTATCATACCAGGTACTCAGGAGGCTGAGGCAGTGGGATCCCAAGTCCAATGCCTGCTCTGCCTGAATTGCAAAGTAAGTATTGGGTCACCCTGGGTAACTGAACAGGAATGGATCTAATGTAAATAAATAAACATGGGCTGAGGGCATAGCTCAGTAGTGGAGCACTTGTCTAGTACATGCAAGGCTTAAGCTTCCATTCCTAGTACTGTGAAACGTACTCTCTCCTCCCTTTCCCCTCCCCCCATCCTCATCCTCTTCCTCCCCCTCCCCACCTTCTCATACATAACTACATAGATGTGTGCACATCTTTAACCCCTGATGTACATAGTGAGCTCCAGACCAACCAGTGCTCCTTAGTGAGACCCTCCCCGCTTCACCCCCCCAAAAAACCCCCTAAATTCTCGATGTAGTCAAAAGACAAACTAAAGGAAAAGACATGTATCTGAGGAGACTTTTGTCCCCAGTAGGCATGACCTTAAAGACCATCTGAAGATACTCTCTGAAAAACTACAGCCTCCAGGTACCCAGAAGATCTCATCTGGGGCTCCCCACTTGATAAGCCAACCATTTAAATTCAGGGGAACCCACATGGCACAAAACCTGCCCACACGCTCAGTATGAGCAGCAATTGGGGATCAGCACATGCGACCAAGCACGAGAGCAGAAGCAAGTCAATCAAGCAGGAAAAGATGCCACAGATGAAACCTCCCCCAATCTATAATTAATACCTTCAGACACAGGAGAATAAATTATACCAATGAATCAATTACAGGATACTTTCACAAAGAACATCCGGGAGAAAAAAAGATTTTTGAAATTAAAGTCAGGAAAGCAGAAATTAAAATCTCCATGGAAATCTTGGAAGTCAACACTGAAGAAATATCCCCAGAAAGAACAAAACCCCCAAAATGATGAAAGAGAGAGAATATAGTATAAGAAAATCAAAGGCAAGTGTCTGTTAGGGAGGGGACTAAAAATCTCAAAAGCAACACTAGAATCTGGGAGAGAAGAGAAAATATCTCAAACATTTTGAGGGAAGTGGATTTCCAACCTAAATTCAATACCCAGCCAAACTAGCCCTGGGATTCAAGGACAATGGGGTAAAAACACTCTCAGATATATTGGTTGTGAAATAACCCACTCACATTTCCTTCAGTCCATGTTTCACTGTGTAGGCCATCTACACCAGCATTCAACTTTCAACCATTTTCCTGTCTCCATCTCCCAAGTGCTGGGTTTACAGCTGTATGCTATCAAGTCTGGCTAAATAAATTCCTCGTATACCATGTTTTATTGCATGGCTGAACAGAAAAAGTACAAAAAAAAAAAAGAGTAAAATATAAGAAAGTAAAACGATATTGGAAAGGGATGGGTTAATATCCAAAAGGAAAAAATAAAGGAGTCTCCTAGATGATGAAGGCAGACACACCTTGGGTCATCTAGTTTGGAGCCAGCCTTGAAGAGGTGAGATCGGGGAGATGCAGAATTTGATTGCGTTCTATGGAAACATGCAGGGAAAGTTTTGAGAGTGGACTGCAGATAAACAAGTTTAAACAAGCCCAGGTAAGCTCTACAAGAGGGGAAAGGGACTCTCCTATACCTCAGGGCTCTGTAGAACCAAGGTGAAGCCTGCATGGGCGGGCAGGATGATGGTGTAGATGTGATGTGGAGTTATATATTAGTCTCCTAGGGAGTAGATGGCAAAAGTCTAAGATGGAAAGAGTTAGTGAATAAGGCTGCAGGGGCTGTTGCTCAGTGGGTAGCGGGCTTTCTTGGTGTACAGAGATCCTACATTTAACCTCCAGTACCAAAGACAGAAGAGGGCCAGGCATGGTAATACATAGCTGTAATCTCAGCACTGGGGAGATACAGGCAGGAAGATCACCCTAAATTCAAACCCCAGGCTAGCTTTGGCTAGCGTGAGTCCTTGTCTCCAAAATGAGTGAGAAAAGATCCCCAAAGAACCCTTTACACAGCGCAGCTGTGAGGGCTCCACAGGTGCCGGTGCATAGCGCCAAGCCTGGTGAGAGGGCCTGACAGATTAAGGTACTTTTGGCCAAACCTGGTAACACGAGTGTGGTCCTGGGACCCATACGGTGGAAGGAGAGAACCAAGGACCTCAAGCTGTCCTCTGACTTCCACACATGCTTTGAGGTACATGTGCAACCTCTCCCCCATTTTTAAAGAACTACTCACACAGATGGGTTTGGCTCTAGGGTGTGGCTCTAGGGGCCGGTGCTGTGGTTCACAGTAAGCTCTACATGGATATCAAGGCTGTAAAATACCCAGAGTCAAGTAAATCTGGGGAAATAGTTCAAAAGACGGGCATTGACAATACCTTGATGGGACGTCTCAGAGGGAAGCTGACTCAGAAGTGGGCCTTCTGCCATGAAGTCTCCGTCAGATTCTAGAGGGTGGAAGAGACAGGCAACGAGCTGAAACCACACATAGCCCTGGGTGGGCACTGCCTGCCAGGTACCAGGACAGAGCTGCCGGCCCCAAGCTCAGCACACTGGAGACGGCATGAGGATTCAGTAGTCTTTGATCCCCAAACCATCTCCAAGAATTTTAGAGACGGCAGTTGACGTATAATGGTGAAGGGAAAGCATTAGCAGTGTGGATGGACATCACCTAAAAAGGAAGAAGGGGAAATAGGGCTGGGACAAGCTGGGGACAAAGTTCTGCTCCTAGATGCTATTCTCATCTGATGTAGGGTCAACCCTTCCCTGGCCCACGATGCACACCTGGCTTCCTGATTCGCTCCTTGAGCTGACACTGGAGCCTAAGAAGCTATTTCTTGGCTGGTATTGCCTGGAAGTCTTGGAGAGTCTTCTGGAAAAGGAGGTGTTAGCAGGAGGTCTCAGAGGCTGAGGTCAAGATCACCTCTGTCCTCAGAAGTCTCAGGCCTCCTGCTTGAAGAACAATTGTTCTTATAGGATTCCAGGAGCCGGCAAGACCTAGTGGGCGGGGCTAAGCTTGATTCTGCGAGTTCATTGGGCCCCTCTTCAGTCTGTCAAATAGGCCCTGCCAGATGAAGTCGTGCATAGAGGTAATTGCTGAGTGGGTTAATCAAACCACCCTTAGAAAATATTAAGCTTAAGTAAGTGAAGGGAAGAGAAGGGTGCAGTGGGGTGGCAGGGTAGACCCAATCAGGTATGAGGGGCTCAGGGAGGGATGTGTACACTGAAAGGAGAAGGGTTTGCTAGGTGTGCCAGGCTCCAGGGAGGAAGAGAGGGAAGGAAGAGAGAGAGAGAGAGAGAGAGAGAGAGAGAGAGAGAGAGAGAGAGAGAGAGAGAGAGAGAGAGAGAGGGAGGGAGAGAAAGAGAGAGAGAGAAAAAGAGAGAGAAAGAAAAGAAAGAAGGGGGAGAGGGAGGGAGAGAGAGAGGGAGGGAGGGAGAGAGAGAAAAAAAAGAGAGAGAGAGAGAGAGAGAGAGAGAGAGAGAGAGAGAGAGAGAGAGAGAGAGAGTGTATCCATGCCAGGATCTGGAAGAAACTGAGTCCAGGATACAGGATTGGTGCCAGGCTGAGGGGTAGGCATGTGGGACACAGAGACTGTGCCCATTTTGCCCTGTTCCTGAGATTGTAGAACAACACTGAACAGTAACAATGGAGTTGACAGATGAGACATTTGGAAGCCAGCCTCCTGGCTGCACTCTAGAGCTTAGTTCACTCAGGGAGCTGCTGAGCCTCTGATGGTACCTGGAGTTTTGGAAGGCCAGTAGGTGGTGAGAAGTAGGCAGAAGCCTACAGAAGAGGGAAGCATAGGTTGAGTGGCCAAGGCTGGAGGCAGTACAGACTACCCTTCCACAGGAAGGAGAGTGGCCTGCAGGTTGGGGGCACAGAGGATCAGACAGCAGGAGGGACCGGCAAGATAGCTTAGTGGATATAAAAGCATTTGCTACCAAGTTTGATGTCCTGAGTCCAACCTTGGTTCTATATAGTAGGAGAGAACTGACTCCCAGAGTGTCAACTCTGACCTCCCCATGCACAGTGGTACTCAAATGCCCACCCAATCAAACACATCCATGTAGTAGATAAATGAAATTTTTGCTTGCTTGTTTGTTTGTTTGTTTAAGCCTCTAGAACTGGGATGTGTTAGAGACCGGTTGAGACTCATCATGCAACCCGTGGAAAGGGTGAGTGTTAGAGCTGCCCAGGAGAGGAGCCCCAGGATTATCCCTCAGCATCACCAGAACAGGAAGTGGTCAAAAGCAAAGACACTGGAACGGAGGAACAGAGTGGAGGGGAGTGCAAGCGTTCATCAAAGATGCTTCTTAAATTAGTGCGGAAGGGATGTGGTCCAGTTAGCTTTTCCACTTTATTCTTATGGTGCTGAGGGTCAGAAGAAGCCTCTTGGAAGACCTGCAAGGGTGTTCTCCACCCTTTAAAATGTTTGGATGTGTTGAGATGGGGTCTGGCTGGACAAATCCCACCTTGGCCCCAGTAGTCAGGGTTACACACACACACACACACACACACACACACACACACACACACCCCGCCATGCCAACCTCCAGCTAGACTTTATTCTGTTGTTTTGCTGTTGACTTTTAAAATAAAACATTTTTCCGTATAAAATACACATGCAGGTAACCCCAACCTTGAGACAGGAGCTCCTGCACCTCTTCAGACAGCTCCCTGGCTCTTGGCAGCCCTGCCAGACTCGTAGCTCAGCTCTGACAGTGGCTCGGCTGTTTCTTATCACTGTGGGGACTTTGAAAACTGGGCTCTGCACATTCGATTGCTTTAAACTGGGCTACTTCTTTTTCTCTCGCAGCCACATGCCCGGGTGTCTCACATGGCCTGGGATGGCCTTGAATATGTAGTGGAGAAAAACCTTAAGCTTCTGACCCCCAGCTCCCACCATCCCTGCTGGCATTACAGATGAATCACCATGCCAGATATGATGGTTTGAACAAGATGGCTCCCATAAGCTTCTATAGTGAATGCTTAGTCATCGGGTATGGGAACGCCTTGACAGGATTAGAAGGATTAGGAGGTGTGGGCTCGTTAGAGGAGGTGTGTCACTGGGGGTGGGCTTTGAGGTTACAAAAGCCCAGGCCAGACCTAGTCATAGTCCCTCCCTGTTCTCTCTCTCTCTCTCCCTCTCTCCTCTCTCTCTCTCTCTCTCTCTCACTCTCCTCACTCTCTCACAGAGACAGAATGTGCGTCTCTCTCTCTCTCTCTCTCTCTGTCTCTCTCTCTGTCTCTCTCTCTCTCTCCCCTCTCCCCCCTGTCCTTTACTCTCTCTCTCCTCTCCTCTCTCTCCCCACTCTCTCAAAA
Source organism: Rattus rattus (assembly GCF_011064425.1). Lineage (NCBI taxonomy): Eukaryota > Metazoa > Chordata > Mammalia > Rodentia > Muridae > Rattus > Rattus rattus. The sequence continues at coordinate 57,234,202 of NC_046159.1, forward strand.
CTGTCTCTGTCATGCCTCCTGCATGTCTCTCTGTCTCCAATTAAATCTCTTTCTCTCTATAAGAGTTGCCTCTCTCTTCACTGAGACTGTTAAGCAGTGCTGGCAATCCAGGGCCTCTGGCATGCTAAGCAAGCACTCTAACCAGCTCATCTACCTTCCAAAGCTCTTGTTTTCTTTCTCCTCATCCTTTCCTTTTGCAGTACTGAAGATTGAACATGGGTTGTCTGTCGTTCGTTTCTGCTTCCCTCTGTTTCTCTCTCCCTCTCTCTCTCTCTCTCTCCCTCCCTCCCTCCCTCCCCTCCTGCTCTCCTGTTTTGGTTTGTCAGTCTGTCAACTTGACACACAAGCCGGAATCAATCACCTGAAAAGAAGGAGCCTCAATTAAGAAAATGTTTCTATCAGGCTGGCCTGTGGACATATCTGTGGGGCATTTTCTTGATTAATGATTGATGTGGGAGGCCTGGCCCACTGTGGGCGGTGCCATCCCTGAGCAGGTGGTCCTGGTTTTTGTAAGAAAGCAGGCTGAGTGAGCAGTGAGAACGAAACCAGTAAGCAGCATCCTCCATGGGCTCTGTATCAGTTCCTGCCTCCCGGTTCCTGCCTCAATTTCTTTTGATGCTGGGTGGCATGCAGAGATGTAAGCCAAATTAACTCTTCCCTGGTCAAGTTGCTTTGGTCATGGTGTCTATCTCAGCAACAACACCCCGCCCAAGAAATCCTGTTTTCTATCTCTCCCTCCCAGTTTCTTTCCTTTTCTCTCCCTGTTTCTCTCCTTCCCTTACTTGTTTTCCCTCCCCTCTCTCTTTCTTTTGAGTTTGTTTGATGCTATATAATCCAGGGGACAAGGGACGTGAGGAAGTGTTGGCTCACCACACCCCTTTTCTTAACTTCTGGTTTGTGTGTGTGTGTGTGTGTGTGTGTGTGTGTGTGTGTGTGTGTGTGTGTATTCTATGTGCCTTCCCCAAAGCTCATGCACAATCAGTGCTCTCTGGTCGTTGGTCCCATGTTAATGTGGTTCTAGTTCCAAGGGAGTTGATCTTGTGCCGACCGGTAGGAAGCTGAAACCCTCATCTGTGCAGCTTTTCTGTGTTTACCCATTGACGCTTTTTCTATCCCACAGTCCCCGATGTTAGTGAGGCCCCCATTGCCTACAGCAGCTTCTCAGGCTGTCCTTATGTGGTGACCTTGACAGTGATGAATGTGGCCAGGCTTAGGGACGCTATCCTGGAATGGAATTTACTTGGCGTCTCTTATAGACTGGGAAGGGACTGTGCTTATGTGAGGACTCTCTCATCACCTTCCCAAGGTCCCACGCTACCCAGGCTGCGTGTCACCTGACTGAGGCAGAGCTTGCGAAGCTCCTCCCCCACCAAGAAACCCTTCTCTTTGTATTCTATAACTGGGGAAGTCACTCCTCTCCTGGGAGCAGAGTTATTTAAGTTGGAAGACCTGTCTGGAAAATCAGCCTGCTGTCCCCAGGGAGTCATTAGTTACTTACATTGGCATCGACTTGTGGATATGCGTTCTGTACTGTGTGTTATAATCCAACACCTACCTGAAATACTTTGCTAATTATTACCATTATTAAGCTCATTATTAGCAATCAGTAGTTAACTATCTGGCTGTTCCAAGGCTCCAGGCCTCGCTACTCGTGTGCTCCATGGTGACAGTCAGATCTCCGACCTCTGGTTCTTGTCCTATTCTCCCTCCACAAATGGAGTGGGCTGACAGTGGTGGGAAAACAAGGAGAACTTCCAGCTAGGAATGGATTAAAGACACACACACACACACACACACACACACACACACACACACACACACCCCTCTATTCCCAGCCTCTGGGAGGCAGAGGTGGTGGTGGTGATTGGAGCATCCCTGTGACTTCCAGACCAGCTTGATCTATATAGCGAGTTCTAGGCCAGTCAGGGATACATGGTGAGACCCTGTCTCAAAGAAAGATTTTTCTTTTGTTTTTTTGTGGGTTTTTGTTTGTTTGTTTGTTTGGTTGGTTTGGTTTAGTTTTTGTTTTTTGTTTTTTTATTTCCCACGAAGGAGTAATGGCTCAAATAGGAAAATAACAAATTGAACAAGACTATAGAAACTCCGAGACCCTCAATGGAAGCAGGACCTCAACCAAGAGATGTTACTTGTGCTAGTCTCTGTGCTTTCTTTCTACAGCCGTCAGGGAGCCAGTTGAGGGATTGGAGGGTCTCGGGATGCTGGCCTAGAGCACGCCTTTCAGAGCAGGTCTGCAGAAAGCACTTAGCAGATAAGCGTAGGAGAGTAGCAGGTTTCCCCTCTCTGGCAGGTCCCTAAGGCTTGAGTTCCCTAGACTGAGTCCCCTTGTGATCAGATAAGCAGTGGCTCTCAAACACTGAGACAAGGGGGGAATTATAAATCAATCAATCAATCCAGCCCTCAAAGCAAGAATGAATTCTCTGCCTGGGAAGAGCAGGGGCAGTGGCAGCTAGAGAGGACCTGTGCCTGGATGAGTTTCCAGTGGGTCCGCCCTGGAGAAAGGAAAGTCCTACATGCAAAGAGAGCTGAATTCAAACTGGACATGGGACTGAGGAAATGGTATATGCCTTATTATATAGAACCCATTGACCGTGATTGGCTAGGTGTGTGTGTATGCAAATGAGGTATAAAATGAGACCAATCAGGAATGAGCTGAGAAAGCCCACCTAAACATGAGACGATCCTCAGTTAAGTCCACTGTTCTCAAATCCCCCCGAACCCCCCCACAATGTTGCAGCAGAGTTGGGGAAATTGGAAGGAGAAAGTCAGGGACCTCTTCCAACGCACAGTTTCTTATGTGTTCTGATCTTGATTGCAACCGGGTCGAAGCCACCTGATGTGCACCTGGAGCCTGACCTCATTTTCGGAGGCTTCCAGAGGCTGCTTCTAAGCTGACTAGAGCCCTCGAGTCATGGCTGTGGGCTCTCATGCAGCCTGCTGCCTTTGGGGGTTCTTGGGTGGGTTTCATTAGCCAGAGGGTTTGTACTTCATTCCTCTTGCAGTAGGCATCTGGCTGTCAGAAGGATGGTAGGTCTGCTTGCTGGGGCCGCACAATCAAAGGTGTGGCGGGCTGTGAAAGGGTACCGGAAGCTAGGGGTTGGCATTCATTTATGCAAGAGTCCGACGGCCTTCACACCCAGAGTTCTCAGTCCTGCTGCTCTGCAGCTGAGATCTCAGATGGCTCCTGGGAGCGCTCCTGCTGCTGTTACCAGCTAGGGTTGCCATGGGGGCTGTTTATGCCCGCTATCACTACTGCCCATGGGACTTTATGTTTTGTTTGGTTCCAGCCCTCCATCCCCTCCCCACCCCCACCCCACCCTCCCTGGGTTTTCCCGTGCTCTAGAATTGGACACACATGTTCCTTCCCTTGCTGAGCTCAACATTTTGACCATATACCACTGGACCAGCGTGGAACCGTGAAAAGTCTCTCCCTGGTGCCAGCTCACAGGGTGAAGTTGGTGGGTTTCCGCGTGTGCCATCTAAAGAGATTTGTACCCACTCGGAAGCTAAGAAGGGTAGCCCAGGGCTGGAGGTGATGGTGTGTATCTGGAGGCATAGCTCCTGTGAGGCTGAATGGGAAAGAACACAAACTGAAGGTTACACAGCAAGATCCCGTCTCAAGCTGAACAAGCAAGCAAAGGCTTTCCAGAAGTTTCCACCTTTAGTTCAGTGATCAGTTTTTGACATTAAAAAAAAAAAAACCAAACAGACTTCTAGTTTATTCTAACATCATTTGTTGAAATCGCTGCTGTTTCTTTTCATGAAACTGTTTTAAATTTTACATGAAAAATTAAGTTCAGTTTTCAAAAATAAATCCATAAATGATATGCACTTTACGCTGGTGGGTGGGACCTTGGATTAGCCACTTTTCTGTTGCTGCAGTAAAGCACCCATGACCAAGGCAACTTATAGAGGAAAGATTGTATTTGGGCTTATGGTTCCAGAGGGATAAAAGTTACCGTTTCCTCCGGAAACCTCCTACGTGGAGATTCCACAGCCCGGGCCATTCTTAGCACTACTTAATTACCTGCACCCTTTAAAATAGTTTTAGATCTATTTTATTTTGCGTGTGCTAGTAGTGTTTTGCTTCACGCGTGTATGTGCACCCTGACTGGTGCCCTTGAAGGTCTAAAGACATCCCCTGGAACTGAAGTTACCAAGGGCTGTGAGCCACCATGTATTTCTGAGAACCGAACCCAGGTCCTGAGCAAGAGCAGCAAGTGCCCTAACCAGGAGCCCATCTCCAGCCCCCATCTCTCTGGCCTATCCTTCAAGCTCTGCTTTCAGGGAAATGGCGAGCAAGGCAACAGGAACCGGAAGCTGAGAGCTCAGGTTTTGAACCACTACATGAAGTCAAAGAGGGAACTGGAAACATCACAGGCTCTTTAAGCTTCTAACGCCCACCCCGATGACATACTCCCTCCAGCAAGGGCTCTCTTCCCAAACATCCCCGAAACAGCACCACCAACTGGGAACCAAGTGTTCAAACCCGCGGGCCAGTGGGGGAATGCTCACTCAGAACGTGGCAGATGTTCTCAGGAAGGCGAGGGCACGGTTTTGACAGAGGAACAGGTGGTTTGGCCGAGAAACAGGGCAGAGGCCTCTCAGTTCACTGTGCCTCTCGGTTACTGGTTGTTAACCCTGTGTGCGCCAGGCACGGCTCTCGGTCCCGCCCTCCGTTCACACCTTCCACTTTGCCAGCTGAGGTGTGAGCACTGTCAGCATTCTCCTTCTTCAGAGGAAGCGACTGGGGACGGGGGGGGGGGGGTGTGTGACCGGGTGTCCAAATTCTGTGGGGCGAAACCAGAGTGTGAACGCCACTCTTATCCCAGACCCCAGAATTCAACTCACCTCATTCCCCACCACCCATGAGAGATTGCAACATTAGCCCAACGTGACACTAGGATTTAATTGGAAATCAAACTTTCCTTGGTCTTCTTTTTTATTTTTATATTATTTAATTAATGCATTTGTTCACATTTATTTTTTAAGTGTGTTCAGGATACTGGGGTTAATGATTGTTGTCAGCCACACCCTGGGTACCAGACATCAAACGTGGTCCTCTGCAAGAGGTATTTCCATTGGCCAAACCACCTCTCCAAGCCTTCTTAGTCTTCTTATTCATGCCAATATCACTTGAATATATGTATAAAATTATAATTCGTACTTATGATTTTCAGTAAACTAAGGTCTTTTTATTTTCTCATTATGACAACATTAGTTAAATTGGCTCATAAATAATTAATACTGTTTGCTTACAAACAATTTTATTCATGACTGTTTCATTATTTCCTTTAAACCTCTGAAAAATCTCATCATCAAAGGTCTTAGCTACCTTTGTATTGCTCTAACGCAATACTTTGGGCAACCAACTTTATAAAGAGAGAAGGTTTTCTTAGCTCACAATATTATAGGCTGAAAGCCCAAACAAGGCAAGTGGTCACATTGAGGTGGAGGTGTGTGTGTGTGTGTGTGTGTGTGTGTGTGTGTTCATATATGTATTGTATGTGTGCATATGGATGTGTGAATGTATGTGCATGTATGTTCATATATGTATGTGTTTATGTGGGGGAATGTATGTGTATTGTGTATATGTATGCGTATGTTCATGTGTGTGTGTTCATATATGTATTGTATGTGTGCGTATGGGTGTGCGAATGTATGTGCATGTATGTTCATATATGTATGTGTTTATGTGTGGGAATGTGTGTGTATTGTGTGTATGTATACGTATGTGCGTGCGTGTGTGTGTGTGTGTGTGTGTGTGTGTGTGTGTGTGTGTGTGTGTGTGTGTAGCAGCAGGAATAGGAATCTAAGAATTATGGCCAGATAGGAAGACAGAGAGACAGAATAGAGCCCTACAATCCCCCTCTGTCTTAGTCATTCTTCTATTGCTGTAAAGAGACACCATGACTAAGGTAACTCTTATAAAAGAAAGCACTTAATTGGAGGTTTGCTTACAGATTCAGAGGTTCAGTCCATTATCATCATGGCAGGGAGCATAGCAGCAGACAGGCAGGCACGGCACAGGAGCAGCAGCTGAGGGTTACACCCTGATGCACAGGCAGCCGGCAGAGAAAGAGGGACTGGATCTGGCATAGGCTTTTGAAACCTCAAAGCCCATCCATAGTGACACAACTCCTCCAACAAGGTCACACTTCTCAATACCCCTTCTAAACAGTCCACCAACTAGGGACTAGACATTCAAATATATGAGTCTATGGGGGCCACCCTCGTTCACCCCCAAGACCCCCCAAATAAACACCCCCAGTGGCCTAGCTTCTCTTCAGACTCCATTTCCCAAAGGTTCCACCATCTCCCAAGAGAGCCACCCAGGGGACCAAGTCTCTGTTACCACGGGCCTTGGCTAAGCCAAACACATTTGCCATTACTCACCTGTATTTTACAGGAGCTTACAGGAGGCTCACTCAAGGTCAGATCTAATGAGCCGTGAGTTGGCGTAAGCCAGGTCAGCCACGTTCGAGTCTCCACCATCAGCCCCCATGCCGGACACCTCCAGAAAATGAAGGATACATTTGCTTTAAAAAAAAAAAAAAGGCTTCGGGGAATATCGCAGGTCAGCAGTTAAGAGCACTGGCTGCTCTTCCAGAGGTCCTGAGTTCAATTCCCAGCAACCACATGGTGGCTCACAGCCATCTGTAATGGGATCCAATGCCCTCTTCTGGTGTGTCTGAAGATAGCTATAGTGCATTCACATACATGAAATAAAATAAATGAATAAATCTTTAAAAAATAAAAAGCTTTGGCGGGAAGACGGTTCAGTCTGTAAAGTGCTGGCATGAGAACCTCAGTTTAAAATTCAGAACCCATGTAAAAAGCTGGACCCAGAGGCTCAGAACTGTAATGGCTGCTCTGCGGGAGCAGAGTCCGGACTACCTACTCAGCCAGCTCCAGGTCCCAGTAAGAGCCGTTGTCTCGAAAGACAAGGTGGACAGCTGTGCTGTCTTATGCCAACTTGACAGAGTTACCTGCTAAGAGTGACCCTCAATTTAGAAAATGCTGCCATAAGATCCAGGTGTAAGGCATTTTCTTAAGTAGTGACTGCCGGAGAAGGGCCCAGCCCATGTTGAGTGGAGGCCCCCTGGGCTGGTGGGCCTGGGTTCTATAAGAAAGCAGGCTGAGCAAGCCATGCGGAGCAAACCAGTAAGCAGCACTCCTCCATGGCCTCTGCATCAGCTCCTGCCTCCAAGTTCTTGCCCTCTTGAGCTCCTGTCCTGACTTCCTCCAGTGATAGACAACAATGTGGAACCCACACAAACCCTTTCCTCCCCAGCTTGCCTTTGAGTCATGTGTTTTATTACAGCAATAGAAACCCTAACTAAGACAGCAGTTCCTGCAGAATGAGTTCAAGAGTGATCTCTGGCCTGCACAAGTTCATGCATGCATGCATACACACACACGCACACACAAGTACACATAGACAAGTGCCCTTCTATGTGTGTGCCTCTGTATGTACATTGTGTGTGTCCCTCAAGTGGCTGAGCAACCTCCCGGTACAAATTTCCTGTGGCGAGGAAAGTTCAATATAATTATTGAAAATTAAATGAAAAAAAAAACACAGCTTAAACATACAAAATTCTAGTACAAGGCTGATGGCTAGGCAGAGGAAGGAGTTTTGTTGTGGATGGGTCCGATGCACACTTAATGAGTGGAGAGGCGCCATTCAGAGAACACAGTGAAAATGCTCTAGAGCTGAGAGGAAGCATGCGAACTCAGAGAAGAATGGGAAATTTGCAAAGAGGATAAAAATAAATAACTTTACACCCAAGCTTTGTGTGGGTGAACCTGCCAAAAAACAGGAGGCAACGAGAACCAGCAAAAAGCAACCACGACAGAGAGAGATATATTGTCTGAAAACAGCTAATCAGTTGACAGAGACTTCTTATTGGCGATGTCAACAGATCTTCAGTGTGTGTCGAGAAGACAACGTCAGCAAGAGTTCTGTGCCAGCTGAAACTTGGGAGAGAAGCTGAAGGCAAGGAAAAAGTAGAGCTCCATGCGAGTCCTCCGGAAGGAACTTTAAAACACCGTCTTAAGGAAAACAGAGCATTCATTCTAAAGGAAGGCCCACCCAGTTTGTGTACCTCGTGACCAGGCAGTGCTCCGTGCCTCTTAACCAGAAGAAGCTCTGCAGACAGAGCCAGGAGCCAGGGCACTAGAGTCTAGGAGGCTATGGAATAGGCAGCAAGGATTCAGGCATCTGGCTGCCCTGGGCGTCACCCAAGTCATTAAAAACATAGACTCAAGGCTGAAGAGATAGCGCAGTGGTGGAGAGCACGTGCTGCTCTGTTACAGGGATAGCAGCTGGGACCCCAGGCCTACCGCAGCTGACTCAGGCTCTGAGGGATCTGTTGCCCTCTTCTGGCCTCCACAGGTACTGCAAATACATGTGCGTATACATTCACACAGACCCAGATACAGTCACAGACACACACAAACAGACACACACACACACAGAGACACACACACGTACACATACAAACACATACTCACACACATACACACATGCGCACAGACACACACACACAGAGACACACACACACACACAAACACACATACAAACATACACACTCATACAAACATACCCACCCACATACACACACACACACACACACACATACATGCACACAGACATACATACAAAAACACACACTCATACAAACATACCCACACACACACATACACACACACACACACATACACACAACACACACACTCATACAAACATATACACACATACACACACAGAGACACACACACAGACACACACACACAAACACACATACAAACACACACTCATACAAACATACCCACATACACACACACACACACACACACAAACACACATACAAAAACACACACTCATACAAACACATACTCACGCACACACAGACAAACACACATACACACACACAAACACACACACTCATAAAAACACATACTCATAAACACACAGGAATGTATAATAAGCAAACGAATAAACAAACAAACAAACATGGCTGCTTGCACCTTTCCTCCATGGCTCCGGAGGGAGTGTGACTATGGGGAGCAGATGTCCTCCTCCTCCAAAGGCATGAGCCACAGGTTAGGGCACGGGGGAGATGGGTCTGGTTAGGCTCCCTTCCATTCAGATTCAAGTCTCATTCCAAGCCTGTGGCGAAATCTCCGGAGCTGTTGCTGCGACTCCGTGCTCTATTTAGTGTTACAAGCGTCATGTAAGGGCTGCTGAGTGGTAATTTGGTCTGCCACCAACCAAGAAAATGATGAGGACTTGGAGAAAACAGGAAGAGCAGCTTTCAGCTGCTAGATGTGGCAAACACAATAATTACATGTTTTCCCTGGAAAACACTTTAATATACTTTCAACACACACACACATAAAAAGTATTTAAATGTTTTCTCCAAAATTCTTCTTCTTTGGAAAATTGGCACGTAGCATGCTGTCTTCTGGCTGTAGGTAAGATGTCAAATTAGCTTGTGACCGTGGCTTCCCAAGAGAGCCTCAGAGAGGTTCCAGAGACAGAGTGAGGGGAGAGGGCTCTGACACCCACACTGGAAGCAGTGGAGGCTCCAGGAGCAATTGGTGAGGTTTGCGGTCCTGTGGATGCATGGGCACAGTCATGAGCAGAAGGTAGCCAGGGCTGGGAGGGGAGGCTGAGGAGGGATGCTTTTGAGGGCAACTCCTGTCGTCTCAAATTACCTTAGGTAAGCCACAGTCTGTGGTTCACCGTGATGAGGCCCAAAGGGTCTATGGGATGCATGAAGACTCTCGAAAGTCAGTGAGAAACAAGCAAGGGGCAGCAGAAGGGTGATCCACTGAGGGGGAGGCCAGAACTGAGAGCAGGAAGTGACATCATCCCAGCAAAGACACTGAATCTACACTCAGGCGTTAGCATACTTCATCCCCAGGTGGTGGCTCTGTTTGGGGAGATTTGGGGGGTTCAGCTTTGGTACAGGAAGTACACCGCTGGAGATGGGCGTTGACATTAAAATCCATGCCTGTTTGCTCTCTCTGCTTTGTGCTCATGGTTCCAGCCTCCATGCCTGTCACCCGCTATCATACTGTCCCTGCCTGCCATTAGAGTCTAAATTCTGGACCTGTAAGCCAAATAAACTCTTCTAGAGTTGTCTTGGTGGAGGTGTTTTTATCACAACAGAAAAGTAACCAATACAGCCAGTGTCAGGGAGATTCGGGGGTGTGGGGGGGTCCTGGGCTCTTCTAGCTGGAATGTGACTCTAGGCGCTCTGGAGAACAAGCCAGTGGAGAGAACAGTATGTGCCCAGAGGCCCAGTGGCCAAGCATCTCAGTAGCTACTCCCATGCAGATCAGTCCCAAGAGAAGTCAGGTTTTGTAGGGGCTGACATCACCCTGTTATTTCTGAGAACAAGCAAGGCTGAAACGCCCTACATTCCTTGTCAGAGGAAAGGAGGGATAACCATGGTGGTCAGGAAGCCAGAGCATCTGACATAGGAGCGAGCACAACAGTGCAGAGAGTGAGCGACACATCCTAGTGGGGGAAGGGAGAAAACACAATCTGCCTAGTCACGTATTTATGCGAGCTGAATACAGCCTGTCAGTCAAAAACAAACCAATAGACTGCCACGAGAGTCTGCTTCCTGGTGACCTTTTAGTTGTCATTCCATCGTGTTTGCACATTGACACAAGTATTCGGTAAGTGTCCCAATTGCTGGGCAATACATCGATGTATTTGCCGTAGGTAATTGCGATGATTAATCTTGATTGCAAAATAGATAGGAATGAAAATCACCATAGAAACAAGCCTTTGGGCATGCCTGGCGGCCGTTTCTAAGTTAGGTTAATTGAGATAAGAAGGCCCACCCTGCATAGGGGCAGCAACATCCCGTGGGCTGGAATCCTGGACTGAGCACCAGCGTTCACCTCTCTGTGCCTCCTGAGCGTGGCTGCCTCGTGCTCCTGCAGCCATGAGAGACTGTCCCCTCAAACCATGAGTCAAATATACCTAGTCTCGGTAAGTTGCTCACTCACAGCAATGAGGAGAGAGACAGACAGAAAAACAGACAGACAGCACAAAATACTATCAGAAAAAGCCTTGCACAGGAATGAGGGAAGCCAGCCACAAACTGATCAAGAAGCTGAATTTGTCTGCAAATATGACATTCTCTTCCTTTCTTGGGTGTGGTCATCTCTGCCAAGATCATCCGAGTAAATCCCAGGTCAAAGGTTCCATCCCTCTGCCCACTTTTGCGTCAGAACCATGGACCAGACTGTGCTTTAAGGGTTTAGTAAGCTATAGAAATTGGCCTTTCTTCTTGACTACTTCACTAACTACTTAGCTGCCCCTTTATCAAGCTTTGGAGAAAAGAACATACTGATGATATGAATTAAATTAAAATTAGTAAATTAGCTAAGGCAGTAACACATATTTTTGTTTATTTTTAAATAGTGTATATCTTTAATTTTTTTAAACCTTAATTTTAATGATGGTTCTTTTTTTTTTTTTTTTTTTTTGGTTCTTTTTTTTTTTCGGAGCTGGGGACCCAACCCAGGGCCTTGCGCTTCCTAGGCAAGCGCCTACCACTGAGCTAAATCCCAACCCCTTTAATGATGGTTCTTAAATGCTTTAACCTCCCTTGTAGCCCACCACCCACCAGAGGTAGTGAGAAAGAAAGGATATGGGGAAGGGGGTGGGGACGACCTTTCCTGTTAGGAAAGATTCTTTGGAGCAACTTCTGTCTGTGTTGTTGTCTGGAAACCGGCAGTTTAGTTCACAGGTTAGTAGGGGCAGCTCGATCCATTCTCAAACATTTCATGGATGCACCAGCGGTCCAGTTTGGTAGAGTCAACCAGGGTAGCAACAGAGGTGATGAGGTCTAGCAGAGACAGCCAGGCCTCAGCCTCTGTAGGAGTCAGTAGGAGGGACCGTGGCCAACAGGAATGCCAAGAAAATCTATCAACTGTACCTTTCTCTCAGGAAAGTGAAGATCAGGGAGAGCTACAAGAGTTGCCCAACTCAATCTATAAGCAAGAGCCAAGCTCAGCCTCCGTCACTTTCTACCAAGTCCTATTTATACCCTCCAAACATCATGAGTCCTCCATGGGTCTTGCCTCAGCACGTAAGTCTGTCTCAGCTGCCATTGTTCTGCCAACCAGCCAAGGAAGCAGCAAGAAACTGCAGCCCACCCCCAGAAGGTTTTTGGTGCGTTTCATTCTATGGAGTCCCAACAATGCAGCTCAACTATGCAATGTAAGGTGGACCAATACATGGGTGTTGTTAGCATAACTGACCCAAGCATGCAATTCAGTCCTGGAGGAGTCAGTGAGGCTGCAGTGATCCAACCCTGTCTCCTGCAGAACACCATCACTTATGTTATGGAACTGTGTCTTTGCGGCTGCTACCTGACATCCCCGTGTTTGCTTTACAGATTAGCTAGGTTCTCAGCACATCAGCAAGTAGTCAGTGTGACGCTTCTTAGCCCTTTCATGTTACTATAACAAAATACCTTAGGCAGGGTGATTTATGAGTGGCCAAATACTCAGGTTTCTTTCTTCTGGAGCCTAGGAAGATTGTGAGGAAGGAACCAGCAGAACATCCTCTCTCCTGTGTCTGCGTCAGTGAAATGTTCCTTCGTGAGTCTGCCTTAGCCTTTCACACCCGTGTCCACTTTAATGTAACATCCCTTCACATTTGCTTCAGCAAAACACCATCCAACACAACCAACTTTCCAAAGAACCCTTAAAGTTTCCACTGTGTGTGTGTGTGTGTGTGTGTGTGTGTGTGTGTGTGTGTGTGTGTGTGTATTACCTTTGTTAAAGAATACTAAAAACCAAGATCAGGGCATGATGAGTGCTTATTACTACAGGAGTGTTCTTACCCGTTCTGCTTAACTGATAGGGTACAGGTGTGTGTGTGTGTGTGTGTGTGTGTGTGTACAAATATTGCCTGTCTATCATCTATGTATATATTTATCATTTATTATCTATCCATTATCTATCTATCTTCATCATCTATACTTTCATTTTCTGATCTATGTATTCTATCCAATCAGTTGTTCTATTACCGCTCACCTATCGTCTGTCAATCAATCATTTGTTTATCTATCATCTAAATCACCTATTATCCTTATTAATCTACCATCTTTTATATCTATGTCTTACCCATCCACCTTCTCCTTCCGTCCATCTATTCATCCATCTATCCATCAATCCATCCACCCACCCATTCATCCTCTCACCCAATCTATCCATTTGTCCTTTACCTATTTACATGTATGTAACTTCTGTGCATGACCACCTGTCTTGTGAAGCTACCCATGAGCCCGCACTGATGGCTCCAGCCCTGGTCCACCGCCTGCTGGGTCAGCATCTCTTCCTCCTGCTTCCATGAGGAGAAACCTGGCTCCCGGGCATGCACATTTCATTAACGTGATCGTTGAGTCTCGTGACACATGTTCAGCAGTGCCACACAGGAGACCTTTCGCTCAGGGCACAGTGCTCCAGGAACACCCCCTTGAGCTCGGGCATTTTTTGGCTTCTACTGTGTCCTGAAGCCACTGAGCACTCGCTTGCCCTCCACATCCTGCTGTGGAGTTGCTCACACCTGTGTCACAGTTGGTTTGCTTGGCCCCCCTTTGCCTTCCACATTGGAATCCTCTTACTTCCTGGATAATTTTTTAAGTTTGAATATGTTAACGTTCTCTCCTGCTGCTGTAAAGCTGCATGGGTTTGAACAAGTGTGAGTGTCACGTGTCCCCTACAGACACACACAAGACAGTTCTACCACAGTGCCACGCTTCATCTGTTCAACCTGCCCTGGAGGCTAGATTTTCAAACATCTCTACGGTTTTTCCTCTTCAGAATGTCATATAATTGGACTCAGATAGTGTGTAACTTTTTCCTGTCTGGATCTTCACCTAAACAATTAAAATTTATCTGCAGCTTTGGGTGGCTTGATATGGTCTCCTCACCCCCCCCCTTAATTAATGGATTTTATTTTTTATGCAAGTCTGTGTGTGTGTGTGTGTGTGTGTGTGTGTGTATTAGCTTTAAGTTTACAGAAAAACTGAACTGAGCATTTTCACTGATGCCCCTGTTGTCCCCATTTCCCAGTACACCTGTTATCAATACACTGTAGCACTGTGGACTTTATTGCATGGATGCATAAAGCTGCACACATTGTAACGAAGGAAAGCTCTTCTTTACGCTGACAGGGCTGATGTGTCGGATGGAATACTGTCACTGCCTTAAGTAGCTTCTGTATTCATCTCCCTATATGCTTGTCACATGGCTGGAATCGCCTAGATCACACCTTCAGATTAGCTTCTTTAACTTTCAACATTTACAATAATGTTTGAGGGACTAGAGAGATGGCTCAGTGGTTAAGAGCATCAGCTCCTCTTCCAGAGGACTTGGGTTTGATTCCCAGCACCCATGTGGTGGCTCATAACCAGTAACTCCGGTTCTCAAGAATCCACGCCCCCTCATGGTCTCCACAGGTACTGCATGCACATGGCATACAGACATAGGCAAAACACCAATACACATACAATAAAAATAATAAACAAGTAGTTGTAAAGATTAATTCCTGTGTTGTTAGTGAGTTATGAGGTAGTCGCAGCTATTTGTTTATCTAGAAATAGGTCTTGCTGTGTAGCCCAGGCTGGGCCTAAACTCACCATCTTCCCAGTACCATGATGCCTTTTCATAAATCAATAGTTAATTTCTTTTTGCTTTTTAATAATATTGCACAGTAGGAGCATGCAGGTTAGTTCCCATGGTCAACTTGACACCTGGGAAGACGGAACCTTCTAATTTGTCCTGTGGGTATGTGGGCGGGGCATTTTCTTTATGTGTAAATTGATGTGGGAGGGCCCAGCCCGCTGTGGGAGGGGCCACCCCTGAGCAGGGGGACGTGGGCTTTATTAAAAAGCAGGCTGAGCAAGCCATGGACAACAAGTCAGTAAGCAGTTTCCTTCATGGTTCCTGCCTTTGTTCCTGCCTGGGTTTCTGCCCTCAAGGATGGACAGTGATAAGGACATGTAAGCCAAATAAACCCTTCCCTCCCCAAATTGGTTTTGGTGGTGTTTAATCACAGCAACCAACACACACACACACACACACACACACACACACACACACACACACATATACACACACACACACACAAGACAGCTGGAGAGATGCTCAGTAGTTAGAGCACTTCCTGATCTTCCACAGGACCCAGGTTTCATTTCCAGAACATATATCAGGTAGCTCACAGCTCCAGCTCCAGGGGGAATCTAATGCCCCCTTTTGGCTTCCATGGGGACTTTTGTGCATGTAGAATTCTATGTGTCTATCTATGTATCTATCTATGTATCTATCTGTGTATCTATCTATCTATCTATCTATCTATCTATCTATCTATCTACCTATTTCCTTTCCTCCTTCTCTCTCCTGTGCACAATAATAATAACAATAATAGTAAATATACCACAGCACCAGCTGAACCTCACTTCATCCTTTGATCTACTGAAGGTCTCTCAGCTGCTTCTAAGATTTGACGATTAAAAATAAAGCCACTCTGAACATCTATGAGCAAGTTTTTGTGTGTGCAAGCCTTTGGGTGATTTGGGCAAATCCCTGGGAGTAGGAACTGCATTCTGTACAGTGACAATGTGCTTAACCTTGTGGGAAATGGCCAGACCGACTTCAGAGGGTGCACACCACTTTGAGGCTCACTGGCAACTAAGGCCCATTCATTTCATCCCGTCTGCCCGCCCCTCCCCCACCCCCACCTCCCAGTGTTCTGGATTGTAGCCATTCTAACCCACCTGTGAATTACATTGTTTCAGTTTGTATTCCCAGTGACAAATGCTGTTGAGACCCTTTCCTATGCTTAGCTGTCACAATACCTCTTTTAATATCTCCAGAACTAAAGTCTTCCATTTAGCTTTTCCAGCAAAATACATAGTACATTTCCGTACAACATTGTTCACAATTTTCGGTGAAAGCACTTCCTGAGGATTTAATATTCCATGTCCCTGTGCAAATGAGATCTTTTTCGATGGTAGTGGATGCCTGCATTGCATAGAAAAACCAGGTACTTGAGGAAAACTCCCTCAGATTGAAGCTTCTTAATTAATTCCACTTATTTTTTTTCCTGATACTCTTGGGAAATATAGACATATAAACATATCATTTATAATAATTATGATTTTTGTATCTTCACTTAGAAGAATTATACCTCTTATCGCTGGTGCATATGTAACTGAAGTGGTTGGAAAATGTTAAATAAAAATGATGGAAACCAAGATTACATTTTATTCCTCACTCGGCTGGATTTTAACATGATGGTGGCCTACTCGAGGTTGCTTGTGCAGGCTGGATAAAAAAAGAATCCTCCCAAATACCTGATTTCTCATAGGGAATTAAATTAATTACTCGATTAGGTACTGGCAATTAAGATGTAGACGCTTATATGGAAATATGTTCACAAATATTGTTAAGTGAAATGTGAGCTCCCAGCGCCACCCACTCCTTCATTGTGTGAGGCTTAAAGCTCATGAGAATACCGCTGATGATACGTTGGTCTGCCATCGGTTCCCCATCTGGGGAGAGAAGATGTTTGTTCTTGTCACCTCGGGAATAGGTGACACACAACACCCAGATGGAGGCCTGAGCACACAGAAGTGACTTTCTTCTTATCCAGTCTAATCCTGGAGGAGAGGAACCCAGAGCTGGGATGATCCACCTGCTCCCCCTCCCACATCCTAAGATGGTGGTGGGGACTCCAGTTTCCTTGCTAATGTTTAAGCAAGAAACAGGAAAAAGGACAGACATGGGATGGGCCAGGAATGAGCCTCTTGTCCTCTCAGGTGTCATGCTGGCCACCCGAGTGCCAAGTAAGACCCAGTGTTGTGTTAGAGGGGTCTAGCAGAGAGTAAGCTGTACAGAGAAGCTAAGCCGACCCTGGCCTCAGCAGGGCTTGGACCCTATGACCCCAGTGTGATCTCCATGTCAAGTCTGTATGAATGCCAAGCTGATGTCTCATTGAGCAATCCCAGCCCACTTTCTAGAAGATGGAAATTCCCCGAAGACCTGCACTCATGATCCCTCCCCAAGTGTGGGACACACCCAAGGCTGTCTCTAAAGTCACGACCAAGACTTCCATCACGGGAGTTAAAAGTTCCACATCCTCTAGGCAAGGGAGGGCTGATATCTTCTTCTATGTCTCCTCCTCAGGGGTGAAAGGAGTTAACATCTAATCAAAATATTTTTTTACTTTAGTTGGGATATCAATAAACAAAATCTCCCACAACTTTGCTGTTTATCAAAAGGAAATGCAAGCAGAACAAGATAACGACCACAGAGAGGAGGTTTGAAGCCAAGAAATCCACTGCTCAGTGGCCGCAGCTCAGGGGCTCAGGACATACGGTGGCTTTAACAACAAAGTCACTGCAGACTGCCTTCCCCCACTTCCTGGAGGAGGTGCCTCTGAAGGAAGACTGTGTCAACCTTTGTTCTCTCTTCTCCCTCCCCAACACCGCCTCCTCTTTAGAGGTAACAACTTAGTCCCCTAAGCAAGTTACTTTTCCCAGTGTGCAACTCAGTGTGGGTTTGTTTATTTTTCTTTCAAAATATTTTCATGAACTTCTGGATCGTTTCTGTGGCAGACCTGAGTCAGATAGACACACTGATCAAGTCATGGGCACAGACATACACGTGTGTGCACATGCGCGCAGGCAGGCACACACACACACACACACACACACACACACACACACAAACACACACACACACACACACACACGCACACTCCGGGAGTGGGGAGGGACTCTCCTCTCAGTAGGCTCAGGCTGTATCAGGCTGTAAGCTCTCTTCTCTAACCTGGGTACGTCATGGTGCTAATTCCTTTGCTTCTTCACAGCGAGGGTGAGTGCTACTGTGTTCCCACACCTTTGGGAAAAAGCCAGTTAGTCTTATAAGGCAACTGAACAGCTGTGCATGGCCAAAAAGAAAATGGTAGTTTGGCCAACAACAATGAATCAGACCCTCTTGAATTCCAGTGAGAGGGTCACATAGTTCCTCGGAATTATGGGTTGGGGATCCTACCAGTCAAAACTGCAGAGCTGTCGCAGGCCATTTTAGCTGTTGGACACATGGATGGAGTTCTTTCACAGCTCATGGGTCTGGCCCACCTTCCAGCCTTTTGTTCAATCCGTACTGATCATTGTATTTTTGTGTGAAATTGTCCAAGTTTCCAATAGTTCAAACCCATCCACAGAGTGGACCATGTACTTTATTTTATAGGTTCATCCTCCATAAAACCAGTCCCCTCCTCATCCCAGGGCCATAGCGGCTCCCTCCCATGCCTTCGATGTCTAATGGTAAGGACATCTCCACTATGGCTGTGTTGCCTGCCTGCTTAGCTCCAAGGGGAGGCACCAACTGCTTTCTCCTCTGCTGAGTGCTCACCCAACACCATGTGCGTGCTTCCTCGATGCCAAGCTGGTCTCCAGCAGGCATTAGCCTGGCGCTTTACAGTGCAGTTCAAGTTTCTCACAGCTAATGTGATGGTGTCAGACACCACAGGCTAGAGACCTCGCCCCAGGGAGCAGCCCATCTCCATTGTAGAGGCTGCTGCAGCTCAGGCTCTGATGAGGCTTCTAACTGAGCTGTTGTGCACTGGAGTTCACACTATGCTCCTGGGGTAAGGGGTTGGGGTGAAAGGTGAGGGGTGAGGGATAGGGTGAGGTCATTTGAAGGTGAAGCACTCAAAACTCAAGAACAATTTACTGGTTCTTATTTATTACAAAGTACTTTCAGGGAAAGGTTAGGGTGGGTCCCAGCACAGGAGTTTCTGCCCCCAACATTGCTGCTGTATCCTATCTCTAGGCACTCCTATTAGTCAGCTGTTACTAAGTAACAATATATCCTAGGGATAAGCAACTTTAGCCATTTTAATTTCTGCTCACAGTCTTAAAGGTCTCCATCTGTGATCAGTTCCACCCATTGCTTTAGACTGGTAGTGAGAAAACACAGCACTGTGGAACATGTGGGGAGCAGCGCTGCTCACTTCCCGCACCTCACAGCTAGGAAGTGAAAGCAAGAGAGGAAGAGGGAGGGGCTTGCTTCCCACAGTCTCCTTGAGTACAGGACTCCAATGACTTAAAGGCCTCCCAGAGGCCCCGCCTCTCCAGGACTCCAACCAAGCTCTCAAGAAGGCGCTTTAGAGAGCAGGTAAAAGCTATAGAGAGCACTGAGAGTGGCAGCCAGTACTGGGCTGAAAATTCCACCTTCTACAACGTGGATCGGTCCCCTGAGGACCAGCCCCATCTTAAGGCTGCGCAGCAACCCCACCACCAGTTAGCTCATTCACATACACACAGACTTATGGGGTTGGAGAGTCTACAAGTTTTGGTACGCCAGGAAATGACACTAAAGTTTCTCTGCGTCACCAAGTCTGGGGTTTTAAGATTTTAGTTCTGTGAAATTGCTTCTATCCGTGTTTCTTGCCTCTCACGTTGATCTACGGACATATTTTTCTTTCAAACACATCATTTCTCCACTTGAATTACGTGTTCCATGTTCTATAACACAGTACTGACACTGCCTACTGCTTGCTGTCTTGGTGTCAGTCTGTCCATATCATATCCTGGCTGCTGGGTCTCAGAACCCTCACTTCTGACCAGTGAGCTGTGAGATCAGAGTCCCCCACACTCCTTCAGGGCCTATCTTTGCTCAGATATCAGGAAGGCTCTGGGTCTAGTTGGATCCTTTGTTGCTGTGTGTCTTACTTTTCTACTGCTGTCAAGAGACACCATGACCAAAGCAATTTATAGAAGATGGCATTTCACTGGGGACTTGCTTAGTTTCAGAGGGCCAGTCCATGGACATCATGTCAGTAAGTACGGCAGCAGGCAGGCAGGGGAAGTAGCTGAAAGTTCATATCTAATCCAGAGGGAGACATTAGAAAATGGTATGGGCTTTTGAAACCTCAAGGCCCACCTCAAGTGTCACATCTTCTCCAACAAGGCCACTCCTCCTAATCCTTCCCAAACAGTTCCACCAACTTCAGACCAAGCATTCAAATATATGAGCCTTCTACTAGTCAGGGTTCTCTAGAATTTATGGAATGTCTCTCTATATTAAGGGAAGTCATTGAAATGACTCACAGTCTGCAGTACAATTAACCCAACAAAGGGCAGCTGTGAATGGGAAGTCCAATAATCTAGCAGTTGCTTAGTCCCATGAGGCTGGGTGTTTCAGCTTATCTTCTAAATAAGCTAGAATCCTGAAAAAATAGTCTCAAACAGATGTACTGGAAAGTAAGTGCAAGCAGGTGAAGAAGAGTGAGCCTTCCTTCTCCCATTGTCCTTATGTAGGTCTCCAGCAGAAGGTATGGCCCAGATTAAAGGTGTGCATCACCATGCCTGGATTTAGAAATTGATCTGTCCCAGGCTGGCCTTCAACTCAGAGATCTGTTAGACTCTGTCTCCTGGGATTAAAGGCACATATCACCTTGCCTGGGTCTAAGTTTTTTCATGCCCACTATACCTCAAGATTCAAATCAAAACCCTATGTCTTCCAGTGTCAAGATCTGGATCACAGGTGTGCCCCCCATTTCTGGACTGTAGTTCATTTCAGATGTAGTCAAGTTGACAACTGGGGATAGCCATCACAGATCCTATGAGGACATTCTCATTCAAACCACCACAGTGTGATAAACCCCAACCAAAAGGAACTTGGGGAGGAAAGGGTTTATTTTAACTTACAGGTTACTACAGTTTAACATCAAAGAAAACCCAGGCAGGAATCTAGAGTCAAGAACTGAAGCAGAGACCATGGGGGAACTTGCTCAATCTGCTTTCTTAAACAACTCAGGACCACCTTCCCAGGGGTGGCACAGTGGGCCCTCATTCATCAAGAAAATTCCCCCACCGACTCACCTACAAGCCAATCAGATGGAGGCAATTCCTCAACTGAGGTTCCCTCTTTCCGTGCCTTGGTTTGTGTCAAGCTGACAAAGGCTATGACCCTGGAGCTGGTCTCCCTGCTGCTGGCTACTCCAGAGGGCATAGATCAGGACCCGGTGAATGGAGAGACATAGCAGGCACCTTGGGAGTGGAAAACAGAGCCTCATGGCACCTGGCATGTTAACTGTTACACTAGTTACTTTCTTCAGAGCTGTGATAACAAAGTTCACTTAAGGAGTGAGGGCTTGGCTCACCTTTGAGGATATGGTCCACATGGAGGGGAAGGTATGGTGGCCGGAGTGTCCACAGTCAGGAAACAGGGAGAGGAATGCTCTTGCTCAGCTTATTTCCCTCTTTTTATTCATTCTGAACTTCAGATTATCAGGCCCCTGGAGCCCCATGTGTAGGATGTATCGTCCATCTTCCTACTTCAGTTAACCCAAGCTGAACACTTCCACACAGATATGCACAGAGGCCCATCTCTTAGGTGAGTCTAGATCCCATTAGGCTGACAATCAATATAACCCATTATGCCTACTAATCAGGAGGTCCTGAGACGCCCTCAGAACCCAAGTTTCTGTGATGGTTCCAATCTTTGGCCTCAAGACTGGCCTCACCTCCCAGAGGTTAGACAGAGAGGGATTCTACCCATTAATCCTGTGCTTGGCTCTCTAATGATGGCTGCTCTCCCAAGCCAAGAAGATGTCACCAGGAGGCACCTAGTTAGCATAACAAACACTCCTTTCACTCAAGAAACTCCCAGGGTTTTTGAATCCAGAAATCAGAGGGAAAGACCAGGTGTGTTCTTCATTATACCACAACTGGACTTCCCCTCCAGAAACTCATTTATTTATCGTTAGCAAATTCTCCTTGCCAGGTGTGATTTAGGCACTGGGAATAGAGCCGTGAACAGAGCCAGAAGAGCCCTTCTTTTCAGGGAACTCCTGGTCTCACATGGGATGTTGGGGAGACAGAGGCCAAGCAAGAAACATAAGAGCAAACATGAACATGTCATGGTGACTGCTGGAGAGACCAGACAAAGCATGAGAATCCTGGGAAGGGAAACTCCCATCGCAGCATCGTTTAGAAACATCAGGAAACCTGGAGATGAGGTAGGTGTGGGGGGAGGCAGTATGCTACTTTCTGTAGGTGCCTTTATGATCAAACCGCCAAAATTGGGACAGTAAAATGGCTCAGTGGGTAGAATAGCATGCTTGATCATCTAAGTTTGAACCCAAGATCCCACAGTGGAAGGAGAAAACCAACTCCAGAGGGTCGTTGCTCGACCTCCACAGAATGCTTCCTCTCCCCACCCCATGTCTATCAATAAACAAACATCACAGTATTGAGCTATCAGATGGAAGGGCAGTGTGTAAGTGTCCAGCACTGGACGGAGGGTGGAGGGAACAAAGGGGACAAAGTCACTCACTTGAGCACAAGGCACCAATAGAAAGCTTTGCCAGTGGCACGCAGGTATTTATAGGTAAAGGAGCCTCTTTAAAATGCCCTCATTATTAAACCATTTTCAGACAGATGGTTCTGCTGTGAATCTGTGCCTCTCTAGGCTCTGTCTGTTCTTCATTCATTGTGTATGTGTGTGTGTGTGTGTGTGTGTGTGTGTGTGATCTCCGTAAAAATCACATTATTTGAAATTGTACAATGGCGGTCTTCTGTTAATTTCTTTTTAATTTTGTTTTGTTTTGTTTCACTTGGCCAGAAATCTGAATAATTATTCTGATATATTTAAATAACCAGATCTCATCCAAGTAAACAGTGTCTACTAAAAGCACGAAATAAATGTAGAGACAGAAGACGAACGGGAAAGGATGGGAAAGACGGGCGGGTATGTGGTGGCTCCGTGGGAGTGCACCTGTCTGGCACAGGCAGAGCCCTGGGTTCCATCCCTCAAGAGCAGCTGTAACAAAGGAAACACAACAAAAAAACACCACCAATTGAATTAATTAATTAATGAAACAAAGCAGCCAAATGGTGCCATGGCTACAGTGTCGTAACTGCCTTGCGCTACTGTAGCAGACAGAATGCCACAGATTGGCCCAATTATAAGCAATAGAAGTTAGGTGGGCCTTCTTGCTACATCTTTTTCTGGAGGAAGGGGAAGTAGTGTCCTAGGCTTGCTGTGACACACTCCATGACCAAAAGCAACATGGGGAGGAAAAGGTTAGCTTCATATCACAGGGTCACAGTCCATCATGAAGGAGCGTAAGGTAGGCGGCTTGAAGGAACCCTGCTTCCTGGCTCATTCTCAGGCTCCCGCTCAGCTACTGTCCTTGTAGTCCAGGCCCACCTGCCTAAGTGTGGCGTTGCCTATGGAGTCCCTTAAGGAACCTGGAGCTTGCCTTTTTGGCTACACTGGCTAGCCAGCAAGTCGCCAGGATCCCCGCCTCTCCAGCACCAAGGTTACAGACTCCGTGTGCTGGTTTTTACGTAGGTGTTGGGGATACAGACTCAGGTATACATGTGTGCCCAACAAGCACTCTAGCAAGTGAGCAGTCACACCTCATTACTTATCTTTTAGATTCGTTTCTCCCTTTGTATGTGAATCAGTGTTTGCCAGCATGCATGTCTGTGCACCACACATGTTCTTTCTTCCATGTCAAGGAAGCCAGAAGACAGCATTGGATTGCCTGGGACTGGACTTACAGACAGTTACGAGTTACCACGTGGGAGGTGGAAACCGAACCCCCACTTCTCTCAGTGCTCTCAACTGCTGAACTGTCTCTCCAGCCCCTGGGTTATTACATTTTAAAGAAACCTTAGGGTTTACAGTCCTCTGGCCAGGGGCCTTTTGCTCTCACTCAGCAGTAATCCAAGAGGGAAACAAGATGACAGCAGACAGCAAAAGAAGCCAGGTTGAAAAGCTCATTTCCCAGAATGGAGACTTCGGTACACTAGCTCTTCCTCAGTTGCCGGTGTCTGTTTCAAACGGAACAGAAAAGTCTCAAAGTGCACAGATGAGGGATGGGGTGGGGAGGGGGCATCAGAGAGTAGTGGGAGGAAGACAGGGCGGGGCAATGTGGCAGACCCCATCTCTACAACTGAGCAGATCAACGGGAAGAATTAAGGGTTTAGAAACTGACCCTCCCAATGTTGCCAAAATGTATCTGATACCACTGGAATTGAGGAGCAGAGAGGCCGAGACCAGGAGGACCATGTGCTTCAGCCACACCACTGCAGGGAGAACATTCCAGCACACCCTTGCCATCCACCCTCTGGTGTCACTTGAGTGTCACCTAAACCATCATGAAGTCTTTTATGATATCTCTCTGCGCTGTCCTGCAGGCAAGATGGTGATGATATACCCTGCTGTCAGACCCCTGGGCTGCTGCTGCTGCTGCTGCTGCCTCCCAAGGGCCACGGCCACTGGAGTTTCTCCTACCAGACTCTACACTGCACCCACTCTTCAACCTCACTGAAGAAGCCATACCCTGGAGCTTCCTCACCCCACCTGGCCTTCTGATATCACGCTGGCCACTGGCCACATGGGCAAGGAGCCAAAAAGGCAGCATCCTCCCTCTCCCACTCCTGGCCGATAATCTCACTGGTCCAGCTGATAGCAGAGGCGATGCTGACTACACTGAACTAGAGATGGGCCAGGGCCTCCAGCCACTTGGAGCCAGACACACTGTGTCAACTCAAAGCTCAGAGTAGCCTCTCCCATGAAGCAATCAAGCAAGAGCTGGTCTCTGTCCCTGACACAGGGTCTGCTCCCCAAGGACATCCCCTGATTTAAACTCCTTCTCCTCCTCCTTTGTCTCATCCAGCACCCCAAGGGGAACAAGGCGCAAGTGAGACATTCCTTGCCTGGGACAATGGTTATTTTCCATTTTCTAGAATATTCTAGGTGCTTTGGGCTGTCCCATCCCCACCATCTCCCCACCCCCAGCCTAAGGCAGTGCAGCCTCCAGAGGACTCTATACCTATCAAAATCCAATTACTGCCCTCACACTCATCAATATGGAGCAAGCTTAAGAGCTGCATAAATGGTTGTTACCACTTTTATTGCTTCCCATATAAACTAACATGCCTTTAAAATACCTGGAGACTGCCTTGGAGTCAGCAGAGGGCAGGGGCTAGGATTCTGCATTTTAACAGCTCTGAGCAGATGCTGCCCCTCACCTAGGACCACAGTTTGCCTCCCTCATAGGAGTACTCACAGCGCCATTGCCGGATGCTGTTATACTTTGGAGTCACCTGGGAAGTATAAAATATGGGAGACCTGGATCCAGCAGGGTTGACAGTTGTGTGGTGTGGCCCAGCACAGGAAGCTCCCATGGGACTCTGCCACAGGCCAGGTGAGTCCTAAGGCAGGGGTGTGTCCTCTGGGCCCGACTGGGTGCACTGTCACCTGCTGTGACAAGAAATCCCACCACTGGCAGGAAAGCCACCTGGTGTCACAGCACTGGTTATGTACAGACTTCATGGACAAGAAGCACTCCTTTCTTCCTTCCTTCCTTCCTTCCTTCCTTCCTTCCTTCCCACCCCCTTCCTACCCCTCTGTCTTTCTTCCTTCCCTCTTTGTTTTCCCCAT
Organism: Rattus rattus; assembly: GCF_011064425.1. Taxonomy (NCBI): domain Eukaryota; kingdom Metazoa; phylum Chordata; class Mammalia; order Rodentia; family Muridae; genus Rattus; species Rattus rattus. Next base: position 57,259,726 of record NC_046159.1, read on the forward strand.
CCCTTCCTCCCTTCCTTTCTTATTTCTTCCTCCCTCCCTCCTTTACCTCCTTCCTTCCCTTCTTCCTTCCTTCTTTTCCTTCCTCCCCTCCCCCTCCTCTACCACCTTTCTCTTCTTCCTTCCCACCAGCTCTCTCTTCTTCTTTTAGCTTCAACCACAACCAACACTACTAACAGTGCCTTAGCCAACAACAGGCACAACCACAGTGGACATAAGATTTGATCTCCTGGTGATGCTATAGCCAGCCATCTTAGTGTGCATAAATCCATTCTGTGATGTTCGCACGATAAAGGAATCGTGCAAAGAGACACTTCTCAGAACACAACCTTACCATTAAGTGATGTATACGTAACAGTGGTGTAATCAGAAAACAATATCCAATATCAACTGCAAACAAAACCATCAGAGGAGAGAGAGGAAGTGCTCTGGTGGCTGGGTACCTCGCAAGTTTTGGGACCAACGGAGAAGCCTGAGCAGGTGGCCCAGCCAGGAATGTCTACAGGGCTTCAAGGACAGCCCAGATGCATAGAGAGGGAGCTGAGTGAAGCTGGCCTGGCCTGGGCTTGTCCTCTGGTGGTGCCTCACTGGGCACCATCTCTGCCGTTCCCTCACTGTGTCCCTTGTCCCATTGAAGCCAGGCTGTCACAGACCACCTGGTTAATCCTACCTCCTAGCTCTGAGCCAGTGAGAGCCACACTGTGGCTGACCTCAGCTTCCGGGTCACCCCCTTTGGCCTCCCAGATAATGCTCTATCTCCCACACTTCAAAAATTTTGTTCTCCTGGAGTTTAAAACGCAAACGACAAGTTTTCATTTCCTCGTGTTTTATTTACCAACTCACTCATCTGTTCATAACTAGTCTTATTTTGTGCTCGGCACCATTAGGGCTCACAGATCTGACTGCCTATGTGGTTAACCAAACACATGAGCGCTGTGTCCTTCCAAAATGTCTGTGCTGAAACTTCATCCTCAGTGAGAGGAGAGGGGCCCTTGGAGGGGACAAGGCTGAATCCTGTGAATGTCATTATAAAAGAGCCCCAAGATAGGGCTGAAGAGATAGCTCAGTGGTTAAGAGCACTGGCTGCTCACCTAGAGTACCCAGGGTCAGTTCCCAGTAACTACATGGTGGCTCACAACTGTCTGTTCCTCCAGTTCTAGAAAATGTAATGCCCTCTTCTGGCCTCCATGGGTACTGCATACATGTGGAGCACAGACATACATGTGGTGTGCAGACATACATGCAGACAAAACACACACACATATGTGTGTGTGTATTTATTTATTTAAGAGAATGCAGCCCAAGGAAGCTGTTTGTCTTTCTGCTACATGAGAACATGTGGATGAGGATCAGGTCTCACCAGACACCTGCCTGCTGGTTCCTTCCTCACAATCTTCCCAGGCTCCAGAAGAAAGAAACCTGAATATTTGGCCACTCATAAATCACCCTGCCTAAGGTATTTTGTTATAGTAACATGAAAGGGCTAAGAAGCGTCACACTGACTACTTGCTGATGCGCTGAGAGCCTAGTTAAGCCATAAAGCAAACACGGGGATATCAGGTGACAGCTGCAAAGACACAGTCCCACAGCGGTGAGTGACGGTGTTCTGCAGGAGACAGGGTTGGATCACTGCAGCCTCACTGACTCCTCCAGGACTGAATTGCGTGCTTGGGTCAGTTAGTTGTCACCCATGCTTTGCACGGATGTGTGCACCTTACCGCATCCCCAGTATTAAAGAATGCATCCCTGTCTGTAACGGGCTGAGCTAACTGCAGCTAGCTGCGTCCCTGAGGCAAATGGTGGGTTAATTATCATCTAGGTAAACAAACATCCTTGCAGGGATCACGTTCTGACTACACACAGCGTAGCAGTTCATCTTCACCTAATCAACGTTTTCAATCTCAATCGTACAAGTTGACACTTTTGAAACTGTTACAATAAAATCTGCAGCATTACTGGAGAGCGAATCTTCTTAGCAAACAGATGTAGACAGAAACTCAACTTTCCAAAGGCAAGACACAAAATCAGTATAGATTGAACTTCAATTTTATGGTAATTGGTATGCAAATATTCTCCCGCGTCCTCCTAATCCACGTAACAGGATGTAATGGCTAGCTTATTGCTGTCTTCTCAAAGCATCTGTGTCAATGGAATCCTCTTTTTTTCCCAAGGTTCTTTATCAGCAGCTAGCAAAGCTTCCATTATGGCTTCCAGAAAGGCAGCATCAATGAATGGTCCTTTCCAGTCTTCAACTCTGAACTCCCGCGGCCTGTGCCTCGACCCGCCCCTGCCACGCCCCCTCTCTCTAACCCCTCCACCTCTGCTTTCAGCTAAGTCAGTATTAAAGCTGGGGATTGGTTGTTTCTGGTTTTTCCACTATTTATAGCCAGGACACTCTCTGCACCAGTGCTCTTGGAGCTGTCCGAGGTGCTGACCAGGAGACACTGTCCTTCCGCCAACTATGAACTGACCTCCCCATTGACCGGGACCCTGACACTAGTTTAATCATCATGGCCTGGGGTCCATGTTGTTCTTTGTCTGACCACTTCTCTGAAGTGTGCTGTGCCCCACTAGCCTCCCACCCCACCCTGCCCACTCCAGCAAATTTCACTGGGGACTCTGAATGGCAGGTCCCTTCCAAAGACAATTGTCTTTGTCTTCCTTTTCTAGGAAGTCCTATCTTTCATGTCCCATCATAAAGCCAGCCCAGAGACAAAGGAGGAGTTAATGCTAACCTGGGTCATTTCCTATCTTCCAGAGATAACTGAGTCTTTGAGAGGCAGACCCTATCCCCACCTTCTTCTTCGCTTCCCTTCTTTATTCTCTTCCTCCTTCCCTCCGTGCACTTCCTCCTCTCCCCTCTCAGCCTCCCCTTGCTGCATTTTGCTCTCAGCTGGGCACAGGCAAAGTTTTGGGTGTGCAGAGTTGTCAGACAATCCACACTAGTGGTACTACCTGGGTACTTGGGGCAGAGTGAGTGCCTGGTGCTCCTTCACTGCCCTGCACCTAGTGGTACTGGGAGGGGCTGTCTCTTCTGTCTTGAGTATGGATTCTGCACTGCCTGGGTGTGTAAATTAAGGAATAATAGAGCAGCAGAAACATAAGCCTTCAATGATGGGGAATGTGTTTGTCTGCTAAGAAGCAATTTCAGCGAAAATTAACTCCATTCCAACGGGAAGAGCGAGGCTTGGCATCAGCCGGCCAATCCCCAAGGACAATGAAATTACTCCGTCAAATCTCTGCTTGCTTAAATTAACCAAGCGAGCACTCCAGGATCCTGGCTAGAGACAGCAAGTAACTAGGTTTTAATGAGCAAAAATAGCTTCTTGGATAAATGAGAAAAATAAGCCACAGCCTACCTCTATCCCACACTTGCAGGGTGCATATCTCAAGGACACTTTGCTCCAGGACTCTGAGTGGCTGTGAGAGGGCCACAAAGTTTCTACACCAGCCAAGGCTGTGCTGTCAGGTTGAATCCTTGGCCAACAATGTTCAGTCTACCTGTCTCCACAAACTGTGTCCAGTAATAGTTTATGAAACACCAGAGTCCTGCACAGCAAAGTCTCTTTGCGTTTATCCTCTAAATCATGGACTGGCCAAGTAGGTCCTAGGAAGATGTTAATGGTCAAATCCAACCTGGAAGGAAAAAAACACACACACACACCTTGAATCAGAGTAGCTGTGATCACCTACGAGGTCACACCTCTCTCTAAGATTATAGGAGAGTTAAACAATTCACCAGGTAGAGAATTCTTGAGTTATATAGAGTGTGTAGGTAGACTTGGGGATGTGGCTCTTGAGCTATACTGAGAGTGTGGGGGGGTTGGAACTCAATTTATATAGACAAGAGTGAAGGAGGACTGGGAGTTGGGATTCTTGGGTACTGCTAGTGCCTGTAAGCTTCTCTGGGGATTCCCCAGTGGAACAACTTTTCATGAGTCACCCATGCAGTGGGTGGAACTCCTCAGTGACAGAGATGCAAGTCACCCAGAGCAGTTCCTAGTGGTACTGATGCTTTGAGTCAATGGCGCTTCTGTAAGCCATGCCGGCACACTCACTGACTCACCAAGCTAGACTTTGGTAGCATCCTTCCTTGGTCTTGTTAGAACCTGAGGCATAAAGCAGGATGGAGACACACCAGACACCCTGAAGCTGCTGTCCCAGGTGACTGTCTTCCTCAGGTGTTTCGGGTCTGCTCCTTGGGCTGTCAGCCAGTTCACCGACAGTGTGCTCCTTCCTATAAAGTAGACCAGCTGCAGGTGGTAATAGTCAAACCCACAGCATGCCCACCACCAAACATCTGTGTGACACAAGGTAGGGGAGAGTGAGACCCCTTGATTGATGAACCTCGCTGCAGGTCTCCTTACTGTCTAGCCAGGTATGTTGAAAGCTTGATACCCAATGTCAGTGGTAGGTTCATGGGGGTGAGACCCTAGCCCTGACCACTCCCACACAGACACACCTTACCTCCAGGATTTTTAAAGAATCTTTTCATTTCTTCATTAGCGTGTGTGTGTGTGTGTGTGTGTGTGTGTGTGTGCGTGTGTGTGTGTGTTGCCTGTATGTTTGTACAACCACATGCATGCAGTTCCTGGGGAGACCAGGAGAGGGCGCTGTATCCTTTAGAACTGAAGTTACAGACGGTCATAGGCTGCCATATGGATGCTGGCAACCAAACTGATCCTCTGCAAACGCTGTCAGTGCTTTTAACTGCTGAGCCATCTCTCCAGCCCCCATCTCTGGGATTTTATCTTCAGCTTGGAGGCAACTGGCCCCAGTATGTCACTAGGCCAGGTGTCCAGGTCCGCTGTTCTGCTTGTCTGAGCTCTTACTGAAGGTCTGCCAGCAAAGGCACAGGACATGGACAGACCGGCATGGACAGACTGTGTTTCTCTCTCACTTGCCTTTTGGTCTTGTTTTGTCCAGGTGCCAGAGACAGAGCCTCAGGCTTCAAACATGCTGAGCACACACCCCACACACCAGACCAGCACTGGGAGGCTAAGGCAGCAAGTCCGTGTAAGCTCCTCCATCTGCGTGCTGACACCTGTACCTATCCATTCACCCCCTTTCCTTCCATCTCTGCCTTCCTTCCAGGAGCGCCTTGGGCTATTGCCAGGATCTCCATGCTGCCACTCCCACCTGGAAATGGAGCGAAGGTGACAGAGATGAGACGCCCGCCCACTCTAGTTCTTTCCTATTCCCCTGGGGAGAAATAATCTAAAAGTTGGACATGGTAGCTCTCACCTTTAATCCCACTGTTCGGGAAGCTGAGGCAGGAGGATCACTGTGAGTTTGAGGCCAGCCTGAACTACACAGTGACACTGTTTCATGCTAGCCAGCGATACGCCAAGCAGCAGTCAGAGAGAGGGCTCAGAGCCAAGGGGACCCGGGGTGTGACATCTCCTAAGAAGGTAATGCTTCAACAAGGAGGCTGAGGAATACTGGGCTGAGGTTGGCATCAGCTATGGGGACATTGCAGCAAGGTCCCAGACAGAACAATGTTCCCTTTATTCAGAAGGTGAGATTGGACAGGCTAAGCAAACAGAAGGACAGGGGCCAGCAGAGCTGGCCGGGGAGGTCCCAGTGGGCACAACAGGTGCCTGACAGCCACCCTAACATGGGCTCTGTTCTGAATAAGATGGGGCCACTGGAGTGTGCAGACTCAAGTCTCTCCCCTGGGGCCGATGCCTCAGTCCTCTTGCCAGGAGAGTCAAACCCTCAAGGTACTGTATTCGGCCTTGGAGAGCAGCCTCTACCCAGGCTCCCCTCCCACCTTGTGAATATCTGGCTGATGGGGGCAGTGCAGGCTGAACCAGAGTCCTCTTTCCCCAACCCATCCCGGCTCCAGAGCTCAGAGTCCCCGCCTCAGATCAGGCCTCCAGATGCTGTGCTGCTGCCCCTTTCCAGGCCCTCTCTTCCCAGCGTGAGGACTAACGTGGCTCCCAGGCTCGTTTTTTGTGGATGTCCTGGCCAATCTCCCCACTTCTGGAACTTCTGCAGTGGCCCTCCCAGAGTCAGGGCCCGCTTACAAGTGTGTCCGTGTAAAGACCGTTGTCGGAGCGGCTCGACTGTAACTCACTCCTGAGGCAATTGACTTATGAAGGGAGAAGATCTGTGCAGGTTCAGCATTGGAGGCTCCAGGCCATGCTCAGATGGCTAGGGTGCTTCATGGTCTGAGGTGGCCTGTCATAGTGGGACAGTGAGGTGAAGCAAAGTGAGAGGGAAATAAAACAAGACAAAAGGGGCTGTTATCCCACAACCCCTCTGCATCCCAACTACCTAACAATCTCCAATGAGGACATTCCCCTTTAAGGTTCTTCCACCCTATAATGGCACCAGGCGGGGCCTTTGGGTGACACTTACAAATGACAGCAATATTTAGTACCTTTCTACCTGAGCCTGTATGTAGGACCCATCTCTTGGTGGAGAAAGAGGAGAGGCCTATCAAAGCCCCACATGGGTTCTGATGTATGGAGGCTGGCACAGAGCCATCCCGTGAGCTTATGGTAAGAGCCTCTAGCATGCAGCAGCCCATGATCAGAGAAGTCTGTCCTGCAGTCTGGAGGAACCATACAACGGACCTCATCAATAAGAAAAGAGAACCAGATGGGAAAGGGCCAAAGGATACAACAGGTCAGCAGACATCGCAAAGATGCTCAAAAATGCAAAGGAAGCCAGCCTTGTGATGCGGATATGTTCGTAAGATTTTGTTTGTTGTTATCATGGACCATCCGAGGGAGAAGCTCCAAGACCCAGTCTCCAGCAGCTCTTCTCCCAGACAAGGGCCCCAGGGGAGGCAGCGCTGTAGTGCGCCTTGGAGCCACACGTATGTCTGTCAGCCTGGACTGGCTGGATGCTCTACTCTGTGAGCACACGGTAACTCTACAAACACCAGAACATCATCAGCTCAGTCCTACCTGGATAGAGAAGGTTCTCTGCAGCCTGGGCACCTTGCACCACCTTCCTGGGAGTAACTGTCCCCCAACAGTGCTCTATGGGACAGTGCTGGTCAAGGCCAACTTAACTTATCCTCAGTCCTTTGGCTGACTTAAGGGAGAGCAGATGGGGTGGGAAAGTATCTCCCCTGGCATGGTGGTTTATACCCGCAACCCCAGCACATGGGAGGTGAAGGCAGGAGGATGGGAAGTTCAAGACCATCTTCAACCACATAGCCAGCCTCTATGCCTGTTGCCTCACACATTTGGGGGTCAGCTTGGAAAGGCTTGGTGGTTTGGGAAGGGCCCATTGGACTCAGCCAGGCTCCTAGCCTTGTCTGTGGCCAGCTGGCATGATGGCAGACTCCTCTGGGGACCTTACCATTAGCTGGAACAAAGGGACAGCAGGCTGTGAGCTGCTCACTGTCAGGTAGCCTTGTCCAAAGCTACATAGAAGGCAGTCTCAGGCATCCAA